>NC_091135.1:53900066-55100066 GCF_041381155.1 Argopecten irradians
AATTCATCCTACAGTAACACAGATTGTGTAAATTCCTCTTTATCCCCAATACTGAAAACAAATTATTCTATCTAATGTTATGAATGTCAGCTCACATGCGCTAGACAGTGACGTCATCAATACATGTAGCGACCATTTTTACGAACAGAGACATTCTGCACAATTTCTTGTAAAAGTATGGGAGAAAAAGAATAAAACATGGGCCTGTCAGGTGGACAGAAATATCTCAATCCTTGTGAAAGATTTTGACCATTAACCCTCAGTAAGCCTTGGGTTGACCAGCCAAAATCTTTCACTTGGGTTGAGATATCCCTGTCCACCTGACAGGCCAATGAAGATTCTATTACTCTCATTGGTAGTAAATAAACATATTTTTGTGTAAGTAAAACATTGTAGCACATACGCTGCTTTATCCACAACTTGCTGTGCTGCTTGAAGATCGCCACATCTCAGACAATAGTAGATCATGGCCCAGGTAGGGTGGCCGTCCACTGTCTCGTCCTGGAGGAGAATTGATAAGGAGCAGGATGTTAATCCACAAAGGCAAGACAGGACATATTTCAGCAAAGTATTAATACAGATTAATGTAGGTTAATGACATCCTAGTGTGTTCAGACTATGGTAGGTATATAACTTTTTGTCTTGAAAGGGTACATATAGACAGATTCAATATCATTTATCAATTTAATAGATGATTTTTAAGCATTTTAATCTTCAATGTTGAAATACAATATACTATCACTTTCATTCAAAATTGTTTAAGAATGATTTCAATTAAGATGGCTTAAGAATGTATGTTAAAACTAAGCATTAGAACAATTGGTTTTTTTTTTAATTCTGGCCTCCACAGAATGTCAATACTAATGTTATCTGGAACTTATCCCTCACCTCTAGTCCTCTCATGTTGGGAGGTTTCACGTTAAGGAAGCTACGGACTAAGTTGTAGGTACCTGGGACTCCGCCCAGCTGTGCCTGTTGGAGGTTACCATATATGGTGTTGGTAATATACTTTGTGTACCTGTAATGAGAAATAACCATATATGATGTTGGTGGTATACTTTGTGTACCTGTAATGAGAAATAACCATAAATGGTGTTGGTGACATACTTTTTGTACCTGTCAAGAGAAATAACCATATATGATGTTGGTGATATACTTTGTGTACCTGTAATGAGAAATAACCATAAATAGTGTTGGTGATATACTTTGTGTACCTGTAATGAGAAAATACCATATATGGTGTTGGTAATATACTTTGTGTACCTGTAATGAGAAATAACCATATATGGTGTTGGTAATATACTTTGTGGACCTGTAATGAGAAAATACCATATATGGTGTTGGTGACATACTTTGTGTACCTGTAATGAGAAATAACCATAAATGGTGTTGGTGATATACTTTGTGTACCTGTAATGAGAAAATAACATATATGGTGTTGGTGATATACTTTGTGTACCTGTAATGAGAAAATACCATATATGGTGTTGGTGACATACTTTTTGTACCTGTAATGATAAATAACCATATATGATGTTGGTGATTTACTTTGTGGACCTGTAATTTGAAAATACCATATATGGTGTTGGTGATATACTTTGTGGACCTGTAATTTGAAAATACCACATATGGTGTTGGTGATATACTTTGTGTACACCATGTGGTATTAGTGATATATTTTGTGTATCTCTAATGAGAAACGTAATTTGTAATTGTTTAATGCATTGCATACAAATGACCAAGCATAAAAGTTAAATCATTCTTGTATTTCATTATCACCCCACTGCATAGAATGTACATAGTAATCCAGTAACAAACACACAGGGTCCCTTCTGAATTCCCCAGAGATTCCAAGTTTCAGGGAAGTCGCTAGCCTTGTCCATAAAAAGCCACAGAAGTCCTGTGCTTACTGTGATTCCAAGTAGTCCCTAGCCTTGTCCACAAAAGCCATGTGAGTCCTGTAGTCGGAGCGAGTCTGACTGATGCTACTGGTCGACACAAGGGGCACTTCTACCATACATTTTACCATCTCCCATAGATCTACCACATGCTACAACCGACAAAAACATTTCAAAATTATATCGAATATATGGCGGCCTTATATCCCTTCAGGACAAATTGTTTCAATAGATAATATTGTAGTAGTTAAGAAACATTGAGACAGTTTTTAGGAATATCTCCTTTATTTATACATTGTATCTGCAGATTAAGCACTAAATATTACTTTCAAGCTTAAGTATCTCATTAAAACAGGACACAAGACGATCATACCTATAAATATCACGTTACAAAGTGTTTTTGTCAGTACCAGTTAAAATGTATAAACAAAAGTTATAGAAATAATTATAGAAGGGAATTGTGTCCTGTATCTCCTCCATACCTTGTCATCCAGTTTCTTTGCCACATCCAGGAACATATCCACAAGACAAGGCCTCAGACTGCCCTGTACAATATGTTCGTTGTACTGGAATACCTAAACAATAAAATAGACTGACAGTTTAATCTCCTCAGAGGAAAACAGTCATAAAATTCACGATTTATTTCAGTAATTTAATGTCTGATATTTTTTACACTAATCCTTGAGTTTCTGGGACATGAACATGATTAATTTACAATGTCAGTTGTTCTTCAGCCATTGAAATTTATTACATCTCCATAAATTTGGTAAAGCAGTTTTGGATAAATTGAAAACATAGAAAGTTTACAAATGCACAACAGACTATACATGCATGATGACAATAGGCAGAAGGCAATTTGAGGAGGAAACTAGAGATTTTATCTTGAATGATCTGTATATGACTTTGTGTTCAAGCTTCAATATTTCATCAGTTAAACTAATAGCTAAACAATTATACTTTATTACTGTACATTGATTTAAGATATCTCAATAGATTTTAAGTGCAATACCTGGTACTATTTTTGATTCTTTCTTTTGCAATGATCATTTCATGATTTAAAAGGGATTAAAAATTTTGGACTGCGTACAGATTCTAACCATAGATGTACGAATATTTCCATGAATAATTCTTCACACTTTTGAATATTTTTCAAGACTATGTATGATATTAATACAATACATGTTTGACAAAACACAACAGGCATCAATAAAGATATACACATACCTGTCTGGCATATGCAGCTTCTATGTTGTCTAGACTACTACGGCCCTGCATATTGACTGGATCGGCAAGGAAACTCTGTAAATACAAATATTAGCAGGGTTCACACCAGCTTTTTAAATTCTGTCGCCAAAATTTTCGCCAAAGTGAAATTTCTTTCGCCAAATAAGATTTTTTGGAGCCAAATAAAGAAATGTAAATTTGATTGTTGAAATGAATAATTATCTCCCTAAATGTTAGTTTACGTTTCGATAAGTATGGAAATGTATTGATTAAACAAACACGAATGAAAGGTTCATTTTAAGGATGTATCATTTAGTAGAAATCTTTCTAAGCATTTTTTTTTCTTTAAAAAATATGAACATTAATTTATTGAATTTCATACCTACATTACAGATATTCTTAAATCAATCCCCAAATAGGTGATTAATTATAACATTGAAAGCGAAATTTTATTATTTTGATTTATTTAAAATAATTCTGATTTTTTTTGGCTGTAAAAATGCCTGTGCACTGACAGCACTTATATTAAAAATGTGTTGATTTTTTTAAAATCCTAATATTATTGTTGATTTTTTTTTTAAATCCTAATATTATTAGTATTATTTAATGGATAAATCATATTTCTTAAAATCGTAATTTGTTGAGGTTTGGAACTTGAAAAAGAAAACTATGTGTTAATTTTCATTTTCTTGGTGTTTAATGTTGAAAAATATGAACGAAAATCCGGAATTTATTGACTTCCGGTTCAGATATTAGTGTTGACTTCTACCCAAAACAAACCAAAATGGCGGCTGAGCCATGTGCTCAGTCGATCTTGTCTGCTTTGCATTCAAAGACACAGTAAGTAAAATGGTTTTGATTGATATATGTGACAATGATTTTCACACCTTGTTTTGTTCTTTGTGATGATTTTATTGTCAACTAAGCTTACCAAGCTGTAACAAGCTTCCAGGTGAACGGCTAGACGATCACCGGTAGAGTAACAGTGTTGTGTAAACAAACCGACATGGGTCACTGCCTCTGGTAATTGACAGCTTACATGCTAGCCTACCAAGTCATGACACTAATTAATAAACAACCTGGACTGTAATTTACCTGGATCAGACCAATTTCTACCTGTACAACTTATGATATTATGGGTGAACAGTACTGAACACATGGCTTCAATTTTTGAATGGGCGATTTTTCTGTCGCCAAAAAAATCGCCAAAGTCATAATTTTATCGCCAATGAAATATTTTTTTCGCAAAATGCGACATTGGCGACCGCTGGCGTGAACCCTGATTAGTATTATACACATCCTATCAGGTTTCTATGGCTGTATCTCTGTAAGTACAGTATCAGTGTTATACACTTCTTAGGTTATATGGCTGTAGGTTCAATAAATTTACATACTATTAACAGCCAGTGAAGGCGGCCTCCCCTGTGGGAAACGTGATGAGGTGTGAGAATGTCTATGGTTTTACACCCTATTAACAGCCAGTGAAAGCGGCCTCCCCTGTGGGATATGTGATGAGGTGTGTGAATGTCTATGATTTTACATCCTATTAACAGCCAGTGAAGGGGGCCTTCCATGTGTGAATGTCTATGGTTTTACATCCTATTAACAGCCAGTGAAGGGGGCCTTCCATGTGTGAATGTCTATGGTTTTACACCCTATTAACAGCCAGTGAAAGCGGCCTCCCCTGTGGGATATGTGATGAGGTGTGTGAATGTCTATGATTTTACATCCTATTAACAGCCAGTGAAAGGGGCCTCCCCTGTGCGAATGTCTATGGTTTTACATCCTATTAACAGCCAGTGAAGGGGGCCTTCCATGTGTGAATGTCTATAGTTTTACATCCTATTAACAGACAGTGAAAGGGGCCTCCCCTGTGCGAATGTCTATGGTTTTACATCCTATTAACAGCCAGTGAAAGGGGCCTCCCCTGTGCGAATGTCTATGATTTTACATCCTATTAACAGCCAATGAAGGGGGCCTTCCATGTGGGCAATGTGATGAGGTGTGTGAATGTCTATGATTTTACATCCTATTAACAGCCTGTGAAGGCGGCCTTCCATGTGTGAATGTCTATAGTTTTATATCCTATTAACAGCCAGTGAAAGAGGCCTCCCCTGTGTGAATGTCTATGGTTTTACATCCTATTAACAGCCAATGAAGGGGGCCTTCCACGTGTGAATGTCTATAGTTTTATATCCTATTAACAGCCAGTGTAGGCGGGGTTCCATGTGTGAATGTCTATAGTTTTACATCCTATTAACAGACAGTGAAGGGGGCCTTCCCTGTGGAAAATGTCTATGGTTTTATATCATATTAACAGCCAATGAAAGGGGCCTTCCATGTGGGAATGTCAATAGTTTTATATCCTATTAACAGCTAGTGAAGGGGGCCTTCCATGTGTGAATGTCTATAGTTTTATATCCTATTAACAGCCAGTGAAGGGGGCCTTCCATGTGTGGTTTTACATCCTATTAACAGCCAGCAAAGGCAGCCTTCCATGTGAGCAATGTGATGTGGTGTGTGAATGTCTATGGTTTTACATCCTATTAACAGCCGGTGAAGGCGGCCTCCCCTGTGGGAAATGTGATGAGGTGTGTGAATGTCTATAGTTTTATATCCTATCAACAGCCAGTGAAGGTTGCCTCCCCTGCGGAAAATGTGATGAGGTGTGTGAATGTCTATGATTTTTACATCCTATTAACAGCCAATGAAGGGGGCCTTCCATGTGTGAATGTCTATAGTTTTACATCCTATTAACAGCCAGTGAAGGCAGCCTCCCCTGTGGGAAATGTGATGAGGTGTGTGAATGTCTATGATTTTTACATCCTATTAACAGCTAATGAAGGGGGCCTTCCATGTGTGAATGTCTATAGTTTTACATCCTATTAACAGCCAGTGAAGGGGGCCTTCCATGTGTGAATGTCTATAGTTTTACATCCTATTAACAGCCAGTGAAACAGCCAGTGAAGGGGGCCTTCCATGTGTGAATGTCTATAGTTTTACATCCTATTAACAGCCAGTGAAGGGGGCCTTCCATGTGTGAATGTCTATAGTTTTACATCCTATTAACAGCCAGTGAAGGGGGCCTTCCCTGTGGGCAATGTCTATGGTTTTAAATACTATTAACAGCCAGTGAAGGCGGCCTTGATCACGTTTATAGCAATACATACAATGACAAGAGATCCCAGAGGGATCTTGGCGCCCACCAAAGAATGATCTATATCTGACAAAGGAAAGATGGATCTTTTCTCTACTTTTTAAACTTTTCAAACATACTACATATAAAATTTTGCTTCAGTGCCTTTTGAGAAATAGCGGTAACAAACTTCAACTATCAAAATCCAAGATGACTCCTTGGTGGCCATCTTGTTGATCAATCGGTCCCAAATCACAATATGCACAACTAGGGCCCTAGGGGAACCTACATATGAATTTTGAGACAGATCCCTTCAGTACTTTCTGACAAATAGCGATAACAAACTTTGAATAACAAAATCCAAGATGGCTGCCTGGCGGCCATCTTGTTAACCGATCGGTCCCAAAATGCAATATGCACAACAAGGTCCCTAGGGGAACCTACATATGAAATTTGAGACAGATCCCTTCAGTACTATCTGAGAAATAGCCATAACAAACTTTAACTATCGAAATCCAAGATGGCGGCCTGGCAGCCATCTTGTTCACCGATCGGTCCCAAAATGCAATATACACAACTAGGTCCCTAGGGGAACTTACATATGAATTTTGAGACAGATCCCTTCAGTACTATCTGAGAAATAGCCATAACAAACTTTGAATAACAAAATCCAAGATGGCGGCCTGGCAGCCATCTTGTTCACCGATTGGTCCAAAAATGCAATATGCACAACAAGGTCCCTAGGGGAACCTACATATGAAATTTGAGACAGATCCCTTCAGTACTATCTGAGAAATAGCTATAACAAACTTTAACTATCGAAATCCAAGATGGCGGCCTGGCAGCCATCTTGTTCACCGATCGGTCCCAAAATGCAATATACACAACTAGGTCCCTAGGGGAACCTATATATGAAATTTGAAACAGATCCCTTCAGTACTATCTGAGAAATAGCCATAACAAACTTTAACTATCGAAATCCAAGATGGCTGCCTGGCGGCCATCTTGTTTTTCCGATCAGCCTCAAAATCTGTATGGCACAACTAGGGACCAAGGGTAACCTACATGTGAAGTTTGAACAAAATCCCTTCAGTAGTTCTCAAGAAATATCGATAACAAACTTCAACTGCCAAAATCAAAGATGGCTGCCTGGGGGCCATCTTGTTTTTCCGATCAGCCTCAAAATCTGTATGGCACAACTAGGGACCAAGGGTACCCTCCATGTGAAGTTTGAACAAAATCCCTTCATCAGTTCTCAAGAAATATTGATAACAAACTTCAACTGCCAAAATCAAAGATGGCTGCCTGGCGGCCATCTTGTTTTTTCCGATCAGCCTCAAAATCTGTATGGCACAACTAGGGACCAAGGCTAACTTCCATGTGAAGTTTGAACAAAATCCCTTCAGTAGTTCTCAAGAAATATCGATAACAAAATTCAACTGCCAAAATCAAAGATGGCTGCCTGGCGGCCATCTTGTTTTTCCGATCAGCCTCAAAATCTGTATGGCACAAATATGGAGCAAGGGGACCCTCCATGTGAAGTTTGAACAAAATCCCTGCAGCAGTTTTTAAGAAATAGTGATAACAATTATTGTTTACGGACGGACGACAGACGACGGACCACGGACGCAGGACGATTTGAATAGCCCACCATCTGATGATGGTGGGCTAAAAATGAAAGTCTGCCGTTTCCACTCACTTCTGATTCTGGTTGAAAGTCAAAGGTATCCTGTCCTGGTCCTCTCATTGAGTTGAGGATTTTCTGTTTCTCTCTTTCCCATTCATTCTCCATACATTCCCAGTGTCTCCTTTCCGTCTCCTCAAAGGTCTGAAATCAAATTGGGGCAAAATTCCTTCGGATTAATTATTTATCTAGACTTGGCCAATCAGACTTATTAGTACTATTTCTTAATTTTGGGGTCTAGAATATAATTATGGCAAATGGATCATTTAAGTCTTGAAATTGCCCATAGGAAATCATAAATGAAGCTTTAAAATACCTCTAAATTAAAGTTTCCTTTATTTTCAACATAAAATGTTTTCCTTTGAAGAATATCTGGTCCTGAAGTTTCTGCTCAGATATAATTAAGCTATTTAAGGATACCATGTAATGATGTTAATCCATAAAACATATTTTCCAATGTGAATCAAAAAATAACTACAATGTAAATAAATTTCTCACATTTCTCCTGGTCTGTTCAATAATTGCAAGTAGTGCATTTTCTCTTTCATTTCTCAAGAAACCCTGAAAAATAAATAACTTTGAATAAAACACTCACAAAATAAGGTACCTAAAGTACCAAATGACATCATCATGGTATTTCTGTTATAACATGATATGGCTCAAAAGAGGTCCAGCTAGGATGTGAAGTGCTCGGCAAAACAAAAATGCATTTTTACATGTGACATCCTTATCTAGGGCATGTGCATGTACATGACATTGCCATTTGTGTCTGCATTACAGATAGTAGTTAAAATAAGTTAAAATTCTAGTTTGAATAGTATGTGTATAGAACTGTATACCTCTATGTCTGTATCACTAATGGGTTCTAATGGCTCATAAGACTTGGCAACACTCAGACTTTCCAGTTTCTGGGCTGTCCTTGGCACATCATATCCCTTTGTTCCCAGGAGAATAGAGCTACAAAATATTCCATTCATTAAAAGTGTTTTACTTGAAATCTGTACAAGTCAAATTTGATGGGATTGCTGAAACTACAAAACAGTTCTAACATTTTTTTACGTGAAAAAGGGTAAAACATCTATCAACTAATTATAAAATTTCTGAAATATAGATTCCATAATTAGATACCACAGGTATTGAGCAACAAAATTATGAATTCAATATCTTCAACATACACTCAGTCTGGATAACACTAGCTAACTGGGTACTTACGCCTTGACGTCTGTAGAATCCTGACTGATTGGTGCCACTTTAGACAGGAGTCTTTGTCCTGCCTCCAGGATTTGTGTAAGGTTACGCGACACTCGCGGCAAGTCAGTACCACTCTCCATCTCAGCAGTAAGCTGCTCAGCCTGCTGCTGCAGGTCCCCAAAGTCATTTCCATCCTCATCCATATTCATGATAGGCTACAACTATCAACCAATCATAAAATTATACATTTACAGCCATCATCATAATTGGCTACAATCATAAGATACATTTTACATTTATTGCAAATATCATCATCATCATCATCATCATGACTACAGTTTGATGCCATAATAAACAAAACAGTGTTACTGATACTACAAACTAGATGTGATGGTGTGTACCCCTGGATGACTGTAGATTTTTAACAGATGGCCGTCATCAAAGCAATGATTCCATCCTATTAACCTAGATGGCCGTCATCAAAGCTGTGATTCCATCCTATTGCCCAAAGTGTTTTGGTACAAAGTTGTTTCTTTACTTGCAGAAGTCGTCTTGTTACTTTTATACAGTGGACCCTTGATAATCCGGACACCTTGGTTCCCAGCCTAAACCGTCCGGATTACGAGTTTTCCGGACTGCCGAATTCTGTGTTCTTAGTCAATTAAATTGTCATGTACGAGTTACGCCCCTTGACCTTGTAATCGATGATAGGCTTTTATGTAACATACGTGTATTATAATTAATACTTCCTTTGTTATATTGTATAGGTATTCTTATATCATTACGTTAAGAATATTAAATAAACGTATTTCTTTTTCAAAATACGAAACATAAAGCCGTCGTTAATTGTGTACTATGTATGCATATAACTATGTATCCCACTCTTGATCTGTTGTACGGCAAATTGCCTAACCAAGGATCAATATCATCTACGTTCTTGGCATAAAAAACTATGATAACAAATAGTTGTGAACATTTTATGAACTCATATAATTGTTATTTTGTATAATGTGTGTTTTTAATAACCATTTCAACAAGTCTTTGCTTTCTGACTTACAGACGTGTGTAACAACCACGCGCCCGTTCACGTCTAACTTCGTGCACAATGTCACACACGTGTAAATGGCATGTGCCGTAGCCTTTATATCTTATACCACAGACGATGAATTCGAATAGATTCACATACATTTAAAATTCTTATTAATTTTGTGAGTATTATCTCACTTTATTGTATCTGATACTCATAGCGATATATTCTGCATGCGAAACAAGTAAGGTATCTACAACATACGTACCCATACTCAAACTCAAACTGCATGTTTAAAAGCGTGTGGCTAAAAATATATTGCGTATCTCAATTACAAGTAAAAACACTGAAGTTTGATCTCCTATAGAAAACCAATGAACCGTTACATGACTGCATGTACCCGTATGATAGGTGTTCAGGTAAACGCCCGTGGCTATGACCTGGCAGTCGTTGTTATGACAACACACACTAACTAGTGCTATTTGGCAGTGTATATTTTACACATGACTGTAGCTGGCCTTGGATTTTCTCGCCACGTGGCGACAACAAATTGTCCGGATTATTGCGAGAATTTATTAACGAAAATTACATTCTGTTCTCAAAATGGAGCTCCGGATTCAGAATATGAATTTCCGGACAAGTGAGTATAAATAACGTTACAGATCTTCCCTGACATTTCCGTCCAGATTGTGAGTTTTCCGGACTATCAGTGTCCGGATTATCGCGGGTGCACTGTATTAAAACTCAACTTCACTAGCCAAGGGTATTTGATCTGATACTCTACCTGCAACCCTTTGCGGATGTTGTGTCAAAATTGGATTTCCAGCTTTCAAATTCTGATTGGATGGGTCTAGGTTCAGGCGACCAATGAAAATATTTTTTTATTATAAACAATTTTTTTATGTCAACAAAACTTAATCGAAGTGATAGTATTGACCTACATTTGTAGATTGAATTTGAAGCCTACCATGACCGTCAACGACAGCTCCAAGCGGAGCCATATTTACTATTTAGTTAATTATTAAATGTTTTAGACCAGCTAGATGAAGTACATGGATACTTTGCTCTTTAAACAGATTGGATAAGTAAATAGGTGCATGGTTTCTGTTTCTCAAAGTTAAACAAATCATGCAAAGATAAACTGTGATCTCCTGACAAAATTGGACATTGAAGCAAAGCATGAAACATAAAAACCGGTGTTCAAACTGACAAATGAATCACAAACATGTTTATATTTGGTATTTTGAATCTGTCGTAATCAACATGTGCATTTTAAAGGGCGCTGCCATTTTTCAATCCATACAACAATGATACAAGCTTTTTCATTGGTTGCTTATTACGAAAATGGAAGGGACTCAACTGCGTTGATCCACCAGGTGGCAGTGTGAGGAAATGTTACTTATGACATGACAAAGGGATTGATCTAGCTCTGATTTATTACCGTTTATGGGTAATTTCCCCTCAAGGAATGAATTCCCCTCTGGCCTAAAATTCCCCTGAAGATTTTAAAAATTCCCCATTCGAAGCTAAATAATGACTGTTTTTATAACACAATTTCCCCTGTGACTTATTTTTCATTAATTCTTAGACTTTTGTTTGCAAATTTCTTCATATTTATCATACAGCTACTGCATATTTTATGATAAACTCAAATTTTTCATTATTGAGCTGAAAATTTTGCTTTAGTAAATCTAAAAATAAAATTAGTTGCAATTGTTTTACAGTACTTTTTCATCAAAATGAATATATTTTTGGACCAAAATAAGAAGATTCAATTTCCCCTATATTTCTCCAAACATTTCCCCTATTTTGAAAAAAGGGTAGTTTTACCCAAAAACCTAGAGTGTTCCCTGTGACATATGCCAAGGGTTCAGTATCTTAGATACTGTACCCTTGGCTAACGAAGTCGGAAGTTGATTAAAA
Source organism: Argopecten irradians (assembly GCF_041381155.1). NCBI lineage: Eukaryota > Metazoa > Mollusca > Bivalvia > Pectinida > Pectinidae > Argopecten > Argopecten irradians. The sequence goes on from NC_091135.1 coordinate 53,912,150, forward strand.
CTGTGTGAAAACTATAAGTAATTGTTAAAATCAGTATACACATTGTGTTTACAAATTCAGCCTAAAGCTTTTTTTTAATAGTTGAAATAGACACCTCAGTATCACAACAATCAAAATCCTATTTTCAGTTAATTTTATTCCATGAACCTTTGAATCTGACATGTATCCCAACAAAAACAGAATCCCAGTTAAAACGGCCCCACTGTTAAAACGGCCCCAGTCAGAACGGCCCCACTGCAATAACGGCCCCAGTCAAAACGGCCCCGTCACAAGAAATGTTTAAAAAAGGAACACATGTTTATTTCAGCTTATATTCAGCGTTGATTTTGTTTATTTTATTTATAAGAATTTATATATTGTCTTGTACATTATAATGATAGAAAAATACGAAACACGGCACCCAAGGACGTATATGAGACATATAAATCCTTGACGGCACTAATTTGTAACTAATCATTTCATTATACATGTAGAATTTATGCCTAAATATTCTACAATGCTTATTAGAAAACCATTTTTTTTGTCCGATATTCCAACATGTTTAAGTTGGTTCAATTACTTAATGCTCAATTACTTAATGCACAAAATATAAAAGAATAAAATAATCTTTGTAACTATATTTCATTAGCCCTAGAAAAGAACATTACTGTAATTAAGATTAAGACCAAGTTTTGTGCTCTCTTTCTCTACTACAATACATTTCAATTTTATGAAGAATGTATGTTTTTATCAAAGTTGTGTGAGTGTGGCGTATATCGTCACTGTAAACCCAAAGCAAATAGAGAATCTGAACCCATAACAAGTTATGATTGACAGTTGTCACCACAAGATGAATTAGCCGTGGTCGTGTAATTATATGGTAATTATATAGTGTATACGGTGTAATTGTAAAGGCGCTGATATCCCCACAAAATTACGGTAAACTGTACGGGAAAGAACAAATCAAATCATGAATATTAGTAAATCAATACATGTCTATATATAAAGGATACAATTCAATTCTGCCTCATACATTCTGTTGGTCTCATGTAAAACTCAAGCCGTTCTCTTCGAAATTTCAGTGCATGTAATCATAATTCACATAATTAAAACTTATTTTAACGTCTTTCATAACTAAGAACAAACATTTGCTCAAATTCACTAAATTTTTGACACATGTACATTTGATTTCTAATAGTTTAACAAAATGTTTTCACATACTATCATTTGGACGTTTTCTATTTAATTAATGAGAAAGATAATCTATTTCTTGTAATTTCTTAGATACTGATATGTGAGCTACATGTAATTCGTTTTGTAAGATAATGTTACAAGCAAAACTTACCACATATTTTACAGTGAACATTTAGCAGACAAATGTATATAATCAACAACACACTGAACATATTGAAAAAATTTGCAATTATTAAAGATTTGAATATATTTATTACTTTAACTGCATTCTCAATATTTTCCGTTTGTCAAAATATCAAAAACTCCTACTAAACAAGTACAAGTAATTTCCCAGTTAAATGCTAGCACTTCCCTTTACAACAATATCTTCGTCTCAACCATACGTGAATCGACGAGAAATCAATACTAAAAGTATTTTGAAGACATTTCAAATTGATTTCTTACTTGAATATTAGATCTATCAAACGCTGCTAGAGATCGTGAACGTAAAAAAAATCATCATTTGAAACATCATTTACTTGTATATGTAGGTATACAGTATTAACCTAACCAACCATCTTTAATAATATAGACAACAAACATGTTCATTCATTTAAATTTACTTTTAATTAATCTCAATGTGTTCCGTCATAAACTTTGTCTTATATCTGCCTACATAAAAGTGAGGCCGTTTCGACTGGGGCCGTTATTGCAGTGGGGCCGTTTTAACCGTACTCCACAAAAACACATATGTATACAAAGAACAATCAATATCAATTTAAAACATTTCACATGACATGCAATCTCTAGGCCTTCTGTAAAATTATATATTTTCTTATCTCCCTGATGTACACAATACAATTTATTAGTACTTAATCGACTTTAGGAAGTACTGAAACGACTCACTCTTTCAGAAAGCACCGAAACGACTTACATTGGGTGTCGAAATGACTGTACTATAAACTGTACAACGCGCACCGATCCGTTCTTATAAGATCGTTAGTAAATTTAAAACGGAGGAAACAATGACATCATTATGTTCAAAGCATGGAAGCAGATATCACATCAATGATCAACTATGGACTACAGTTGTATCACTGTTGAAGAAGTGTTGTATAAATTGTTGAAATTACCACAACACAAATATTTTTTTTTTAAGATTTTGCCATTGCTCTGGCATGAAACAATGCCAAATAGTTATACAGTTCATGTATATGTTGACGAAATAGATTAAACAGTAAACGATAGAACCATTCTGTTTGATTATGTTTACATCGAATTTATCTTACCTCAAACCGAAAGCATGCGAAGTAGCCGCCACCGAAATACTCACTTGCGCATGTGCGTGGAAAATCAAATCAGTAATCCGTTTGTCACGAACGTCACTCTATATATAATTTCCAAGCGTCAAAATGACGTGATAGATGAAAAAGAAAATGGCTGCGCCCATATGCACAGAACGAGAGAACAGCACATATTCGTCAGTCTGGACAGACATGCCAGTTAATTGATTTACGTGGAATTTATTGCCACACAGAATGACATATACTAAGATTAACGCATATTCAGCGTGAAACACTTCAATATTAAAAAAGATCCACTTAGTAAATTGAAAATGGCAAATTATGTAATGGAATATTCCAACAAGTTAATTTTAGCTCCAATGGTCCGCGTTTCAACGCTTCCGATGAGGTTGTTGGCATTGCGATATGGAGCAGATATTGTGTACTGTGAAGTAAGTATCTAGACCCGCACTTATAGTTTAACTTTTCCCTTATACTTGCAGTTGTATTTTTTTCCCCCCCCCCCCCCCCCCCCCTGATAAAACTGTAAATAAAGTTAATAAAGTAACACGTCAATTGTTTTTAACCTCAATCCAAATGTACACACGTATATGACACCGAATAATTTAACAGGAGTTGAAAATATATAGTAGCAACCTATACCGGGACTCCAACCTGGAACTTCTACCAGAGTTACTTCCCTTCTTCACTCCTCTCGATAACTACTGATTAGCAGAGAAGATATTACTTTCTGACTGACTGAAAGGTCAGTCAGAAGGGAATATCTTTTCCGCTACAACAGTAGCTAACTGATGGTGTAAAACAAGAGGAAGGAACTCTGGTAGTTCAGAATGAACACCAGCTAGATGTTCTCTATGGACTACCAATTGTGCTACCTACATTATAGGCCACCTATGTCTTTCCTTTTAAAAAACAGACCTTACCAAAAACATAGCCCTCACATGCTTTTCAGTTAAAAATCTGATTGTAGGATGGACGTCAAGTCACAGCCATGAAACACATATAGTTACCATTATATTTTCTGGATTATAAGCTGCATCAGAGTATATTAGCTGCAAAGAATGTTTCCACTTTGTTAAGGTTTTTTTTTACACATATAAGCCACAGCCAATACTGGTTATAGTCTGATGGTAGATATATACGGTAAGAGCTTTTAATTTTTATAATGGTTTATATGCCAGAGTCATAGCTCCTAGCTAACTTATCATAGGTGATTACAAACTGAGTCTAACTGCCCCTCTATCTGGCCTGATGGATATAGGACCAAAAGGAGTCAATTTGGCTGTGTGGCTGTTAATAAATTACCTCCATTTTTTGAAAATTATAAATTGATATCTCTTATAATATTTGATTTGGTTTAAAAAAAAAACTCAAATTAATGAGACAAACAGACAATGAATCAATAAATATTCTAATACAGATGATACTGTAATGTGTAATGATATATTCTAATGATAATGTAATAATATATATACTAAATTAACCAGTTGATAAATTAACCAGTTGAGCTACATAGGTCCCTTGAGCCTCTTGGTTAGCTGATTCACTTAAAATAATTGTAGTTAGAAATGTAACAAAGTTGTAATACATTTATAACTCAGTCTTCGTTTTCTGTGACGTATTAAAAACATTATGTTTATATATTATTTAGATTATGCATAGTGCAATTTTATAAAATTCTTCATTTGCTGGGGTTTTTTTTTCAGGAGGTGATTGACTTTAAAATTCTAGCCACCACAAGATATGAAAATAGTAAGTGATTTTTGCCTAAACTTCTATTCTGAGCTTCTAATAGCCTTCTATGGCTGACTGCTACAATTTATGGTCAAATGATATAGTTTTATTTAAACAATTATCATAATGCTGTTGCCTTTCCTGATTTATCAGACTAGTAATTATTCTTCACATTTTGAAGTGAATTATAGGTATGTAAGCTAGATACATGTTCAAAATTTCTTTCTTAACCTGTACAGTTTTATCCTATTTTTTCTTGCAGAAATACTTGGTACAGTTGATTATGTATCCTCTGATGAAACAGTTGTATTTAGGACTTGCCCTGAAGAGAAAGGAAAAGTAGTTTTTCAAATGGTAAATATTACAAATGTGATCTCTATATCTTATATTGTAAATGTTTATTATGGCTCCAAAATTTCATATTGATCTCTAGAGTATAAAGTAATAGATGTCTCTAATAACAAGCTTCCTCCTACACAACATGAGTTTGTATGGTGATCACAATATTGTATATGGGGCTTGGTGCTGTCTGTACTCTGTAGGTGTGATATTCCACTGTTTTTCACTTTCACCCTAAATACCTCCATTGTTTTTTTAATTGGTATATAAGGCATACCTCTATCTCACCACTCTCCCCACCCTCTCATCCCTGCCAACCTACAACAAAGTATTAGGAGTAAACTAAATTGAGGTTGTTCATCTACATAACGAACAACTGACTACTCTTCCTAAAGTACTGTCGAGTAATACAAATTTTTTCAGAGTGTTATAAGATGGGCCACAGTTCAAGACCATTTTCATTTATTCGGAACGTTGGTTAAAGTCATTATTTCAAGTATAAATCCTGACTGACCTGCAGTTTTTAATACAGGCCTGTGAGGGCTTTGTCAAGGCTCGTCTGAAAACAATATAAAATCACCAGGTCTGTCTTTGATTAATAAACGAACAACTAGGTCCAACCAGTCAAACCGTATAATCAAAAACGGCCCAAGTTATAAATGTAACTTATGTTTCCTTTTATTAAATAAATATACAAAATTGGCAATATTGTATACCGGTAAATGAAAATACTTTTGCATTTTTTGAACATCTCAATATCAATGATGATATTGTCTTTTTATTGTATCAGGGGACATCAAATGCACAGAGAGCATTAAAGGCAGCAAAAAAAGTGTAAGTTAAACTCATTCAATCTTTTGAATCCTTTCTTGGGTCTATACCAGAAATATAGTTATATATATATGTATGTCTGTATGTAGATACGTGTACATTCTGACTCATTCTCTTTGTGATAAGATGCAATATATTTAGTTTTTGAATACTTTGATACCAACAAAAAAATTATCAATATTGTATCAAAGTATTCATAATCTTACAATACTGAAGGTTACTTATGAAATTTCTTGTCTGTTAATATCAGTAAATGTTAAAGTTTGATTATGTTCACACAATTATTTGCATACATGTACAAATTAAAAACAATAGTTTTTGAACTCACATTTTGATGTTGCAAATTGTTACCCTTTTTTTATTAGAGAAAATGATGTTTCTGCTATTGACATCAACATGGGTTGCCCAAAAGAATTTTCCATTAAGGTAAATGAAAGATAAATTCACCTGTTCAAATTTGAGAGAGAGAGAGAGAGAGAGAGAGAGAGAGAGAGAGAGAGAGAGAGAGAGAGAGAGAGAGAGAGAGAGAGAGAGAGAGAGAGATTAATATAATTGGATGCCTGATACAAACGTTGAGATTATCATCATGTCAAAAATTTCCTTAATGTAACATGGATAGGCTATCAATTCTGCATGGAAGTTAACGAGGGATAATTAGATGAGGCTTAGATTTTTAAGGGTGATTTCTTTATGATGCACAAACATTTATTTGATTATCAGGACATATTATACAAAGTAATGTGACTGTTTGTAGGGAGGGATGGGTGCTGCCCTACTGACACAACCTGACAAGGTCAAGGATGTAAGTATTGCAAACTCAAGGTCATTTTGATTTACGCTTAGCCCACCATAATATCTGATTTGCTGTAAACCAACTTTTTTTCGTGGCTACTAAATTTTGTGATTTTACATTTCATCCAGGGTCACATAATTCACAAATTTTGTAAAGGATCTCAAGAACTTTCCATCTATGAAGAGTATTTGATTCTACCATTTCCTGAATTTCAGAAGAAGATTTTTGAAGTTTTAGCCTATTTTACCACTTTTGGCCCCACTCCTCAGGTCCCTTTGGGGCTGGGACCATATAATTCATAATTTTGTTTGACCTTTAGCGAAGGAAAGTTTCTGCAAAATTTCAATGAATTTGGTTCAGTGGTTGTTGAGAAGAAGTCGAAAATGTAAATTGTTTATCGTCGTGTGACGGATGACGCACGACAGACAAAGGCGATTAGAATAGGTCACTTGAGACTTTGTCTCAGGTGACCTTAAAATTAAGTTTATGACGAATACTATTTGCGGATTTAAAAATTGAATGGAAATTCATATCAATAGAATGACTTGATGTTTGTATTAATTCATGGAGATAACTTTCATGAATTTACATGGATCGTGAAATTCACAGATGTAAATCGCATGCAAAAAGAAAGTTGGTTTCCAGTAATGGTCATACTGATCTTGTGCCAGTGTAAGGAGCAATCCATAGTTTTCACTATTATTTAAAGATATGGAGAACTATGATATTTCTGTTTCGTTTTCAATGCCCTGGAATGTGGGTATCTACTTCATTTAAACAAATAAAAATACCACAATATCAGAAATATCGATAATTTTGGGTTGAATACATGTACTAAACAAATCATTAAAATGTGGGGTCACTTAGTACATTAACTTTATTTTCAGATCCTTACTACCCTTGTGAATGGCCTGTCCATACCAGTTACCTGTAAAATCCGACTTTTACCAAAGGTAAGATACCTAGTATGTACAGCATTCACTCACCTTGAGGATATTTGTGAACCTCAATGACCAATAAAAACTTTTTACTGATTAGCACTTACTTCTAATGCATCCTACCAAAAAAAAAAAAAAACCTGTTTCAAAAACTTATAAAAATTCAACTTCTTTAAATCTGCAATCATTTACCAATGTAATTCACTTCCCCTACCATTTAAAAACAACTTTGGAGGACAAGGGCATGACAATCACAAAAGTACACTGTAGTTGAAATGTGTACAACAGTAAATATATATACATCTTTTGAAAAATGTGTGGGGCATGATAAGAAAAACAAGTAGAAAAAGAACACCAATTATTGTGTATTTGGCGCCAACGTAATTGGCGCGACGTTATGCGACATGTACTTAAATGACGTCACAACGATTGTGACGTTATACGCAGTTTTATTAAATAGCCAGTTGATGGTCACGGCACCAATGTCATGAATGTGATAGAGTGAGAGAAAACAACAACCAACGCGTTTGAATACCATTGATCAACTGTGGTCACGGCACCAATGTCATGAATGTGATAGAGTGAGAGAAAACACAACCAACGCGTTTGAATACCATTGATCAACTGACTATTTAATAAAACTGCGTATAACGTCACAATCGTTGTGACGTCATTTAAGTACATGTCGCATAACGTCGCGCCAATTACGTTGGCGCCAAATACACAATATCCTGGGGCCTCGCGAATATTATGTTCACAGTAATATATATTATAAGTATGTAAATAAACAATATTTAAAAGTAAAAAGTGGAATTAAAGTCTTTCACATCAATTATATATATATACTTAGACATTATTTATTAATTAGAGTTTAATAAATTAGGATTTATGTCGTGCGTATTTAACTTTTACACCAGTTCTTAATGTTTTCCTTCGCTTTTATCTTTGCCACTCGTGGTATTCTGTTCACGTCTCTGCATGGTCCATCGTTCTCGTCTCCACTAGACTCATCGTTGGCGTCTCTGTCGTCTTCCTGACGGACTTCCAAAGGGTATAACTTGATAATCGGTCGATTTGTGATACCAGAACTTGTGCGTATTACTGCAGATCGCACAAGATTGTCTCTACCATATACTAAATCCTCCACAACAGCAATTTTCCACGTCGTCCTTGGTGAATCATCGTGAACCTGAACTATATCTCCTACTTTGATAACTTGACTATTGCTGCCTGAAGCACGGTGAAATTCCCGCAAAGAAGTTAAGTATTCCTGGCGCCACCGCTTCCAAAAAAATGTTCTATTAACTGGAATCGTCTGTCCATCTCTTTATTTAGAATTCTGTGGGTATCCATGTCGAAAAAGTTGTCGTTTTCATCTTCTGTGTCTTGCAAAGGGTAAAGTACTGAGTTAATCCTTCTTCCGTACAATAAGTGTGATGGGGTTAATGGTGACAGTTCTGTAACGTCTGCACCGATGTATGTGTGAGCGGTCGGTCGTTGAGTATAGCTTCGATCTCTGTAATAACTGTCATTAACAAGTCGTAATTCACATATGCACGTCCGAGGACTTTTCGTAGACAATTCTTAGTAAGACCAATGAGTCTTTCCCAAAATCCGCCGTACCATGGTGCTCTCTTTGGAATAAATTTCCATGTTGTTCCATAATTATTAAGAGATTGGTGTACAAGTGTCGATTCCGTAAGTTTCCTTATTTCTTCTGCGGCGCTAACAAATGTTGTTCCGTTGTCTGAAATCATAACTCGTGGTAAGGATTTCCTGCTAATGAAACGACGGAAAGCCATGAGAAATGTTTCCTCTGTTAAATCCTGAACGATTTCCAAGTGTACTGCACGTGTATTAGCGCATGTAAATAGACATACATATACTTTCTTGTCCCGTCCATTGTGTTTCACATGTATTGCACTGGTAAAATCTACGCCAGTAACAGTGAATGGTGCAGCGTAGATTTTACCGGTGCAATACATGTGAAACACAATGGACGGGACAAGAAAGTATATGTATGTCTATTTACATGCGCTAATACACGTGCAGTACACTTGGAAATCGTCTGCCAATTCATGTGTAACGAATGACCTTTGTGCACCTTCGTCAAATAGAATGTTACTTTGGACACACTGACCGTTCACACAAACTGGTGCGATGGCTGTTTTCAATAATACTTGTGAAGAGTGTACTTCTGATGCGGTGTACATCACTGAAGTAGTAGGTTCTTTGAGATTTGTCGCATTTTCGTTGTTTCGTTCTTTCGCGTTGTGTTTTGTTGTGTATGTGATCGCGTCATTTTGCATGTTGTCTTGACGATGTGTAGAGTTACATATACTCGAATGATGACGACGGTTACATTTCTTACAGTTTTTCCGAGATTTACAATCAGAGATTCTGTGTTTTCCCAAACAATTGAAACAAAGTTTATCACGCTTTATAATCTGTATCCGACTTTCTACATCCGGAACTTTTGTGCAGCTACTGGGAGCATGTATCTCCTGGCAAAAAACGCATGTTTTTTTTATTTGTTCCGCGAAAGAACGAAACAACGAAAATGCGACAAATCTCAAAGAACCTACTACTTCAGTGATGTACACCGCATCAGAAGTACACTTTTCACAAGTATTATTGAAAACAGCCATCGCACCAGTTTGTGTGAACGGTCAGTGTGTCCAAAGTAACATTCTATTTGACGAAGGTGCACAAAGGTCATTCGTTACACAAGAATTGGCAGATAAATTACAAATGGAAACCACCGGGAAAGAGACGATTAATATATCGGGATTCGGTCAAGTCGGAGACAAGGTGCGTCATCTCAGCTCTGGAACGGTTTACCTACAAACCAATACACGGGAGAAAATACCGGTCAAGGTTTTAGTTGTACCGACAATAGCAGTACCGCTTAATTCCAATAGGAAGCACATTGCAAAATTACCACACCTAAAAGGTTTGAAATTAGCTCACCCCGTTTCAGCTGACGAAACGTTTGAGGTATCACTTCTCATAGGAGCTGACCATTACTGGGACATTGTCCAAGACAAAGTCGTGAGAGGTAAAGGACCTATTGCTGTAAAATCGAAAATAGGATATTTGTTATCCGGACCATACCAAGGAACTTCATCTCTAAATCAGCGACAGAACATGTCAGTTATGAACGTGCTAGTATCACATAAAAAAGACGAATGCGATTTAGAGAAATTTTGGAAGGTGGAATCGCTTGGCATACAGAAAAAAGATGACAAAACCGAAGATGAAAGCTGCACGTATCTTGAAAACTACAAACAGTCGTGTATAGAGTTTCGCGGAAATAAATATATCGCCAAATTACCATGGCGAGATGACCATTCACCACTTCCCACTAACAAAGAAGTTGCTCGCCGGAGAACGGAAAGTGTCATAAACAGATTGAGCAAGGACCCAGTTATGTTGAAGCATTATGCATCGATAATATATGAACAGGAACAGAGAGGTTTTGTGGAAAAAGTAGAGAACGATCAAATTACAAGCGGTAAGGTGCACTATATACCTCATCACCCAGTAAAAAAGGACTCGTCAACAACACCAATACGGATTGTCTACGATTGCAGTTGCCAACAGTCGAAAGATAAGCCAAGTTTGAATGATTGTTTACGGAACGACCCGCCTTTGCTAAATGATATTACATCAATACTTCTGAAATTCCGACGCAAAAAATTTGCCGTCTCCGCAGACATTGAGAAAGCCTTTCTGCAGATAGAGCTAGAGGAAGAAGACAGAGATGTAACAAGATTCTACTGGCTCAAAGATCCCTCTGATCCTTCATCGGATTTAATAACCTACAGGTTTAAGGCTGTATTGTTTGGAGCGACCTGCTCGCCCTTCATACTGAACGCCACGTTGCTACGACATTTAGAAGATCACAAAAGTGACGTTACAGATATCATCAAGGATGATATATACGTTGACAACGTCTTATCAAGTTTTGAAAGAGAAGAGGATTTACTCGAATACTTTCATTCTGCACGATCATTAATGCTCAACGGAGGGTTTAACTTACGTTCTTGGGCTTCAAACTGTGATTCGTTGAACGAACTAGCCAAGTCAAAAGACGTGCTTGACAAGGACAAGCAAGTAAAAGTTCTCGGATTACGATGGGATAGCAACAAAGACACGATTACATACGTACAAAAGCCGATTTCTGATGTCGATGAAACGTTGCTTACCAAGCGAGAAATACTTAGCCAGTCATCAAAGATTTTCGATCCACTTGGGATTATCAGCCCGGTGACAGTACGCGGCAAGATACTGATGCAGGAAATATGGAGGAGGAAGTTCGATTGGGACGAGATATTACCAGAGGATATCCGGTGTCAATGGATGGAACTAAGTTACGATTTGAGGAAAGTCTCAACAACTGAAATTCCGAGATATTATTTCAAAGACTTACCAGAAGACACAGAAAGCATAGGTACGGTACTTCACGTGTTTGTAGACGCCAGCAAGAAAGCGTACGGTGCATGCGCATACATAACCAGTGGAAATCAGTCGCAATTAGTGATGGCGAAAAACCGTGTAGCACCATTGAATCCCGTGACTATACCACAGTTGGAGTTATTGGCTGCTGTGACGGGAGCTAGAATGGCAAAGCACATATTGACAAATCTGCAGTGTTCGGATGTATTCTATTGGAGTGATAGTCAGATTGTCCTTAACTGGCTACATTCTTCCAAAAAGATGAAACCTTTCATTGGAAAGAGAGTTGAGGAAATAAAAGACCTCACACAAGAATTTACCTGGAGGTATTGCCCAACAAATGATAATCCTGCGGATCTTTTGTCAAGAGGAATATCAGCTACAAACTTTGGTAAGAGTACCAAATGGATAAACGGTCCAAGTTGGATTACCAATCAAACTCACTGGCCACAGTGGAATAGGAACGAATCGATCGTCCTCACAACAGTGGATTCTGATGTCACAAACAACAATGACAGTACGCAAACTCTTAATACAGATATCGGATGTAGTGTTATCGACATAACCAGATTTAACTCATACTCCAGGCTCTTACGGGTTACTGCCTATGTCAAACGATTCCTTTATAACTGTAGAAGAAAAGCAGAGGATCGGAAATCCGGAATTTTATCTCCAGATGAATTGAACAAAGCGTCAATTATTTGGATTAGAGTCGTACAAAACAACAGCTATCATGATGTTCTAGAAAGTCTGAAGTCGAATAAAAGCCATCATCTCATTCGCCAGCTTCGACTTTATTTGGATGATGATGGTCTTGTACGATGTGGAGGACGTATCAATAACGCCCCAATACCGTTTGACACACGATTTCCATATTTGGTTTCCGGGAAACATTCGTTTACAAGGCTTCTGATTATGGACACGCATAGACGAAACATGCATGCGAACAAAGGTACTACAATAACGTTATTACGACAAAAGTATTGGATTCCATCAATACGAAATGTTGTTGGAAATACTTTGCGGAAATGTGTACCATGTAAGAAAGTATCGGGTAAAGCATACTCGTCACCAGATCCACCTCCACTTCCCAAGGACAGGATGTCGGACGCTGCACCATTCACTGTTACTGGCGTAGATTTTACCGGTGCAATACATGTGAAACACAATGGACGGGACAAGAAAGTATATGTATGTCTATTTACATGCGCTAATACACGTGCAGTACACTTGGAAATCGTTCAGGATTTAACAGAGGAAACATTTCTCATGGCTTTCCGTCGTTTCATTAGCAGGAAATCCTTACCACGAGTTATGATTTCAGACAACGGAACAACATTTGTTAGCGCCGCAGAAGAAATAAGGAAACTTACGGAATCGACACTTGTACACCAATCTCTTAATAATTATGGAACAACATGGAAATTTATTCCAAAGAGAGCACCATGGTACGGCGGATTTTGGGAAAGACTCATTGGTCTTACTAAGAATTGTCTACGAAAAGTCCTCGGACGTGCATATGTGAATTACGACTTGTTAATGACAGTTATTACAGAGATCGAAGCTATACTCAACGACCGACCGCTCACATACATCGGTGCAGACGTTACAGAACTGTCACCATTAACCCCATCACACTTATTGTACGGAAGAAGGATTAACTCAGTACTTTACCCTTTGCAAGACACAGAAGATGAAAACGACAACTTTTTCGACATGGATACCCACAGAATTCTAAATAAAGAGAGATGGACAGACGATTCCAGTTAATAGAACATTTTTGGAAGCGGTGGCGCCAGGAATACTTAACTTCTTTGCGGGAATTTCACCGTGCTTCAGGCAGCAATAGTCAAGTTATCAAAGTAGGAGATATAGTTCAGGTTCACGATGATTCACCAAGGACGACGTGGAAAATTGCTGTTGTGGAGGATTTAGTATATGGTAGAGACAATCTTGTGCGATCTGCAGTAATACGCACAAGTTCTGGTATCACAAATCGACCGATTATCAAGTTATACCCTTTGGAAGTCCGTCAGGAAGACGACAGAGACGCCAACGATGAGTCTAGTGGAGACGAGAACGATGGACCATGCAGAGACGTGAACAGAATACCACGAGTGGCAAAGATAAAAGCGAAGGAAAACATTAAGAACTGGTGTAAAAGTTAAATACGCACGACATAAATCCTAATTTATTAAACTCTAATTAATAAATAATGTCAAAGTATATATATATATAATTGATGTGAAAGACTTTAATTCCACTTTTTACTTTTAAATACTGTTTATTTACATACTTATAATATATATTACTGTGAACATAATATTCGCGAGGCCCCAGGATATTGTGTATTTGGCGCCAACGTAATTGGCGCGACGTTATGCGACATGTACTTAAATGACGTCACAACGATTGTGACGTTATACGCAGTTTTATTAAATAGCCAGTTGATCAATGGTATTCAAACGCGTTGGTTGTGTTTTCTCTCACTCTATCACATTCATGACACCAATATTCCATCTCATTATTAAAATAATTTCAAAAGAAAGGGAAGAAAAAGATGTCTCGATTGTAAATTACCAAACACAGAATGCTACAACAGATCATTAGAGCTGCCAGCACTGCTTGAATCCCTTGTAAAATTAAGTAATGAAATTCCTTAACAGTTAATGAAAATTTTGAAAGGAGTACATGTATGATACTTATTCCAAAGCTCAAGAAGGATGCTTCAGAAGCTAATAACTATAATAATGTATTTTTGTTGCCATCAGCTTGAGGACACCCTGGCATTGGTAAAAATGATTGAGAGTACAGGTGTTGCCGCTATCGCAGTACATGGACGACTCAAAGAGGAGCGACCTCGTCATGCAAATCGTAACCATGTCATCAAAATCATAGCAGAGAGTGTCAATATTCCAGTCATCGCCAAGTATGTATTTTATCTCTAGACTCTGACTTAGTCATGACCAGCTTATATATGTAGCAATTAGTTTGAACATACCTCAATACTCCAGGAGTTACTATCACTGTTGTTATTACCACCTCTGGAATATATGTCATAGCAAAATGGAAGGCAGTTCAGAAGAAAAACCTGACTGGTCACAGGCCTACAGAGACTTCCTTAAAAGTTACAGCCCAAGTTTAAAGCCACCACTCAATCACAGTGTACTGTTATACAATTATTTTGATGTAAATCAAAGGACCAAACTACCTCTCTTATCTGTTTTTATACACATAACTTTCAGCTGCACTATGATATATTCCAGAGGAGGATAGCATGACAGTGATAGTAACCCCTGAAATATTGAGGTTAGCATGAACAATATCTTGTAACTAACTTTAGATATATTCTGTTTTAATTTTAGTGTACAATAATGTCATATATTTAATGAATTTAATGATAATTGTGAATTTGTTTACTTGTACTGTTTTCTACATTCCAATTTTCTCATGTTGATCATTGTTTCAAGAACGTTGCTTGTCCAATCACCCAAATACCATATCAAATATCACTGGTTGTGAATGTACCTCTCAGGGTACTCGTCACAATCCTATATCATAGTCATATCTTATATATATATATACTGGTAGTAAATGTACCTCTCAGGGAACTCGTCACAATCCTATATCATAGTCATATCTTATATATATACTGGTTGTAAATGTACCTCTCAGGGAACTCGTCACAATCCTATATCATAGTCATATCTTATATATATACTGGTTGTAAATGTACCTCTCAGGGTAATCGTCACAATCCTATCATAGTCATATCTTATATATATACTGGTTGTAAATGTACCTCTCAGGGTACTCGTCACAATCCCATCATAGTCATATCTTATATATATACTGGTTGTAAATGTACCTCTCAGGGAACTCGTCACAATCCTATATCATAGTCATATCTTATATATATACTGGTTGTAAATGTACCTCTCAGGGTAATCGTCACAATCCTATCATAGTCATGTCTTATATATATAGTGGTTGTAAATGTACCTCTCAGGGTACTCGTCACAATCCTATATCATAATCATATCTTATATATATATATATACTGGTTGTAAATGTACCTCTCAGGGTACTCGTCACAATCCTATCATAGTCATATCTTATATATATACTGGTTGTAAATGTACCTCTCAGGGAACTCGTCTATATATACTGGTTGTAAATGTACCTCTCAGGGAACTCGTCACAATCCTATCATAGTCATATCTTATATATATACTGGTTGTAAATGTACCTCTCAGGGAACTCGTCACAATCCTATCATAGTCATATCTTATATATATACTGGTTGTAAATGTACCTCTCAGGGAACTCGTCACAATCCTATCATAGTCATATCTTATATATATATACTGGTTGTAAATGTACCTCTCAGGGTACTCGTCACAATCCTATCATAGTCATATCTTATATATATACTGGTAGTAAATGTACCTCTCAGGGTACTCGTCACAATCATATCATAGTCATATCTTATATATATACTGGTTGTAAATGTACCTCTCAGGGTACTCACACAATCCTATCATAGTCATATCTTATATATATACTGGTTGTAAATGTACCTCTCAGGGAACTCGTCACAATCATATCGTAGTATTATCTTATATATATACTGGTTGTAAATGTACCTCTCAGGGAACTCGTCACAATCCTATCATAGTCATATCTTATATTTATACAGAACCGTCACCATGGCAAGCTTGTAAGACTACATTCAAATTAATATAAAACTAGAACACATGAAATGAATTGAACAAGGCCGTTTATTAACCATAAACGACAGTATATGTGTTCTTTGTTATATAACAAGTCATATCTTATATATATATACTGGTTGTAACTTATGATATAAAGTTTATATGACTTACTGGCAACATAAGACTGACTACTGTACATGATTTAGGGTGATTTTATTTTAAGGCTTTTGTAAATGAAATACTGCTCTAAAATATCATTGTGATAATTACAGCCTTTAAGGTGATTGCACAGATTCTTCATCAAGTTAACCTGTCCAACAATCTCTATTGTGCTAAAATCCATTGTGCCAAAGTACATTTACAATAGCTACTTAGCAACACAATTATATAGAGTTATAAAACAATCTGGTTACAGTGGTGGGTCCAAAGAGATGCGTACCTATGAAGCTATAGGAACATTTCTACACGAATCTGGTTGTAAATCTGCCATGATAGCACGCCAAGCCGAATGGAACCCAACCATCTTCAGGAAGGAGGGCAAGCTTCCACTGCTGGACGTATGTAAGGAATATGTCAGAGTTGTGAGTATTTTGATACCCCCACTTACATTCTATTACCAATGAACTATTTTGTAGTACTTGATTATCCAACGATATGTTGTATTTTCTTCTACTGATCTGAAATTTTCCTAGATTTATATGTAATATGTAGTGTTTGGAGAATAATGGACCCGTGATAATAGTTTAATGACAGTGTTAATCTTTGCATTTAGCAGTCATAAGGTGAGAAGCAGATATCATTTAATGCATGGTCTTAGAAAATTGTTTTATATTTTACAACAAAGGAAGTGCCACTCTGGTGAACATTGGCTTCCTTACTTGCTCTCTCTGACGATATTACAGCGTCGTTACAATAAACGTACGTGTGACAGCCGGTCTAGTAGTTGGTTCGCTTGATTGGTAGCTAGTCAGGTTGCATGGTAGCTAGTCAGTTTGCCAACGACATTCAATAAACTGTGTAAGCACGGCTCTCATTGGCTGTCGCTTCAATGTAGGGATAAAGCTAAAACAGTTAGAAATGTCTGTCGTCGATTACTACATAAAATTATCGGCATCGTAAGCTTCATAATGTAAAAAGGTTACACAAATGCATTTTGATTACCTCATGTATAGACTCTAAATCAGCGCTAATCAGTGAAGTACATATGGAAAGACTTACTGTTGTAGCGGAAAAGTCAGTCAGAAATTGTACGGAAAAGAAATCACCTGCTTCTGACTAATTATAACTTTACCGCAAGGTGTATGAAACCAAATCGGGTACAATGTATAACCGACCATAACATATTCCGATAAAACACGGCTTTGACACATACCTGGATGTTAGTAGGGGATGCTATTCAAGCTGTAGGCGTAGATTTTTTTTAACTTTGTCACCAGTATTTAATCAGAGAGATGCATTTCAATCTAGTGTTGACAATTTCTCGGCTAAAATCAACCAACATTTTGTAAACTACCGCCGCGCATGCGCCAACGTCCGAGAACATTACCTCGAATATGAATCAAATTAAATTATAAATATTTAGGCAATGCATTCAAACTCAAAGTCTACAACTAGAATAACATCCCCTACTACATGTAACATCCAGATATATATCAAAACTGTGTTGGATCGGAATGTATTCTGATAAGACATACTGTAATCTCTTGTCAGCCGTACCTGATTTGTTTTTCCACACCAAACGGACCTTGAAGCGGAAAAGTCAGGCAGAAGGTACAACAGTAGCTAACGTTAGATTCGGCGGTGACATTACATGTAACATTAGAATGAATACAATAGATCTAAACCCAACACATTAATAAACACGATGAAAAGTTTGATCCATTGGAACATTGGTAGATACATAACGTTACGCTACAGTATGACTACTCCCCGAAGTTGAGAGAAATGACCAATAATTAATGAACAAAACATCCTCAAAACATTCGCTTAATAAGTGAAACAAAACAATTAAGAATTTTTAATACAGTGATTGAATGTATACATTGTAAAAAATGAAATAGTACACAACGTGATCAAACACATTTTACAACAGAGTCGGGTATGAACATCAAAGATCCGCTGACTCCGCCTACTCCTCAATCTTGTCGGCGATCTTGTCAGTCAGGGGGCAATCAGTCGGGCTGCCGATGCTTCAGCCATTGAGTGCCTTCTTTACATGCCACCTAAAATCTAATCTACTGCATCAGTTACCAGCCTACTAGATCAGCTACCAGCCAATGTGTCTATCGAGTGAATGAATGTAAACAGGAACACTTGTTGTAACGGCACTGTTAATGTAATGTTGTAGGCCCTACAGTACAACAATGTCCACACCAACATTAAATACTGTGTACTGAACATGATGCATGACGATATGGAACTGGAGCAAGGACAGAAAATGTTGGCAGCAGTATCTCAGGAAGATATCAGGTGAGAGGTCAAAGGTGATATCAGAAAAAAAGTCAAAGGTGAATATTAACAGGTCATAGGTGATAGCTGAACGAAGTTCATGGGTGATAATAGAATATCAGGTAACAGGCCACAGGTGATATCAGAAGTAGGTAAAAAAGATTATGTTGGGTAACAGATCAAAGTTCAAGGGAATAGATCAGGTAACATGTCAAAGGAGGATATTTTGGGCAATAGGACAAAGGTCAAAAAAGAATACTGATCATTGAATTCCAAGAATGAGTATATTTGTCAAAAGAGGAAATCGGATTGGGTCAAATACTATAGGAAGATGTCAGGTAAGAGGGCATAGGTCAAAGGTTCAAAGGGAGATATTTAATAAGAGGGTAATTGGTCCAAGGAAAAGGCGAGAATAATAGAATCTTACATGGGCCTGTCAGGTAGACATGGATTTCCCTATCCATCTGACAGGCCCATGTTTGATTCCTTTTCTTCCATACTTAAACGAGGAAATGGTGAAAATTCAGTTAATGTGAATGTCGCTATGCGTAAAAATGGCCGCCGCATGTATTGCTGATGTCACTGTCTATAGCGTGTGAGCTGTCTTTCCTCTACCCCAGTAAAAGACAAGAGTTTTTCTCCCATACTTGACAGGGTTATCCCGCAGCTGCTAGAGAAAAGATAACTCTGTCTTTAACCGAGGTAGGGAAAAGACAGCTCACAGGCACTAGACAAAGACGTGACGTCATCAATACATGCAGTGTATGTTGTCGCAACGTCATTAATTTTGACGCACTGTGACGTTCCTACGATGGCGGCACTTTGGATATGTTTCTAAAACTGCATTTTTATAATGTTTCGTGAAAGAATGGGAGAAAAAGAATCAAACATGGGTCTATCAAGTGGACAGGGATATCTTCACCCTTGTGAAAATCTTTCACTCAGGTTGAGATATCCTTGTCCAAATGACAGACCCATGTAAGATTCTATTAATCTTTTCTCCAGCAAGCATGGGATAACCCTGTCAAGTATGGGAGACATCCGTGTCCACCTGACAGACCCATATAAGATTCTATTAGTCATTATAGGAGTAAGAGATGATTGAGGATACACCAGGTTATTGTTATTATTATGCTATTTCACACTCAATAATGAAATGATAGCTTGTAATGAAAAGGAAAATTCCATGGTTGGTCATTTAAAACTTTGACAGTTTACCTTCTTCAAAGAAGAAAATTGTCTTGGTTTAAATCAAACCATTGGACACTGTAATTCTCCAAATTGTGGAGTTACATATAATAATACCATAATAATTAACAATATGTAGTTAACAATTAGTTTGTCAGTAATTTCTCAATTTTTGTGATGTTATATGAACATGCTTTTGTAAAAATAACTTTGTATATTTTCAGTGATATTTGGGGCCTTCGACAATACTTTGACAACTTAAAAGCATCTTGGAAAAAGACAGAAATGGAACTCTTCAATACGAAAATTGATATCACAATTAAGAAAAAACCTGATGGCACTTTTGACTTTGTTGAGATGCCAGTTCGCTACCTAAAGTAAGTACTACTTAGATGAGTTTATTTTTCAAAAAGTGAGATAAATCATAGTCAGTAGGCAGTCAGTGACGTCAATCTGTTGTACTGTAATCAAAAGTGATATCTTCAGTCCATCTCATGGGTTTTTTTTTGTTCCTTTTATTATCATTTTGATTTAAAAACAATACTAATTCCATACTGACATAATGTTCAGAATAGTATATAGTAATTATTATTGTAAAATAAAAAGAAGTTAAGTTATATTTTTGATGTCCAGGAAAGACTACCCAATGGGGGTTAGTGCCAAGCAGAGGCTATTTGAGTGGTCCAAACGGAAGAAGGTGTCACGTCCAGAATATAAAACGGTGAGTTGAGGATAAAACCTAAATTGTCAGATAGGTACCTGAGAGATGGCATCATGATACACTAATGCTGCAAGCTTCAGCAGACTTGAGTTAGCTTTATACTTCTCTCACATAGCACATAAAATCAAAATGTGATGGTTAGGAAACAGGTAGTTTGGGTTCTTTGTTTATCCACATTATCACTTAAGTTTTTGTCTCTTTATCTGAAACAGTGCTGCTACTACATGTATAGTATGAATGTAATTAAAATAACTACAGAGCTAATTTAAATGAAGTCATTATTTTTAAGTACTTGACCAACCTTAATCAACATTACTGCTATTACTGTTAAGCAAATTATTAAACTTATTAAGTGAATTGGAATAATTCCTGTACTAAGTAATACCGATAACATTTGTGCAGGACTATTGTTTCTATTGGCGATGGAACGACGTCAAAAGATGATATCCCGCACTAATGTCATTTCAGCGAGAAGATTACAAATAGTTCCATTCCAACACCACTAGAGATACTAGTCCCAAACAAATGTTATCGGGTATTACCCAGTACGTGAATTAGTCCCTTTTCATGATTCATAACCAGTTGCATTTATTCCCGTTGTAAAACTCTCATTTCCCAGGTGGAGCGAGAAGGAGACCGCTACTTCATGAGTGTTCTGACATTAGGTAGCTGTACATACAAAAGTTCCTTCTGGTAAGGTGTAACTTCAATATCTCGTTACAGGTCAAAATCATGATTTATATCTAAATATCAAAAAAATAATATGATTGCCTAAAATGTTTCCTCTTTAGTATTGTAAAGTACAACATTTTTGCACTTTGGGCTATCTTTTCTGTTTAGATTAATTCCTTTTTGAAGAGAAAAGAATGCCCTTATTACTTATAATAATGAAAAAAATGATAAAATCACCATAAATTATTAAATAATCAATTGCCTTCTTCGTAAAACCATTCTCAACTAGATTCATGTATAATTATACTTAAGTACACAGCATAACAAGAATGTGTTTAATATCAAAGGTCAGTAAAATTTTGAAATGCAAATTAAGCCTGGCGTGAAGAGTTATATGCCCATTGTACATAAGATCATATTTGTTTTCACAGGGAA
This sequence comes from Argopecten irradians, assembly GCF_041381155.1. Lineage (NCBI taxonomy): Eukaryota > Metazoa > Mollusca > Bivalvia > Pectinida > Pectinidae > Argopecten > Argopecten irradians. The sequence continues at coordinate 53,933,878 of NC_091135.1, forward strand.
AAGTCGAAAAGTCTTGCAGAACAGAATGCAGCAATTGTTGCATCGATAGTACTAGATATAGATGATGGTCGTAAACCAGGGTCCTGTGAAATGACAGACACAGTAGCAGCCAAGTGGAGAGAACTCTGTCAGGAAGAGAATTCACCTGATAACATGTCTGAGACAGCTGGACAAGGTGAAAATGGAGACAAACTCAGTGAGACAAAGAGGAAACACAAAATGTCTGAAACTAACATTACAGAAAATCAGGGTGAGATAGCAAATAAAAGAAAATGTGATGATTCATCAGAGGGAGGTGGAAAAAACAGCAGTGAATTAAAAGTAGGAGATGAGGAAAACTGCCAACACAGTAATGAGACCAGTCGATTAGAAGGAGCTTCTGTCAATAAAAGTGGACTTGGTTAATTAGAAGGAAAAAAGGGAAGGGTGCACATGTTTTAAAAACTGAAAGTTATATTTTAAATAAACTTTGAATCTATTTTCATTCTTAAAAAGGTTTAGAGGAAACAGTTGAAAATTGTGATAAGGTACTTTTATGAGAAGGGATAGAGCAAAACACATGAAAGAATGCTCATTTTGTTATTTTATTCTTTTCCCAATTTACATGATTTGGTTAGCAAAATTCTACAGAATCTTTGTGATATTTCAGGATTTATTGCTTTGATTTGTAAAATTATTTCAAAGTGTGGTGTATGCTTAAAATGATATTAAAATAGACTGTAATAAAAAGTCAGTTATCCTTGTTCTAATTTTCATTAAACTGTTTAGTCACACCAGAATGATGATCCATTTATATCATACTGGTATTACAGCAATAATTGGGGAAAACTGAATGGCTGCTTGTTGTAGGTATGCTTCTGATAATCGTTCCTGTACTATAGGGAAGACCTTTTTATTTTGTTGGTTTTTTATTACAAAAATGTTGTTAGAATTTTGAGGTACAGAGTGATGGCTTATTTACTACATAATGTGTACTTGGTTACCAAGGCAACCAAAATATTTGAAAGAAAAATGTGTGTACTTTTACACAGGATGCCCACCATTACAATTATTTTGGTGAAATCCTCCTGACATATTATATTCTATAAACCGTTTAGTTTGTGACCTGGTTACCATGGTAACAAAAAATGACAGGAGTAATGCATTCAGAATTGTTGTATTGGTATTGTTCACAAGCTTCAAATTTTAAATTGATATTCAAGCAGAGAGAGTGTCTTCAGAAAGGGAAGCTGAGCTTATATGCCATGTTGCGGTGTCTGTCTTCCATCTGTTCTTCTGTCTGTCTGTTCACTTGTTTCTGTCAACCTTACATTTAAATTGCTACTAGTCGTCATGATTTAGTGGAATGTTACCAAAGGCCTGAAACATCCTTCAGGGAGGAGGACCAAAATTGTATAAATCAGGGCCATGACCCCCTCCTTATGCTGTAGGTATGAAAGCATTTGGAAAGGGAATCAGTTTTGTATAAACCTGGTCTATTCTCCCAGGGTCCGGAGAGTGGTGGGGGTCAACAGGGGAATATTGGACACACTTAAAAGCGTTCTGTTGTTGGAATCCAGTGAAAGGATTTGGTTCATATTTGGTCTGCTGCATCTGAAAGACTTTCTGATGTTGGATTCATGAAAAAAACAAATATAGTTAGAAAACATCCTTTGAGAAAGGGGAACAGATGTTATATAAATGGTGAACCTGGCCCTTTTGGACCAGGTAGGGCAGGAACCAATAGGGAAAATAGAGGAAAAGTCCTTTAAAATGCTTATAGTTATGAGGTTAACATTGGATTTTAACCAAATTTGGTCAGAAACAGATTTTGAATAGATGGCCATGACCCTATTGACCATTAGGAATGGGAGTCAATAGTGGGAAATAGAATTAATTAATTAAATCAAGTTATAAAATTCTCAATGCATTTTAACCAAATTTGATCAGAAAAGAATAAGAGTTGGGTCGGCTAGAGTGGGAATAAAAATATATCGACAGTAACTTAATAGTTAATTATTACATTTTACCAACATCTAGATAGTAAGATAAAGATGTCCTTTATGTTTAGGGTAAAATGCTTCATGTAAAAAGTGAGAAAAAACGTCAGATCACATGTGTTTATATGTGAATATTATGATTTTACTGTGCCTTTTCAAGACACTTGTCAAAATGATGCATTTCAAATGTGCTGTCAGATATGTACGTGTTACTTCTACAGAATTGATAGTATCTATAGAAAGGGAATATTGCAGTTTTACTTTATTGGCTCCTTAATTATATACATAATGTAGTTTATAAATAAAATGACACCGGGTTCAGAATATGTACATACAGTAATAACACTATTATATAACACCAATGTAAATGGAAATCTCCCGATTGAGTACTAACATCTGCGATCCTATGCTATAGATACAATGTACATTGTATGTAAAATTTATCAGGCCTGAAGGCGACTAAATCTAGAGACGTCGAATCAAAACTAATTACATGTATATATATGTGTGTGTGTGTGTAATAACCAAGGATTTATAAGTTGTTCTGTATATAAGATGAAATGTTCGTGATAAGATGGTCAGGTTTAATGACATTTAATCCTCGAGGTACTTAAAATCATAAGTGAGACACACTCGATACTAGGGTGTGTATTAGCTGTGTGTACTTGCCTTTCTATTCTAATCCAGATGGACCTATTTTTATACCTGTATCGAACTGCCTGATCTATTTATAATTTCACCAAAGTAAATAATATATCAGTAAACACTTTATATTATAACCCGACTACATTTCTTATTGAAGAAGTTGGCACAGGATTATTTTTATAAACAGTCATGTTGATTTCCTCAATAGAAGTCAAGATATTGGATTAAGCGCGAAGAGATGGGAGGAGTCCGAGCGAGTCGAAGCACGTGGCGGCGGTTTTACCGGGTGAAAGGCGTAAAGTTCGGCTCCATGTACTAAATACTCGAGTTAAAAATTTTAGGTGTTCGTATACTGGTCACATAATGTAATTCAATTCGAGCTCGGCATAACTGGTCACAGAATTCAAGTTTATTATCTCCACCCAAGTTCACGAGATCAAAATAACAGTAAGCGGGATGAGCTATATAAGGTTAGCGACCTACCCAATTCTAACGCATAAGAGAGATTATCTATCTGATCATAATCATATCATCAAATACATCGTCATGTTTTAGTTGACATTTGATTTTATTACAAACAATTAAAATCAAGTATTATGGATAATAACATGTGACATAAATTTAGTAGTATTAAATGGTATACTGGATGCGTCCTGTGGAAATTCAAAAACATTGATTGCTTAACATTTAATGGTGAAATAAAATTTCTCATTCACATTTTAGTATATCTGTCAATGCTATAAATGAATAAGTGCAATGTAGTTACAATTCAGTTAAACTAAAATGTTAGGTACTTTCTTCATTCTGCTTTACGTAGAATACATTGTCAATTACCTGATACAGTGTACGTAACCGACAGGAAGTGATACTCTTTTAAAGGGTGACACCCTTGAAGGCCCGTTAGTCCGAAGGCCCAATAGTCCGAAGGCCCGTTAGTCCGAAGGCCCAATAGTCCGAAGGCCCGTTAGTCCGAAAATTAGTAAATATTGCAAGTTAGAGAGTTGTTATAATTAACGTATTTTGACGAAAACATTTTTCGGCACTGATGATCTGACAATTTCTGTGGACAGCAAGTTGTCATTTCTTCATGAGCAATGCCAGGTCAAAATTACATCAAAATTAAAAAAAAATTGATAAAAAAATAATAAAATAACATCTTACATTTTATAGAATATCTCACAAGCATACATTCTATGGATTATCTTACAAACATGCAAGCTTTAAAATGTCCGATTGTTAGCTTTTTGTACACTGTATTGCATTAGGATTAACATTGCTTCATGAATAAATGATGTATATAATCAAATCTTATCGAAAAATGACTTTTATTATACCTGTAAACGTCGTTATTTTGTACAATATATACATGTATTTAAGGACTTATTTTTGCTTCCCCATTCTTTGAATTGTTTATTTTACCCATAATGATGGAAATGGTCCACATAATGATATTTTTTCGGGGAAATATTAAACAGGATCACATTGTACATATACAAAATAATACTCTTTAATATCAGATACGTTTATGTATTTCAAGATTATGCTCTTTTTGAAAATACGCTACATTTCGTTGTTTCATATCATTTTCCGTATCAATTCTATAGTCACATACATGTAAGTATACCTTAGCAAGTTTACAACAAATCTTTTGCATCGAAAACTATAATAAACGTTTGTTTCATTTCAAGTACTATTCGCATATAAATCCAAATTGTATTATCTGTTTTCGGACTATCGGGCCTTCGGACTATTGGGCCTTCGGACTAACGGGCCTTAGGACTAATGGGCCTTCGGACTGACGGGCCTTCGGACTATTGGGCCGTAGGGATATAAGGCGGTAACCTTTTAAAGTACACACTTATTTTAGGGCTTTGTGACAAAAACGCTTCTATCCAAAGGTAATTGCGGTATAGGCCAAAAAGGATAGGTTAACATAGACTAAAAGGTCATCGGGTTCTGTACAATGTGTCTTCCTGGTCACGTAAACACACCTAACATTGATAAACAGGTGTTATTGTCTTCTTTTGTGACGTCATACACTGTACTGGCCAGCACACCTATTCATATCTATATATAATCATACTATCTAAATCTCTGATGTTATGAATAAATCATAAATATTACTGATGTGGTATGTTAAATGTATTTATATGCAATTCTTTGTACCAAAAATTACCTATGAACATTTGGTGTAAGCGTAATTTAATTCAGAAGAGGCACACGCGTAACAATCACCATGCTGTTGACATACATATGCTACCTAGCATATGTAAATATTATTGTCCCTGTATGGGTGTGACTACTAGAAGTAGTGATGTGTGTAGATTTTGGTATTATGTGGGAATAATGTTAACACACGGCATATAGATCTGTGTGTATTCAGTGTCATGGTCCACTCGTTCAGAGCTGCCATCCTCCTTTAAATTTCTCATTTATGTATCTATAAAATACGAAATTTTGTACATATGTTTTATACAGGTTCACAAACCTTTGTAAATGATCTCGTAGTACAAGACTTTAGATCAGTTATGAATAACAAATTATAGATATTATCGAGTTTGTCTACGCGTTCAGATGACAATGCTACCATATCTTATACAGTAGAGTCTATCTCGATCTAGGATTAACCACAATGGCTACTAAAAACTAAATGCGTCGCTGACTAAGTTTTAAAGTAGAACAGTTCACACTAGTCTTCCAGATGGGTGTGGTCAGCACATAGATTCACACCTGGCCATATACAGGTATGACGAGATGTGACGTCACAAACGTGTTCACGCCCTTCTGTGACGTTTTATCAACACACGTGGTCAGGAAACGCTTTTGGTTTCTTGTTGTTTATTTTATCTGCTTTCTTAAGTATGAGAAAGTCACAACGAGTATACTGCTAATTAATTGAAATATATACATGTACCCGAAGTGGATACGGTAAATCGAATCGTTCATTTTTCTTCTCCTGGTGGATTCTCCTAGCTAATTCCTAAAATTGACTTGTCTTAGCTATTAAGTCCTGTCAAGCTTGCAGTGTTTTAATAAATTACGTTCTTACTAAAGAAAACTGGAATTAACTTTATTATAACTTCGTTTTGTATTGATTTTGAAATGATGCTATGATAAAATTATGTAGTCAAACACTTAAACTGACGTTCTGCATGTTTGCATTTTGGGTGGGTACGAATGTACTGCTTGAGCTAATCTGTTGTAGTGCACAGATTGTTCGAAAATAATTGATATGAATTTTAGATATTCATTAAAATCGATCAAACAAATTATATGCAACATTAAAAGGGCGTCTTCTCAAGTGACGATATTTGCCACGTGGCTAGGCTAAAATCACATGACCGATGGCTGGGCGATAATGTGAAGTCATAGCCTTGACCAACTTCGCTAGCCAAGGGTATTAGGCCGATTCTCTTTCTAGTAGGAAGAGAATCGGACTTAATACCATTGGCTAGGCAAGTTGAGCCTTGACATTCACCATAAATATAATCTTGCAAATTCTTTCTCTTTCTTTAAAAAATCTTTTGAATACTATAAGTACTGCAAACGCTTTACTATGCAAACCAATAAATCTAGCTGCAATATTGTAGCACAAGACTTTTTGACAGAAAATGGTGTCCGAAAGGTATAGTAGGCCGGGTACGTTATTCGTTCTACAATAAATCTAGCTTTAAATGTAAGTGCACGTTGACAACAAAAAAAAGGATTGATTACATTTTACACGTCCATGCTTTCTTTGATGGTCTGTGCCTGTGTACATACAAATACTTATCTAAATCATTTTAGTTTTGTGGTAGTGCATCAGTCTTCCTTTTATAATAGACTTAGTCATTATCTCTATAATTTATTACTTTAATTGACTGAGCTTTACAGAGTATATCAATTTCCTGTATTGTATAAGTAATCGGTGCTTTATTTAAATAAAAGTAAGCTCATAATCGCGACATATATAGTTAATAAGCTAGACCACAACTAATCAATTATATGTTAATACACTGTATAAGCATGTCTGTTAATAATGCCATAGGTAGGATAGATTACCAGTCGACACAGGATAATTTATGAATGACATTCATGAATTGTATCCATTAAAAGGATGTCTTTCTCTAATGTTTGAGAATTTTGTTACCCATTGAGATCCTTATATTCTTTACAGATTAAATTTTAATGAAAGCCTTCTCGAGCCAGTTTATATGTATACCGATTTTAGTAGCTAGAGGAATGACCAACTCGTCACCATTTCGTATGTTAGCAAATCTAGGAGGACGAGTGTTCTGTAAGGTTGGCATAACCTTCAGTATGGTTTGTCGGTTTAATGAGGGTAGTCCGGTCAATATCTCTTCAGACATCTCTAAGGAAATTGTCTAACATAAACACTTCCATTTTTTTTTGCAGTAGACCGCATGACCTTTTCCCTGCAGGCGGCCACATATCCTCCCTCCAAATAGGCGACCAAAAAGTCCTTTCCCAGCAGGATAAATGACCGATTCCCACAGGAGGCCAAAGGTTTCATCCTCAAAAGGTAGTCAAAAGGTCTTACCAGCAGGTCAAAAGGTTCCTTCATGGCAGTAAGCCAAATTACCCTTCACAGTAGAAGGCGAAATAGTCTTTTACAAACAGAAGATTAAAGGTTTCCTTTATATTAAAGAGACCAAAAGACCCTTTCCAGAAGCAGGCAAAAAGTCTATTCCCCATCAAGAGTCCGAATGAGCGAGTTGATACCAAGGCATTCAATTCAGCTGATAAGCAAGCATAATATAATTAAAAAACAATCAAACGCAGAACTTCAACATTTATTAAAATTCCATTACTATACAGAAGAAACGCCAAAACGTAGCCTCACAGGAAACAATGGTAAGTGAACTTAACTTTTTACCATACAAACAATAAAACAACCATAGGACACATTAAGTCGCTCAGAGCCTCAGACATGTGACAGTTAAATTTTGCACTCCTTACAAAATACGATCTGACATTTTGAATTGAATGAGCATGTCTTTCGTTCTTTCTTTTTCATAAATAATAATTGAACTTACATAATGGTTTAATCTTGAGTGTCAACTGACACAATTGTAAACAAGTCTTACAGATTTTTTATAGGTTAATTAATCTTTCTTTCACTTTCCTTTAAATGCACACAAATACCCAAACCATTCTTAATTTTGGAATTTTATATATATATATATATATAATTATTAACTGCTATGTTGTATCATGTGTCAAGTTGATGATGATTCTACTAATTACAATAAATCAATCTCCTTTATATTGAACTCTACAAAAACTACAAGTTTTGAAGCATATTTGAGCTCTACTCATAGGAACGGAACATAATGAAAAACATTGAAGCTGAACTACATCAACAATCAAAACTCTCTCGACTCATTCTACAATACACAGAAGTATTGATAACATTCAGTATTATTACACATATTAAAGAGATATAGAGTTAAGCTACTTCACAGAAATTGATAAGTAAATTCATAAAACACAATCAGCCTTTGTTACATGTCTATCTATACATCGCACTGACATATTGTATCTATGTCCTTTTACATAATTAACACAGGTGCTTGATATGCTTGACCTAACTTATTGCCAACAGTATCTAAATATGTTGATGTTGTAAAATTTAGTCCACAAGAATATCAAACGACAACAAACATTGAAAATATGTGCAACTCCTTTTAGAGTAGCACATTTGATGCAGTATGAGTTGTCAAATATACATATTAGGCAAACTATTAAGATGCAGTTTCGTACAGTTCAATTTATATATTTGCCTTGTCAATCCATTTCAAGCAGCTGTGGCCCCAGTGAGGGACTATGTGGTACACATCTCTCTGTACCTTAATCAAACAGATGACCAATTCTTCAGGTAAACACTCAACAAAATCATCACAGAATGGTGGAAATCAACAACAGGCAGTACATATACATCTACTGCACAAAACAAAAAGTAAGAGCCATCCACATCCAAATATCTTATTTCATATTATCTATTTACCTATGCTATATCTATGCTATAGTAGATTCCAAATGAGACTAATCGAAAAGAAATCATAGCACAAAAACTTCATTTGAAATGATTACTTTATTCGAAAAGTAAAACTTTGAACAAGAATTTTTAATTTTTCCTTAATTATGAAAAAAAAAGTTAAATAAACAATGAGACATATATTTAACAGTGAACTGCTTCCCTATTGCTGGTAGAACTGACATTAACTATAACATATAATCGTCAAAGATAGAAGGTTAGGGCTCAACATATAAGGAAGAATTACAGTGAGCAAGTACGTATACTAGCATCTCCTTTTCAGCTCTGGTGAAACACACAACATTGTATACACACACAATACCAGACAAGTGAACTACCGGTACGATGTCTGGGATACTCAAGTCATTAAATTCATTTCATATTTATATACATAATTCTTACAATTTAAAATTCTACAACATTCTGCACTCCAGTATTGGTTTTTAACATATACCTTTTAATAAGGAATTGTTTTTACAATTTCACTTAAATGTTTGTTTTCAAAACATGTGTTACCATTGTAAGTCTGCAACACAGAAAATATCACTTAAATTTGTACAGTTATGAAATCAAATGACAACATCAAAATTTGATGATAAGGAATACACGTCATAAAGCAACTGCTAAGTACATAACATGCTGAAGATGGACAATTACTTATCTGTTCATTCTACTTAAGGAGTTATAATGTTTGATAAGAGTATGATGGGCAGTTTCAGCTAAAATATATTTACAGAGGAGTTCACCACAAAAACAAGATGTATATGAACTCTTGATGAAGAGTAAAGTTTACACATTATAATCATTTTAAACAAGAGGAAATGTGGTGAGGACTAAAATCAACAAAAACATATTTTCTCTTTTTTTCCTCACACTGTGAACCAATGACAGAAATATTCATGTGCAAAAAGGTTAATTACTTATTTCTGACAATACAAAAACTTTATTAAGGGATTTTTTGTGCATGATATTCATGAAACTTACTGTTCATTTACAAATACTGTGGAAATCTTTTTTGTAATGATGTGTAATCTGGAAAAACAAAGTTTGTTTTTAGTATATTTTCACATAATTGTCCACAAAAATGTTCAATTAATAAAGAATGAATAATGGCAATTTTCAACAATAATTTAAATTTTGTAATAAAAGAACAGGGAAAGAAATGGAACAGTTGTATCATTTTGTATGCAATTAAAGGCCTGAACGAATCTCAAAAGTGTATAATACATGCAATACACATGAAGTATTCCCTAGACAAAATTGTCTTATTAAAAATAATATGGTCACTTAAAAAGTTTTATGAAATGAACTTAAATTTCACAAAATATGCATATGACCCTATCTTCAGTCCTGAAAAAATTGTTGTGCCTAATTTGAACTTTACCACTTAATTAAGGAATCCTGGCCTTAAGACAAAAAGTCACCAAACTTTCATTTTTCACCATTAGTACTAATGGGTAGCATATATATATATGTAGCACAATAAAACATGTCGTAATAATTTACATACACAATGTACACTATTTACTTAACAGCACTACGTTTGGGTATTATACATCATTATAATATACAAATGGCAATCTACTTCAAATCTGATTTTCAACTGCATTAACTGATGTGGTTATCTTGTTTAAAAACCACTATAAAAATTGACCAAAAAAAATGAAAACAGAAATTATTAAGGCTTGCTGATAACATCTTAACAAAAAGTGGCTAGTCTCTATACCAGGTACTTCAAATCAATATTAATGCAATTTTGTTTTTAATACTTCTTTTAAAAAAGACCAGTTACATATATATAGTATATGCAATACCTTTCGTTTTGCAATATTAATTGTATTTCTTTTAAAATATTACTACACATACAGACGATATTATAATTACAACAAAGTTCAAAATGTTACAAAGCAGTTTACAATTTTATCACTTTTTAATAAATATATACAGTAATTAGCATATAGTCTTTTTTTCTACTACATCAGTTATCTTGTATATATATATATGTACATTCAAGAAACTATTTAAGTTTCATGTACCACATAAATCAAACATACCACAAAATCAAGCGTGGGACATGTGATTAAATATGTACAGCATAATCAAAATGGATAAACCTCACCATTTCAAAAACAACTGTTTTGGCAATTAAATTCTTTCAACTCATTTTCATCAGTACCAGTTCTTGTGAAATTTCTGGACTGTATATATAAATCTAGTCAAAAGCCTTTTCATATTATTCAATTTTTAAACAATATTATCACTGAATCAATATATATATACTTCTCAATTTTTTACTCCATAAAATTTCAGAATAAAAAGAAGCCGCAAATTTTATATCCTGCCCTTCAAATTTGATCACCATCAATGTAAAAAACAAGGTAATCAGAATGATCTTTCATTGTGTGCTGACAGTAATCGTGCGATTTCATAATAAGCATATACATTTGTTTTGTAGTACATATATACATCAAAAATGTACCAACATTACTTCACCAAAATAATTAATAAATTACAGATGTAGACTCCTGCCAAGGAATTCCTGTAATATAATATAAGAAGACCATACTCTATCCAGTTTAAAAGAGTAATACAATTGTTGTTAGACTTAAGCTTTCATGCAGTATCTTCTGGTAGTGTTATATTTACTCACAAACATAGGCAAGTATTTTAAATACTGTTTTCATGGTTACCCAATAATATTCACTGCTTTTCTATAGCCATTCACAATTCTTATCTTCAATACTTTTGTTAATCTTTACACTTCATCTTCAGTTACACCATCTTTTATGCATGAACATATGCCAGTTTCTTTTTTTTCTTTGTGGTCATCTTCCAAGTTTTTACTTGTGTCCTGCAGTGGCTCCAGTAGGGATAGTTGCCCCAGAACTGGTCACATTTGCTGCTTTTTGCTTCAGCATTGTCCAATCAAATGTGTAGTCATATTGATAGTTCAATGTGCGGAACAGAATGCGGAATAGCTGTCGTAGATACATGTAGTCTGGGGCCTCCTCAAAACGTAGTCCTCTGCAGTAATTTAAATACATAGCAAACTCTGCAGGATAACCTTTGCACAGGACCTCAACTGGGGTTGACATCTTTTTCTCACTTATCTTTTCATATTTCTGCTTTTTCGTTGCAGCCTTCAATCCTTGCCATGGTAGTGATCCTCGGTTGAAGTACATTAACACGTAGCCAAGCGACTCCATGTCATCCCTTCTGCTTTGTTCAATACCCAAGTGTGCGTTGATACTTGCGTATCTGGCAGTTCCTGTCAGGTTCTTGTCCTCTCTGTATGGGATGTGTTGTCTTGTCCGACTATCTCTGTATTTTTTGGCCAGACCATAATCAATGAGAAATACTTTATTACAGTGACGACCAATACCCATCAAGAAATTGTCAGGTTTTATGTCTCTGTGGATAAAGTTTTTGTTGTGAACATATTCAATACGTCCAATCATTTGGTCAGCAAGCATAAGCACAGTTTTCATTGTGAATCTTCTTGAGCAGAAGTTGAACAGATCCTCCAAACTGGGCCCAAGCAAGTCCATAACCAGGACATTGTACTCTTTTTCTTGGTTATAATAACGGATGTGTGGAATACCTACTCCGCCAGCCAAAATTTTATATAACTTGCTTTCATACAACAGCTGAGGATGTCTTGCCTTAAGAGATTCAAGCTTAACTGCCACTTCCTCTCCGTTTGTTATGTTGATACCCAAATAAATGTCACCAAACGAGCCACTGCCTATTTTTCGAACGAGACGATACTTTCCACCCACAATAAATTCGCTCTGTCCACTTGGGGTACCTTTAGTATTCTCCATTTTGGGCTTTGTTACCGATGTATCATCTATAATTTATCGTCTTTTAGAGTAAAACTATCCAAATATTTCACAATTTTATCTGTTCTGACTGGTTGCCATCTTGGGTGGTTGCATCGCAATAAGGATTACCCATAATTCATTCGTCTCTGTCTACGTTGGATGGGAGCGCATGCGTACAGGACACCTATTATAATTCCGTTTCCGCCACTGAGCTCAACAATGTTGTAGGAGTCCTTTTAAATCAACACGTAAACACGATGAAAAGAAACGTCGGGATTCCTCGTCAGACATCACTGGCGACGCCAGTAGTTCCAAATCCATTTGTGCATCAGATTGACCTTACAAATGCAGATAAAATCAGGGTACGATCTGACGACGATACTGATCATACGAGGATGTAGGAAGCTGTGATTCATCGCATCGGTTTTATTTAGTTTCGGTCTTTTTCCAACACTGAATCACAAGTTTTGAAAAAAAAGTATATATGTGTTACAGCAAATGGGTTAGCCATTTGAAGCTGCTGTATCTTAACCTAAAACCATAAATGATTAATTTTGCTGAAAATAGAGATTTTCTACCACACTAGATTTTTAAAGTTCTACATAACACTTAACAGCTTTAAAGTTAACTACTGCAGTAAGTTACGTAACAATGTTCCTGCAGTGTTAGTAATTCACATTTTTAGGGTTGATGTATTTAATGAATTATTATTGTATCAACTGAAATATCTTCCGAGAAATCGTAACAAAAAGTCTGTATATATATTATATATCTAAAATTAAAAGCTAGAATTTTATTCTTTGCCACACATATTATTGATAATAAATATCCATTATTAAGAAACCATTAATAGTGGACAATCAACCTAACGGACATGCGCAACCCGGTAGGATACCAGTGAATGACGAATCAAGGTGGTCTAGAAGCTGAATTGCTTACTTAAGACCGAAGATCAGGTATATTAAAAAAGTACTGATTAAATTTTAATGTGTTACAGATTGCCCTGATGTCTGTGTTTGTAGTTCCCATCCGTCTGGTTTTTTGTGCCATCTTCCTTCTGTCTGGCTATCTCATAGCTACAATAGCCCTAGCATTCAGAACTCCAGAGGAGAAGAACAAACCTCTTTGTGGATGGAGAAAGTAAGTTTCTTAAAGTAAAACCTTTATTTTCATTGTTTTATTTACAGAGCAAAGTAATTAAAATTGATGATGTTATTGTAAGGACAGATGTGAAGCTGATGAGACAGTGACATTAGTAGGGGTGCGGCGGTTTACCGGTATATCGGCGACATTATCTACTATTATTGACACAAAACACAGTTGAATGTATATACTCATCATATCTTTGATATTTAGAAATATTTATTAAGTGAAATTAAATAAAAAATTCCAGCATATCCATGCATGTACCGTATTTGACTCAATAAGCACCCAGAGTGGTGTATGATTGAAGGAAATAATGGGATGGTTATATTAATAGGACCAAAGCTGGACTACTGTTTCACAAAATTAAATCATTGCAAAAAGTAAGCCATCAATCAATCTGTAAAATAAATCAAATATCAAATAAGGAAACTTTGGTTTTCATAATTTTGGTCTGTATTTACTTGGAGGTAAGTGAAATTTAGGCTTCAAAAAGGGGAGAGTGAATTATATCTTCAATAAACTACTCACCTTAGTCAGTCAAGAAGATGGGGATGTTGACTACCCCTGGCATACCTTTTTTATACCATTACAATGTTATTTACTTTTTTTTTTTTTTTGTCGATATCAATTTTTAACAGTGATATTGATAAATAAATGATTATTATAGTCTCACCATTAAACATTGCTGTGAATTACATAACCTGTAATAAATATATGCCATTTAGGCCACACCAATTTGAAAAATAGTTCTTCGGGATTTTGGAGAGAGAAAAAGTGGGGCGAGAGGGTGGGTGTTTTCTTCTTTTTTATTTTATTTTTATTTTCCCAAAAAATGGGGCGAGCTGTATCAAAAATGAGAATATGATTTATACAAACATTAACACAAGGCTAAATCCATGATATTTGTGTTTTATGAACATGCAGGTTGTAGCATTTATGTTTTGAGAGTCAAAAGAAAAGATATAAATAACATCTTTGGCCTCTGTGCTATTGACTTGTTTGAAAGACTAATTGTTGTCTGAACAATGCTCATGTGCAAAAAGATATAAAGAGAACAAGGTAAAAACCAATATAATGATAAATTCAACATTTATCAACAACAACAATATGTGACTGCCATGCCTCGGCATTGAATAAAAAATCAATAATCAAATTCAAATGTAAATCAACAGTGTTTTCATTTACATATGAACTCTACTAAAAACTCTTTAGGAGAATCATAAATATCGTTGATCTACAATATTGGGAACCTGTAAAATTATGCCACACCTAATAGAACAAAAGGTTAGCATTTTCACAGTATAGATATAATCTTGACTAGTCATTCAAAACTATAGAAGCATTCAATATCATCATAATAATTTCAATTACATTAATTCTTATATTAGTTTCTGTGACCTTGCTTTCATCTTTGTTAACAAACATTTAATACAAAAACATTCTAAAGTTGGAAGGAGATTTGTTCCATGTTTTGCTGTTGTTGGCATGATATGAAGTAAAAGTAAAAAAAAAAAAGTAAACATTGACTTTGATACCAATATTCAGAAAAAGAAAATAGGTTCGTAATTTTAAGCTTTGGATCATCTATAAAGCATGTAATTTTACGTCGACCACATCGATCACATTTTCGTCATTTGCGTTTATAGAATCGAACAAATCTTTAAAAGTCCACTGTTCAACTGTTCAATCGCCATTACACATAGCCTTGTATGCCGAACCCTGACCCTTACCTGTGTTGTAAAGAATTTTTTGTCTAGAACTTCTCAAAACGCTCTTACAGTTGTGTTAACATTATTAGATGCATATTCTTGTCTTAAAATAATTTCATCATCTCCTTAGTGGTTATGTATTGCTTTTGTTTAACATGCGTGACTTTGACTTGGGCAAGGGTACAGCGTACACGTTGTACCTGCTTAATCGTATTGATCAACGATTTGGAATTTAAAATATTAATTAAAATATTTAACAATGTTGTGGATTTTATCACTATTTCTTGTCATATGTTTCATAAGGATTGTAGAACAATATATTTATGTCATATTTTGCTTCGTGGTTATATAACGAAATAGCCTCACTGAATTGTCCCTTTAAACCTCTTACAGTATAGGGAACAACAACATCTCGTCAAAAGTTCCCACAGTTGCAACATGAACACCTACCATTTTTTCATTCGTTTTTTCTTAATCTGGTTCCATTTTGCGCTTCAACTTTCTTTTTCTTACGGGTTTAAGCGCTCAAGTGATAAGGATTTCAGCGTGTCTAAAGCACAAAGCAGAAATGGGAAGGGAAAAATCGGACTTTTGTTCTTCGGATATCTGAGCATCTGAAATAGGGGCGGTAATTTTTTTAAAATTTTATTTTCTAGCTTTTCCATTTTAGGGGTGGGAAATTCCGAAGAGCTAGGTTTCAAATTGGTGTGGCCTTATGTACATGTATCTTTCTGTGTTTCTAGTGAGTGGTGTGGTAGAAGTTTATAATGTTTATTCCTAATTCTATTCAGAATGTTGTATCATGTTTTTGTATAGGTTTTAAGATCTGCTGAAAAGTCCCAATACAAACTATGAAAAAAATAAATGATCAGAGTATAGAGCAGTATTTTATTATATTGTTATAAATATCTTATGATTTAAATATTCCTTATTTATACACATACCAAGCGCATGCCAGCATATGGATAGAAATATCTCTTCATAACAAATACAATGGTTATGATTGAAATATGCAAATTTATAAAGGAATTTTTCCTGTTTTACGCAATAAGTTGGTGTACAGGTGTATATATATATACATAAAATGGTGATCTATTATAATTCTGTACATACGCATTGTTTGGAATACCTGAAAGATCCTTTCATTCATACATGGTATCTGGCATGTCTTTGCACATTCAGATCTACCAGAGTTACTTCCCTTCATTTCACTCTGATTGAAACAAAAGGAATTCACTCTGATTGAAACAAAGGGAAGTAACACTTGAAGATTAATGGTTTTTGTTATAAAAACCAAATTGATTAATACATTGCTTTAAAGTTTTATTTTCTTTCGTAACAAATGTATAAATTTTAGTTTGATGTGGTGCATTTAACAATGGTTATGATAAATTGTCAGAACTTCTAATTTTGAACTATGTAATGTTTAATATCCTTTCCAGTGATGTAATGTTCAGTTTGCTGTGACCATTCTCTAACAGTGTAGGAACTGTATGTCAATTTTCAAGAAATTGATTCATTTCTACATTATATGTTTTGGTTGGTTAATTGATATTTGTGCATCCTTTAATACATTATGCCTGAAAGAAAGCTTCAGTTTTTAGTTGACATGATAAAGCTGGTCATCATGCATGGACAATAAGGTCAAACAAAGCCTAGATTTATTCTGCTTGCAAGTATCTCTGGGTTTTGGAAGAACCAAACTTATGCAATGTGAAAAACAGTATTTGCAATACTGTGAAAATAAGGTGTTTTTTTATTATTATTATTTAATTAAGTTTGTCTAGCTAGTCTGTAGGAACAATACAAGTCTTTGCCATATCCTGGCATCCTTAGATATCATTCTCCCATGTCACTTATCATACATTAATTAAATTGGATGGTTAAATTAGAAATTGTTCAAATGGTAGTCAGGATCCACAGCCCTGAACTCATGCTCAAGGGATGGGGTAATTGTTGTAAGCTAATTCTTATTTAATTTGTTTAGTATAAGTCTTTTTAGATG
Source organism: Argopecten irradians (assembly GCF_041381155.1). NCBI lineage: Eukaryota > Metazoa > Mollusca > Bivalvia > Pectinida > Pectinidae > Argopecten > Argopecten irradians. Next base: position 53,951,223 of record NC_091135.1, read on the forward strand.
ACCTATAGTCATCATGTTTCGTCCGTCGTCGTGCGCCGTCCGCCGTGCGCCGTGCGTTAACTTTTCACATTTTGAACTTCTTCTCAAGTTTGACCAGTGGGATTGAGCTGAAACTTACCTGAAATGATCCTGAGATGGTCCCGACAAAGTGTTGTTATTTTTCGGGTTGATCCGAAATCCAAGATGGCCGCCACAGCTGCCATCTTGAAAACACATTTTGAACTTCTTCTCAAGTTCTACCGGTGCGATTTGGCTGAAACTCACCTGAAATGATCCTGAGATGGTCCTGACAAAGTGCTGTTATTTTTCGGGTTGATCCGAAATCCAAGATGGCTGCCACAGCCGCCATCTTGAAAACACATTTTGAACTTCTTCTCAAGTTCTACCGGTGCGATTTGGCTGAAACTTGCATGAAATGATCCTGACATGGTCCCGACAAAGTGATGTTATTTTTCGGGTCGATCCGAAATCCAAGATGGCCGCCACAGCCGCCATCTTGAAAACACATTTTGAACTTCTTCTCAAGTTCTACTGGTGCGATTTGGCTGAAACTTGCATGAAATGATCCTGACATGGTCCCAACAAAGTGTTGTTATTTTTCGGGTCAAACCGAAATCCAAGATGGCCGCCACAGCCACCATCTTGAAAACACATTTTAAACTTCTTCTCAAGTTCTACCAGTGCAATTTGGCTGAAACTTGCATAAAATGATCCTGACATGGTCCCGACAAAGTGTTGTTATTTTTCGGGTTGATCTGAAATCCAAGATGGCAGCCACAGCCGCCATCTTGAAAACACATTTTGAACTTCTTCTCAAGTTCTACCGGTGCGATTTGGCTGAAACTTGCATGAAATGATCCTGACATGGTCCCGACAAAGTGTTGTTATTTTTCGGGTCGATCTGAAATCCAAGATGGCAGCCACAGCCGCCATCTTGAAAACACATTTTGAACTTCTTCTCAAGTTCTAACGGTACGATTTGGCTGAAACTTGCATGAAATGATCTTGACATGGTCCCGACAAAGTGTTGTTATTTTTCAGGTCAATCTGAAATCCAAGATGGCCGCCACAGCCGCCATCTTGAAAACACATTTTGAACTTCTTCTCAAGTTCTACCGGTGCGATTTGGCTGAAACTTGCATGAAATGATCCTGACATGGTCTCGACAAAATGTTGTTATTTTTCGGGTCAATCAGAAATCCAAGATGGCCGCCACAGCCGCCATCTTGAAAACACATTTTGAACTTCTTCTCAAGTTCTACCTGTGGGATTTTGCTGAAACTTGCATGAAATGATCCTGACATGGTCCCGACAAAGTGTTGTTATTTTTCGGGTCGATCTGAAATCCAAGATGGCAGCCACAGTCTCCATCTTGAAAACACATTTTGAACTTCTTCTTTGAAGTTCTACCGGTGTAATTTGGCTGAAACTTGCATAAAATGATCCTGACATGGTCCCGACAAAGTGTTGTTATTTTTCGGGTCAATCCGAAATCCAAGATGGCGGTCACAGCCGCCATCTTGAAAACACATTTTGAACTTCTCCTCAAGTTCTACCGGTGCGATTTGGCTGAAACTTGCATGAAATGATCCTGACATGGTCCCGACAAAGTATTGTTACATCTCTGGTTGATCCCAAATCGAAGATGACTGCCATGACACTATATATCTAATTAATTTCCTATATTTAAAGGCCCTTGGGCCTCTTGTTTGAAATAAAATTTGTTAAAAGAAATTGAAAATGATCCTGACATGATCCTGACAAAGTGACACCATATATATTTAATTTTACTATTGTCAAGGTAGTCAGATGACCGTTAAGGCCCTTTGGGCCTCTTGTTTTGAATTAGAGTCATATGATCAGCAGAATGTTAAATGTATGTCTGCATTACCTGGTATTATGTATATGTTGAGGTAGATCCGTTCCTAGGAAAATGTTTGTAATATCACATCAGTAAAGTGTTTGCTGTATTAAAAGATATACTAGGCTACATATTAAATCATTCATAGGTCAGTGCTATTAAAAAGACTAAAAATCAGTTTAATACTACCGGTATGTGATGTGCAGAAGGAACTTACCTTAAACTTTTGTCATTGATATGATATGCCTACTTGAGAATTGTCCAAATTGAGTGAGGTAGCTGCCTTTCCATGCAGACAGCTGGCGGATACTCTGTATAGACAAACCAAGCAAAAGTTTGAAGTATGTACAGGTTTACAACTTTTGTTTGTAGCTTATTACGACCGGTGGTAGTTCTGATGTGCAGAGGATTGTTCCTGGCAGGTGGATTCCACTGGGTAACAATTAAGGGCAAGAGGGTGCATGCCGCAGAGGCGCCTATACTGACACTCGTGCCCCATTCCACCTACTTTGATGCCTTGCCAGTTGTAGCCCTGGATCTCACTACAATTGTCGCAAAGTCTCAAGCAGAAAAAGTGCCATTATTTGGAAGTAGGTCCTTCTGTATATGTACATTGGTATTTCAGTTGGGCTTCAGTTTTAAGATATATTATGGTAAATAAAATTAATAATATCAATCTAGCCACAAGCTGATTTTAGTTTCACTACCTAGGTAATATAAATCCATAATATTTCATAGCAAACCTAGCCTGTGTTAATCAAATATCAACCATGTCCAAAGCTTATTACTTATAGGAATAAATAGAATTATTATGATATTTCTACCAAGCCAGAAATATTTCTCCATGTCACTAAACCCCAGTAGATATAATGTGGACCCATAATGCTTTAATTTCGTAGTCTTCCAATTAAATTCAAAATATTTTATTGTGTAATAAAAGGATTGGATAACAGGCAGTGCCTATATTGATCCTTTCCTGACAAGTCTTCATATTCTTTATTGGTTTGAAATATGTATGTATGTGATATTTCCATATCAAAATAAAACAGACCCACGTGGACACTCTATTTAATCAATCTGGTGTGTGAATTTACTGACACTTTGAGGGCTTTTATAACCCCCCCCCCCCCCCCCCCAAAAAAAAAAAAAAAAAAAAAATCCCCACAATGTAATTTGTTAAATCCTTAATACTGCTGTTGATGTGTTTGATGGATTTTGTTTATTAATAATTTGCATGATTTTTTACCTTGTTGTAGATCAGAAAAATGGACACAGTCTTGGAATAGTTAATTTGATAGAGTATTTAAATGTGTGAGTTTTCTGTAATGTGTCATTTTTGTAATGACCATGTCAAAGAAATTTTGAATTTTTTGTTCTTTAACTGAAATACATGACATATAAAGCTCTTGTCTTTGTATATGTATATTATATCATAGCACTGAAAACAATGTTAGAAAGTGCTGAAATGTTCAGACTTCTGCAAACAAATACCACATATTTCGTCCATTTTTCTGATTTTAAAACTAACTAGCTTTATTGGGGATGGTTGCTGGAATGAACTGATATTTGCTGTTTGTTGTTTTGGCCCTGTCGAAGCTTTACAGTTTTGCTTTCATTATGGCTGGACTTTGATAACTCAAACCTTAATGTCCTTGATTGACCTTGTAAAATGTTTACATTAATGATATGATTTGGTAGATAATTCTGAGAAAAGTTAAATTAATGTGTATCATAATAACTATAGATATACAAATATATAATCACATTGTAGTTTAAATTATTTCTACTGGCTTAGATTTTTTTCTTCAAAATATTGAACAATTTATGAAAATTTCAAAAATTACCTGTAAGTGATCAACAGTACATTGTTTATAATACATGTACTAAGTTATCTCCTTTTTGTTAAATTACAACCTAATTGTAATAAATATTTTTTTTATGAGAAAATTTCTTGGTTCTGAAGAAAGATAAAAACATTTTTTTCCTCGCCAACAAAAGGTGAATTCATTGTCAAGGGCAGATAACTATGCAATATGAAAACATACATGTAAAATATTTTACCATAAGGCCAATGGTCTGTTTCTGTTGTCACGATTACAACGCTCCACCCACCATTACTAATCTTGTATGGAATTACTTTTCTGCATGGTGGTCTGAAGCATGGTGCCTGTTTGGGTGGTGAATGACATGGGATGACTCCAAATTGCACCGCTGTTAAAATATCATGATAATTTGGTGTTAATATTCATCATTCATTTTACATGCTCATTACCATGTGCAGTGTTAATATTTTTTTTTTTTTTTGAGTACATTGTCATTTCTAGAGTCAAGATTTCCAAGATTATTTAGCAGCGACGAACCTAGACCTTTTTCATACTTTGTAAACATTATTTTGAATTGTTACTAGAAAACAGTTGATTTATGATTAATATGATTCTACCACATTGTATTCTCAAAGTGATTTTATTTGGTATTATTTATTTATAGTAGTATTGATTGCTTGATTACATGCTGCAAAGTGATTTATTTCTATTTATTAATAATTAGCACTGATTTGACTTTGCGATAGTGTTAATCACTGCTTACAATATAAAAAATAGTGCTTTTCAATTGCATAAGATTCAAAACTATAAACAACTTATCAGAAAGACCTTTTGATTTGTTTCTTGTTTCTTTTTTATGTATCAAAATCATGCTGTTAATCAGGGATCACTCTTAGTGTAAGGACTTTCACTCATGTTTTTATTGAAATTCTCAGTATTATATACATGTAATTACAATACCGGTATATAATTCTCAGAATAATACATTCAAAATCCCACCCATTTTCTTCCAAACCCTGAAATTGTCCCATGTATGTATTGACTGAGAATGTTTCCTGTCTTACTGTTTGCATTTCTCTTTTACAAGGACAAGGCTATCATCTTCTGATGCCACTGTAAAGCTGATCGAAAATGTCAAAAAGCAGTGATTTTTCCCACTTTTTATTCTTTTCCAGACAATACAAGAATGGCACATTTCAGAATAAGGGCCATATCTAGCAGAGGTGTTAGCAAAATGAGTGAGCACTATGTTTGACTGACATGTAACAGCACTATGTTTGTTTGCTTACATTTAGATCATTTCATCGGCCGTTAGCATTTCTAGGAAGAGCCATATGCTTCAGCGTTGGATTTCATAATGTCAAGACTAAGGGTCAATGTGGGCTGGCTAGTGAAGCTCCAATAGCTGTTGTGGCACCTCACTCCACATTTTTTGATGCAATGGTCTTGTTTTATTTTCCGTACTTACCGACTTCACTTGCTAGAGCGGAACAATTCCCTCCCCTAATGAAAAGTATGTACCATAGAACAACATGTTTTTTCTTGCGTTAATCAAAGAAAGAAAATCTCAACTTGGAGGATTAGAAATAAGATGTCCTATCTTTATGGTTTATTTTAATGGGGTATCTCAAAATAGAATCAAGATGCCATTCCAATCAAGGGAAAAGAGGTTTATCATAAAATCACCTTGACATAGGTCTGTAATAATTTAATCAGTATACCATATGGGTATATACATGCATACTATATAGGCACATACATACTGTGCAAATCAAAGTATACAAGGTCAAATATTTGGCAAGTCTAGAGTCCAACAAGGTCAATGGTCAGACAAGTGAAAGGCAATAATAAGTAAAATGGTCATATAGGGTGTAGGTCAAGGGTCAGTCAAGTTCAAGTAAGGGGAAAAGTCAAATCAAGTCAAAAGTCAAAGCTTTCATAGAAATAGAGTAGGAATTTATAAGGCAAAGTATGAAACATAAATGCATTTGGAAATCATTTACTCGGTCTACCAATTTCTTTTGATGCACATCAAAGGACTAAACTATCCTCATTTAGTACACAAGTTACTACACACAAAGCCTTGAGTTTATTATAACAATAGTGATATTAAATAAAATATTACTCATACTTTTAGTATTCATGAGCTATGTAATCATACATGCATTCATTTGTGAATATTGCTTGGCAATGTACGATACATATATGTTCTTGTTGACTGGCACCTTTGAATGAACTTGAGATACCCCTGATAAATGTTTCATTATATATTTGATGTTAAAATATTCTTCATGCCATAAAATTATCATAAAAATAATTTGTAAGAATGCAATGGCAATAAATTTACATATAACCGAACAATGAGAAGTAATGATCCAATTTGAGATTTTGTTTACAGTGGATTGTTTGATGTTTCTCAAGTGATTTTGTATCTCTTGTTCTTGAATGGACCATGTTTATTTGGTCTCATTAATAATTTAACAGTTCATTAATTAGTACTTTTTACGGTTTTTGATAATTGACATATGTAAACAGAAAGTTGACCCTTGTTAACGCTGCATTTCCTACCTAACACTTTAATTTGTCGCTGCTTCATCAGGCTTTTATTAACACTAATTCACATGTGTGGAGTTAGCATCAGGCACTCACCGGGATCACACTAATGGTGTGTTTGAAATGGATTTAGGCATAATTTAAACATTCTAGGTATACCCTGGTAAGGAATTATATCAGAGGTATTTTTATTTCACCATCACATGGCTTTCATCACTTGTCTTCCACCTGAGGTTCCAATGAGACCAGGTGTGACTGTTGGTTGAAGAGTTTTCCCTGGGAACTCCCACTCTTCCACTATTAAATTTTGTCTTGTCCTATGTAAGCTGTAGATAGGACGTCAAACACAAAGTTGTTTCTGCTTGTTTTTTATTGTCACAATCTCCGTCTCATTGGCAAACAGGTCTTGATTCACCCGGACAAAAGACGCTGTAAATAACATCTGTTTTTCTGTACATTTCTAGACAGATTCTAAGGTACATGGTATCACATATCTGTTGCAGATGTGATTGATCTTTGTGGAAATTATTCATATTGAAAATATGTTCTGGAGAATATATCAAGGGGAACATTTGGCTTGTAGGATGGAGCTGCTTTATACTGTCGTGACTAACCATGAACTTGACCATAGTAGGCCCTGTATCACAGATACAAAAGACAAGCTGTCGGCCCATCTGACCACAGATTTTCTTATATTAAGGATTAGATATTCTTTGATATTGCACTAGGTAATAGCCAATGTTATCGTATATGCAATATGGGTGTATAAGTTTTTTTAGAAATCCAAGATGGTTGCCGCAGCATCAATTCCAGGTTTGGCCACCTCAGACTATGTAGTACATGTTCTGGTAAGCCAGTTAAGATATCATATCCTCAGAAGTGGTTGACTTAAAAACCTCAGTTTTAATCATTCTTTGAGGGTCAAAAGCTGCTAAAGCTGTTCAATTTGCATGTTTTCTGCATGTGCATGCTTTTTTGTGTGGCTATTGTAAAATGTGTGGTTTGTAGCAATGTACTGGTCTGTCTGGTGTAGTAAACTAGTGCTATGCGTGTATTATTCTCTGGATGGAAATTTTGTGTCTGAGATCTATTACTAATCTATCTGTATAAACTGCGATGCTTTGTAAACAATTATAAAATGTCAGCATTTTTAGAGCAAACCCTAGTGCAAACATAAACTCAAGCTTTAGATTAGTTCCATGTGAATTTAAATGCAGTTTCAGTATATCTGAGTGTGCAATCGCAGTCTTCAGTGGGGGTTTATCCCTTCTCCGTCCTCCTGATTTTTCCTTGAAGATGCCATGAAGTATTTCATGAAGAAACTTTAATCAAACGTAGGCCATTTTCCATAACAAGAGACTGTTAGATTCATTATATCACAGATAAAATATCACTGTTACCTGCAAATTACGAGAAAGAAAAACAAAACCTAACAAACAAAAAACAGAAACACTAGTCAATACATGTTTTTTTTTAATATTTTGACTTAAAAGAAAAAATATCATGTCTAAGCTTCATTTCCTTCACTTCAACTTACAGGGTCCCAGGGTCCTTAACCAATAAAATTACTGTGTTATTTTTGTTAATATCAATAACTATACATTATTTTTCTGTGTGTATGCTAAAAAGATTAACAACAGCTTAAATAAATCAGCTTTTTCAATTAAAAGATATATTTAAAATCTCTTTCTGTTAAGAAAGACTTAAATATCGGAAGTATTTGGACACTGTTGTGCTTACCATATATCAGACATGTTTGGGATTCTCCTTGTTCGAGTGACATATTTACCGGTACATAACATGCATCTTATAAAATATGTTTGGACACTAACTTTAAGTTAATTGCAGTGTTTCTTCTAAAACTATTAAAGATAAACTTACATGTCCTACAAATTGTAACAAACCTGATCACATTCCATGTAACAACGTGATCAGCTTGATCTATTAACCTCTACCCACTTGTTAGCCCCATGTTTACACATTAATGAACAAAATAAGAAAAAAACGATCGTTTGTGGTAAACTTCATTCATTGTATATTCTTTGAATTTTAAAATACATTTATATGAATATTGAAGATGTTTTTTGAAACATCACATATATGAATATAAGTATGGAAAAGGAGAACATGTTTAATGAATCAATATTTATCCATGAATAAATGATAATTTTCTGAACATTTTGAAATGAATATAAGTGTAAGTGCCATAGTTGTAGCATGGTGTGTATTTGTTGTAGCTCTGATGGAGTTCACACAACCAGTTTATGTAAATCGTGAAGATCCAAACTCCAGACAAAATACTATCAAGGAGATCAATCGCAGAGCCAAGTCTGGAGGCAAATGGCCTCAAATTATCATCTTCCCAGAAGGCACCTGTACCAACAGGAAGGCCGTCATCAACTTTAAATCTGGTGAGTTGTTATCAGCTTAAATCTGGTGTGTTACTAGTAAAGTTGAATGAATTTTCTAGACAGATAGCTATATATAGGTCCAATTCGATACCTCTGGTAGATTTTACCAATATTAAACAGGAAGATTTTATATATGATACCATTATAATGAGAGGCCAAGAGAATTTCTTGTAACACTTTTATGATTGCTCTGCAGACTAAAATTCTGGTTTTGATGTCAGGTAATCATTATAAACACTAAGCTTCCTGCTGAGGTTAAATTTTAAGCCTAGTGAGGTCAAAAAACTGGGTTACTGTTGGACACAAATGTGCTTTACACAAACTTACATGTAGTGATAAGTGATGATTACCTATATATATATATAATTTTCTTTCATACCTACAGGTGTTATACTGGCTGGTCTAGGGCAATAAACTCATGTCTGAGGCTCGTGACGTCACGGCGTCAACAAAATCTCTGTTTCCTCGGCAAAATTTTAATATTTCTTTTCGCAAATATGACTGGTTTTACTATAAAAGATGCAAACAATGGAATTTGTGTAGAAAATATCACGTAATTTTTCATGTATGGAAAATTGACTTCCAGTCGCGGATTTCTTCGAATTTATTTCAAAATGGCGGGATATTTATAAAATTGCAATAAAACTTCGAGGTATGAAAGAAAAATACTCTTTCATATGTGGATATGAAGGATAGGGATATTCTACCCTTGGGATCACAAAATGTTGCAAAACCCTCGGCAAGCCCAAAAATGGGGGGGGGGGTTTACTGGAATCGGATTGTCTGTCTGCCTGCAGACACAACTTTGTCCAGCAAACTCCTCCTAATCTACTTGACATTGATTTTGATAAAAATTGTTACACAATTTACTCAACTACATAGGGTTCTGCAATGTCCCCTAATAATGTTATTATTAAATTTGTGCAGCAGAGGTATTAATCGGCCACTCTGGTTATAATATTGTTGACATACCTAGCCTATTTACAATTTGTTATTAACAGGTGCTTTTTATCCCTGTATGCCTGTCCAACCAGTTTGTATACGTTATCCTAACAAAATGGTGAGTACAGACAAATTCATCAAGGTAAAGGCAACTTTTACCTGTAACTTATGTCAGATTTGTGCATGTGCACTATTACAACTTTAAGTTGCTTAGTTCCTTACACATGGATATGACCACTACTTTATCAAATAAATGACTTCATGAAAAATCATGCAATTAAAATTTAGATTTTTCATCCATCCTTTAACATTATATAATTAGCTTGTATCTTTCTTGGTTTGATAAATTATTTTGATGTTTAAATAGAGATAAGTGTGAACGAATCATTGTTGGTTTTCAGGACACGTACACATGGACTTGGGAAGGACCTGGGGCGTAAGTAAAGCTCACTCAACTTAATTGTGAGATAGCTCACATAGCTTTATTGTAAGTTAGCTCACTTAACTAATTGTGAGATAGCTCACACAACTTTATTGTAAGTTAGCTCACTTAACTTAATTGTGAGATAGCTCACACAGCTTTATTGGAAGTTAGCTCACCTAACTTAATTGTGAGATAGCTCACACAGCTTTATTGTGAGACAGCTCACCTAACTTAATTTTGAGATAGCTCACTCACCTTAAATGTGAGATAACTCACAAAACTATTTTGTGCAACCATAGTTGAACTATTCAAGTTTTGAACAATGTTGCAATTTCTCCTTTTCAACTTTGTAATCTATGAAAAAGTCCTAATGTGCGCAATGCTATTCATCTGTCCCCAAAATTGCATTCATAACGACAATGAATAAGATATACAAACCATTTGACAGTTGAATAAAGTCATGTGTGTTATTCTGTTTTAGGTTTTCTTGCTTTTGGCTGACACTATGCAACTTCCATAACTCCATGGAAATAGAGGTATATATTTATGTGATTGTCTTGTTACATAGACTATTCCTTTACATGGTGTCTTTGTAGTTCCACATAAATCATGCATTTGAATACTCCGATGTTAATTCATTCATTTACATTCTCATATGTATTAGAATATGTATTTAACGTTTCAGTTTTTGCCTGTAATTGTTCCAAGTGAAGAGGAAAAAAACAATGTGAAACTGTATGCTGAGAGGGTGAGAAGAGTCATGGCAGAGTAAGTCGGCTTCCAAATGTAACTGGTGAAATTTAAACCAGTGAGAACGGATTAATCACCCCTTAGACCATTTTACATAGGTGTAGACAAAGGGAATATTTAATTATTACTATGTACATGTAGATATATGTTTAATAACATATATACATATCAAATAATATTTGATTAGTAACAAAGTTACTGAAGAAAATCTTATTTGTGATTTATTAACTGATTTACTTGTATAAATAATTACCGTACATATGTATATTATTATTGTTATATCGCCACCTTCTGTTTTCCTAGATTTTGGCGATATATCGAGTTTGGCGGTATATCGGATTTGTCGTTGAAATCTTATTTAGGCCTAAATATAGGTAGTCCCCCGGTGCCGTACTGAAACAGACTTTCTAGTCAGTCTGTGTAGTGTACGGCCACTTCGTATTTTGTAATATGAACAGTTCCAAAATTAAAGTAATTTCGATAGTAGTCTTTCAATAAATATGTCAGCTTTATGTGTGTAAAATATGAAAACCGAACACGTTTGTGCTACCACGTATCGTGCCGTAGTTGCATGCTAGCTGGGATTTTCTCGGTTACATGATATTTTTTATCACGGGAAATCCCGCCCGGAAGTAAAGAATTGAACTTCTGAACAAGCGCAGTGCGGTCGTGACCTCACTTCCGCGCACATGTCTGCAAATATCAAAACAGGTACTCCGGTAGTAAACGGCACTCAGACGACGATTTGATCTTACTAATAAACGGCGGATTCTTCTGCACGTACGTTATATTTCAATCGCTCTTGAAATTGCTGGTTGCATTTTATGGTCCAATATAAACGAACGGCGATATCGAGAAATAGACTTGTGGGTTCCTTTTTGTCAATAAATAACTAACGTTACGATAGTACGTAAAACACATGTACAGAAGTGAGTTTTATTCACCACAACTTGCGATACCTACCTGTAAAACAATAACAAAGGTGTACCCATATTGTTAATTGATTTCACTGTGTACACACGGTCGTACACGCGGCTATAGTGTGTGTAGTTGATTACCTGTCAGTCGGCAGTTGAGCACCTTACGAAAACATGTGTCCCTATCAACAGAATTTGGCGATATTAACGAGGTCATTATAGTGTTATTTTAATCATTTGTTCCGCAAATGTGATGGCGGATGGCGGTAGGCGGGTTTGGCAATATAACGGGTGTATTTGTATGGAGGGAAATCCGTTCTGAATAAATTCATGGCGATAAGCGAGTTTGGCGGTAAAACGGGTGGCAATATAACGGGGTTTTACTGTACATATGTATATTATTATTGAAATATTGGCTGTCAATCATAAAGTTCTCTTTTATACACTAATTATAGAGGAATTAACTCCCCTTAGACCTTTTATCCCCCGCTTTCCAACTTGTGAGCTGTCTGTCTATAATGCTTGGTTTCCGTGCAATAACTGCCAAAACTCTTCAGCAATTTTTTTGAAGCTTAGTCACAAGGGCTCGGATGAGTTGGCTCGGCTCTTTTTAATGGGACCCTATTTGAGTTATGGCCCTTTGACTAACTGAAAAACAGCATTTTCGGCTGTTTCCATTAAATAACTCTTTCAAATATTACCCGATTTTGTCGAAAATTGGTAACATGGGTAAATGTCTCAGGCCCTTGGCCAAGGTTGATCAGGACTTTGATTGGACCCTATTTGGCTGAGTTATGGCCCTTTGATTAACGTAAAACGCCATTTTCGTCTGTTTCTATTAAATAACTCTCACAAATATTACCAGATTTTTTTGAAACTTGGTAATGTGGTTAAATGTCTCAGGGCCTTGGCCAAGCTCAATTAACACTTTCATAGGACCCTATTTGGTGGCATTATGGCCCTTTTAATAACGAAAGTAAGGGATACAAATTCCACGAATTTACTTGTTGTATAAGATATTGATTGTTGCTAGCAAAGCTGAAGATTTTTAACTGTTATAGAATGAGTTCATTAAATGAGTTACAGTATGTATATTATTCAGTACACTGACAAATTTCTGTATATTTATTTTATTCAGTACATTGACAAATTTCTGTTTATTTATATTATTAAGTACACTGACAGATGTCTGTTTGTTTATATAATTAAATAATTTTAATTCTTCTGTATAATGACTTGTTTCTGTATGTCTAGGTCACTAGAAGTACCAACCACAGACCATTCCTTTGATGACTGTCGGTTGATGAAGCAGGCAGGAAAACTAAAAATGCCATTATCAACAGGACTTGTAGAGTTCTCTAAACTCAACAATAAACTTGGGTAAGTAGAGTTCTCTAAACGTAACAATAAACTTGGGTAAGTAGAGTTCTCTAAACTCAACAATAAACTTGGGTAAGTAGAGTTCTCTAAACGTAACAATAAACTTGGGTAAGTAGAGTTCTCTAAACTCAACAATAAACTTGGGTAAGTAGAGTTCTCTAAACTCAACAATAAACTTGGGTAAGTAGAGTTCTCTAAACGTAACAATAAACTTGGGTAAGTAGAGTTCTCTAAACTCAACAATAAACTTGGGTAAGTAGAGTTCTCTAAACTCAACAATAAACTTGGGTAAGTAGAGTTCTCTAAACTCAACAATAAACTTGGGTAAGTAGAGTTCTCTAAACTCAACAATAAACTTGGGTAAGTAGAGTTCTCTAAACGTAACAATAAACTTGGGTAAGTAGAGTTCTCTAAACTCAACAATAAACTTGGGTAAGTAGAGTTCTCTAAACGTAACAATAAACTTGGGTAAGTAGAGTTCTCTAAACGTAACAATAAACTTGGGTAAGTAGAGTTCTCTAAACGTAACAATAAACTTGGGTAAGTAGAGTTCTCTAAACTCAACAATAAACTTGGGTAAGTAGAGTTCTCTAAACTCAACAATAAACTTGGGTAAGTAGAGTTCTCTAAACTCAACAATAAACTTGGGTAAGTAGAGTTCTCTAAAACTCAACAATAAACTTGGGTAAGTAGAGTTCTCTAAACTCAACAATAAACTTGGGTAAGTAGAGTTCTCTAAACTCAACAATAAACTTGGGTAAGTAGAGTTCTCTAAACGTAACAATAAACTTGGGTAAGTAGAGTTCTCTAAACTCAACAATAAACTTGGGTAAGTAGAGTTCTCTAAACGTAACAATAAACTTGGGTAAGTAGAGTTCTCTAAACTCAACAATAAACTTGGGTAAGTAGAGTTCTCTAAACTCAACAATAAACTTGGGTAAGTAGAGTTCTCTAAACTCAACAATAAACTTGGGTAAGTAGAGTTCTCTAAACTCAACAATAAACTTGGGTAAGTAGAGTTCTCTAAACTCAACAATAAACTTGGGTAAGTAGAGTTCTCTAAACTCAACAATAAACTTGGGTAAGTAGAGTTCTCTAAACTCAACAATAAACTTGAGTAAGTAGAGTTCCCTAAACTCAACAATAAACTTGGGTAAGTAGAGTTCTCTAAACGTAACAATAAACTTGGGTAAGTAGAGTTCTCTAAACTCAACAATAAACTTGGGTAAGTAGAGTTCTCTAAACTCAACCATAAACTTGGGTAAGTAGAGTTCTCTAAACTCAACTCAACAACAAACTTGGGTAAGTAGAGTTCTCTAAACGTAACAATAAACTTGGGTAAGTAGAGTTCCCTAAACTCAACAATAAACTTGGGTAAGTAGAGTTCTCTAAACGTAACAATAAACTTGGGTAAGTAGAGTTCTCTAAACTCAACAATAAACTTGGGTAAGTAGAGTTCTCTAAACTCAACAATAAACTTGGGTAAGTAGAGTTCTCTAAACGTAACAATAAACTTGGGTAAGTAGAGTTCTCTAAACGTAACAATAAACTTGGGTAAGTAGAGTTCTCTAAACTCAACAATAAACTTGGGTAAGTAGAGTTCTCTAAACGTAACAATAAACTTGGGTAAGTAGAGTTCTCTAAACGTAACAATAAACTTGGGTAAGTAGAGTTCTCTAAACGTAACAATAAACTTGGGTAAGTAGAGTTCTCTAAACTCAACAATAAACTTGGGTAAGTAGAGTTCTCTAAACGTAACAATAAACTTGGGTAAGTAGAGTTCTCTAAACTCAACAATAAACTTGGGTAAGTAGAGTTCTCTAAACGTAACAATAAACTTGGGTAAGTAGAGTTCTCTAAACTCAACAATAAACTTGGGTAAGTAGAGTTCTCTAAACTCAACAATAAACTTGTGTAAGTAGAGTTCTCTAAACTCAACAATAAACTTGGGTAAGTAGAGTTCTCTAAACGTAACAATAAACTTGGGTAAGTAGAGTTCTCTAAACTCAACAATAAACTTGAGTAAGTAGAGCTCTCTAAACTCAACAATAAACTTGAGTAAGTAGAGTTCTCTAAACGTAACAATAAACTTGGGTAAGTAGAGTTCTCTAAACTCAACAATAAACTTGAGTAAGTAGAGTTCTCTAAGCTCAACAATAAACTTGTGTAAGTAAAGTTCTCTTAACTCAACAAAAGTAGAGCTCTCTAAACTCAACAATAAACTTGAGTAAGTAAAGTTCTCTAAACTCAACAATAAACTTGTGTAAGTAGAGATCTCTAAACTCAACAATAAACTTGATTTAGTAGAAATCTTAAAACTCATCAATAAACTTGGGTAAGTTGAGTTTTCTAAACTTAACAATAAACTTGAGTAAGTAGAGTTCTCTAAACTCAACAATAAACTTGTGTAAGTAGAGATCTCTAAACTCAACAATATACTTGATTTAGTAGAAATCTTAAAACTCAACAATAAACTTGAGTAAGTAGAGTTCTCTAAACTCAACAATAAACTTGGGTAAGTACAGTTCTCTAAACTTAACAATTAACTTGTGTAAGTAGCGTTCTCTAAACTCAACAATAAACTTGAGTAACTCTTAACTCAACAATAAACTTGAGTAAGTAGAGTTCTCTAAACTCAACAATAAACTTGAGTAAGTAAAGTTTTCTAAACTCTGCAATAAACTTGGGCAAGTAGAGTTCTCTAAACTCAACAATAAACTTGTGTAAGTACAGTTCTCTAAACTCAACAATAAACTTGAGTAAGTAGAGTTCTCTAAACTCAACAATAAACTTGAGAAAGTACAGTTCTCTAAACTCAACAATAAACTTGATTAAGTAGCGTTCTCTAAACTCAACAATAAACTTGAGTTAGTAGAGTTCTCTTAACTCAACAATAAACTTGGGTAAGTAAAGTTTTCTAAACTCCGCAATAAACTTGGGTAAGTAGAGTTCTCTAAACTCAACAATAAACTTGTGTAAGTACAGTTCTCTAAACTCAACAATAAACTTTAGGAAGTAAAGTTTTCTAAACTCCGCAATAAACTTGGGTAAGTAGAGTTCTCTAAACTCAACAATAAACTTATGTAAGTACAGTTCTCTAAACTCAACAATAAACTTTAGGAAGTAAAGTTCTCTAAACTCAACAATAAACTAGAGTAAGTAGAGTTTTCTAAACTCAACAATAAACTTGTGTAAGTAGCGTTCTCTAAACTCAACAATAAACTTGATAAAGTAGCGTTCTCTAAACTTAACAATAAACTTGAGTAAATAGAGTTCTCTAAACTCAACAATTAACTTGAGTAAGTAAAGTTCTCTAAACTCAACAATAAACAAGAGTAAGTAGAGTTCTCTAAACTCAACAATAAACTTGTGTAAGTAGAGTTCTCTAAACTCAACAATAAACTTGGGTAAGTAGAGTTCTCTAAACTCAACAATAAACTTTAGTAAGTAGAGTTCCCTGAACTCAAAAATAAACTTGTGTAAGTAGAGTTCTCTAAACTCAACAATAAACTTGAGTAAGTAGAGTTCTCTAAACTCAACAATAAACTTGAGTAAATAGAGTTCTCTAAACTCCACAATAAACTTTAGTAAGTATAGTTCTTTAAACTCAAAAATAAACTTGTGTAAGTAGAGCTCTCTAAACTCAACAGTAAACTTGGGTAAGTAGAGTTCTTTAAACTCAACAATAAACGTGGGTAAGAAGAGTTCTCTAAATTCAACAATAAACTTGGGAAAGAATAGTTCTCTAAACTTAACAATTAACTTGGATAAGTAGAGTTCTCTAAACTTAACAATAAACGTGGGTAAATAGAGTTCCCTAAACTCAACAATAAACTTGGGTAAGTAGAGTTCTCTAAACTCAACAATAAACTTGAGTAAGTAGAGTTCTCTAAACTCAACAAGAAACTTGAGTAAGTAGAGTTGAGTTCTCTAAACTCCACAATAAACTTTAGTAAGTAGAGTTCCCTGAACTCAAAAATAAACTTGTGTAAGTAGAGTTCTCTAAACTCAACAATAAACTTGGGTAAGTAGAGTTCTCTAAACTCAACAATAAATTTGAGTAAGTAGAGTTCCCTGAACTCAAAAATAAACTTGTGTAAGTAGAGTTCTCTAAACTAAACAATAAACTTGAGTAAGTAGAGTTCTCTAAACTTAACAATAAACTTGAGTAAATAGAGTTCTCTAAACTCCACAATAAACTTTAGTAAGTATAGTTCTTTAAACTCAAAAATAAACTTGTGTAAGTAGAGCTCTCTAAACTCAACAGTAAACTTGGGTAAGTAGAGTTCTTTAAACTCAACAATAAACGTGGGTAAGAAGAGTTCTCTAAATTCAACAATAAACTTGGGAAAGAATAGTTCTCTAAACTTAACAATTAACTTGGATAAGTAGAGTTTTCTTAACTTAACAATAAATGTGGGTAAATAGAGTTCCCTAAACTCAACAATAAACTTGGGTAAGTAGAGTTCTCTAAACTCAACAATAAACTTGAGTAAGTAGAGTTCTCTAAACTCAACAATAAACTTGAGTAAGTAGAGTTCTCTAAACTCAACAATACACTTGGAGAAGTAGAGTTCTCTAAACTTAACAATAAACTTGGGTAAGTAGAGTTCTCTAAACTTAATAATAAGTGTGTGTATGTTAGTGTTGGGCAGATGATCGACAAAAATCGAAAAATTAGTCCAAAAAAAAAAGAAAACCGTGCATCGATAAAGAAATTGTGAAATCAATTAATCAAAATTGTTTGATAGTGGTCCTTAACCTTTAGATTTGTGTCAAAAAACTTTCATTTATCATAATTCAACGGAATAATGAGCCCATTTTTTGTTATTCTACATTGTTCCCACACAGTACATTATCCATCATGATGCATTAGTCTGTTGCTGTGGACATGTTATTTTACCACACTATTACCTCATGATTCAAGTAATATTTGTACTTATTTCTCAGCAGTTTATAAACATAGTTGTACATTGCAATAATCTCAGAATAGTGTTTAATTCCAATGAATACAGCAATTATTTCCTGAATTTGAAAACCGATTATAATCGATCGATTTTGACATTCCGACATTCAATAAGCTCTGATAGGTATGAAGAGTTCTCTTAACTTAACAATAAGCTCTGACAGGTATGAAGAGTTCTCTAAACTTAACAGTAAGCTCTGACAGGTAAGAAAAGTTCTCTAAACTTAACAATAAGCTCTGACAGGTTAGAAGAGTCCTCTCAACTTAACAATAAGCTCTGAAAAGTAATGAGTTCTCTAAACTTAACAATAAGCTCTGACGGGTAAGAAGAGTCCTCTCAACTTAACAATAAGCTTTGACAGCTAAGAAGAGTTCTCTAAACTTAATTAACAATAGGCTCTGACAGGTAAGAAGAGGCCTCTCAACTTAACAATAAGCTCTGACAGGTTAGAAGAGTTCTCTAAACTTAACAATAAGCTCTGATAGGTAAGAACAGTTCTCTCAACTTAACAATAAGCTTAAATAATATTGCTTAGTTTAATTCTGTACGCAACACAATACACTGTAGTAAGTACTGCTCAGTATATAGGGATTGGATTTTGTTTTTATGTTAACCATGCTTGTATGGAGCAATTCCTCTAAGAATATATTCTATTCTTAGTTAGCGTTAGCGCCCCATATTGAATATATTCTTAGAGGAATTGCTCCATATGTATATATACAAGCATGGTTAACATAAAAACGAAATCCAATCCCTATATTTACACTCACACGACTTTTTATTTATATTTTATGCAATAAAATCATCATTTGAAAGTGACGTAATTATTCAATAAAAGTCTGTCAAAAGTGGGAGGAGCTTACTCAATTACACAGCGAATGATGACTCTTCATGTAAGGTTGAATTATTCATCCGCGACGACAAAAAAGTTCAATTTTTTAGTGTAAAATAAACATGACAAAGGAATTAAATTTCAGAGATAATTTTATTTAATCAGATCAGAACCTTAAATAGGTATTCAATTTTGCTAAAAGTTAATATATAGCGTAATAACATAAAGCATTTGTACTCGGCCACATGTGTGAACTCGGTGACCATTATTGTGCAGCGAGGCGAGGCTGACGCACGCTTACACACTGGAGTTTTCCGAAGTTGTCAAAACACCGGTATTCAAGTAGCTAAATTTGTTTGAGATTGTCGTCTGACTTGACGATATTACATCCTTCGGAGCCATGTGATTATTTAATCTACGCTAAGATCCATCGCCATCGATAGATGGAACAACTTCACTTGTGTTCGATGGATACAATGTATTTGTGGTGACGCGTAACTGTCAACACGTGGATTAGCCTACTAGCGGTGCATGTTTTATAATACACATGATAAAATTCTCAAAGAACAAAGACAAGAGAATATGTTTATAACTGACATAGCTCTGTCAGAGGGTCTCAAGTCCGTCAACCCCAAAGACTCGATCGTAGGACACAGACACAGAGGTAATGTTTACATTTGACAGCCATCATTTTTAACAAAAATGAAAGCACTGCACGTCGCCCCGGTCGGGATATTTTTTCCCGTTTCTTTATTGTTAATCTTAAAAATGATTTTATCATATATAAATCATATAGGTATTGTTTACATTTTTCCAAAATTAAATGAAAAACAACAATATACACGTAATGATGCGTCAAAATGTAAACAAAGCCATGTGTTGCTTTTTCAAAAAAAGTAGCCCCTTTACGTTGCATAGAACATTTTCATACGCAAGTTCAAAGTTCAATGTTACCATGCAGTTATGGTAAACAAAATCGACTAGTACTTACGTTTAGTGATCAAGCCTAGCAAGTGTAAATATAGTTCTATGGATTTCCATGAAAATCAATAGATCAGTTTTACATATAAAAACTGACAGCATATTTGCAACAGAGTTTTGAATTTTCCTGAGAAATCCTAGATAATCACTGTGATCCCAAAAAGGATATATGCCTTTTTTGCCCCTCAAATCCATCAAATTTTGAAACCTCTTATTAAGTGATTAAATGGTTGAACTTAAATATTGAGTTCATCCCTGACACAATTAGTATGAGAAATGTATTAATCTTTTAAGTACAAAAAAAATGATTTGGTTTCAGAGTAAAACTTGAAGATTTGCAGTCAATGTTAGAGAGATACTCGTCCATAGCACCATGTAAGACAGGTGTGATCACATTGGATGAATTTGCCAGCTATCTACGCCTACCAAAGTCTGAGGCTCTGGAACAAGTGTTTGCACTTTATGACAGGGTAAGTTACTGTCGATATTTGTCTGTCAGTTAGCATTTGATATTTCATCTAATATACATAGTTCAAGGTTTTCAGATGAAAGTTTGGAATATTTCACCCATCCATGCATATCTTTGTGAGTTTAGCTTGCAGTTATCAGGTTTGAAAACCTCATTTCGGCAAGAAAGAGATTAAGATTAATGTTCAAAATTATGTAAGGGGCAGAATATCTTTGAAAATTGCAGTAACATACAAATGTACTAAAATATAAGGATAAATGTTCTTTATTGAATAATATAAAGGATTTCATACTATAAACACACTTGTTGTAGCACAGTGAAGTTTTAGTACAAATACAAACAAATGTATTATGATTTATTAGCACATTTTGGTGGTTCAATGACGGAAATACTCTTTTACGAAATTTATGGCAGAACATGCATTAGCAGTTCAAAGACAGCCCTAAAATAAAACTACCACTAAAATAAGTATGTTTACAGTTAAGCAGTAACAGGATGTGGGAGGCCTGTGGAGAAAACTCCATGGTCTAGCTCACTTTCTGACATGCTGAATGTTTACAGTTAAGCAGTAACAGGATGTGGGAGGCCTGTGGAGAAAACTCCATGGTCTAGCTCACTTTCTGACATGCTGAATGTTTACAGTTAAGCAGTAACAGGATGTGGGAGGCCTGTGGAGAAAACTCCATGGTCTAGCTCACTTTCTGACATGCTGAATGTTTACAGTTAAGCAGTAACAGGATGTGGGAGGCCTGTGGAGAAAACTCCATGGTTTAGCTCACTTTCTGACATGCTGAATGTTTACAGTTAAGCAGTAACATGATGTGGGAGGCCTGTGGAGAAAACTCCATGGTTTAGCTCACTTTCTGACATGCTGAATGTTTACAGTTAAGCAGTAACAGGATGTGGGAGGCCTGTGGAGAAAACTCCATGGTTTAGCTCACTTTCTGACATGCTGAATGTTCACAGTTAAGCAGTAACAGGATGTGGGAGGCCTGTGGAGAAAACTCCATGGTTTAGCTCACTTTCTGACATGCTGAATGTTTACAGTTAAGCAGAAACAGGATGTGGGAGGCATGTGGAGAAAACTCCATGGTTTAGCTCACTTTCTGACATGCTGAATGTTTACAGTTAAGCAGTAACAGGATGTGGGAGGCCTGTGGAGAAAACTCCATGGTTTAGCTCACTTTCTGACATGCTGAATGTTTACAGTTAAGCAGTAACAGGATGTGGGAGGCCTGTGGAGAAAACTCCATGGTTTAGCTCACTTTCTGACATGCTGAATGTTTACAGTTAAGCAGTAACAGGATGTGGGAGGCCTGTGGAGAAAACTCCATGGTCTAGCTCACTTTCTGACATGCTGAATGTTTACAGTTAAGCAGTAACAGGATGTGGGAGGCCTGTGGAGAAAACTCCATGGTCTAGCTCACTTTCTGACATGCTGAATGTTCACAGTTAAGCAGTAACAGGATGTGGGAGGCCTGTGGAGAAAACTCCATGGTTTAGCTCACTTTCTGACATGCTGAATGTTTACAGTTAAGCAGTAACAGGATGTGGGAGGCATGTGGAGAAAACTCCATGGTTTAGCTCACTTTCTGACATGCTGAATGTTTACAGTTAAGCAGTAACAGGATGTGGGAGGCCTGTGGAGAAAACTCCATGGTTTAGCTCACTTTCTGACATGCTGAATGTTTACAGTTAAGCAGTAACAGGATGTGGGAGGCCTGTGGAGAAAACTCCATGGTCTAGCTCACTTTCTGACATGCTGAATGTTTACAGTTAAGCAGTAACAGGATGTGGGAGGCCTGTGGAGAAAACTCCATGGTTTAGCTCACTTTCTGACATGCTGAATGTTTACAGTTAAGCAGTAACAGGATGTGGGAGGCCTGTGGAGAAAACTCCATGGTCTAGCTCACTTTCTGACATGCTGAATGTTTACAGTTAAGCAGTAACAGGATGTGGGAGGCCTGTGTAGAAAACTCCATAGTTTAGCTCACTTTCTGACATGCTGAATGTTAAGCAGTAACAGGATGTGGGAGGCCTGTGGAGAAAACTCCATGGTTTAGCTCACTTTCTGATATGCTGAATGTTTACAGTTAAGCAGTAACAGGATGTGGGAGGCCTGTGGAAAAAACTCCATGGTTTAGCTCACTTTCTGACATGCTGAATGTTTACAGTTAAGCAGTAACAGGATGTTGGAGGCCTGTGGAGAAAACTCCATGGTTTAGCTCACTTTCTGACATTCTGAATGGAAAATCCTTATCATTCATATCTCAATCTAATATGCAACAGTCTCATTCAGATATGCTGGTAGCTTGAGAACACACAACTTAGATCTATGGATATTTAAGGCTAGAATGATGCACATATTGATAACATGTATTGTCTATTACAGAATTGTTCAGGAATGATAGATTTCCGGGAGTATGTCATTGGACTATCTCTTGTATCGTCTCCAGCCAACACGGAAGAAACCATCAAACTTGCCTTCAAGGTACCAGAACCATTTTAATCTTTACCATCATCATGGAGGATTTTCTGACCAAGGGGTTAAATACTAAGAACGTTATTTAAGCTTTATAATGTCCATACAGTGTAACATAGGGCTCTGACACCCTTACAATGTGAAAAGGATCTCATAGCCAAAATCAGAGTTAAATGGGGCTGTTAAATGATTATTAGCTCGCCTATTCGAAGAATAGGGGGAGCTAATGTTGTCACCCCGGCGTCGGCGTCCCATTTCACGTTAAAGTTTTTGAGCAAGTTTCTGTTTCGTCAATTGTTTAAGCTTAAGTCATCATAAATGTTTATGATTTTATTTTCCTAATGTGTATGGATGCTGAACGTGATAATACAACCAATTTGGGGTCCTTTAGGGGGTTTTTGAGTCTGTTAATTTGTCATATTTCCATGTTAAAGTTTTTGAGCAAGTTTCTAATTTGTCGATTGTTTAAGCATAAGTCATCATAAATGTTTATGATTTTATTTTCCTAATGTGTATGGATGCTGAACGTGATAATACAACCAATTTGGGGCCTTTTAGGGGTTTTTTGAGTCTGTTAATTTGTCATATTTCCATGTTTAAATAGTAAATACTTGAACATCAACTTCTTCTGAATAGGCGAGCTTTGCTGTTCTCCAACAGCTCTTGTATCTATAGAGGATTTAATAGACAAAATCAGAGTTAAATAGGACTGTTAAATACTTATTTCTATGGGGGATTTTATAGACAATATTTGAGTAAAAGAGTGCTGTTAAATCATTATTTCTATTGGGGATTTAATAGACAAAATTTGAGTAAAACAGGGCTGTTAAATCCTTATTTTTATGGGGGATTTCATAGAAAAATTTTTGTTCTGATTGGGCTATTTAACTCCTATTATATAGGGGTGTTAAATTCTTATTTCTGTAGGGAATTTAATTCAAAAGATTTGGATGTTTAACTCTAATAATGTCTGAAGAGGATTTAATGGTATTGGGGTCAAATAGGATTATATGACATGTATATTGTGTCTTATAGAGGTCAAAATGGGGGTCAGTCTAGAAAGTCTGTGTACAGGAGGACTAATGTTGTACAGGTGACAAGATTCTCCCATATAAAGTCTGATAAGCCTTATAGTGCACTGTCAACCATGATAAAGCATGGTCATTTATATCCTATTATAAACTACATGTATAGATCCCTCTCAGTCTGGACTTTACCTCTAAACTATTCCTGGTCCCTACTAAGCCTATTAAACCCTAACTTACAGATGTTCATAATGTGTATTTGATCTGTGTTTTAGCTCTTTGATCAAGAAGACAAAGGATATATCAGCCGAGAGGATCTTACAGGTATCTTACAGAATGCCTTTGGAATGGCAGATGTTGACGAGTTATTTGAACAAGTGGATACAAAGAATGATGATAAAATCACCTATGGTAAGATGACACTGGCACATTCCTTTATTCCAGGAGATGACTATTTATAAGTAATGCTAGAGTGTTCGTTGTTACCCCCGCCTTGTAACGAAGTTAGGGGGTATACTGGAATCAGCTTGTTTGTCTGTCACCCCGCCTTGTAACGAAGTTAGGGGGTATACTGGAATCAGCTTGTCTGTCTGTCACCCCGCCTTGTAACGAAGTTAGGGGGTATACTGGAATCAGCTTGTCTGTCTGTCACCCCGCCTTGTAACGAAGTTAGGGGGTATACTGGAATCAGCTTGTCTGTCTGTCACCCCGCCTTGTAACGAAGTTAGGGGGTATACTGGAATCAGCTTGTCTGTCTGTCAAAAGAAAAATTTAGTCCGGACAACTCCTGAACTACTGGACCGATTTTTGTCAAAATTTTGATTACCATGGTAACTAGGTCACTATACAAAGGTTTCAAAATTAGTCAGCTATCGGCTTACAGTTCTAGTTTTATAACTCATTCACCCCTAAAGATACATTTTAACTCTCCTTAATTAAGGTGTAGATCATTCCGTTATGAAATTTCATGTGGGAATGAGTTAAATGTCATATGTTGTTAAGTTAAATGTCATATATTGTTTGTAAATCTTGGTCCATACTAAGTTTAATTTGCGATTAGAAATTTGTCTTCAATCAATTCTGAAGTACCTCACAGTTCGTAGGTGCAGATAAAATTAACATTAGAATACCGTTTTTTATCTTCACAGATGAATTCAAGGCCTATGCAGAGTCACATCCTGAATATGCAAAATTATTCACAACATACAGAGAAGCAAAAGAAATGTCTACAAATGGGAACGCAGCACATGCCAAATCAGAGTAATACATAATCAAACTAGTCTGAATGAGAATGATAGGTGACTAGTCCGAGAGATGTGTAAACCAGAGAATTTACGAAATACACAACCGACCTGTCAGTCCATTCCATTAGAAATGACTCATCCTTGGTGCATGTGAACCTTTATCAGATGTACAATTAAGATTCAAAGCTGCACCATGGGTTATTGTTCTTGACTTCAGTTATAAGAGATTTTTAAACACATTTTGGTTTTAAAAACGATTTTTAAAATAATCTTTATATGGAAGCAAATAATTATGTCAATTTTATTCTTTTTTTATTGTTTTTTTTTTTTCATAGAAAAAATTTCCTTTGGTATTTTAAATGTAATTTGCGTTTTGGATGTATGATATGATAGACCTCTTATGTTTTTATATATTGTCCAACTTTCTGTATTTCATATGAATTAAAGTGAAAGCTGTCTTCATGATCATCTCTGCATAAAGACCACCTTCTTTGTAAGACCACTCAATTAGGCCAAAAAAATTAATTAGTTGGTTCTCAGGCCACTTTTTCTGAAAATAGATGAGGGAGGCTTTTTTTTTCTTTTTTTTTTATTGTAGAAAAAACAGATGAGGGATTTTTTTTTTTTTAATTTCCCAACACAATAGGAGGTAAAATCCACCAAAGTTTCAATTTAAAAGGATTTCGTAACAGCAAATTATCAACACCTTGTTCAATACAACACGTTTGTTGTTGACAAATTTGGTATTCTCGGGGTAGGGCACTGGTAATGACAGTTTCCAAGCGGCCGCGAAAAGCACATCAAAAGCATTTCTTTTACGGTTCCCACTATCACCCGTTTCATCATGATCACGGTATTCAGATTTCGTTTGGGTGCATGCACCATCAATAATGTTGTATCGGATGTAACGGCGGAATGCTGTGACAGTCTCCCCAACCTTCATGTTCATCATTACTTGATAGAATCCGGACACTTTGCTCTGACCGATTGACGCCGTCATTTTGTTCAGCATCAGTTTCTCAGGAAAAGTCCAATCTTGGGATCCTAAAGTGCCCTCCTTCAATGATTGGAACAGTTTGGTCAAAGTACAAGCGTCGGCGAATTCACCGATAATGTTCCATGGCAGTATGACCGTGGAACGGTGCCGAATGTGGACAGGTATACCAGCGACATTACCACACGACCGTATCACAATGTCGTGTTTTGCATATCACTTTGGCGTTTGGAACATTCATTCACTAGTATTGCAGACAAACGTTTAAAAGATGTGCCGTATAAAACTGCTAAAAAAGCCGGAGACGGACACTTTTTTAAGGGAGCAACCTTGTGCGTTTGCCAATCAAGACCACGTTGGCACTTGGAATACTCGTAGACAAGCAGACAAGCGTTTTTAAGATGTGCTGTCTAAAATCGTACAAAAAACGGATGCGGACACTTTTTTTCAGAATTTTGGTCCACGCATAAATTTCTTTTTCTTTCTTTTTACTTTTACAATAAAATCGGCAATGCGGGGCTTAATAATGATATGTGCGCGGGCCTGAGAACCAATTAATAAAAAAAATTTGGCCTTAGGGCCCATAATGGTCATTTATAACCAGCGTTAGAACATCTGTCCGTCTGCCCATGACCGACAACTTTATAGTTGGGCAGATAATTTTTGCCATGTATCTGGTTCTTTGACCTGCAATTTTTGGTCCAGGTAGAGGATATATACACAAAACAAAAAAATAGCTGTAGAATTGTAGAAGGTTGAAGATCAAACTGTACGAAACTAATTTTCCAAACCAAACTGTTTCTAACACAATATTATCTTTGTATAAAGACCACTTTTCCCTTGGGTGGTCTTCATAGACAGGTTTGACTGTACATGAAACCAAAGTTTCAAATGTAAAAAGAAAAGATACTGTTTTGTATAAGACCTTTAAACTGTGCTATGTGGGATACATACAAAACAAGAGAGATCTCTCAGTCTGATATTGATTTCTTGTTCGATTTACTTTTTACTTCATTTTAAAAACTATAACTGAACATGTACTGTTCAAAGTTATGCTATATAAAGGTTGTTTCCTTTAATGATGGGTTCCTCTGTTTAACATTTTGTAAACAATGTGATATTTTCTACAATTTTGAAAATTCTATATATTTCTTATTGAAAAATAAACATGAGTGTTAGATAGTATATTAATCTTATTACTTTATGCAACATCTTCCTTTTTACTCATGTATATTTTGAAATGCAACCACAACACTTTTTATTTTCTTATCAAAAATTCTTACAGCATAAACCCAAGATTTAAAAAAAAATTATACATAAAAGGTAATTTCTTTAATAACTGAATACTATTATTAGGTGCTACATGTTATTTGAGAGATAGAATGTCACTATCACATTTACTATAAAAGATCTTCTTTTTTTTTAACCCAAAGTTTAGTTCCCGATGTATGGATATATTAATTTATCATTTGTTTAACAATGATAATTATTTATGTAATTTTGATTGAAAAAGTCTTTAAGATATATATTTATATATTCTGTAGTATAAAAGAAAGGGGAGGAAATTAGTAAAGACTTAAATATTTTGTTTATGGCACAAATGGGAGGGAGAATATATTTGTTGTAATTTCCATTGATGATAAATGATGATATCATTGAGATTTTATGAAGATTGTTTGTGCAATATAGAGAGTGTATGGTT
This sequence comes from Argopecten irradians, assembly GCF_041381155.1. NCBI lineage: Eukaryota > Metazoa > Mollusca > Bivalvia > Pectinida > Pectinidae > Argopecten > Argopecten irradians. Next base: position 53,978,980 of record NC_091135.1, read on the forward strand.
TTTCGCTGCCTTACGTATGTATGCATGTGTCGAAATGAGTGTGTCGTTTTTATAACAGCATGGTTTCTTACCTCTTGTATATTTTGCAGAGAGAAACAAATTTTTATATCGCCTGAAATTGATTGGTACCCATACATGCAGGACTTGTTGAATGTGTGATACTTGTTGCAGCCAGGAAGTTTATGCTCACACTCTGTTTCATGATTTAATATTTTCATGTGTGTATGTCAAGTTTTACATTGATCAACAGGAATTATTTGTTGAGTTGTATTCAAGCACAAAAAGCTAAGTTATATTCTTAGTCTGCTTGGGCCATTAGCCTCTCAAAGCAAAAAGTGTTACATGTACTCACACAGACAAAGTTTACGATACCTGCTCAAAAATATTTACATAAAGCCCAGAATATTCATAATGGAGGCTCAAAGTGCCAAATTTGAGCTCATGAAGTCTTGAATGTTGGCTTTTAGGTATTGTCCCCTGTTTGATATGCTGAGTTTGCAGCAAGTATCGTAGTGGCTGATTATTCTCTTCTCAGAATACTGTGACTTCAAAAGGAGGCTCAGACATCACCTTTGAGCTCATGAATTATGATAGTCCATTGGTATGATATTCCTGAGATATAGCCAATACAAGATATCAGCTTAGGGTGGTACTATATTTTCTGTCTCAAAATCCCCATATATCACATCTATTATAATGTATCTAACCTCTTATACACTCCATAGGATATAAATGCGTGTAATATAATGATTTAAACTTGATATTAAAAGTTATTACTAACCTACAGTATACTCATTGAAATATCACACATACATATATACTATTACTTACTGTTGATTTTCTCTTGGTGCTTTACCCCGAGTTAAGATGTTACCCAGGTAACCGTCACTAATGATTATTGCTTGTGGTCTCAGTAGTGATAAGTGATTGTACATCAAAGTTAAAGTTCTTTGTTCAAAAATATATCTTGCTTTTGGTAATAAGATACTTGTCCTGGAATTCATGTGATAATTTCTAAGATTATAAAATTTGCCAGAAAGGTGGAAAAAAAATAGAAGCAAATGTCTTTGTAGACGTTTTAACCAGGTTGAATGAGTATTAATTAATTGATAACCCATTCATGATTTTGATCCATAGAACAAAACATTACATTCCTACACTTACTGCATTACTAATTTAGAAGGATGTAATAGCATTTATAGATGGACGTAAAAGCCACTGAACATCACTTGATAACAGTTGCATTTGTTCCGTCGTGTACAGGAAAGAGCAGATAAGTTAACTGTAGGTGGGATTTTTACGCTGGGCTCGAGAAGGGTACATATTGTGTAGTTAAGAATTGGTGCTGGATTTCAGTGATACATTTAGAATAATGTTGAATAAACACTAATTAATCCTGCACTTAAAGATATAATTTTATACAGTTCTTATTCATGTAGTGTGAAGCAACATACTTTCACCATCATAGGATTAAGTGTTTTAGAAGCAAACAATTTCCTTACTTCATGTGATAACTTTTATATGAAATCAAGTTAGATGATGTTATGTATGATACATAGATAAGTAGACATGTTTGGGGATGAAGGGTTGTAATGATTAGGTTAGAGGGGCAGAAGTGTTTGTGGTTATTGTTGGTCTTTGTAGTGTAGATATCATTTTATCTTTACTTACTGTTACACAAAATGTACATTAAGTTTTATTTATCACAGTTTATGTTCTCATGAAGCTGTTAATATCTTGAAATGTGAAATTTTCTGATTTATATGAAGGGCACACAATTATACTAAACAATCAAACATATAAAGTGTTTCCTGGTGGAAAACGAATTCCAAGGCAATGAAACATATCACATTGGTTTCATGATTTAAAGATATTGCTACAATTTCATCATCGTTTATTCTTTTTCACCTACCATCATCAGATGATTCCGATTGCCTTTTGTCTGTGGACCATCATTATTCAGTGGCTTTTGAGAATTAGTGTTACTCAATTCTTATTGTACTGAAAGTTGAACAAGATGTACACATTAAATTGATTACTATATAGACAAAGATTGAGGAAGTGAAAGTGATATTGAAATATGTTTTATGTTAATTTTATTTATGTCAGCTCAGTATTATTTGACAAGCCCTATTACTCGAAGTATTATCTGTCTACTTTGTGATACAAATTACTGTCTATTGTGTGTCTGTACTATACCTCAAGGATGATAGTATGTGTCATCTGATATTATTTTGATATGCTAATGGGTATCACCTAACAGAGTATGATGATAGTATAGATGTCAATACTCTTATGAGAACTTATATAATAATATGGCAATGAATATTCATTTTTGTAAAATATTATCTCCCACTACAATAAATATTTAATTTTTTAAAGGAATTTTGTAGTTCATAATATGTTCATTTCCTAAGAATTTCCCTGATGAAATAAATCATCCTTGACAATGTATACATTTTTATGGAATGATAATCTGTGAAAAGTAAAACATCTTTTTAAAGACAGCCTTACTAGTTAATGAAATTATTGTAATTAAACTTCATAGCAAAGTTTCATATGCATTCATCTCTAGTCATCCTGTCTGTGCTTATTTCTACCTGGTATTGCATCATATTTTGTGTTTCACTTTTGATATTATTAGTAAGCTATATTATAATACGACTTGTGAACTAAATTATAATATGACTGTAACAAAATTTGATTATGGTTGCATATGATCCTGTTTCTTTCTATTTATTGGACATTCTTTCTAAATGATCCGAGAACCACGGTTGATTACACGACGTTACGCTATACTACTTACCACTGTAGCATAGAGTAGTTCTATCAACTGTGAATCTCTGCCGAAGGAAAGATGTTAGATAATAGACAATATTTCTGTTTGTTGTATCAGATGGAAAGTGTTTCATATGGTAAATATTTTGTTGTATACCTTATGAACAGAAACCAGATCACTATCTATGATAAATCATCTCATTTTACCAGAAATATATATATTATAAAAAGTGATGAGTTCACAATTGTTTATTTTAATCTTTGTTTCTTGCCATTGTTGCTGTTTTTGTGTTTATTAAATAAATGTTCAATTTATGTTTGGGGAAGTTATAGGATATAGGTTAGGGTTACTGTGCTTGTAAAAAAAAAAATGGATTTTTCATATAAAGTTTAGGGTAACTGAGCGTAAAATGAAGAAGAGTTTTATTAGATAAACTGATTGAATCAGCCCTTCAAATACATGTAAACTCGACCAGTTCTAAGACTGTAGCAGCACATCAGGAAATTTCAGGTGTCTATATACAGGTTATACAATCTTCCTAAGGCTGAATCCAATTGAAGAAAAAGTTTTTATTTTGATACACTTGACATTTACCCGTAATCCTTTATATGTAAGCCACTGTACTACTGATAAGTATATACCACACTAGAAAGTCAGTCACATTCTCACTTCACTTGGTAGACTGATAAAAAGTTGACATCCCATAATCAACTTTGAATGACGTCATCCAACTATTGTCCTAATAAGATTCCTTGTGACTGAAATATGAATCTGAACTGGTCTTTAGGAAAGTGCCCTACCTCTTGACCACTGTGCCTAAGCATACTGTTTACCACTTTTATCTCAATAAACATATTTTGGATTTTTATGGATATAATTCAGTATAACACTTACATTCCAAATGCTATATAGCGGACAGTGGATAGATGTAAGAATTACCACAAGGGTTCCAAAATAAAGGGAGATAAAAATGTTTACACTAAATAAAAGTGGCTTACAGTATAGATCTCAATAGGATTAGTCAGTAGGCAGAAAGGTAGTGTGGATCAGAGGTGTTTATAGAAATGGCAAGATTAATGATCAAGGTCAGGGTTTTTTGGTAGAGGTCAAATAAATGATGAAGGTGAGAGGTCAGATTAATTACAGAGGTCAAAAGATTTTGGTAGAGGTTAGGTGGTAAAGGTTGGATGGTTTTGGTAGAAGTCAGGTTTATGATATAGGTCAGAAGATTTTGGTAGAGATCAGATTAATGATAGAGGTAGGGTGGGGTTTGGTAGAAGGTCAGTTATGAAATATCAGGGGTACTAGTGCTTCAGGTTAGAGGTCAAATGTTACTAGGTTCCAGAGAAGTATTCTATAAGTGCCTTACAGTCTATCAATTCTAATTATAGCCGTGCTATCCTGTGTGGTATGACCAGCAACACTATCAGTTTCCTGCCATTCTGAGATAAACTTTGATAGATTCTGAAAGCATTTGTACAAACCAAATATGTATAAACGTTTGTACAAGGCAATTATGTTATGTATAAAGTTTATTTTTATTGTCAATTTGAGAGGATCAATTTTTGTAGATTTTATATCCACTTCAAACTGGACATAGTTTGAAATAAGTGTATGCCATGCAAGACCTGCTGACCGCAGTCTATTTTCTATCAAAGAACTTCATTCTTCTTAAAATTCTGAGTAATCTGGTCATGCAAGGATGCTTTGCAAGTTATGTTGTTGTAATAAAGCGACTTTACTTTCACACAGGAGATAATTGTGTGTGACAATAGATTTCTGCTAAAAATTATACTTTCATACCCTTTACCTCCCCAATAAGGAAGACAAGCAGTTAAAGGTCCACTACGTTTCCGGAGCAAAACATAATGGTTTCTTAACAACATTAATAACATCAGAAAATATATACCGATGGCCTAAGATAAGCTTAAAAACACCAAACATATGCAAAATTTCCTCCGTAATATATGATAACAGTAGAGTCATCTCGTTGTTTTGCCGTCTGGCGCAGTGCTAATCAACTACCGCGCGGTATTTAGGATGACGGCGGGAAACATAAGACGACCCGCGTTATGAAAATTAACATTTTATTTATTTTAATCAATTTTTTCAGAAGGTGGTGATATGCCGTTTCGGAAAGGTAGTGGGCCTTTAACGTCACCATACATTTGTATATAAAGTTATGAATCTCAGATTTCAAAAAAATGAACCATTTGATATTGTCTATATATACAGTAACCAAATTGTTTTTTACATTCTATTAAGTCATCTTTTCAGTTCCCTAGCATTTTGTGATTTTAGTAACAGGATTTTGGTGTAAAAAATTACTCTCATATTTAAAGGCCCACTACCATTGGGTATTCTAACAAAACATTAGTGATTTAGATATAAGATTATTTTATTGTGTTTCAATTTAAAGACCAATGATTCACTATGTGGAGTCCTCTGTAATTTCATGTTTTCTGTGCAATATCATATATAATCTGTTAAATGTTTGTATTATGTGTCTACCTATTCTGATTTGTGTATCATACTCTACATTAAAAAAGTCTTGTTATGTTCTCTCCATCCCTGTTTCTCTTACTTTTCCATTTATATTCATAATTGATTCATTGTGACACTTACGGTGGATATAAACAATAGCCTATAGAATATTTTATGTCATTGTGACGATGTACCTGAACATAATAAAAAAAATCATCTCACCTTTGAAGGTATGTAATGAAACACTGGATGTTTCCATACAAATACACAAACCACACTCGAATGTACCGTAAACATATTTATTTTTACAAAAAAAAAATGATTTATTAGCACGATATATCGGTATTACCCTAATTTGGTGGTACAAATCCAGAAATACTTGTTGACAAAATTTGGAGCTGTGTATGAATCAATGCTTCAAAGACTTAAAATAAAACTAGCACTAAGATAAGCCTGTTTATAATACTACATGTGACTGGTTCTTTTTATTCCAATGGCCTGTTGATCAGTGTTTATTTTGTTATTTAAACTCTGATTAGATTATTAAGAATTATCATTAGATTTATAAGAAATACATGTGTGTATAAGACTCTTGATAAAACCTCATTAGTTTGAAATGGACACTGGTGATTTTTAATTACATAATGTTTTTTTATGTAAACATGAAACATTTTGTTTATTGTTTATTTGTACTTTCAAAGATAAAACAGTAGAAATGGGTACGGGGTGAGAACTTGTAGGGTTTGTTTGTTAAGTTGTATAATTTGTACGTTTTTGTGTATCTGCCTTCAGTAAGAATCAATAAATGACTTAATTAAATTTTGATTTATTGTTAATAAGTTCGGAAGTTTGTAACTGAAGCTCTTATTTCTTCTGAGTCATCTCCCGACTCTACTCCGCCAATAAAGATTACGACAAAAACACCTCGTCCGAGTGATGTTTCATGGTCATCTGTTGCCTCAGAGAGTAAGGAATCTCCAAGCGTACCAGTGGCTGGTAATCATTCCTTGTCGTCCAAAACTCTTCACGATACTCCAGTTAAAGGTCGGAGTTTGGTAGACCCTAAGAATTCTACTATGAACAAGGATAGCAGTAAGAAGTCTTTGACCTCTTCTCGTCATCATGGTGATCATTCTGTTCCTGTCTCTCCTTCGCCAGCATCTTCTGGTAAGCATATCACTTGCAAACCTCAAGATCCTCCCTCTTCGAGTGGATTCGTCGCCGTGGTGAGAAATTAGACTACCCGTCTTTTTCTTTGCGGCATGTCAGCGTCATGTACATTCAATGATATTCAATCTTATCTAAGCGAACGCGGGGTAACGGCTACTTTCATTCGCATCATGAAAAGTAAGATAAAGCACAGCGTTTCTGCTCAAGTCAACATACTTTCGTCTGACGTCGGGAGAACAAAATCTGAAAAATTCTGGCCCAACGGATTACGAGTCAGGAAATGGTATTCAAAAAATCAGTACTACGGTGAAAGTGATGAATCCTCCAATGTTAATAATGACAGTTAAGCCCACGACTCTTTATGTATCTGTTATTCTATTCGTCATGGCTTCGATCCGGTTTATGTCATGGAATGTTACTGGCATTATGTCAGCGGCTTCGCACCTTAACACTGCCCTCACTTCACATAACATCGACATATGTGGCATATCAGAGCATTGGTTACTTGAAGAGCAAAGACATCTATTTCAGAGTATACATAGTGACTATGCCAGTCATGTCATCTCTGACTTTTCACTTCATCCTTTAGCTCATGACAGAAGGCGCAAGGGAGGCGTCGCTTTATTATGGCGCAAAGATCTTTCAAGTCGGGTGACGGTAATTGATTCTGCTGATGATCGAATCGCAATACTGAAATTATCTTTGAACTCAAGCGTGGTATTCATAATGCAAGTTTATCTTCCGACATCTCGTTATGGTGCAGATACTTTTTCTGAATATGTTGCAAAATTAAACGAATTCTGCGCGTCGTTCCTTTCTGAAGGTTCAGTTATTATTATGGGTGATCTTAATGCACGTTTAAGTGGTCCCAGAATCAACGGATATGAGAACAGCCGTGGTCACCAACTTCAAATAGTCTTGAATCGTCATCAACTTTTCGCGGTAACAACGTCCTTGTTGTGCAATGGTCCTACCCATACCTATGTTCACTCTGATGACGGCTCATCTTCCTTGATCGATCACCTGATCATTGAATCTAGTAAACATGACCTTATCAAAGAATGCCGAGTGCTCAACGATTATTATCTTGATGTATCTAATCATCGTCCGATTATTTGTGAAATGTGTTTTCCTGTCGACATTCCAACATCGTATGAACAAATGCCGCATACCTCATTTAAATGGAATTCAGCTGATGGTTCTGATTACTCCGAAATATATCGGCAAACACTCCAGTCACATTTGGTAAATTCTGATATATGCAAACGCGTCTTAGCATCCGAACAAGATATTGAAAGATTTACCAGAGATATTGCTTCTTGTCTTTACGCGGCGTCGGAGTCTTCTCTGAAGAAACGTAAGTTCCGCTCATTCCTGAAACCCTATTGGAAGGGTGAACTGAAGGCATTGCATAAGGAGATGTGGAGACTTCGCTGTGTGTGGGTTTCAAATGGACGGCCACGTAACTCTAACTCTGTTTCGTTTGCTCAATATAAGGAAGCAAAAAGAAAATTTAGGTTAAAACATAGACAGCTTTCAGAGTCTCATCTAGTGAACCTGAATATTGAGTTAGAATCTGCTGCTGATTTAAATCAAAAATCTTTTTGGTCAATGATTAAATCTCGACGTAGTGACTCGTGTGGTAATTCGGGGGCAGAAATGAAATTTGCAAACATTATTGTAAGAGATCCACCTAGCCTTGCCCTGCACTGGGGAGATTATTTCTCAAAAATGTATACAGAATCTTCTAATGTAAATTATAATGGTTCTTTTAAAGAGGAAATTGAAAACTCATTTAAATGTTTTATGGAAAATGAATTCCCGTAATAACACTTCGTTCATTGATTTTACTTTTGACGAAGTAAAAAATATTTGTGTTAATCTCCCTCGTGGAAAAGCTGCAGGTGTTGACTTAATTGTTTACGAACATCTTATTTTTGCAGATGACTGTATTTTCCAGTGTCTATGTAATCTTTTTAATGCTTTTAAAAAATTACTTTTTGTTCCAATGGACCTCAAAAGAGGTATTATTTGTACACTCTATAAAGGTCATAATAAGCCAAAATCTGATCCTAACAGTTATCGAGCAATTTCCCTATTACCTGTTATTTTAAAAGTATATGAAAAGCTGATTCTAAATAGACTTGTGAGTGAAAACGTATTTCACGTTAACCCTTTACAAAATGGGTTTCAGAAAAATGTCAGTAGCACTATGACGTCATATCTTGTACATGAATCAGCTGTTTACTGTGGTGAAAACAATAGTAAATTGTTTTCTTGTTTTTTTGGATGCTGCCAAAGCCTTCGATTGCGTTTGGCATAAGGGTCTGTTTGTCAAACTTATAGCCCTTGGTTTTAATCGTGATTTTATTAATGTCATTGTCTCATTATATAATGATATGTACAGTGCAGTTCTTTTTCAAGGTTTTATTTCAAAATGGTTTCCTATATGTCAGGGAAACACGACAAGGGAGTATTCTCTCTCCTTGGCTTTATTCTGTGTACATTAATGATTTGTTAAATGAATTATGTTCTTCTAAGTCTTCTTTTTTCATTCAAGACGTTAACGTCACTTGTCCTACTCAAGCAGACGATATAGTTCTTCTTTCACTATCTAAACGTGATCTTGACAATTTAATGTATACTTGTTATATATATAGTTGTAATTGGAGATTTGAATATAATGCTTCAAAATCTATTGTTATTGTTTTTAATGAAAAAAGAAGTGCTTTTGTCAATACGAAACGTAAGTGGTTTCTTGGACCAAAAGAGGTAGTAGAGTCCTCTAATACTACACATGTTGGTATTTACGTGGACAAGTTTCGTCCTGGTCGTCCAGAAATGGACGAAATTGTGCATAAGTTGCGTGGACAAACCTTTGCGCTTATGCAGTGCAACTTGCTTGGCACAGGGATTAACCCCCTAACAAATTTAAAACTTTATAAGTCTATTGTTCTTTCTAGAGCTTTATTTGGTTGTGAGCTCTGGTTTGCACTTTCTTTAACCGATTTGCGGCGACTAGAGACTACCCATCATCTATGTACCAAACTTATACAGAATTTTCCAATACGTACTAGATCAGATATTGCATTGGGAATGTTAGGTATAGTATCTCTATCTGTATATATTGAACAATGTAAGTTAAGATTTTTTGCTGCTCTGTGTAATGTCAAGTCTGTATGTACTGCGAAGCAGTTGTTTTTGTTACGTCTATACCACATGTATTTAGGTATATATAAGTCGAAAACAGGTTTTATTTTCGACGTATGGAATATTTTTCATAAATACAACTTGCAGTCGTTTGTTTATGATTACTTAGAGTCAACCTGGATTCCAAGCAAACGTACATGGAAATATATTGTTAAAAATGTCTTACTTCTTGAGGAAAGTAATCAATGGAAACAGCGTCTGACATTAAACCCTGAATTGCGCAGGTTCAGAAATATTCACATGGAATTTTCTCCATCGATTTTGTGGTCAATTTCCAAAGTTTCTCCATCTTTTTCTGGTATCTGTTAACGCGTCTCCAAATTATGGATTACTCCCCCTGATTGTGAGTTACACTGTGCCAAATGCAATTTATGTGTGTCTGACGCTGTTGCCCATTGTACTTTAGATTGTAGAAATATAGATATAGTCGCAATTAGAGATACGTTTTTTTTACAAAAGTTGTGAATATATATCCCGTTCGTGTATATGTTCTATTAGACCAAGCGGACAGGGAAGAACAAATACATATTATTCTTGGCCGCCCAAATGAGAACATTATTCTAGCTCTCGGTGATGATAATACCGTATATTCATTCGTTCAAGATTGTTTGTGTTTCGCAGATAAAGTGTCTGCATTGACCTTTCAGTAATTAAATGCTCTATATACCATTCGCTGTATAGTGTAGCTATTTGATGTCTTTTCTCATAACTGTATTTGTAAGTTTATACTTACTTTTCAATTAGTGGCAATACAGTAGACTCAATTCAACATGTTTGTTGATAGTCAAAGTTAAACTGATGCTTTCCTGTGCATTCATATAGATTACAATTAATGATACTATTTCTATTCTATTTCCTTTTTTACTTTTTTGCCTTGTGTTCTCCCTTTCCTTAATGCTATCTCACCTTTTTTTGTTTTGTTATTACCTTGCACCTTTTTTTGTTTGTATTCTTATATGTTCATGTAACTCTTCGTTTACGGAGGAATAAAGATATGAATGAATGAATCGTGAATTCTAAAGGCTCCAGATGTTACAGATTCAATGATAGAACGGTGTTCTCTTTAAAACAATTTATATTACATGACTATATAACTCTGCACTTCAGAAGTTCAGAAATGAAATAATTACATGTATTTACTAAAGATGAATGACTGTAAATATAAAAGTATTCATTACACAAATAAACTATTCAAAGTTTGAGTAGCTACAACAATCATAAGAAAATAAAATTTTGTGTCTATTTCTAATGGCACTTTTAAATTGTGTCATCTTGGAGTGATAGTCAGCTTCACCATGTACATGGTGTGTGTAGTTACTCTATAGTGATTTAGATAACTAAAAATAGACAGTTATATATATCCACTGATACTTACTGTAGCTCACGGACAAAATATATGTATATGAGTACATACTCATATACATATTTTTGTCATCGAGCTAAGTACCTGTGATAATAATAATATCGTTTATTTAACCATGGTAATATATTTAGACAATGTCTAGTTTACAACACGGCCCTGCATCATACCTGTTATAAATCCATGGCAAGCTTGGCCCCGTTTCAGGAACATTCCTTAAATTTAAGGAATTCCTTATCTTCAAATTCTCCATAGGAAATTCTATAGGGAGATTTGAGTTAAGGAATTCCTTAAATTTAAGGAATGTTCATGAAAGTGGGCCCTGATAAGATACAAGTAGATAAAGTTAATGCACCTATGTGAAGTCTGAAAATCAGTATTTACTATATAAGAATAATCAAACAAATTTCTCTTTACACTTTGCTTACTACGATCGGAAACATTCTACTTGTACTGTATCCAAAGTACCAAATTAAGGGTAGATAATCTAATTATAAGTGAACCCTGTGCATCAGTCATACTAAAAATATCAATTAGATAACGTGAATATAAACCATTTTACTGAAAAATAGTTATTTCTAAATCTGAAAGTTAAATCAATACACACATCACAAAAATTTACTAAATCAAGTTAATTCAATTCAATTCAATTCAACTTTATTGCTTCCTTACATCCATACAAAAGGGATCGATAGCAAAACATACATGTACATAACTCACAGTAGATCAAAACAACAACTTAAACATTTATCAAGCCAGCTTTCCTCAGTTCAAATGTCTTTATAACAAAGAGGCATAAATCCTGCAGAATTTTTAGATCATTCGACGACAAAATCTGTTAAATTGTGGTTAATTACATCTTTATGACTATCAAAGAAAATTGTTCTCACTGTAGAGTTAACAGAACACTTAAAAATGAAGTGGGTTTCATTCTCAATTTCTTTACAAAATTTGCATAACCGCAGAGAACGGGGAATATTGTTTACCCTACCCGCCTCGATTTCTAAACTGTGGTTGCTAATTCGCAGTTTTGCGAGGAATTTTCTTAATTCAAAATCCTTTAGAGAAAGATATGTTTCTTCCTTATAGTTTTGTTTAAATTTACTATATAAAAAAGTTTTACTGTTATTATCTGACTTATTTATCTTAGTTGTAAAAATGGCTTTGAATGTACCTTGTATCGATTTCTTGAATAATAGTCTCAGATTACGTTTAAACGTCCTACTAGGATTGGCATTTTCAAAGTTATAAGAAATCTTATTTTCCTTTATGATATTAGAAATATAGTAAAATCAAGAATACGTTCCATTTGCATGTATATTTTTACTGACAGCCAGTGCTTCACATAATTTTGTACCCAAATATTTATACTTTTTCAATTTCTTTGCCATTAAAAAGAAATGGTTGAGCTTTAATATATTTGTTTTTAGTGGTGCTTCTCGTTCGAAAAATCATCGTTTTCGTTTTTGTTGTATTTATTGATAGCTGCCACTTTGCACAGTAGCTTTCGAGCTCGGTTATTGATTTTTATGTATGTTTTTGTGCTAGCCTTATATATAGACTTTTGATACGTATATATCTGTTATTACAAACTGTATGTATCATTTGTCTCGTCTACATATGTTTGTAGCTAATTATTATAAGCATTCTCCGCTATTAGATAATGGCGAAATGTAGTCGAATATCTAATAGTATTTTCTTGTATTGATAGATATGTATATATGTGTGTAACGTGTGTATGTTAGAATGTTTCTTTCTTTCTTTATGTATTATTTTCTGTAAACTCTTCAATATTGGAGGAAATAAAGGAAATAATAATCTCCTAGTTTGAGTGGGTCGTACTTCAGAATGTTTGATAAGTCGTTTATATACATATTAAAAAGTGTAGGACTTACACTGTCTCCTTGTTTTACCCCTCTGATAATATCAAAATAGTCCGTCGTAAACGTTTTGAATTTAATTGAGGATTGTGTTTATTCATACGTGTCGCATATTATTTTGAAAATATTTTTACCGATACCTTTTAATTGTTCGGCAATTTTGTATAGTAAACCTGTTCTCTAAACGCTATCAAAAGCTTTGTTAAAGTCAACAAAGCAAGCATATACTTTGTTTTTCGCCTGTGAGTATTTATTCAACAGTGTTTTAAGAACGAATAAAGCATCAGTAATTCTACTATTTTTCCGAAAACTAAATTGATTTGGACATATCATATCTTGCATAAAGACAGTAATTCTATTATTCAAAATTGAATTAAATATTTTTTGCCAGACAACTTTGAAGAGATATGCCTCTGTAATTAATAGGGAGATCTGCATCACCAGATTTGAAAACAGGAATAAGGTATGATTTATTCCGGGAATTAGGATAGCAACCACAGCTTAGAATTGCGTTAAAATACTTTGCTAGTGACGGAATCATAACATTTATAGAATATTTTATAATTTCATTCCGGTCCGACCGATTTTCTATTGAAGCTTGATCTTGGTAATTATAGATAGTTTGAGTATTATCAATTTTGTATATATTGATCATAAATATTTCTCATTGATAAATATTAACTTAATTACCTAAATTGATTATAAATGAATTTGTAATCTTAATGATGTTATTATATGAATATTAAAGATTTTATATAGTATACGTATAGGGGTATTTTTATCTGTCAATAATGCACAGTATAAATAATATATGTAAAAAATACCCCAAAAAACATGTTTTTATATAGTTTATAGGTTTTTTATATGTATATATATATTTATTTAAACTTATATATTATTGACAGAACGTCAAACTCCCGTGGTATTACTCAAAGTCATAGTAATCACGTAGCTGCAATGTTGTAGCTCAAAAGAAATGGTGTCGTCTTTGCCGAAAGGTATAGGCCTACTAGGCCGGGTACGTATATTCGTTCTAAGTCATCTCGATATTATAGACTACATATATTCATATGTGTAAAAAGAATCCCGAAGAGAGTTATAAAATATATATATATGTCTGTTTCTACTTTTTAAGTCGAAATATACATTATGTAAGTAATGGTTATCTCCCCTACCTAAATTTTTAAATGCTTACATTTTTATTATTATGCCTTAATAAGATAGAAAATTTATCACTTAAAATTTACTCTAAATGTGTAATTAATAAATTAAGTTAAATTCAAAATAAAATTGTGTTTATAAATGTTTCACTTTTGTTAACATATAATAAATGCTTTCCTTAAGTCTATTATAAGTATTTATAAAGCATATAAATACAAGAAGAAATCAGTAATCGATGACCAAATTTGGAAATTTTAGAAGATCAGCTCCCCGCAGCTGATTTACAAACAAACAAACAAAATGTACCTCACCTATCATAAGACCACTCCCTGGTCAAACCATCATGTCATCACCTGCAATGTTGGTTGTATACTTAACTTTTGCATGTGCATAATTTTCGTCAAGATTATCTACGACTGTGCTTTTTAATCTAAAATAGAAAGAAATCGCGGGTCAATTTGATAATATCACTAATCTTAATCGGCTAATTCCATGTTTGCCTAATATCACTATGCACAAACTGGTAACCGTAATATATATTACCGCCTTCAAAAATGGATGCCGGCGAAAGTCACTTCGCTTCAGCTTTTGCTGATTTTGATATTTTATAATGACTATAAAGGATTTCCATTGGTATATATACAATATATGCACCTACATGTACATATCAAGGTAAACATGCACACTACTATAGCAACAATTTGAGAAGCTCCAGACGAAATATATAACAGATATTATCAACTTATTTATGTTCAAATACACAAAAGAAGTGATAAATTGTATAGGCATACAAAATATCACTTACTTAATTAAAGAGAGTCTAATATCGATCTTAAGTACACGTGAGATTCGTGTCAAGTCCCTGTGCTACTACATGTACAAAGTAGAACCAGGTAATATGCTCGGAAGTTCTTAACATTTCAACACACTGCGAAGATCAGTGTGAAAATGTATATCAATTTCATGTAAATGCATATAATTTACATGTATCTACTAATGTAAAGTTTCTTTGTGAAATAAAAGCTATATAATAGTATAACACGTATGCACAAAGATAATTGCATGTACATGTGCAATCTGGAAGCCAGTATATATTTTTGAACATACACGTATAATCTTTGACCATACATAATTTTGTTTGTATCATGTTAAATCTTTAATGAATCGTTAATTGTATTATTGGTAATTAAAAAATAATACCTCAGTCGTTCCCTGAGTAACAATTTTTGCTTGGGCCCTAAATTTTGATGCAATACAATATGTCTAACGCTTTACTTAATCCACTGTTTATTCTTTATACTGTAAAGTGTATGAGAATAAACAATGTCATTACATGGACTTTTCTTGATGCTCATGTTTGCTGTAAATGAGATGATCATGATAACTGAGTAAATTATGTAATCCCGATGAAGCCATGTTATCTGTGTAAATGAGAACTATTCCATATGAATAATAGTAATCAACAATATGCAGTTACATATACATTTGTTTATGTATATTCAAATCTACATGTATCATAATTAAGTCAATATCAGAGTAAAGTTTGAATATATCGCTTCAATAAGATAAAATTAACCGTACGTTATTGAACCATACGTTACTGTTTAGGTGAACTCGGACAAGTTTTCATATTTCAGCAAAACTTTCGCCTTATATATTACGGTCATCCATAAAATATATTACGGTCAGCCGGTTTTGATTGACGCAAGACATTACTGTCATCTCGGCGATATTTTTCTAGCGCTTCGTGTGTTAAAACTAGTTGCTTTCACAAATATCCTAAATGATATCAAGATACAGCAGGTACAGGTGATTCTCTGGGTACCAATGGAATCCCTTCCCTATGTCCACAAAATGTTGCAAAACCCTCGGCAAGCCTCGAGGTGTAAAATATATGCGATGAGAGAGTTATCTCCCTCTATAATTTTTGTCTAAATGTCTAAATATGCCTTGTTTTCCATTCCTTATTTTCAATTGAAGAACGTCATAATTAATATTTTTTTAATTATTTTTAACAATAGCTTTCATACGAAACAGGAGAATCAATGAACCATTTGTCCAAACCTGTAAAAATATATATTTAGGAAAGTAATTTGTTGCAGATGATTGCTCTATGAATCCAAAATTATACATGTTGACGGCGACTAAATTTGGGATTGTTTTGAAACCGCCAGCAGGATGCAAGAGTGTCCGGCGTTTAATTAAATAAATATCAAGGCCACCATTTGTAAAGCGTAGACTCGAGATTCTTTACGCGTGGGTACGTTCAGAAAATCCAATCAAAACGCGTGTACATGGTTAGTCCGCTAGCTAAACCTGACTACTACATATAATTCCATAGTTTGGGATTTTTATTCTAGGACATAGTGTGTTTCAACAACAAGTAATATGTATTAAGCGAAAAAAAGCCAAATAACATAAAAAAAATAGGCAGGTTTAGCGGATTACTGTCAACAGGGCCAACAGAACAGCTCAGCTATTTGATGCCATTCTACAGGGGCGGTAAAATAGAAAATTATCGCGAAAAAACTAAAGTAAACAAAATGACAGATTAGGTTTCTCGGTTTGATTTGTGTAAAGTATTAAAATACAGTATTTTATTATATTTATTATCATTAGAAATCTAATTTCAAGCTTATCGTGATCGATGTAATGTAATGATCCCTGATAAAAATATTTTCTATTTAAAATAATCATATTTTTTTTTGTAAAATATAACATATTTAATCAATTTATATACTATAACAAATAATAAAATTATGTTTTTCTAATTAAAAAGGAGTATTATTGATTTGTATAGACATTTAATCAAAGACAGGAGTACTATATTTTTAAAGAATTTTCTTATTATTTTGTATTTAGTATATCCGTTACATTGCTACTTTGAAGTTACCAAGTTTGAAATTTCTAGAATAGTCGCATACAATAAACCGACTTGCATTTTTGTATATTACTGTTAATAAAACAAAAATGTTTCTACAATATTGTCTGATGCAGGTGACATATACAACACTGCTAATTAGTAATTACATCTAGATCGATTTTTTTGTAATCAGATAGCTAACGCCTTAAACTACAGTAAAACTAAAGAAAATCTATGAATTATTTTTTTAAAAAACATCCAACTTTTAGTACCGCTCAGCACAATTTTTGCTCCAATATCAAATATGGCGGCGGAATTGCGAACCCTGATTGACCCTAGCATGTCCCTGGACTTGAGAAGTTTCATTGTGTATTATTATTTGACTGGGAACTCTGCTGCAATGCGACATCGGCTGAATTCAATAGCTGCTTGCTCGCATTGTCAGTTTTTTCTCCATTTGAATTTTTCTCTGCTCTATATAATGATTACTATTCAACTTCACTGTTTTCTACCTGTATACGCCTTGTTAGCTTGCTACTTTTTAGTAGGATCCGCCTTGCTTCTACTGTCAGCTTTATTCATTTGCTTTTTTCTGTTATGTATTTTCGAACATACTTATCTATACTTACCTGTCTCTGCTATTCTTTCTTGTACATTTTATAGTATAGTTCCCGGTCAGAATATTATTTAATGATGTGCAAGTTAAGCTGACAATGCGTCGGCGTCCACTCGGCCTGTGTACCGGGAGCGCGTGTGTCGAGAGTCGCTCTCGCGCACTCTGTGCCTTACCTGTGTCTCGGTTGGGTGGTCACACTTTGGATAATTTCGTCTGCTATATTACCTGTAGTATCTGTACATTTTCTCGCGTGTGCGAGCTTTTTACCACTGTGTGGTTTTTATTTTGTTATAATTTTGTTCTAAGAGCCGAAATAGTGTACTACCTGTTATGTTATCTTTTCTCTGCTTGTACCTTGTTCTTTATGTCTCCTCGTTTGTCGCTTTTACATATATATACAATTATGGATAATACAGATATACTTAATATTATAACTTGGAATGCTAATGGTTTTTTATCTAAACGTAAACAGTTTGAATTAAAGGACTTTGTCCGTGATAATAATATTCATATAGTTTTATTGCAAGAGACACATGTGTCGAGTAAAAATATTGGTTGCAGTATTGAAAGATTTTTGAAATGTAAGGCTATTTGGAACTTTGGTAGTTATAATAGCAGGGGTACAGCTGTGTTATTTTTTATTGATGTTGTTGTTCAAAAATTTGATTTAGACAGAGACGGACGGGCTATGTTTGTAGACTTTAAGTTTTTTAGCAGTGAATATAGGATTGTTAATGTATATGCTCCTACCATAGATGCAGAGCGAAAACTATTTTTCGATAATATTTTTCATCTTTTTTCCTGTCGGCGCCCGATTATTTTTGCGGGCGATTTTAACTGTGTAGACAATCTTAGATTAGATAAATTAGGTGGCAATCCGGAGCGTGGTCTGGCTGGCAGTGTTAACATTAAAAATATCTGTAGTGATTTTAAACTTTTTGATTCTTTTCGTTCTTTACATTCCTCCTCTGTTTCTACTACTTGGCACGGTAACGGTGTGTCGTGTAGATTAGATAGATTTTACATGTCTTATTTTTTGAAAGATTTTTTGTTAGTTAATAGTATTTTTCCTTCTGGTAGTTCAGACCATGACTTCGTGTTACTGAAAATCAAGTTATTTACTGAGCCCAAGTTTGGTCCCTCTTATTGGAAGTTAAATAATAGTATCCTGTCCGACAGAGCTTTTCAACTTGGTTTTAAAGCATTTTGGCTTGACTTATCAGATGGTGAACCAGTTAGCTTAGAAAACTGGGATGATTGTAAGTCTGTCATCAAATACTTCACCATTCAGTATTGTAAACGGAAGGCTAAAGTCAAGCGCTCTGTCCTTAGTTCCTTACAGGATAAATATATCAAACTTGGTCGCTTAGAAAAGCAGTCACCTGGCGAGTATATTGATCAGGTTCGGGCTATTAAGAGCCAAATTAATGACTTTCACACAGCTAGTTTTCGTGGCTCTATGATCAGATCTAGAGCTGCGCATTTAGATTATTCAGAAAAGCCTTCCCGTTACTTCTTCAAAATGGAAAATGATAAAGGTAAGAAGAAATTTATAGAAAAGATCGACTTACCTGATACTTCTTCTGTTTCTGAATCTAGCGACATTTTGGCCGCTTTCAGAGACTTTTATACGAACCTTTTTACTGATGAAGGTATCGATATGGAGTTAGCCGACTCATTTTGTGAGGGGCTTCCCAAACTGAGTCGTTTTGAGTCGTCATTGTGTGAAGGTCCTATAGAGAAGCAAGAGGTCTTTTCTGCCCTACGGCACATGCAGAATAATAAGTCTCCTGGGAGCGACGGTCTTACTAAGGAATTTTACCTCACTTTTTTTGATATTTTAGGAGATCACCTTGTCGCATTATACAATGAGGTTTTTGAAAAGGGTGAACTTAGTGACACCCAGAGGATGTCTTACATATCACTGTTATGTAAAGATCCCAGCCAGTCGTCTAACATGAAAAATTGGAGACCTATATCTCTCCTCAATATTGATTATAAGATACTGTCAAAAGTTGTTACAAATCGGTTAGGTAAGGTCATGGACACCATTGTGGGTCCTGACCAGACATGTGCCATTAAGGGTCGTTCAATTTTTGAGAATTGCCACCTTTTAAGAAATATTCTAGACTATGTTGATCAGAAAGACCTAAAATGTTCTTTCATTTCTCTTGATCAAGAGAAAGCTTTCGATAGAGTTAACTATACCTTTCTATTTAAAGTTTTGAATTCATATAACTTTGGTCCAGATTTTGTTAAGTGGGTTAGTATATTATATAATAATGTCTGTTCGTCCGTCATTGTCAATGGGTTCATATCTGACCCCTTCCCCATCACTCGTGGTGTGAGACAAGGCTGCAGTTTATCTCCCCTTTTATATGTTTTGGTATTGGAACCCCTCGCTAAAAAGGTTCGTGACGATCCCGAAATTATTGGTGTTAAGTTGCCGGGTTCCTCTCAATCAGCTAAAATTTCCCTTTATGCCGATGACAGTACTGGTGTCTGCTGTTCTGATCATTCTATTTCAAAATTATTTTACTGGTGTGATTTATACGGCAAAGCGTCAGGGGCTAAACTGAATAAGCAGAAAACTAAGGGTATTTGGCTTGGAAAATGGAAATCACGTTCGGATCATCCTTTCGGCATAAGTTGGGTAGAGAAACACAAAATTTGCGGGGTTTTATTTGGCAATAACATTACCCCTGACGATGTTTGGCAGCCGGTTTTCCAAAAATTTTCAAGGACCTTAAATTTGTGGAAAATGCGAAATTTATCCTTAACTCAAAAATCATTAGTTATAAAGGTCCTTGCTTGTAGTAAAATTTGGTATGTCGGTACTGTTGTTCTAATGCCAAGGCATTATTTGGATCTTTTTCAGAGAACATTGTTTCGTTTTTTTATGGAGTTCAAAGTCGGAGCCACTTGCGCGCTCAACAGCCTATGCACCCCCTACTAGTGGTGGCCTTAGTATTGTACATATTAAAAGTAAACTTCAATCTTTGTATATAAGACATTTACAGGCTTTTGTATTTAAGTCCACTGATTCCAAATGGCGATTTTTCACATTGTATTGGTTGTCATTGCATTTTCGCAAATTTCTCGGCTCTTTTGATAACTGTACGCCACACAGTGAGTATTGTCCTAGATTTTATTCACATTTGCACAATGTATTTTTAGAATATCAATCTCTACCTACTAAATCTAGTTTCGAGACGATTTCTACAAAAGAAATATATGTTAATCTGTTATCTTCTGTAATTAAACCTCCTAGAGTCATTAAACTTTTTCCATCTATTGATTTTAAGCCTGTTTTTCTCAATGTTTCAAATAAGTTTTTAGATACTCGTTCTAGGGATATAGTTTTTAAGATTGTTCATGAAATTATTCCTGTTAATTTTCGGATGTACAAATTTGGCATTGAGGCATCGAAACATTGTACCTTCTGTGAAGGTTTTGAGACTATTTCACATTTATTTTTCGAGTGTTCTTTTATTCAGTCTTTAATTACTCTTGTAAATTCCTGGATACAACGGCTCTCAGAGAATCGTATCCCCATTGATTCGGCCCTTTGGCGATTCCATTCCCCGGTTTCTCTTACTCTAAAAGTTAAGTCTCTGGTTTTGTATCTAGTGGCAGAATCTTTATCTTCCATTTGGCATACCCGTTGCATCAAAAAGTATGACAGAAAGTCGCCAACTTCTGATTCTCTCGTCTGCCACTTTCTCAATAAAGTCATACTTCGAATTAAGTCTGACTTCTCTCGTTTCCCCAGGAACACGTTCTCCGAGTACTGGTGCTCAACCAAAATATTTTGTTCTTATGTTGATGATGAGTAAACTGTTAATTTACCGCTAGCCTAATTTTATCCTTTAATTTCTGATTGACTGAATGCTATGTTTTCAGATTCTATCGCCTAATTCTATAATGCTGATTAATAGATTAAATGTTGCCTAATTTAAGTCTTATATTTCCGATTGAATGAATGTTAATGTTTCAGTAAATGGAGTAATTCTTGTCTTATTTAAGTCTTATATTTATGATTGAGTTCTGTTTTCATCTTATTCCATAAAAATTATTAATGGATTAATTGTTGTCTAATTTAAATCTTATAGTGCTGATTGATAATTATTTGTTGTTTGATGTTTTAGTTAGTTTAAACCAAGTTTCCATGTTGTACATTTTAGTGTAGGGGTAATTGCACCTTACCGCGGCTACCGGTTGTACATATTCACTGGCGGCATTGGGGTATGTCCCATTGCTGTTTTACTGTAAATATCTGAATAAAATTTTATTGAAACATAAAAAAAGACTTGCATTTTTGTATATTACTGTTAAAAAAACAAAAATATTGTCTGATGCAGGGGACAAAGTGACATATACAACACTGCTAATTAGTAATTACATCTAGATCGATTTTTTTGTAATCAGATAGCTAACGCCTTAAACTACAGTAAAACTATAGAAAATCTATGAATTATTTTTTTTTTAAAACATCCAACTTTTAGTACCGCTCAGCACATTTTTTGCTTAAAGTGCAAAAAAAATATAAGTCTTTCCGCAAAATTCTACGTTTATTAAAGAAAACATACAGAAGTTGCACAGTAAACATAATTATTATATTACATGAATAATATATTGTATACATTTTGTATATGTTTCTGGTTACACAAATACGTCCTTTGGTGGTCGATAACACCTATACTTAGATCCAGATTTTTGTAACTGCGTTAAGCTTTTTTACTTAACATGAAATCAACGATTTACTCATGGCAGTAACAGTCATGGTCAAGAATGAGTTACGCCCCCTGATATGATTATCCGAACCACCTCGATCATTTCCTACCTTTTCGGAGCAAAACATAAAGGTTTCTTAAAAACAATAATAACATCAGAAAATATAAATCCAGTCACTCTCTTAACATTCCCCTTTATCTCGATTTTACCCTCCCTCTATTCCGTCCCACCCACACACTATCTTTAGACTCCATCCATCTAGAAACCCCTATCCTCAAACACACTCTTTTTAAATTCCCATTTATCTGGACTCATACTCACACTCTTTCCATTTGCAACTATCCTGACCCAGTCACACTCACTCACTCTATCTCGAACTGTAATTATTCGCAGTTTCATACTCCGTTCACTCTTTACACACTCCGCCTATCTAAACCACTCATTCTTCTTTTTCTTTTGCATACTCACTTTTCACACCCCTCTATCCATATCCACCCACTATCTTTATCGCCTTTATCTTGATTCCCACTCACTCTCTTTACACCCTGTCGAAATCCACTCACTCTTTTGCATTCTCTGTATTCCACTGGTTCACTCTTTACACACTACCTCTATCCCTACCCATCCACTCTCCTAACACTCCACCACACCTTTACATCCCCATCTATCTAAATGCCCACTTATACTTTATACCCTCATTTAGTCAATCTATCTCTCTCTATCGCGACTCCCATTTACTATCTTAACACTCCATTTATTTAGACGCCATTTTCATAGTACATGTATCATATTTTAGCTATCGTGTTATTTTAGGTCCCGTGTTTTGGGAAGCTGTGGTACTCCCAAATTTTTGACATAATGACATAAGTTCTGAAAAACTCAATATCCTAAATGAATGCATTCTATTTGAGTAAGGTGCTGTATATCCACAGAAAGATTTTTGAAACAACAATAATTCCACGGAAGTGGATGTGTCGCCTGCACAGCATCACAAAAATAGTTATTTACACTTGGAAATAATGTAAATAATTAGGTGAAGTTATCAAGTCCCGTAACTCTTGCAAAAATTGATGGATTTTGACCAGTATCGAACCCATCTAAGATCTCATTGATATAAAGCAATACACCAAATTTGGTTTAAATCGGACAATAAATACTAAAGTCTTCGAGCAGAAACCATGTTTTGACGATTTTAAAGTCCCGTAACTCTTGCAACTATTGACGGATTTTGACCAGTATCGAATCCATCTAAGATCTCATCTTATAATCGGACAACAAATACTAAAGTTATCGAGCGGAAACCATGGATTATCTGTTTTGACGATTTTAAAGTCCTGTAACTCTTGCAAATATTGACGGATTTTGGCAATTATTGAACTCTTCCGAGATCTTATTGGTATAAAGCAAATTATAAAATTGGGTTGAAATTGAACTATGAATAATTAAGTTATCGCACGGAAACCGTTTCCCGGACGCTAACACCGACGCCGACGCCGACATAGTGAAAAGTGGGAAAATGGTGATGAAAATTTCATAATCTCACATTCTCACGATCAAAATAAAATAATGGTAAAAAAACCAACAACTCAATATTCAATATTCTAAATTGGATTTAATTGTTTCCAATGTTTTGTTACAAAACTCTTCAATGATAATAGGTTGTAGAAACGATGTAGATTTTTTATACATTCAATGCATCATTTGAGATATATAGAAATGGTATCACTTTAAAAGGTTATAATTTTGTCAGAACTGGAAAATTCAGGCCCACAAGTGAACTTGGCGTACATATAAATGTGATATTTTATCAACTTTTCAAAATGATTTACCAAACCTCGACCGATTTTGATATCATGAATATACATAATACAAGACACTCGTTGAAACATTACTCAATACTGCACATTGCCGTTCAAGAAGGCTGTCGTCTGCCCAAAGATGACGCTGTATACTGCACCACTGTTCCACCCTCAACATTTTGTATTCTTCTGTGAATGATGCTGGTATACCTACTCTCGTGCTCTTTCGTCGAGATTCGCGGCCTTTGGGTCACTAATGGCGACACAGATGGCGGCCGCCATGTTGGTTGTTGGGGAGGTTGCCGAGGTATCTGGGAAATGTGATGCATTCTGGATACAGGATGGCTGATAGGGTACCGCGAACGATTGGCGTAGTGAACAGTAACAGGGGAATGTCCGGACAACGAATGTGTTCTGTATTTATCATATTTAGAAGCAGGTGCCCGTCGTTTCGTGTATCCATTTTGATTTTTATCACCGCTAGATGGCGCATACCTGAGAAGTGTCGAGGGGTAGTGAACCATTCCCGGAGTTGACCGGAACCCGTAAACATTCCTCTCCTGCATGAAAGATTCTAATTGATTCGGATCAATTAACATTTTGACACCGGAACCAAACACTGTCGGATTTCTGGCAAGCATTTTAAACTGGTCAGCCAGGAGAGTGTCCGTTAGAACAGAGCTTGTTCCTGACACGCATCTTCCCGGTGTTAAACCTGGAGCCCAAAAGTTCATATCATGATTAAGAAGTGCTTCCTGGTTGAAAAATTGTGACAGTTTTTCGAAGATTTCTTCTGTGGTGATTTCTTCTTCTTCTTCATTTGGCAAACAACCGCCTCGATCGGTGCCGAGATCTCGTTCTAGGCTGAATACTTCAAATTGTGGCAGTTGCTGATGTCTTATCTGTGAAGATTAGATTTATACTTATTAGTCATTAAACATTTGAATAAAGCCAACATTTAGATATCACGATTATATAAACGCTTTTTAATATACGGTATATGATGATGTTAAAACAATGCCGATGATAGTTTCTCTTCTCTTCATTTCTTATTGATGATCGCTAAAAAGCTGTTTACACTGATTGGAACCATAAAAATACACAACATACGGAAACATAATGGGCTATATACTCGGATGTCATTCGATCGACCGTATATTTTTATGGTTGGTTGCCATTTATAATGGATAAGTCTTTTATATATAACATTCAACTTATGTACATCTACTGAATGTCAACTAAATTGTCATCTGATAAGTTTTCGCCACCAATCTACAATTCACGTAAATAACACCACTTTATCATTCTTCTTTGCAATCGAGCAACGGGTTTATCTAGACAATAAACATTAATCATACATCATTACACAAAATATGCATTTCATCTAACAGCACATATCTAAATAATAAGAAATAAATGCAATAGTAAGAAAATATTTTCCCAATGAGCGCTTTGAAACGATGATTTTCCTTATGTGGACAAACAAAGGTAAAATGTCAGTTTTCAAAGTCCGTGTATAACAGGATGCAAATCAAACAATTACAAGTAAGATGGCAGAACATATAGATGCATACATTATATAATCAACACAATGTTAGATGAAGCTACCGCTAAACAATATCTGTCCGCGGTATTGATTTAGAATGTAGGCCGACTTGTCTTGTTTTTGTGTTTTAATACAGACGAATGTAAATGAGTCAGGGTCACGGAAGGAGGGATGTCAAGGAGAAAACAACAGCAAGGGTCACGGAGGGAGGGATGTCAAGGAGAAAACAACAGTCAGGGTCATGGAGGGAGGGATGTCAAGGAGAAAATAACAGCCAATGTCACAGAGGGAAGGATATAAAGAAGAAAACAACAGTCAGGGTCACGGAGGGAGGGATGTCAAGGAGAGAACAACAGTCAGGGTCATGAAGGGAGGGATGTCAAGGAGAAAACAACAATCAGGGTCACCGAGGGAGGGATGTCAAGGAGACAACAACAGTCAGGGTCACAGAGGGAGGAATGTCAATGAAACAACAACAGCTAGGGTCACTGAGGGAGGGATGTCAAGGAGAAAACAACAGTCAGGGTCACGGAGGGAGAAAAGTCAATAAGAAAACAACAGACAGGGTCAAGTAGGGAGGGATGTCAAGGAGACAATAACAACAAAGGAAACATAGGGAAGAATGTCAAGGAGACAACAACAGTCAGGGTCACGGAGGGAGGAATGTCAAGGAGAAAACAACAGTAAGGGTCACGGAGGCAGGGATGTCAATGAGACAACAACAGCCAGTGTCAGGGAGGGAATGATCACTGAGGTAATGATGCCAAGAAGAAAACAACAGCAAGGGAAACACAAGAGGGAGGGATATCAAGGAGAAAACAACAGCAAGGGAAACAAAGAGGGAGGGATATCAAGGAGAAAACAACGGCCAGGGTCATGGAGTGAGGGATACCAAGAAGAAAACAACAAGAGAGGGTCAAGTAGGGAGGGATGTCAAGGAGACAACAACAGTCAGGGTCACGGAGGGAGGAATGTCAATGAGAAAACAACAGTCAAGGTCAAGAGGGAGGAATGTCAAGGAGACAACAACAACAAGGAACGGAGGAAGGAATGTCAATGAGACAACGACAGCTCAGGGTCACGGAGGGAGGGAAGTCAAGGAGAAAACAACAGTCAAGGTCACTGAGGGAGGATGTCAAGGAGAAAATAACAGAAAGGGTCAGAGAGGAATGAATGTCAAGGAGACAGACAACAACAGTCAGGGTCACGGAGGAACGAATGTCAAGAGAAAACAATAGCAAGGGTAACGGATGGAGGGATGCCAAGGAGAAAAACAACAGTCAGGGTCACGAGAGAGAGGGATGTCAAGGAGAAAAACAACAACCAGGGTCACGGAGGGAGGGATGTTAAGGAGAAAACAACAACCAGGGTCACGGAGGGATGATATAAAAGAAGAAAACGACAGCTAGGGTCACGGGGAGAGAAACCAAGGAGACAACAACAACCAGGGTCACGGAGGGAAGGATGACAAGAAGACAACAACAGTCAGGGACAAGTAGGGAGGGATGTCAATGAGAAAACAACAACAACAAAAAACCTAGGGAAAAATGTCAAGGCGACAACAACAATTAGGGTCACGGAGGAAGGAATGTCAATGAGAAAACAACAGACAGGGTCAAGTAGGGAGGGATGTCAAGGAGACAACAACAACAAAGGAAACCTAGGGAAGAATGTCAAGGAGACAACAACAGTCAGGGTCACGGAGGGAGGAATGTCAATGAGAAAACAACAGAGAGGGTCAAGTAGGGAGGGATGTCAAGGAGACAACAACAGTCAGGGTCACGAGAGGGAGGAATGTCAAGGAGAAACAACAGTCTCAGGGGTCAATGAGGGAGAAGATGTCAAGGAGACAAACAACAAAGGAAACCTAGGGAAGAATGTCAAGGAGACAACAACAGCCAGGGTCACGGAGGGGAGGAATGTCAATGAGAAAACAACAGACAGGTCAAGTAGGGAGGAATGCTAAGGAGACAACAACAACAAAGGAAACCTAGGGAAGACTGTCAAGGAGATAATAACAATCAGGGACGCATAGGGAGGAATGTCAATGAGACAACAACAAAGGAAACCTAGGGAAGAATGTCAAGGAGACAACAACAGCCAGGGTCACGGAGGGGAGGAATGTCAATGAGAAAACAACAGACAGGTCAAGTAGGGAGGAATGCTAAGGAGACAACAACAACAAAGGAAACCTAGGGAAGACTGTCAAGGAGATAATAACAATCAGGGACGCATAGGGAGGAATGTCAATGAGACAACAACAAAGGAAACCTAGGGAAGAATGTCAAGGAGACAACAACAGTCAGGGTCACGGAGGGAGGAATGTCAATGAGAAAACAACAGACAGGGTCAAGATGGGAGGGATGTCAAGGAGACAACAACAACAAAGGAAACCTAGGGAAGAATGTCAAGGAGATAATAACAATCAGGGACGCATAGGGAGGAATGTCAATGAGAAAACAAACAAAGGAAACCTAGGGAAGAATGTCAAGGAGACAACAACAGTCAGAGACGCAGAGGGAGGAATGTCAATGAGACAACAACAAAGGAAACCTAGGGAAGAATGTCAAGGAGACAATAACAGTCAGAGACGCAGAGGGAGGAATGTCAATGAGACAACAACAAAGGAAACCTAGGGAAGAATGTCAAGGAGACAATAACAGTCAGGGACACGGAGGGGAGGAATGTCATGAGAAAACAACAGACAGGTCAAGTAGGGAGGAATGTCAATGAGACAACAAAAACAAAGGAAACTTAGGGAAGACTGTCAAGGAGACAATAACAATCAGAGACGCAGAGGGAGGAATGTCAATGAGACAACAACAAAGGAAACTTAGGGAAGAATGTCAAGGAAACAATAACAGACAGGTCAAGTAGGGAGGAATGTCAAGAAGTAAACAACGGCAAGAGTAACTGAGGGAAGAATGCCAATGAATAAACAACAGCAAGGGGAAACACAGAGAGGGATGGCAAGGATTAAACATCAGCAAGGGCGATTGACGAACGAGTGTTGTGAACATAATAACAGCCAGGGTCAAAAAGGCAAAAGTCACGGAGCAAACAACACCAAGGGAAACGGAGGTACGTATGTCAAAGAGTAAGCTAGCGCGCTACATAAAATTTGCCTATGTCCAGTTGGCGTTTAAATTGGCTATGGATGCCAACTTAAAGACGTTCAATGCTTAAATAAACAACATAAAAGTGGGCAGTATACAATTAGTGTAACCCTTCAAAACAGGAACGAATGTACACAATCATGTAACAAAAACAACAGGGGGACGTAGGGAGGAATGTCAATGAGAACAACAACAAAGGAAACTAGGAAAGAATGTCAAGGAGACAATAACAGTCAGAGACGCAGAGGGAGGAATGTCAATGAACAACAAGAAACAACAAGGAACAACAGTCACAAAGTGAACCCAACCAAAGAAGTCAAGGAGACAATAACAGTCAGAGACGCATAGGGAGGAATGTCAATGAGACAACAACAAAGGAAACCTAGGGAAGAATGTCAAGGAAACAATAACAGTCAGGGACGCAGAGGGAGGAATGTCAATGAGACAACAAGAACAAAGGAAACCTAGGAAGAATGTCAAGGAAACAATAACAGTCAGGGACGCAGAGGGAGGAATGTCAATGAGACAACAACAAAGGAAACTTAGGGAAGAATGTCAAGGAAACAATAACAGACAGGTCAAGTAGGGAGGAATGTCAAGGAGCCAACAAGAACAAAGGAAACCTAGGGAAGAATGTCAGGAGACAATAACAGACAGTCAAGTAGGGAGGAATGTCAAGTTAAGTAAACAACGCAGAGTAACTGACAGAATGCAATGTAACCAACAGCAAGGGAAACACAGAGAGGGATGGCAAGGATTAAACATCAGCAAGGCGATTGACGAACGAATGTTGTGAACAATAACAACCAGCAAAAAGGCAAAAGTCACGGAGCAACAACACAAGAAACGGACAGTACACATGTCAAAGAGTAAGCTAACGCGCTTCATAAAACTATGTCCAGTTGGCGTTTAAATTAGCTATACAACAGAGCAATTAATAACACAAAGTATACAATTAGTGTAACTTCAAAACAAACGAAGTAACAATATGTAACAAACAACAGAAGGACAGTATACAATCAGTGTAACCTCAACAACAGGAACGACAGTACACAATCAGTGTAACCTAAACAGCAGAAACGACAGTATACAATCAGTGTAACCTCAACAGCAGGAACGAACAGTACACAATCAGTGTAACCTCAACAACAGGAACGACAGTATACAATCAGTGTAACCTCAACAACAGGAACGACAGTATACAATCAGTGTAACCTCAACAACAGGAACGACAGTATACAATCAGTGTAACCTCAACAACAGGAACGACAGTATACAATCAGTGTAACCTCAACAACAGGAACGACAGTATACAATCAGTGTAACCTCAACATCAGGAACGACAGTATACAATCAGTGTAACCTCAACATCAGGAACGACAGTATACAATCAGTGTAACCTCAACATCAGGAACAACAGTATACAATCAGTGTAACCTCAACATCAGGAACGACAGTATACAATCAGTGTAACCTCAACAACAGAAACAACAGTATACAATCAGTGTAACCTCAACAACAGAAACGAACAGTACACAATCAGTGTAACCTCAACAACAGAAACGACAACAGTAAACAATCAGTTACAATCATGTAACAACAAAAACGACAGTATACACAATCAGTGTAACCTCAACAATAGAAACGACAGTATACAATCATTGTAACCTCAACAACAGAACGACAGTATACAATCAGTGTAACCTCAACAACAGGAACGACAGTATACAATCAGTGTAACCTCAACAACAGAAACGAAAGTACACAATCAGTGTAACCTCAACAACAAGAACGACAAGTTACAATCAGTGTAACCTCAACAGCAGAAACGACAGTACACAATCAGTGTAACCTAAACAACAAGAACGACAGTATACAATCAGTGTAACCTCAACAACAGAAATGACAGTACACAATCAGTGTAACCTAAACAACAGGAACGACAGTATACAATCAGTGTAACCTCAACAACAGGAACGACAATATACAATCAGTGTAACCTCAACATCAGGAACGACAGTATACAATCAGTGTAACCTCAACATCAGGAACGACAGTATACAATTAGTGTAACCGGAATATCAAAACGACAGTACACAATCAGTTTTACCGGAACATCAAGACAACAGTACACAATCAGTGTAATATCAACATCAGGAAGGCAGTATACAATCAGTGTAACCTCAAAAATAGAAACGACAGTATACAATCAGTGTAACCTCAACATCAGTAATGACATAAAAGTGGGCAGTATGCAATTAGTGTAACACTTCAAAAACAGGAACGAACGCACACAATCAGTGTAACAAAAACAGCAAGAAAGGCGGTGTATAATCAGTGAAACCTCATTAGCAGAAACGACAGAATACAGTCAGTGTAACCTCAGCATCAGGAACGACAGTATACAATACGTGTACCCTCAACAACAGAAACGACAGTATACAATCAGTGTAACGTCAACAACAGAAACAACAGTATACAATACGTGTACCCTCAACAACAGAAACGACAGTATACAATCAGTGTAACCTCAACATCAGGAACGACAGTATACAATCAGTGTAACCTCAACAACAGGAACGACAGTATACAATCAGTGTAACCTCAACAACAGAAACGACAGTGTACAATCAGTGTAACCTCAACAACAAGACTGACAATGTACAATCAGTGTAACCTCAACAAAAGGAACGACAGTATACAATCATTGTAACCTCAACAAAAGGAACGACAGTATACAATCATTGTAACCGGAACATCCAAGACTACAGTTTACAATCAGTGTAACGTAAACATCAGGAACGACAGTACACAATCAGTGTTACCGGAACCTCAATGCGACAGTACACAATCAGTGTAACCTCAACAACAGGAACGACAGTATACAATCAGTGTAACCTCAACAACAGGAACGACAGTATACAATCAGTGTAACCTCAACAACAGGAACGACAGTATACAATCAGTGTAACCTCAACAACAGAAACGACAGTATACAATCAGTGTAACCTCAACAACAAGAAACGACAGTATACAATCAGTGTAACCTCAACACAGAAAGACAGTATACAATCAGTGTAACCTCAACAGCAGAAACGACAGTACACAATCAGTGTAACCTCAACAACAGAAACGACAGTATACAATCAGTGTAACCTCAACAGCAGAAACGACAGTACACAATCAGAGTAACGTAAACATCAGAAACGACAATACACAATCAGTGTAACCTCATCAGCAGAAACGACAGTACACAATCAGTGTAACCTCAACATCAGGAACGACAGTATACAATCAGTGTAACCTCAACATCAGGAACGACAGTATACAATCAGTGTAACCTCAACATCAGGAACGACAGTATACAATCAGTGTAACCTCAACAACAAGAACGACAGTATACAATTAGTGTAACGTCAACAATAGGAACGACAGTATACAATCAGTGTAACCTCAACAACAGGAACGACAGTACACAATCAGTGTAACCTCAACAACAGGAACGACAGTATACAATCAGTGTAACCTCAACAACAGGAACGACAGTATACAATCAGTGTAACCTCAACAGCAGAAACGACAGTACACAATCAGTGTAACCTCAACAACAAGAACGACAATACACAATCAGTGTAACCTCAACAACAGAAACTACAGTATACAATCAGTGTAACCTCAACAGCAGAAACGACAGTACACAATCAGTGTAACCTCAACAGCAGAAACGAAAGTACACAATCAGTGTAACCTCAACAGCAGAAACGACAGTACACAATCAGTGTAACCTCAACAACAGACACGACAGTATACAATCAGTGTAATCTCAACATCAGGAACGACAGTATACAATCAGTGTAACCTCAACATCAGGAACGACAGTATACAATCAGTGTAATCTCGACAACAACAAGAACGCCAGTATACAATCAGTGTAACCTCAACAACAGAAACGACAGTATACAATCAGTGTAACCTCAACAGCAGAAACGACAGTACACAATCAGTGTAACCTCAACAGCAGAAACGAAAGTACACAATCAGTGTAACCTCAACAACAGAGAACGACAGTATACAATCAGTGTAATCTCAACATCAGGAACGACAGTATACAATCAGTGTAACCTCAACAACAGGAACGACAGTATACAATCAGTGTAACCGGAACATCAAGACGACAGTACAAAATCAGTGTTACCGGAACATCAATGCAACAGTACACAATTGGTGTAACCTCAACAACAGGAACGACAGTACACAAACAATGCAACCTCAACAACAGGAACGACAGTACACAATCAGTGTAACCTCAACATCAGGAACAACATAAAAGTGGACAGTATGCAATTAGTGTAACCCTTCAAAAACAGGAACGAATGTACACAATCAGTGTAACAAAAACAACAGGAAAGACGGTATATAATCAGTGTAACCTCATCAGCAGAAACGACAGTACACAATCAGAGTAACGTAAAGATCAGGAACGACAGTACACAATCGGAGTAACGTAAAGATCAGGAACGACAGTATACAATCAGTGTAACCTGAAAATCAGGAGCGACAGTATACAATCAGTATAACCTCAACATCAGGAACGACAGTATACAATCAGTGTAACCTCAACAACAGAAACGACAGTATGAAATCAGTGTAACCTCAACAACAGGAACGACAGTATACAATCAGTGTAACCTCAACAACAATAACGACAGTTTACGATTAGTGTAACCTCAACAACAAGAACGACAATATACAATCAGTGTAACCTCAACAACAAGAACGACAATATACAATCAGTGTAACCTCAACAACAAGAACGACAGTATACAATCAGTGTAACCTCAACATCAGAAACGACAGTATACAATCAGTGTAACCGGAACATCAATGCAACAGTACACAATTGGTGTAACCTCAACAACAGGAACGACAGTACACAATCAATGTAACCTCAACATCAGGAACGACAGTATACAATCAGTGTAACCTCAACAACAGGAACGACAGTATACAATCAGTGTAACCTCAACAATAGAACGACAATTTACAATCAGTGTAACCTCAACAATAGAAACGACAGTATACAATCAGTGTAACCTCAACATCAGGAACGACAGTATACAATCAGTTAACTTCATCAACAGAAACGACAGAATACAATCAGTGTAAACTCAACAACAAGAACGACAGTTTACAATCAGTGTAACCTCAACAACAAGAACGACAGTATACAATAAGTGTGTGTGACCTCAACAAGAACGACAGTATACAATCAGTGTTACCTCAACAACAGAAACGACAGTTTACAATCAGTGTAACCTCAACAACAAGAACGACAGTATACAATAAGTGTGTGTGACCTCAACAAGAACGACAGTATACAATCAGTGTAACCTCAACATCAGGAACGACAGTATACAATCAGTGTTACCTTAACAACAGAAACGACAGTATACAATCAGTGTAACCGGAACATCAAGACGACAGTATACAATCAGTGTGTAACCTGAACATCAAGAACGACAGTATACAATCAGTGTGTGTAACCTCAACAACAAGAACGACAGTATACAATCAGTGTAACCTCAACAACAGGAACGACAGTATACAATCAGTGTAACCTCAACAACAGAAACGACAGTATACAATCAGTGTAACCTTAACAACAAGAACGACAGTATACAATCAGTGTAACCTATATATATCAACAGAAAGGGGAAAGTATACATTGCGTTATCCCAGTGGTTTACTTACAGTAGATAGAAGTTCGTTTGCAAACCGGGAGTCAGCTTCTGGAAGCTCAGATTCCGGTGATGGTTTTCCACTGGAACACAACGGAGTTCCAACTCCTACGAGCTGTTCACATTCCTGCAGTTGTTCTAGAACATTCTCATAGCTTTTCGATTTGAGAGGTGTTCCGGACACTGCTACTTTGCGCTCGTTTTCAAGCAGTTTGAGATCGAGTAGAACTTGCTGGAGGTCATTAGAGTGAACTGTGGTAGAGAAAGCTACATCATCCCCAACTATTAGTCGCTTTGTGATAATTTCAAACCCCTCTTTCACGATTTCGTCCTGTCTTTCGCGCTTTTGATGATAAATGTCTACGATCTTATCCTGAAGATCTAAAATCTTTTGAAATAGGATTTTTCTGTACAATGCTTGCATTTCTAAATCGGAAACTTTCAATTTCATTTGTTTATTTTCTCTTAACTCTTTCATTGTTCCTTTGAAATCTGCCATCAGCTTAGAGTATTCTGCCGGTGACACCTCGTAAACGAAAAATCGAAGCCACCTTCGGAGTTCCTCGTGTTGTTCCATTGGCGATAAGGATAGAAATCTCCGCATTTTCTTTGACATCTTCTCATCTTCTTCCAACAAACTTCTTTGTTTCTCTGTAAAAAAGTTCTACATGTATTCCGATTCACTTAAGTAAAGAGAACTAACTCTTCAAGTTTAAACACTAATACCTTTTTAAAAAAAACACCAAAGTATGTATATATATACATGTATCGTGTGATAGAGCTAGTCAAGGTTAGATATCATTCACAGTTAAATGGCCGCATATGTATTTCCTTTTTAGCATGAATATTTCAAAATATGCATAGAATTTAAAACCGGATGATTTAAGCATAAGAATGTTACCATATAGGGATTGGATTTCGCTTTTATGCATGGAGCAATTCCCCTAAGAATATATATTCTATGGGGCGCGTTAGATGTCCTGAAACAAATGAGACTAGTCTTTAATGGGGAGACTTACCGGCGGTTGGATGTAGCCTCGACTTGATAGTCGAGTGTTTGTTTTCATCCCTCATTGCCCCATTAGCCCTCTGATAGTATTTCAGTTTCTCTTTTTCACCAAGGTTTTTCCATGCGTCACAAAGCATTGCATCTATTTCTGACGGAGAACTTTCGGCATGTTTCAGCAGAAAGTGACGTCGATTTTCACTGAATGTAGAACACAAAAAGTTTGAAGAAAAATACACAATGATATGATCATTAGCTTCAGCTGAAATATGTATTTGGGATAGATTGCCAATAAATCGATTAAGGAGTTTTAATGGTCTATATATAAAAAAATCGGGAAAATTATACTCTACATGTATGGTACGTGTATCTTTTGTTATCCAGAGTACTATGATCATGATTTTTACCGATTTTGTTATGTAGACGGGTCCTAAAACGTCTAGAAATGATATATAGACAATTTGATTGTCCTTAAAATGACATTTGAAATTAAGTATATTATAAACTAGTATTTTAGATTCAAATTTTATTGGTTGGTTGATTGTCTGGCCGGTTGGTTGATTGTCTGGCCGGTTGGTTGATTGTCTGGCCTTGGTTGATTGTCTGGCCGGTTGATTGATTGGCTGGCCGGTTTGTTGATTGGCTGGCCGATTGGTTGATTGTCTGGCCGGTTGATTGATTGTCTGGCCGATTGGTTGATTGGCTGGCCGGTTGGTTGGAGTAACGTCCTATTAACACCGGGGTCATTTAAGGACGGTCTACCTGTATGTTGTGCGTTATGTGTGCGAATGTCTGTATTTTTTGGAAGGCTGTAGTATATATGAGTATAATATTGTGTGTATACATAGTGTAATATATTCGTGTTGTATCACTTTGTAATAATGGGACTGTTGCCCTAATTATAGTTTTATCTCACTGAAGCATGGGCCTCATAAGCAGCGTTAAGTCATTGAAAGAGTTTAACAAATTTTACCACTGTGACTTTGCATGGAACTCGATGTCGTTCGTTTGTTAAGCAACTATTGGCAGGCATGTCAAATGCTTGCCGTAGCATATTAACCCTATATTGTCGAAAGTAACAACATCACTGCATTATAGAAACTAACCTCAGCCAAAGAATGG
The DNA here is from genome assembly GCF_041381155.1 of Argopecten irradians. Taxonomy (NCBI): domain Eukaryota; kingdom Metazoa; phylum Mollusca; class Bivalvia; order Pectinida; family Pectinidae; genus Argopecten; species Argopecten irradians. The sequence goes on from NC_091135.1 coordinate 54,015,564, forward strand.
ATGCATGCTTCCCAACTAACACATTCTTCATCAATTCTTCTGAATCGTCAATTTTGCGTTTCCCGTATCTTTCTGAGAGAGTCTTCTCTCCTTTGATAGTTGTATGGCTGTAATTATACACATGATATAGATTTAAACAAGTCAAAAATCATTTTAAAGGGGTATGGTTGTATCGTTACTCCAGGATCTACTATCTCTGAGAAACATTATTGTTAATGTAAGAACAAATATGATTGAAATTTAAACTCGAAATAACAAATTAATTTATATAATTCAATTATTTGAGGGACATGATTAAGAACACAGACAAACGCATGTATGGCTTGTATGCTGGTATTTTTTGTGTCTTTGTGATGCTATACACAAAGTACAAGAATACAAAACAAACATTTTTGCAATGATTCGAGTAAAAGTATATAAAACACGGTTATAACGAACCTCTGAGGACCAACAATTTCACTTCGTTTTAAGCATACATGCTTCTTATATGAATCTTGATGATGAATGAAAATCACTACGTTATAACGACGATTTTCTTGTAAGCGTTTTCGTTATAAACGTGTTTTACAGTACATACAAGTAAACACCAACCTTTGATGTCGTCTGGTTTTCTCGTCACATGACTGTCTCCCTTCTTTTTTCTTTTTATTTTTGGGATCGGAGCATTTGGTGCCAGATTCCATAGATGGTTCTTCCAGCGGCTGTGACTTCTTCCGTTTGGATATTGAAGGAGGAGAGTGACATTTCCTCGGGACTAAGTTCGGTTTTAGAAGACTCCGCATTGGGACAACTTTTTTCTTTTGTTTCTTATCACATGGCGTTAAAACGTTGAGAACGGCCGATTTTGATGCAGGTGAGGCTACAATCCTTGTTGTCCCATCCGCAGATTTCTTTACTCGGATCTTCAATGGAGGATTATCCTCAGACGAAATTGGTGTTATTTTCGCTTTATCTTTGTCCGTAAGTCTCTCACAGATTCCTGTTGGTTGACAGGCAATTTCGATGTCGGATTTTTGCATTTTAGAAGTTGAAATCAAGCATGTGTCGTCCAGGTTTTTTGAAGCTGAAATATAGTCATCAGATTGAGACCAATTTGGATCATCTCTGTTTTGTTCCGTAATGCTATCTGTTCTCCCCATATTAGACAATTCTTCAGTATCGCCCCTGTTATTACGATGTTCTCTAACGAGTTTCTTATTCTCTTCAATACGCCTAAGCGGTGTGAACACGTATTCTTCTTCCCATCTGGATGGAGTACTTTCACGTCTTTCTTGCAGTCTGACACTCCGTTTTGGAGTTGTGCCCTCTGTAATTTGTCTGGGTTTTATTGGAGTGATCGTCGTAATGGCAGCACTTGGATTACTTTTGAATTCGTCAAAATCGTCCAATATCCTAATTTTCTGTTCGTTGTTTTGGTCTGCATCTGTAATTTCTGAAATTTCTTCTTGTTTTTCTTCTTGTGTATTTGATTGGAAATTTGACTCTTCATCTAACACAGCCTGTGAGGATTCATGTTTTGGCTCCACTGTTTTGGAGTATTCCTCGGTCTCTACTTTCTCGGAAGTATTTGATTGTTCCTCGGATACGGGTTGTGTGTAAAAGATATCTGGTTTGTTGTTAGATGATATATCTATATCATTGGACTCATCACCATAATCTTCATTCGTAGCTGTCAACGTGGAAAGCGGGTCGCTGATGGAATCATCTGTATGGCCATCATCTACAATGCTAACACTTATCAATGGTTGTAATTCTGCTGAGGAACCACATCCTTCAGCAGTATTAACAATTTGGTATGAATCTGCCTTTTCTCCATGTACTGTGACCGATTGCACAACAACTGCGTCCACACTTCCGTCATGCGAAGCCTCATTCTCCGGTTCAATCGCTTGAGATTCACAGTATGGTGACTGGTTATCAAGCTTCATGGTTTTTACTATCTCTTGAGTTGTTTTATTTGATTCATCCTGAGAATTGTATTCGTGGAATTCCAATATTGGTTGTGATCGTTCTAATTCAGATGGAGACGGCATGTCGTAATAGAGAAACGTGTCTTCCAGGTCTCTCTCGGTATCCATGGTTTGTGACACAGATGTATCACATTCTAGGTCCAACTGATCGTCACATACAGATGCTTTGTGTTGTTCTGGGGATTCATCTGGTTGGAAATGGAAGTCAGCATTATCCGGTCCGTACAGAATATCATTTTCGAAATCCTTTGTCTCAGACTGTCTAATGTTTAATTCTGTGTTTGACGGTCTTTCCTCCATTTTACTCGCATCTCGAAAAACGGAAACATCTTCGGATTCAATCTTAAGATTGTAATATTGGTTTATAGCATAACTGTCTGTTTCTAAAACCGGTTTTACCTCTTGAACGTTGTTCTTGGTTTGACTTGTACCTGGATTATAACAACCTTCTTCATACCCATCGTCAAACCTTTCCTTTTTTACAATGACTGTAGAAAAATCCATTTTATTTCCTGATGACTCTGCACTATCTGTATCACAACCATTAGTATCCCTGTTGTCACAATGGATGTCTTCTGGCGCAGCTGCGTTCGGGAGGGTGTGGGTTTCGTTTTTCTCCTTTTTAGGAGTCAGTCTTTTAAATCTTTGAATCTGCAGTCCCTCCCACAATTCGTCGTTTTTCACTTCGCTTCTTAACTTTTTTCTTCTAAGTATCACATGTGAATCGTCATCCTCATCTTCATCCTCGGTTGTGTTTTCGTGCTTCCGTTTGGCAGTGCTGACGATTTGGCCAAAGTTTATTTCACGTCTTACAGAGGAACATATGGCTCTTTGAAAATTCACTGGGTATGAATTCCCGGCATCAACAGGTCTGCCATCATTTTCTAATTCGTCCTTTGGTTCCAGTTTAATTGAACTATATTTTATCTTTGGAGAAATGGATGCGTCTAAACTCCTTCCATTTCGCAAGATTCTTGCTGTGTTAGTTCCTGACTGCTTTGGCGACCAATAGTCTGTGATTTTCTTTAGCTCTCGCTCTGTGGCCGAATTGCCGACTTTTTTGGGGGACTTTGATGAACCCGTTTTTTCGAACTCAATATTTTTATACTTATAAGTCTTTGGGCTATATTTTAACTCTGTTTTCAGTGATACTGCAGTACTCCGAAAAACAGTTTTCATATTTGATTTTGTTTCAGGCTTCACTGACGCCGGTAGAGATTTCACAAACGATATAGATCCTTTAGGAACATTTTCGTTCAAAACCGAATTCGTTGTATTAGATCTAGTAGCACGTTTGTCAGGTGAAGCAGAAGCTCTGCGGCTATTTTTCATCTTGTTCTTTCGTTTGGGACTTCTTGAATTTCCATAACAATATTTAACAGGAGATTTTCGTCTAGGACTGGTGCGGAGTGGAGTTTGTGGAAATGAATTCCTTCTATTAGATTTTGCTGTATTGCTTTTGCATGGGGACCTTAAACGCCTAGCACTGTTCGAACAACTTTCTGGTGACGACGACAGTCTACGGAGATTGCGAGATGAAATTTCAGGAGTGTCTCGTCCATCACTGGACGAAATACCGTTGGAACACGTTTCAGATTGTGTTTCTATTGACGTTGAACCATTCAAATTCGAAGATGTGCATTTTGTATCTGAATCTGTGACAGGGTTGTTACTTTTTTTGCACGATGAATCTGACGACTGCGTCATTTTAAGTCTTGGACTGTGTCGAAGAGCACTATGTTTTCTATTAGGTGTTCCATTTACATGTATCTGTGATACGTTTCCGGAGCAAGTCATTGCACAGAAATTTTTATCAGAAAAAGAAAGTTTGTTTCTTTTCTTTAATGATGATTTCGACGTTTGCTCCGATACCTTGGCATTCGTGATTTCTTTCTTAGAACCATGCGCTTCATTACGTCCCTGACTTTGAGTTTTTTTAGCGGAAAATGTCTTTTCTATTTCTGTAATTTTGATACCACTTCGCAAAATATGCTTAATTCCTGCTTCTGCTACATTGTCAGAATTTCCGTTCTTTCTTTCTTTACTCATTGCAACCAATACTTTAGGAAATATCGAAATTCTAAACGAGGAAATAAATCGCGGTTATAGAAAACACATACCTCTCATGACAGGATTCCAGCCTTCTATTACGACGTCATAAACATAGGAAATGACGTCACTAATAACGTCGCGGTTTCCGGGTTCAAAGGTCAATAATGATTGTACACTTGCATGCCTATTTCGTCAAACCATTATAAATGTGGCCTTTTGCGACTAAGACTATCTAATAGTAAAATATGTCTACTTTGTAGAAGAAATTACGTCAAATTGAAATAAATTAAACGTAAAATAACATTGTGGTTTGTTTTTATTGATTAGTCACAGTCAACTGAGATCTGAATAATGACTTGAAGTTTTATATGTCACCATACGGGATATTTTCAGCCGATTTGATCCCGTTTCTTCCTCCTCCACCCTTACGTATATATGTCTTTAAAAGCGCACAAGATAAATTAGTCATGGATTTTCATGTAGGCCTAATGTGCATCACCGTTAATAGATTATGTTTGAGACGATAAAGAATTAATGTATGATGTGCATATGCCTTTTATTTGTAGCGAAAATGTTTATAAGGTAATGACATATTTAACATTTACAATATTGCAAATATATTAAAATGTTTTACATACATCAGAAATGTGCTAGCACATAAATGATCCCTTGATAAAACGTATAACATGTTTTCAATTTATAAAACTTGTGTGAACTGTAATTAACTCACCAGACTCTACGAGTATCTTGTTACTAACTATATACTTGTTATGTGAGCAACATATGTACGCCCAATTTTAAATGATAACAAGCTGTAAAAAGATTACAATATGTAGGAAGATTTTGACATGAGCTCAATATTCTGACTACTGACTGTATGTTTCCGTATCTGAATGTACCTTGTATATATTTCCCTTAATAACAACGGAGAAAATCAACAGGTGTGCTGATAATGGTGATTCTTTTTTTCTATTGTGCCAATTGCCAACGTCCTCAAATTGCTAATTAGCGAACTGGTGTCAGTTTCCCGTGTGACATTCTCCAATGACTTGCACACGGATCAGCAGTAATTGCTCTGGTAATTGAAAAATGTCGTCAGAAACAAATTATTTTATGGATGGTTCCCTTTCTCCACAAAAGCCTCCCCTAAAATCCTGATTAAGATTTGCAGCTCCAATTTGCCGCACGTGGACGTCAGCATGTTTTAACATTTATATCTTATAACGTATAAGGAATTTGATGAACTTGGATCCGAGGTGAGTAGTCCATTTTGTTTCCATAGTTTACTCTATCTCTCAAAGAACTAGACTTCGAGAAGTAAACTTGTTATCTCGTGTCATACGTGATATGTCTATAGATGTAAACAATGTATGCTATCACGAATAGTCGGGATGTCTTGACCGACGTCTTGCTTTGCCCGATTGATTCAAAATTTGGATGTTTAAAATACCTGTACAGCGAGGTGTGAGAGCAATTGATTTTTCGAGGAAAACATCTACGTTTTTGCAGTCGCTGCTTACTATTTTACCACAAAATGGCTGGCACACCATACATATATTAATATTTCCTAAAAACGAAATATGTCAAACCTATATATTAAATACCATCTTGATTACAAGAAAAAGTGGCCTCTGTAGCCAAGAGGTCTTCATGCACAGGTCAAATCGTGTTATAAGTGACCATTTGCGACCCTAGAAAAGTGGTCGTATTAAGCAGGTGGAATTTCTACAGAGGTGATCGCTTATAGAGGTTTTACTGTAGTGGTAAAACCATATAACATATGGAAAAAATACATAAACTTATAAATACATCTGTTGATTGTGGAAACATTTTATAACATAAATAAAAGTTTCGCATTTGGCGGATATTTAATAAATATATTCTGTTTACAAAGTTAATGCTTCACGTTTTTATCTTACCTACTTAAATATTCCATCTGACTTATAATATAGAGTTATTAATTTGCTAATTCCATATTGGCCTAATTAATAATTCATCATATTTTATTCGGTAAATTGTTGAGAACTTGTTCGAACTGGCAAGAGGCTTGTACGGATGCGTACTGGGCTCACATAGGAAAATATGTTTCATGGTAATGAAAATATTTCATTTAGGGTCGCAGTGGCCTAGTAGTTTATTACCACTGTATGGGAATGACACCGGAACTAGGTACCCCCTGAAGCGAGAGTGGGAAGATCAGGATTTGAACAGAGCTACGATTGTCGCTATTATCTACATTTTGATATATCTTTGGATACTGATGTTTGGTACACGTGTTTCCGAATATATCAGCCACGCAATGATATCTAAATGGTTTTCGAGAAGTGTCGCAAAAATTCCAAAACTTGACAGATGTTTTAAAACATGCCACCACACCAAGGGAGGTACCGACGTAAATCGCCTGTCGTTAGAACAGATGCTGGAAAAGAACTTTCCATCGCCCATAAATACATAATTTAATACTAATTTCTCTATTATGATATATAAGGGTAGATTCACAAGAAAAATACTCAGTCCCATCTATCTATGTTATTGGAGCAATGGAAAATATCGGTGATGTACGGCTCATAGCTGGTATTTTGATTGGCTAGCTGGTGTACGGCTCTTAGCGAACAAGGTGTACTACTTATAGTGACCATGATATCGGTAATTATTATAAAGATTATAAATGAGGTGTAAAATTATATAGATAATGTTTGTTTGATGAATATACATATAAATTTCAATCAGATGACATTTAACGTCCGCGAATTTAGAACGAATTTAACATCCGCGAATTTAGAACGAATTTGCCGATAACTATATATCTACGTACTTTACTTGTATATATAGAAACGTCGTCATCTGGATAGTAAAAAATAGGAATGTTGAGAAACTTGAAAAGTTTCAGTTTCAGTTTTAACATATCTTATTGTCAATTCATAAGACAAGGGAATCAGGCAAAAGTAATTACAATTTTGAAAAGCCTTCTCGTAACAGACAATGACGAAACAGGTAATCTAATTAAAATCATACTTGTAATTCCGCTCCACTACGATGCTCTTCGTTGCGCACCAATACAAGATCTAACAATGCCCCTATCATAAGTAATTATATTACTTTACACGGGGCAACAGGGCAGGTGTATGACACTTAGCCTCAGGGTAAATGGACACGTCAATTAAGTATAATTAGCCTACCCGCCTGACCAGTAAATTTAGAGCAGTAAAATGTCAGGTGTTTTATCTGTATTGTATTTCATTTAAGCTTATGTTTATACTCTGTAAGAGAGTGAAGGCCACGACCCACTGAACGGACAACACGGCACTATTTTGGAATATCCAGGATATGTGCCTACCGTTCACGGCCAAAGTGCTAGTGTAATAAAAGACCGCCAAAAGAAATCATTACGGATCCTTGTTTCTTTTACGAAATTAACATTTTGTATAACAAGTGAAAAATTTCCTTGTTATACCCTGTTCGGGGTCACCTCAGCATGATCCCTGTGGTTAGCCAATCAGCGTCTCGCCTACGGAACGTTCATTTGGAAATATAAACGGCTTATAGTACGTCCCGAGATGTTCCGATTCTAGGCCGTGGGTCATTCTGAGGCGACCCCGAACGGGGTATTATTAGATCTTGTATTGGAGCGCAACGAAGTGCATCGTAGTGGAGCGGAATTACAAGTGTAATTTTAATTAGTTTGACGAAACAGGAGACAATAGACAAAGGCAATATCAATAGCATTAATACAAAATTTACATTTTTATAAAACCCAAATCTTTTGCTGGACTTAATAAATTGTTGAACGTGTCTGAAAAACTTTGGTTTATTTTATCAGTATAGTAAAACTCTCAAATCTACATCAACATTCAAGTTTCTTAAGTTATCTATTAAAATAATTCTGCCATTTACATACTTGTTACATTGGAAGAAAAACAATGATAGACACCCTCACACTTTTGACCACAGATTTGTACAGTGGCTGATTTGTGGCATTTCGTCTTTTCGTTCTTTTCGTCCCGAAAAGACGAGAATTAAGAAACCTTAAATTTCGTCTTTTCGTCTTTTCGCCCCGAAAAGACGAAATTTAACAAATTTAAATTTCGTCTTTTTGCAGCGAAAAGACGAAAAGTTAAACACGAAAAGACGAAAATGATACACGCTAATTAGCGACTTTGATTCACGTCTTTTCGCCTTCAAAAATCTCGTCTTTTCGCCCCGAAAATACGAAAATTAACAAACCTTCATTTTCGTCTTTTCGTCTTTTCGCCCCGAAAATACGAAAATTAACAAACCTTAATTTTCGTCTTTTCGCTCCGAAAAGACGAAAATTAACAAACCTTAAATTTCGTCTTTTCGTCTTTTCGCCCCGAAAAGACGAAAATTAGCAAACCTTAATTTTCGGCTTTTCGTCTTCCGGTCCGATGTGGAAGTCATTTTCAAATCTTTTTATCTTAATATTGACATAATTGTTCAATATGGAAGCATCAAAGTAGTTTATGATGACAATTGATTTATTGAATTGATAGTATTACAAGTATCTTCATCAATGACTAAGATTAGAAGTTTTAAAACAGAAGTTAACATGTATGTTGACAGCAGTTACGTAGATTTCTAACAGATTCATCATTCCGCAAATCTTTTAGCGTGATTGATACATTTTTTTTAAAAATTCATTAATATCTTATTTTTTGTGTTCTAATCGCCCTATTTAGCAATTACGCTTATCAAAACATTGCCTTGTATATGCTAAACATAACACTTACAGGAGTTGCCCCCCTTACACAACTTTAAAAAAAAGAGTTGTCGACGGGCAATATTTGAAAGCGTTTGAACCACGGATCAACTTGTTAACAAAATAACTTATGAAAGACAACTCGTGAAGACCTTGAGTTTAAAGGAAGGACTTGTACCAAGAAATTGCTCCAATACAGTTAATTATAACAGTCAATCAGTAGGTACAATGTACTGTGTATTATTTGAAAAGACATTTTGACTACATACATGACATGGTCTTCATCATAACTACATTATGATCTCCGTCGTATATGAAAGATGACAAAGTATATCTGTAATTTGTAATATTTCGGGGCGTAAAGGCGAAAAGACGAAAAGACGAAATTTAAGGTTTGTTAATTTTCGTCTTTTCGAGATTTTTGAAGGCGAAAAGACGAAAATTAAAGGCGCTAATTAGTGTGCTTCACGTTCGTCTTTTCGTGTTTGACTTTTCGTCTTTTCGCCGCGAAAAGACGAAAAGACGAAATGGCATAAATCAGCCACCGTAGATTTGGGCTGTTGGTGAGGTTTACACGAAACAAGTTTAACTGGCTGCATCCATGTCTTAACTTTGCATGTACAATATTTGTATTTCTGTCACAGAAAATTGTAATAGGCTGGATCTTTTTCCTCATAATTACATGATGTACTTTTTTTTATAAAGTTGCTTATGAAGGTAATGATCTAGTCAGCCAAGTCATTCCACATACATGCAGAGAATAATGTATAAAAGAATTAGTTCAAGGTGTCTGTAAAAAGGAATTCTGTTATTGCTGTAAGAGTTGAATAGAGATAATTTGGTGCTAAATTGTTCTCGATTTTATAGACTTAATTGTATGTCTTATCATTCACGTCTCTTAGAAAGTGTCTCAAAACCCGTTTCGGATGGCCGAATGGTTATAATGTCCCGACATATTACCAAAAGCCCTACACCTCTGGAATGCGGGTTCGAATCCCATGTGGGGTATTTGCCAGATACTGACCGCTGGTCGATGGTTTTTCTCCGGGTTGTCAGGCCTTCCTTCACCGACAAACCTAGCATGTCCTTAAATGACCCTGGCTGTTAATAGGGCGTTAAACTATTAAAACCAATGCCAAACGTTTTCGAATATAAATCTGAAACAGTTACATATGAAAGTAAACCAGTAATAATTTTGCGGCTTCATGTTGAGCTATTTATAACTTTTTATTAATTTATTTTTAGTCCTCTATGAGCCTGGGTGATTCGACCTTGCAAGCTGGCGTTTTTAAGGAATAAGCATTCATTTGTGGTATTATGGCGGCAATTTGCACTCATAGTTTGCACACATAGTTTAAAATAATAGTGTAAGTTTATCTTGAAACATTTCATTATTTAAACGTCACTTTGACAAAAAGAAACAGTAGGCCTAGGCTACAATGTAAATCTTACAGCGTTTGTGGATACAATGCTTCGTTTAGTAGATGAAATTCATGAACTATTGCACAAAAGCATCATTAACATGCTTCTGAAAACATATAATTAATTATTTGAATTGAATATGTTTGACATTGTGTGAAAAACATCTATTTTGGTCTTTCGCCGTCGAAAACCGATGAAACCGCAGTACTGGGTTGCGAGCAGCTATCGTGATATTTTTCGTGTTTTTTTCCCTCTTATTTATTAAAAAAGAAGCGATCTTTGAGGACTTAAACATTCAAATGAACTATCTTTAGTCCAAAATGTTTCGGCAATAGCACCTTTTTTTAATATTTGAGTTGAATGCATCAAATCGGATCTGTTCCCGATATCGACTGTATAGGCCTACTTGCAGTTATCGTGATTTTTCATGCAACTTAGTAGAATTTTACGATGCATACGCAGTAGGCTCGACCAAAAGATATAATCTAAAAAGGATAGTATTGTACAATTTCTCACAGCAGATAACTTTGATTTTCCATGGTAACGTTATAAAATAAAAACTGTCGTTTTCTCCGTATCAACGTAACACGAGCCTGTGCAGGTCCAGTCGATCACTATTAAGGGCATAAACAAAACTTGACGTCACTCTCTACATATATCCATAATGCATTGTGTAACTCGTCCAATCGAGTAAATGAAATATGGTCACATGATCACCTTTACTATGTATTTACTATACGAAAAGCACGTGTTGTGTGTTCAATTATTTCTTTTAATCCCGGGTATGTCATTAAATGATTAAATTAACTGATACTTCGAATAATAAATGTTAATATAATTATAATTGATTTCACCGTTGGAAAAGTATGTATTTATACCAAATAAATAAGATATATTAATAATGGTTACCGGCAATGTACTTCTACTGTTGATATATCCCATGTCTGCGTGGAGTACGTGCACGATTTAGTTCTCTCGGTCTATTTAACTAATTCCAAAGGTAGAATGCTTCAAACTTGTGTAAAGTTTATATTGGGACTACCTATTTGAAGCATCTCTAATACCCAATTTATTTACCGAAACTACTTTTCGTTCGTAATATTAGTGAAATCCCATTCGGAAATTGATCACTTACGCTTTAGATGTGAACCGTGTACAATGCTTAAGCAGTTTTATCCGAAGAAATCATTTTGGTTGGTCGAGTTGATCACAGGGACCTGACACGATTTTTTTAACCAATAGTATACATATAAATATTACAGTATCAAGGGTATGAATGAACTCGGCGGTAGAGAGAAACATGCATATTTTTAAAAATAACCGTGATTTTTTTTAAAGAAACACCTTTGACGCATATCTTACCTTCAAGCATCCTCGATACTCCAGGGGTTCCGATCACAGATGATCTCTACACCCCTGGACATTCTCATAGTAAAATTGAAGGCAGCTCAGGGGAACAAATCTGAACCAATCACATCAAATGACTAAATTACCTTTTCTGTTCTGTTGCCTCTAGTTTTACTATGAGATAGTCCAGGGGTGAAGAGATCGTAAGTGATCTGAACCCCTGGAGTATCGAGGATGACCTTCAAGAGAAATGATCTATCTTTCCAATGAATGCCTGATAAACAAAATTGGCGAAGTATTGACCAAGTTATGGCCTGATTAATCGGGAAATTTACGAAAAATATGCTAGGTAGATTTCCCTGACCGCTCGAAATGTAGTCACGCATTTAATGGGTACCTCAAAAACAAAGCCTAAATCACAAAATCTACTCTTGTGGTGGTAAACAGTACCAATAACTGTGTTCATCCACAATCTCCTTTGGAGGTGTCATGTCTCGTACTTTGTAGAAACTCCGTTTAAACATCATGGTGCTCAATTACTTTTACCGACGAGCGCAACACTACATATTTTGCATAATGCAGTCACGATATGTAAAATGAACATGGCGGTCATGGTAAAAATAAGTAAAGTAATTATCTAAATAAAAATCGCTGTGTGACGTATACATTAACAAAGTGAATGTATTAAGGTATTTAACGCGTATAAAAAGGTCATTAGTTTATAATGAAAAACAAATCCTGTAAAGAGTACATACATTTTCTGTTTCTGTCAGTCTTAAATTAAGGCATCCTCGATACTCCAGGGGTTCCGATCACTTACATTCTCTACACAGTCACATGCACTATCTCATAGTAAAACTGGAGGCAAAAGAATCCATGGGTGTAGAGATCGTAAATGATCGGATCCGCTGGAGTATCGAGGATGAAATTAAGGTGGCTACAACTTTTACGGTGATATATCAATATCATTAGCTGCATCTCTTACTGAATTAATGACGAACAATTAACATACAATAAGTCACACAGAAATGTCACATGGTCAATTATCTAGTTACTGTAATTTATTTTTATACCGGCTGTTATATAAATTAACGTGTGCTATGCGTTTGCACGAAATATTTGAAGTCATAGCGATTGACAAACATTTATTGTGTGTCATAGTACAGACACGGAGTTATCAAGTACAGGCTTTTGACTATTGATATACGGACGGCCTCTATATGTGTACCCACTATTACACGTACACAATGTATAGAAGAGTCCGTTTGCTAATTCTATAGAGTCGAAAGCCTGTGTACTTATAGTGACAGTGCATGGCCGGTAACAATTACTGATATATCTTATTTATTTGGTTTAAATACTTACATTTCCAAAGGTGAAATCGACTATAATTAGATCAACATTTATTGTTCGAAGTATCAATTAATTTTATTATTTAATGACTTACCTGGGATTAAAAGAAATAATTGAACATACAACACGTGCTTTTCGCATAGTAAATACATAGTAAATGTGATCATGTGACCATATTTCATTTACTCGATTGGACGAGTTACGCAATGCATTATGGATAAGTAGAGAGTGACGTAAAGTTTTGTTTATGTCCTTATATAGTGATCGACTGGACCTCTGCTGTGCTTCGTCTCGGCGAAACCTAACTCATTCCTCTCAGGGGTGTCTTCACCGACGTTCGAGCATTTCGAAAAAAAACATCAATAAAATAAAAAAACAAGCAAACATTATCGTATTCCAGGCATATTAAAGAACAACAAATAACTTTGTGATTTGTGATCAATGTGTTATTATCATTTTTTCACTTTTCTTCATGTTGAAACAACAGCTACATGCACATTACATTTACAAAAATTATTGATTTTTCCCTATTAGGAAATACTAAATCATTTGCTATTAAGATAGGTGATTAAAATAACAATTTTATCTGCTTCTCATTTAAAAAATCACTGTATATAAAAAAGCAGAAATCTGGCTTAGTGTTAACGTGCAGATCTTCTGATTTTTCGATTCTCAACACCGGCGGCAATTTTTTTTCGTTTTTTTTAATATATCATGCAAACATGCCTATTCAAACTATTCACAAAATCTGGCGAGGGCTACATGTACATGTAGCTATCACTGCAAAATAAATAATTATATATCTGAGTATTTACATCGGATATACACGGTCAGTATTTTGCAGTAGGCCAAGGACGTATCCTTGAATAGGCCTGCTAGTTTTATTTTGGTGTCGACACGGGAAGACGAGACGACTCCTGTCTCCTGGACATTAAAACAAATCATTTTTTTCATCTATAGGCAAATAATAATTTGAAAATTCCATATACCGCCTGCAAGACGTCCTAAGCCTATCGCTACCCACAATGCACTCGATCGTGGTCTTATACATATGTATTATGTAACTTTTCATCGATAATTTGATCCAGATATATCTGTCTTCGACAGTTATATTTAGAAATATGAATATATGTGGAAGGAACGTGTGTACAAGATAAAAACAACCCATCTCAACTGCTATTCCGGGACCGTGAAATGTAATATTGGTCACCTCAGTCCAAGCACAGGGGCACGCAAATTATTCATCATGTAAAATAATTGCTATGTACGTCATGTTCACATGACTGAAAATTACGAAAAATCAGTTATATATTATGTAAATATCGGTTAGCTTGTAATAATAGTAATAATAATAAAATACTTGACGCAGGCATAAGGCCTATATATCCAGACCGCTAATCATACTATACATCCCGACTATTAATAAGTTCAGTATCGATCTCGTGATTAAAGTAGCATTCGGGCTGCCCCCAATGCTTATCCAAGCGAGATTCAAATGTTTTTATTGATGGTGACGTAACCACGGCTTCGGGAAGAGAGTTCCAGTGATTGATGATCCGCTCCTTGAATGAAAACTTTCTCAAATTAAGACATCATCATCATCATCGTCATATTTATTTCTAAACTTGACAATTGATTAGATGTCTTAGTAAAACGCAACATCATCTCGACAATGTCGTGGATATTGAATATAAATTGATCTATAAACGATAACTTAATTCGAGAGTGGGAACGAAGTGCGTTTTGTACGTGTCTTTATGTTGCAATTCACTGGTTACGAGAAACAAACAAACCTCAATTTTATGCATGATTATAAACTTTTAGAAACACTAATAATGTAATAATGATTCATATGATGCATTACTTTCAGTCTTAAATAGTTATCCTTTTAGTTTTCACCATCCCATCACTGAAAAGATATTTAAAAGTTACTATAAGCCGTACAACTCCCTTCCTATTTGTCGTATACACCTACCGAGATAAACATTTGCTATGAGCCGTACATCTCCTTCGCTATGACGTGCCGTACACCATTGCGTTTTTGACGAGCCTTTTGACAGACATAAATGAGACTGATTGAGAAGTATTTTTCCTGTGAATCTACCGTTATATATCACAATAGAGTTATGTAGTACTAATATATGTATTTATGGTCGATGAAAAGTTCTTGTCCAGCATCTATTCAAACGACAGGTGATTTACGTAGGTACCTCCCTTGGCATGTTTACATCTGTCAAGTTTTTTTGCGACACTTCCCGAAAACCATTTAGATATCATTACAAGATACAAGATACAAGATACAAGAAACTTTATTTAGTGTCGAATATATAAAACATGGTAACATAAGCTCGTTCGAGCTTGTATTTCGACAAAACAAAGTATATTGTATATATAACAGAAATTAAAACTAAAGCATCACAGTTGTCAGTAATTATAAGTACAGGCACTACATAAGCTATCACAGAATTTTTTACAAATTTATATTAAAAGGGGTGACAACACAAGCAACAAAGCAAACCAAAATAAAAATAAAATAAAGACATAAAGACATGTGTTACACCACAGGATGCAGGGAGACATTAAGAACAAAGTTTACACTTACAGTCCGGGCCGTCCCACTTACGGAGCAGCCTCCGAAACTCTGCATAGTTTTCAACCTTACGCAGGTCATTTGGGAGGCTGTTCCATATGCGGGACGCCTCGTACCTGAATGATTTCTTACCATACCTGGTGGTGTTAACTCTGGGTAGGTTTGCTTTGTTTTCAGATCTGAAATTATAAGTGTTTTCTTGTTTTTTAATAAGGTTACGTATGTAGTCAGGAGCAATATTGTTAAAAATTTTAAAAACCTCACAGGCCATCATTTTCATCCTGTGGACATGTAAAAAAGACAAATTTGATCCGGCTAGCAGTTCTTTAAGGTTAGAGGTGTGGTCATTATGAATGAATCGCAAGCCCCTCTCTTGCACTCGTTCGATTTTTCTAGTTGCAGAAATACTGCAGAAATGCCAAATAAGGGGACAATAGTCAAAGTTTGATAAAACAAAACATTTGTAAATTAAAATTTTTGTTGCTTTAGGTAAAAAATGTCCGATCCTTTTCAGAACTGCTAGTTGCTTAGATGCTTTCCTGCATATATCTGAAATATGTTTATCAAATTTTAAAAGATGGTCGATTTCGATACCTAAAAGTTTAACACTATCTTCACAAACAATTTCAGTGTTAGAGATATTAAAATGTTTCACAGTGTTCTTACCCAGAGAGATAGCCTGAAATTTCTCTGGATTTGCCTTCATTCCATTTATGTCAAACCACTTAATTAAAACACTGGCTTCATCTTCTAAAACTTTCTTAAGATTGTTTATATTTTGACTAAAATAACCTAGGGTATTGTCGTCGGCATAGTTATATAATGTGGCTTCTTTGATGAAATAAAATATATCATTGATAAAAATGTTAAAAATCAAAGGCCCCAGTATCGAGCCCTGGGGGACGCCTTTAATGAGGGACACCCACTCGCTGGTGATGCCCCCCAAACCAACCCTCTGCTTCCTGTTCCCCAGGTAGCTACCCATCAGACGAACAGCATCACCCGATGCCCCATAAGTTTGCAGCTTCCTGAGGAACAGGTCATGCGGAAGACAGTCGAAGGCCTTGGAGAGATCCATCAAAATAGCCCCAACCTGGTTGCGGCAATCCAAGGCCTGTCTCCAGTCCTCCAGCATGCGCAGCAGAGTGGTCTGGCACCCAAAGCCCGATCTGTAAGCAGCTAAAAAAGGATGGAAGATATCTTTAAAAAAGGATGACAGCTGATCATGCAGAATTCTTTCAAAGATTTTAGAGATGCTAGGAAGTATGCTCACTGGTCTATAATTACTTTTGTCTAAAGGGTCGTTTTTTTAATACTGGTGTTACTTGAGCATATTTTAATTGATCCGGAAAGGTACAGTGGGATATAGAAAAATTTAGGAGATCCGAAAGAATTGGGCTAATAGAATCATTACACGACTTCAGAATTCTGCATGATATGCCGTCAACCCCTGTGGCTTTCTTCTTTTTCAGTTTCGTAATAACCTTTGACACATCTTTGTGTTGCTGATATATTCGGAAACACGTGAACCAAACATCAGTATCAAAAAATATCTCAAAATGCAGACAAAAGAGACAATCTTAACTCTGTTCAAATCCTGATTTTCTCACTCTCCCCTCAGGGGGTACCTAGTTCCGGTGTCATTACCATATGGTGATTGATACAGGCTCTCAACTTTTGGGTCGCGAGTTCGAATCCCATGTGGGGCAGTTGCCAGGTAAACTAATACCCCCTCCCCCCTAAAAAACCCAAACAACGTGCTTGTGAACGCAATAACTATTGTGTATGTCCGCAATTATATGTCACTGAGTAATTGACAGTTTATATTGTTATACTACAATCACAAGCAATAACTTTTTATTTTTCATGTCCTTTCCCAGCAATCGTAGATTGGTTAGTTGGTTGGTTGTATTTAAAAGGACACGTGGCATGCAGTGTGTTGTGTGTGTGAGGTACATGCGTATTGTGGGAGACTGCAGTATGCGTTCGTGTTATGGCTCTTAGTATTTTGCTATATCACTGAAGCTTGCTATCAGAGACACAGAACAAGTACCCCCATAACACGGTCACTATACTAAGAACGAGCAAACCAGTCGTTTCACTCCTTTTAAAGGGAGCGCTATGCAAGAGTTTTGGTATCCTCGATACTCCAGGAGTTTCGATCACTTACGATCTCTACACCCCTTGACTACCTCATAGTAAAATTGGAAGCAGCTCAGCGGAAAACATCTGAACCAATCACAGGCCTGTAAAGATTTCCTTTGAAGACAACAGAGAGAGCGACGCCCAACATCAAAGGAACACAGCCAAACACATTGTACCGTTACAGCGGAAATGATATATTTTAATTTGTTGTTCAACTTGGGGATGTATATCTGAGTAATTATGTGTATAAAGTGGATAAAATTGTTAAAATGGCAAAATTCCGGAAAAAAAAACCACACATTTTTTTTATTAAGTAAGCATCTTAGAGTGACAATAACTCAAAAGCGAGACATACTTTCCATTTAATTATCTGAAATGATATGAGTTCCTGGTAATTTATGTGCGAAAACAACTTTGATACATTATATACCGAAGTTTTAACAGGTTCACTCAACAAACATTCTACTCACAGGTAGCTTTCACCTGCTATTCAGCAGGATTCTTCAGCCCTAATGACAGGGGACAGGCGTCGTGGTGTTCAGTCACATGACAGGGGATTAACTCTAAGTCATGTGACTGAACAAGACTGGCATAGGCTGCGGGCAGTGTGTGGCGTGCTCTGTCCTGGTTGAGGTCAGGCATGCAGGCGGCGATGCAAATGGCCTCCTTAACACTCTGATGTTGTCTGTTGTGAAAATGTGGGAGTAGTCTGTATTGTTCGGCCATCCGTTTACGGAGTGGTCTTTCCGTCTCTCCCTCATATGTTGATGAACAGTCAGCACATGATATTTTGTATATAGCCCCTGACTTGTTCATGGTGGCGGTTTTGTCTTTGGGTGCTACCAGCATCCCTCGAATGGTATTATGGGCTTGGTGTGCACTGTAACTCCCTCTTTGCGTATTTTGCGGTTGATGGCCTCCCAAATATCTCCGATGTATGGTATGGTAATGTGTCCCTTGGCTGGTTGGCACTGGTGTGCCCGTTCAGTTGTCTTGGTCCTGCTACTCGGAAGGTCCCAAGCCCACTTACTATAGCCCGAAAAGCTGATAACTTTCTTAAAGTGATCTTCCTGCGTTTTGGCCTGATGAGTGGAGAGCATATGGAGAAACACCCAGTTTGTGTTTTAGCCGTTGATGGCTGTCGAATTGGAGATATTAGTCGGTGTGTATGGGTTTACGGTATACACTGAACACAAGAGATCCATAGTCACGAAGCCGAATGTACGTGTCTAGTACTGGGATAGAGTTGTCTTTCATCCTCTCGATGGTGAACTTAATGGCTGGGGGACAGTTGTTAATATGGTCAGTGAAATCATCTGCCACATTGCTATATATGATGGCCAAGGTATCATCCACGTATCTCCCCCAATACCTAGGACTGTCCTTGAAGGTCCTCAGACCCAATTCCTAGAAGTGCTCCATGAAGAGGTTGGCTACGATCGGGCTGACTAAGGAGCCCATAGCCGCACCTTCGGTTTGTTGGTAAAATTTACCATCAACTACGGAGTAAGTGGTACTTAGGCAAACTTCTAGGAGATCCGTGATCTGTTGGGGGGATAGTATCGTTCGTTCTGCGAGTGTCTGATCCACCTCGAGTGTCTGTCGGATGATACGCACGCTCTCCTGTACTGGTATACTGGTGAACAGGGCTGGAAACTCATCTGAGCTCAGGTTATACTGTGATAGTGTTTTCACAAGTTCAGTAAAGTTCTTGATGTGGTGAGCTGTACGGCCTCCCAGTGGAGATAGGATTTTGGCCAGGAACCTAGCTGTGCTGTAAGTGATAGAGCCTCTAGACGCTACAATGAGTCTGAGAGGAACAACTTACTTATGTACCTTAGGGAGACCATAGAACTTAGAGACGTCCGTGGACCTAGGATATAAGTACCTATACTGGTCAATAGTCAGAAGTCCTTGGTCCTTAAGAGACCTAAGAAGCTGTACAAGTTTGTTGGTATATCTAGCAGTATGATCCTTCTTAAGAAGATTGTAGGTGTTCTCATCACTAAGGAGTACCCCGATCGTCTCCTGGTACATAGACTTGGGCATGATCACAGTACCCAGATCTTCTCCTAGTACATAGACTTGGGCATGATCACAGTAGCCCGATCTTCTCTTGGTACATAGACTTGGGCATGATCACAGTACCCCGATCTTCTCTTGGTACATAGACTTGGGCATGATCACAGTACCCCGATCTTTTCCTGGTGCATAGACTTGGGCATGATCACAGTACCCCGATCTTCTCCTGGTACATAGACTTGGGCATGATCACAGTAGCCCGATCTTCTCTTGGTACATAGACTTGGGCATGATCACAGTAGCCCGATCTTCTCCTGGTACATAGACTTGGGCATGATCACAGTAGCCCGATCTTCTCTTGGTACATAGACTTGGGCATGATCACAGTACCCCGATCTTCTCTTGGTACATAGACTTGGGCATGATCACAGTAGCCCGATCTTCTCCTGGTACATAGACTTGGGCATGATCACAGTATCCCGATCATCTCTTGGTACATAGACTTGGGCATGATCACAGTAACCAGATCTTCTCCTAGTACATAGACTTGGCCATGATCACAGTAGCCCGATCTTCTCCTGGTACATAGACTTGGGCATGATCACAGTAGCCCGATCTTCTCTTGGTACATAGACTTGGGCATGATCACAGTACCCCGATCTTCTCTTGGTACATAGACTTGGGCATAATCACAGTAGCCCGATCTTCTCCTGGTACATAGACTTGGGCATGATCACAGTAGCCCGATCTTCTCCTGGTACATAGACTTGGGCATGATCACAGTACCCCGATCTTCTCCTGGTACATAGACTTGGGCATGATCACAGTAGCCCGATCTTCTCTTGGTACATAGACTTGGCCATGATCACAGTAGCCCGATCTTCTCCTGGTACATAGACTTGGGCATGATCACAGTAGCCCGATCTTCTCTTGGTACATAGACTTGGGCATGATCACAGTAGCCCGATCTTCTCCTGGTACATAGACTTGGGCATGATCACAGTAGCCCGATCTTCTCCTGGTACATAGACTTGGGCATGATCACAGTAGCCCGATCTTCTCCTGGTACATAGACTTGGGCATGATCACAGTAGCCCGATCTTCTCTTGGTACATAGACTTGGGCATGATCACAGTACCCCGATCTTCTCCTGGTACATAGACGTGGGCATGATCACAGTACCCCGATCTTCTCCTGGTACATAAACTTGGGCATGATCACAGAAGCCCATCCCTTATCAGCTGGTAATATAAGGTTGTTCACGTCGGCCTTAAGTGGTGCTAGGGCATGTCGGTCATCCCCTGGTATGTTAGACTTTGGGAGTTTGGTGTTTTTCAAGATCTTAACACAGTCTGTACGTAAGTGAGAAGCTGCCTCCGAGTAAGGGCCTTTGTATTTGCACGCTGTCTTATGCCCGTAATAAAATCATCGGCAATGCGTAATTTATTCGGACTTACCGCAAAATTAAGTCCTCTCTTTGATACAGGAACATTTAAAAAAAAAACATTTTAGAGATGTACATCCTTCAACAGGACTTATAATGTGAACTGAACATATAGAATCAATGCAATATTCTTTTCTCCTTATTTCGGTATAATTCAATTTTGCTTGTAACGAGCATTTTCATTGGTTTAAAAATTTACTTTATCAGCCTATAAAGGAAAAAATGGCGTCGCCATTTGTAACGTTGCTTCTGACTGGCTGAGATGACGGCGTAATGATTTCATAGATAAAAGAGTCCCAAAATGAATTTTAAATATTGAAGAGATTATCTGTAATAAATTGAATTATAAGGATTAATTTGAATATATTTTTTATGTTATGGAGATATAACACAAAATTCTGAGTGTACACTATTCATAAACCGCTTCACGGTTTATATAGAGTACACTGAGATTTTTGTTTTATATCTCCATAACATAAAAAATCTATTCAAGTTAATCCTTAAAAACATGTAGAAAGTCTGGTACATGCTATGTATATTTGTGACTGCATAGCTACACATCTTCTATCGGGCGTGGTCCTAATGACGTCAGTTAGCTGATGAATCGATATTTCATCTGATTCTGTTGCGGTGTACACACAGGCAATATCAGGTGTCACTCATAGTCAGGGGAGCAAAAGACCACATGGATAATAAGCTAGATGGACAGTGGTCAGTGGATGAATACTATTAGTTATGGTGGTGACGGTTTATTTTTCTGCTTCTATATACAAGCTTAAACCAAGAAGGATGGAGATCACATGTAAAGTAAGTACATTGTAGTTTACTTTTTTATATTGTCACATCTTATTTCAGTTTTAGTAATGTCTCTTTCAATGATATATAAGATAATACAAATTAATTGTTCTTCTACCTTTAGGCATTGTAATATTTCCCCCCAAAAATGAACACAAATTGTCATGGTCTGACAAAAATTAGCATAAATTGTCATGGTCTGACAAAAATGAACATAAATTATCATGGTCTGACAAAAATGAACAGAAATTGCCATGGTCTGACAAAAATGAAAGGTTTATCTGTGTACAATGTTTGTCATATCTCTCGATAGCAAGTTTAAATTACTGAAAAATGGGAAAAAATAATTTATAAACTTAAATTTATACCTCATATTAGGTAATGTTTATACCATTCTTGAACAAATAATTGTGTTCAAATAAATAAAAACTAATTTGATTTTAAAATCTTGATCCGATGACTCAAAATCTAATAATTGGAAACTACCAAGAATTGACAATATTGTTATTTTCATATATGAATTTCCATAAATGTTAAATCAACAATACATTCAGCCTAAATCTAGACATCTCGCGAATCGAGAGAATATTTCATGAAAATTGGAAAGAATGGCACTGGTGCAATGATGAACTCATCTTGTGTGTCATTAGCTACTCGGCAAAACTTGGTCAAACGGTCTCACAGTGGGAAATTAGGCAGTAAAATAACAAGTAGAACCCGATAAGTCTAATCTTCCTCTAGTTGATGTTAACAATACCCATGTGACTGCTGGAACTTCGATATGGCATTGTCATAACAATCTAGGAGAAGCGTATTTCTGTTAATTGCATCTAGTGTTGTCTGAAGATATTTAGTGTAGTTTGTAGATATTTAGTGTATTTTGTAGATATCTAGTGTTGTTTATAGGTATATATTGTTGTCTGTAGATATCTAGTGTTGTTTGTAGACATCTAGTGTTGTTTGTAGAGATCTAGTGTTGCTGTAGATATCTAGTGTTGTCTGTAGATATTTAGTGTTGTTTGTAGATATTTAGTGTTGTTTGTAGACATCTAGTGTTGTCTGTAGATATTTAGTGTTGTTTGTAGACATCTAGTGTTGTTTGTAGATATTTAGTGTTGTCTGTATATATCTAGTGTTGTCTGTAGATATTTAGTGTTGTTTGTAGATATCTAGTGTTGTTTGTAGATATTTAGTGTATTTTGTAGATATTTAGAGTAATTTAAGACATTTGTCGTCACCTAGAAGAAATTTCCCCTTAGACATACAATAAATATCTATGTATATTTTCAAAACATCTATTTGGAATTGATGAAAATTTTCTGAGATCATGTGAAAATGTAATTAATTCCTATCAAATTTTTCTTCTTTAACATAAAATGCAAAATTGACGGAATGACATGCCGAGACACTTGCATTTCAAACATGAACTACCTGTCATTTTTCTTCAAAAATGTAAGGAGGGATTCCAATGTATTTAATGGACTAACGCCGAATTATTAAATTACTATCTGACAGGGCCTCAAGCAGTATTTCAACTTGTAATCAGATTGGACCTAGAACAAATGTAGTCACACACCATTGTATGAGAGGATAAGACACCATGTCATGTCCGATACAACAGTAATATATTCTACATAATTGGTGCAGAATATGACAAGGGAGACTTAAATCTAGTGACATCTTACTGTAATAACGCCCTTACTGCAACTGCAATATCAATGACACAGCAATTAAAAATATTAACCCTTAATGAGCAGAATAATTTCTATCCATATTCAAATGCATTGTGCGTGTTAAAATTTAGCAATCCGGTTATCATAGTCTGTGCATAGCTGAAGTATTATGTCTGATCATCTGAATGTTCTGCGATATGGATCCCGTTCAGTTGATTCCGGGCCTTATGAATAACGAAAAGCCCAGGGACAGGTGATTTTAATCAGAATACAAATGCAGTTGCCAAACGTTTAAACATATTTTTCTGTCAAACACAACCTCAATCGTACATCAAAAGGATTCGATCAAACCCGAGTCTAGTTCATCACGGTCAAACCTTAGTATAAAATGACTACCGGATACTAGCAGTTTCTTTTATTACCATTGTATAAAGATATAGCGAATGCTTTTCTTCTGCCAGTCTTGTTTGTTTTCGGCTTCTGCTTGATCACAATTATATAAATTTGCTAAAATAGTATAAATCTGTAAGCGGGATAACAGAACTTGTTCAGTTGTAAGTTGTTTTATATTACTTTTAATTTTAATGATTGTTTTGATTTCGTTTGGTATATGTACATTAATTAACAACCAGGGTCATTAAATGACGACCTCCTGTGTATGTGGTGTCTCGCATGTGTGAAGTGAGAGGTGCATGTTTTGGGAGACTGCGGTATATTCGTGTTCTGCTCTGTTGTATAGTGGAACTCTTGCAATAAACCTGAAGCATGCCACCGATGACACCAACCAACACACCCCACCCAGTCACATTATACTAACAACGGGCGAACCAGTCGTCCCACTCCTTAATGCTGAGCTCAAAACATGAGCAGAAAGCAATATATCAATAATATATACAACAAATAAACATATACAATATAGACAGTGTCAAACACATCCATCCACACATTCACGAATGATATTTTTTTCATTTGTAAGTGAGTGTTCTGTGTAGCAGCAGAATCAGATTTAAATGAACAGACAGTGACTAAATGTCATGACATGGCGATGGAGAAGCATTGTCAGAGTATTAACTTTGATGCGAACAGTGCATGATAAAGCGGAAAATAAAAGCTAAAATAGAAAATGGTTTCTTTAGCTTCGTGCCATATTATAAAATTATATAGATTGGTGGTTCAATCATACTTTCGTCATCTAGGAAAGAATGATAATAAAAAAAGGTCAAAGTAACAACTATTCAAGTATACCTTTAAATATATGTCGACGGTTTTTTAACATTTTGTGATCCCGAGCGTAGATCCCTATCCTTCATATCCACGTATGAAAAAGTGTTTTTCTTTCATACCTCGACATATAAATGCAATTTTACTGCTATAATTTTCCGCCATTTTGAAATAAATTCGAAAAAAAAACGCGACTGCAAGTCAAATCTCCATACATGAAAATTGTGTGATATTTTCAACGCAAATCCCGTTGTTTGAATCTTTTAAAGTAAATTCAGCTTAATTTGTAAATGAAATTGTTAAAATTGTGCCTAGAAAATAGTAATTTTGTTGACGCTGTGACGTCACGAGGCTTTATTGAATGGATAGCCATGCAATACAGCTTCAGGCGACATGGGTGTATTGTCCTAGACCAGCCAGTATTACACGTGTAGGTATGAGAGAAATAATTTTCAATACATGCGCGTGTAGCGTAAATCTATGGCGTTCATTATATCCAAAGTTTCCTAGGAGATATCGGGCTAGCTATTTCATGTTGTGCTCTTTAGAAATGCATTGTTTGTCTTCACGGTCTGTGATGAGTAAGATTTCTACAGCACTTCTACAACAGTTCAAAGGAACGGATTACAGTTCATTATCATTGAAATGTCATACAAAATATCCAGTCACTGCCCTATAGAACTTAAAACGTTTCCCCGAGGGACTTACAAGAGAAACAACACAAAAGCTATGTAGAGAATATATATGGCAAATTTTAGAGATGATGAAAATGATATTAAATGATGCCAAATGTTAGAAAATGGCGCGAAGAAGACGACGTGGATGACAAATGATGGATAAAACTATAATCGAAATAGGTAGTTGGAGAATAAATACATTCTAAGTGATCACTATCCATCGATCATCATTATAACATTATCATCTGGTATTAGCTTATTACTTCTAAAGAATTATGTTTCCCAGGCTGTAAAAGTACATATATATTAATTAATTGATGACTAGATATTTTATATTGCTATGGAAAATAGAAATCAGAATTAACTATGATCGTGCCGGTAGACCGTGGCTTTTGTATTAGGATTCAGCGCACAAAAAGTTATTCAAATTCCGTCCTTATAAAACACAAATAATATACACAAATCCGTGAACTACTAAATGTTTTGATGGATTCTTTTCATATAATGTATTATGCCGTTCTATCAGCCAATCAGAAACTGCGTTAAAAAAGCCATCAGCGTTGCAAAAAGGCAAAACCTCAAAAGTAGGAGCTTACAAATAATGCGAGAATTTCACTAGAAAAGTGTTTAAATATGAAATACTGAGAATCATGTCATGGCAATTAAAGTTCCGTGCAAAGTACACAAAAATAACCGAAAAAAATCTGAATATTGTCACATGACCGATACGGAAATCGAAATATGGCGTGAGGTTTAGATTGAGCTCCTAATACAGGCGTCAGGGTCTGTATTGGCTGTAATGACAGCTGAACTAGTCGTATTACAAGTCACGCCAACTTGTTTGTTATGTTAAGTATCAACCTGTATTCCTCGGAAATATCCTTCAATATACACAAATATAAAATGCAGTTGTAGATGTATTCACCGGAACTAGCGACGATCCATCGAAAAGCTTCTGAATCTCAGCAATGCAATGTATCATGCAAGGTCACTGTCTTCTCTCTAGTCTGACCTTCGACGTTCACAGTGATTATGTAAACTAAATACATTGCATGTAAAATGATATATACTTCGATATTCAAAAATATTGTTTTAATTTGACAAGGTAAATGATAAAGTAAAATGTCACATCGCGGTTGCGTTGCAGCAATTATATGACCTACTGAAACATGATAAACGATAGCTTGTTTATCTAACGATAACAACGATTATCGAAGTAAAAGAAATTATCAGTTGCATTTCCCCATTTTCAAATCAGCGTTTTGGGAGACTACTATTTAAGAAAAGTGATGAAGATGCGTTTTCATATGCAAAATAATATGAGACATTGTGAATGTTGGCCCTTTGCATGATAGCTCTACATAAAAAAGAAATATATATATATGAATTCGTGTAAATCACCGACCAAGATGCAAGTCGTATGCAAATTTGCAGTCATTTAACCATTTATCAATGGTATTTAGAAATTTAGAATATCGATTATTTAACTATTTAATTATTGTTTTAAACACCTTATATCTCGACATTTTTAACAGTGAGTTTTGAAAAAAATAAACACTTTATGTCAAAATTGAAACCTAGTACTGTGTCGCGCGATTATCTGATCTATTGGGCGAGCCTTTCATTGAACTAGTGTACATGTATGTAGTGAGGTGTAAACAGATCAGGTATCAACGTGTACAAGTAAACAGTTAAATCATGGAATTATACAGGGTTTTAATACTATAGAAGGAAAAGACTAAAAATATTGAGGAGTAAAACTAAAGTAAAATATAAATTAGCTAGGGGTGCAGCAAAATAATTCGACGAATTTTATCGTTTGATGAAGAGTTCTTTGAAGTGTTAGCACAGTGTTTTACAATTAACATGGGAACAAACCATCAACCCGTATTTACAATTACACATATATAACCTTAGTAGCAATAACAATATATATTAACTGATTCGTGAAAATCTGTAACTGGATTAGATGAAAGTTCTAAAGAGGTGTGAGAGACATTCTCACATTTTATTTTAATTGATTTAGTATAATCAATTTTAGCTAACTGCATTGGTACTCACGCCTATTATGTACAGAATATATTTAACTAATATTTCCTTTAAAGCGACAATTTTTCAACCCATCATTTTATATACATCTATTCTTTAAACATGAAAAGTAAGAACAGTAAACTAATAAGATATCGCATTCTTACATAGAAACAGTGGTCCTTTAACAATAACTAAGGTTCACCGTTGTATTGCTGTATTGTAATAGAACTCTGCCGAAATGCCTGCCAGAGTTGAATGGACATTTTAAAGCTTATAGTGGGTTCGATGGTGGAGTGCAGGGTACTAATTTTTGAAAATTATTAAGTCAGTAGAAATAGGGCTACTATTTTATATATATTTTTATAATTGCAAATTAGATAAGGATACCTTACAGCAAATTTCATTGTGAACTAAATAAAGACGACTATATATCATTATTTTCGTATTGTTGTGATGCTCAAGCCTTGATTGTGATGAGCATTAAAATCAACTAGTTTAATCATTATTCCTACGGAGTCGGTAAACAAATTCAAGTCCCTTATATCAAGTTTTACCCTATCTGCCAATAAGGACATTTCTATATGCTGGCTACAAAAAGAACAAAGGTCACACAATGTATTATATGTAGGGTGTACGAACTGAATATGCTCATGCTTATGCTACATGTATTTCAAGCTTTTGATTTTTGAACGAGGTTAAGAAGCATTATGCTTAATTTGGGACCGAAATCGAGAAATATATATTTATCAATAGTATTTAAGTCTTTAACAAAACAGTTGTAAGATATCATTATGGTTTTTTCACATTATTAAAATCAAACCTAAGATTTATTCTATATCCGTTTCGGAAGTGCTATAAAAATAATTTGAAGTTTTTTTTCTCTATATGACTTCTGTTTTTGTTTGCGCTTTAAGTATACGAAGTAAATACAATTTAAGTTATAGTTGTTTTGAAATGAAGATAATAGCTATACTAATTCCATTATTCCATTGCAGATGATGATGCAGTGACGTCACTGTTCCGAGATGTCAGGCACGAATGTCCTCAAAGTCCTGCTAGGGCTCGTGGTCATGCTTTCTTTGTCACGTGATCGAGTATGTGGGCTACGTCACCGATGCGGAAGTGTGCCGGATATTTTTGTTAGTGATGACGAAACAGGGGGATACAAAATAACAGTCCGTCACCAAAGCCTGGACCCACTTCTCGATCTCATCCCTAACGTTACATACACAGGTATATACAGAATAACCATACCGTTGATAGATGTGAGAGTAAATTATGTTAATTCGACAAAAATGTTCTATAATTAAATATACCATACAAATTCCAATCCTTTCTTAATGGCCTGTCATCTGTTTCTCTCCTCAACTGATATCACGAATGCAGTTAGATATAGGAAACTGTGTGGCAAAACCATCATCTACGGTAGCAATGCTTAATTCGGACATATGACAAAGGCCTTGTCCCATCTGACTATTGGTTCATTAGACCAACTACGCTATACTCGAGTTAAACACATCTTCAGGGATAACACACACACACTTACCGGATGTACTATGACGTTCATGAGAAACAAAATGATATCAGAAGTTGCGCCAAGTGTTTGTTTTGGTGTTAGTTACTATGTCACATTTAATTATTTTTAGCTGTATTTACAATAATTTCTATGATTTTATTATTATTTTCTTGTGTGAATCCGCCATTTGACCATTATTTGAAGCATCGTAGATATTGATAGGCTTCTCCACAGAAACAACTCTACGGTGACCGTCAATATCACTGAGACATGAGGACGTCAACGGTAACGAGATCCATTTGTCCTAACTATTCACTACTACTGGTTTATCAAAGGGAAATCTTACCTTTTGTGGCAGACAACAAACCATATTGTAAGACTACTTATTAATGCGCTCAGTGTTCAGCTTCTTTGTTATGTACTGTCTATGTCGCTTCTCCCTGTAGGATTTGGTTGTTAAAAGCTAGGTCCATGCCTTCATTCTCTAGATGGCCATTTCATCTTAATTCATTATTGCGATAACACGAAAAGAATCGTCGTATTGCCAACATCTGACAAACAGATGCTCTAACTAGCGTCCAGGAGACTTACGTACCGACAATTAGGTAATATGTCGTCTGTAGGCGTTTTGCATACTGCGACATTTTATTAATTAGTCGCCTAAGGGCGTGTTGGGTACTGCGACGACTTGGTAATAAGACGCCAAAACGCAAAAAGGTGTCTTGCCTAATGCTACATTTTTGTAACAAGTCGCCTAAAGGCGTCTTTTGTAACGCGACACACAGTGATGATTCCCCGAATGTGTCTTACATACCTTGCCATTTTGAAAATACGCAGCCTAAAGGCGTCTTTGCGTATCACGGCTATTTGTTTATAATTCTCTTAAAGACGTCTTGCGTACTGCGACAATTTCGTAATAAGTCACCTGAAGGCATCTTACGTACTGCGACAATTTCGTAATAAGTCGTCCGGAAGCGTCTTTCGTACTGCAACAATTTCGTAATAAGTCGGCGAGAGGCGTCTTTCGTACTGCAACAATTTCGTAATAAGTCGCCGAGAGGCGTCTTTCGTTCTGCGACAATTTCATAATAAGTCGTCCGGAGGCGTCTTTCGTACTGCGACAATTTCGTAATAAGTCGTCCGGAAGCGTCTTTCGTACTGCGACAATTTCGAAATAAGTCGCCTGGAAGTGTCTTTCGTACTGCGACAATTTTGTAAAAAGTCGCCTGGAAGCGTTTTTCGTACTGCGACAATTTTGTAATAAGTCGCCTGGAGGCGTCTTTCGTACTGCGACAATTTCGTAATAAGTCGCCTGGAGGCGTCTTTCGTACTGCGACAATTTCGAAATAAGTCGCCTGGAAGTGTCTTTCGTACTGCGACAATTTTGTAAAAAGTCGCCTGGAAGCGTTTTTCGTACTGCGACAATTTCGAAATAAGTCGCCTGGAAGTGTCTTTCGTACTGCGACAATTTTGTAAAAAGTCGCCTGGAAGCGTTTTTCGTACTGCGACAATTTTGTAATAAGTCGCCTGGAGGCGTCTTTCGTACTGCGACAATTTCCTAATAAGTCGCCTGGAGGCGTCTTTCGTAATGCGACAATTTCCTAATAAGTCGCCTAGAGGCGTCTTTCGTACTGCGACAATTTTGTATTAAGTCGCCTAGAGGCGTCTTTCGTACTGCAACAATTTCGTAATAAGTCGCCTGGAGGCGTCATTCATAATGCGACAATTTCATAATAAGTCGCCTGGAGGCGTCTTTCGTACTGCGACAATTTCGTAATAAGTCGCTTGGAGGTATTTCATACCGCATTACTTTTACTATTTTGATATCAAGTCGTACAAAGGTGCACCAATATTCTGTCATTGTATACTTCGCGAAAGAGAAGGATAATAAGTGTTTTGGTGTAACATGGACAGGATAACATCTTGCACAGTAACATCACATGTAAAGGGAGGTACAAAAGGCCACAGGCTGTCTGCTGAATGGGAAGCGGTAATTAGAGTCAGAACAGGGTTAATTGAACTACATAATCTTGGTTGTAGTGAAAGGCTAAATGAAGTGCGCATGTCTCTGAAACGACCTAGGAAATTGGTCGTCGGGAAATTATGCATTAGATCTAAATGTCATTGTTAATTGTGTCTATAAATACACATACCCTTTATTCAAATAATGAAAACCTATCATAGTTATTCACCATTGAAAACATTTTGGTTATTTGTATTCATTCCTTCATACATGTATATATATGGTATAGGTAGGGAAGAATTGCGAACATCTATGTCTCTCGATCACATGCTCCAGGAAAGGAACACTGCAAAACCATCATTATTTGATTAATGGAATATTTCAATATAACTAAAACAATACACTCTTACATAATAGACGTTGGAATTGCCACCTTTGTAATGTGTATTTGTAATCATAGGAAATTGAACCGATACCATCACAAACATCAAAACGAATTGTTTTGGCCGCTACACCAATTGCCTATTGTATGAGCAAAATGAAACAACGGGGTGGCAAGTGTGTGGGTTACAAAATTGTCCGATATAAAAAAAACAACTATAATCAAAAGTTATTGTTATTTTAAAACAAATGATTTTATCTCTCCTTTATTTCAATAACCTGCGTATGAACATCCCTATCTTAATTCAATGTATGTTTACCCATTACTTAAACAAAAATGTGTGGGTTTTTTTTTAATAAGGCCTGCGCATTCATTTTATACAAAATTATAACAGCAAAAATTAACACATAATGACATAACATAATGAAGTTATTACATCAGTCGCCTTTATTTAATTTATGTACATATAAACAAAATAGAGTCTCTTAAAGTGTTTCATTCTATGATAACAAGCGCATTTATTTTACCTCAATTACGTATTATATTATGAGAAAGATTAATGCAATATTTCAAGGATGAATAGTTCAAAGATCGCAGCGATTGTAAAATGAAATGAGGTAGTTCTGTGGGAAAATTTCATTAAATAATGACATAATAAATAACGATGTTATTTAAATAACACATTTATAAACAGCAAACACAAGAGAAAAAACTAGTTAACTACATATTTATTAAATTAAATTATATACAACACTTATATATTTGGTGTATCAAGGCTGCTTACTCCAGGGTTACTAACTACCATTTAGTATTACTTAAATGTGATTCTACACGTTAAACGATATACTGGGAAACAGTGTTTCCATGACAGTGAATGCCTAATAGAATGTTATGGGATAGCTATGCCCTCAACGATATTAGATAATGTCTGATAGGCTCAAAGATATAAGAGAAGCAGGAACAAACGTGACCCAAAACACTGTACCATGTGTATGTAAGTATATTCTGAAATACTTTAAAGCTAGCCCTCCATGCTGAGATGGTGGGAATTCTTGTTAGCTAGGCCCGCAACGGTATGTGTGAAGCTGCGACTCACCAACCTGACTCACAACAGAAAGAAGCTAATTAGGATACTTCAGAAGAAATTCTTAGAAAGTGGGGATTTAAATTCCCCAGGTATTTGGGATTTTATTTCCGGTTTCCCATTTTATTGTTTAGCGTTTAAGTAATGTTAAATGATAGTTAGTAAGCCTGGAGTGAGTAGCCCCTGATACGCCAGTATATGTGTACTTGATATCATTAAATTTACCAACAACGATTCTGTTAACCAAGGACGTAGATGGGGATAAATCATTGATGTAAGAATAAGAGTAATGAACTACGATATCCAATTATACACGGAGTAGGCTACCTACACATTGATACTGTCGAGGTGGATGTTCTTTTGATAAACACCTATTATCGCTACTGGAACGGTACCCAGTCATATCAGGTTAACTGCTTCAAGGACATTTGTACCTCCACGTGACTTTGTTTATTTGTTATGCTAGGATTGTTTCTTTATTATGCTAGGATTTTCATGGATAAACAGAAGAAAGTATTTAGATGGGACAATTTACTCCAATCTCATTTTTTTTCATGAAAATCCGTTGCAATTATTTTATTTCATTAATTACAATACCGATAGACGAAACATTTTTTGTACATTACCAGGCCCTGATTTCTCGAAACAAAACTGACTTAAAGATGCTCCACCGCTGACAAACGGTATTTTTTCACTATCAAACACAGGAGCAGACGATTTAGTATTTTTCTTTAGTTACAAAAGTTACTTACTTTACACCATTACCACAATTGAAAAGTTTGAGCTTCTGATTTTACTTCAAGTTAAAAATATGAAAAATAATTAATTGCATCCCGAAAAAATTCCGTATCACTATATCCTATATGGAAGGAAGTACTGATTGCGCATGCACGAAAGGCAAAAGAAATTATTTAATATTATTTTCTGTGTTAATCAGATATATATATACACGATTAAACACCGATTATTGTTCAAATGATGAATATCATTTATGCTCTGTCGGCGGTGGAGCATCTTTAAGTCTAAAGTTTTAATATACATAAGGAAAAAAACCTTAAGTTTTGACTGAAGTTTGCACTTCTGTTTCGAGAAATTGGAGCCTGAACTGATATTTGTCAAATATAACCAGTATTAATATGTCAATCACCTCCGAATGTTTTTTGCATTTGTGATACCAATGGCTAATAGATAATATTTTCTCGTCCCTACTTCTCATTTCAGTTGAGATCCATCAGGAATTTTTTGACAGAAAAATACATGCTTTAGAAATAAAAATTTCCCATGATGCTCATAATGATAAAAACAAAAGTGAGGAAACCGGACGTGACGTTTTTGGGATGCACTGTGGGAATTTCCGTACGCCTGTGCGCTTACAATGGATACCTCGTACAAGTCCTCTTGATTGTGTCAGATTAAGGTAAATTAATGTTGTACAAAGGATTAAGGCATTTCACAAATTATATTACTTTAACACACTTTGTTGTAATGTTTTCCTATGGAGAAACTGGGACCTGGACAAATTCACGGTAGGGAATGTACGTCACAAACGTTACTAAGAGAACAACGTAATCGCTGCCGTGAGACCCACTTCGGTGTAAGCTTATCTCTGTTTGTATCTTTATCAATTAACTTATAAATTATCAATGCCGTCTAAAGTACTTTAAATTTATTCAAGATTCATCGTCTGTTAATAGATTTTTTACAGAATGTGCCGTTTTCAACGCGGAAATGCAGCAAATTACCCCTAAATCCCCTTTTCTAGCATATTTCAATATCATAAAATAATAGTAAGCCATACCAAACTCGTTTAGAACAGCGTTTGGTAAATTTTGAGCAGGAACAACTTGTATAGAGGACTTTTTGGAAGAGGGAAATCTCCAGCTTAAGGTTTTGAGAGAGCGAAATACATACTACACAGCTTGACACATTATCG
The DNA here is from genome assembly GCF_041381155.1 of Argopecten irradians. Lineage (NCBI taxonomy): Eukaryota > Metazoa > Mollusca > Bivalvia > Pectinida > Pectinidae > Argopecten > Argopecten irradians. Next base: position 54,049,901 of record NC_091135.1, read on the forward strand.
ATTACTTGTCTCGAAATAACTACAATCAGATATACCTGGTAATGTCAGACAGCAAAGGATATCTCTGATTTGATCTGCAGACTATCACCAGGTATTGGATTACTTCTGTATTTTCTGTATTACTTTTATATATAGACATCAGCGAAGAGGAATAAACAGTCGTAAAACTATCCATAACATAAGTATATCCAATTTCACAAGAATAATCTGCACGTCTGATCCAACCCAAAGTAATTGGTTCTAATAAAATACAAACAGTTTCTGTTATAGCCAATGAGCAGATGTACAATTCTTTTTATGTATTCTCAAATCTTATAGGTTTCTTAATCAGTTGGTCACGATTTTGAAGTTGAAAACTAAATAGTATATCCTTTTAATAGGTATCATTACACAATAGAATTGGGATTAACTGTTATTAATACTGTGTTCCGATTAGGTCGGAGGATTTAGTAGGAACACTGACAAATGCAAAACAGACATCAAATTCTCAATTTTCATGTCTGATTTTTACTGCCAACATATTTTCATCAGTTTATTCATCACCGGAATGTGTCATAGTAAAACTAAAGACTTTGCGGGCGACACCAGATGGTATAGGTAATTTGGAATTGTTATTCAGTGACAGAAATATGTACTAAACCTTGTGGTCTTGCTAAACTTAAATGTACATTTTTTTGTCGTATTTTTGCCAAATTTTACAGGCAATACCACAATCTACGAATCAATAATAATACCTAACATTATGTCTAATGCACATATTTTATCAACTTAGTTATGTTCATGTATACCTAACAAGTGGTATATAGGTATATAGAATATAAATTGTTTTATTGATATATGCCTTTTATAAGCCTGAGCATTTTTCAATAGTTTATAGCACATCTACTAAAATTCTAAAAAATCCCACAATTAGGGAGACTTGCAAATGCTTTATGATAACGTTATCAATCTTTATAAGAAAATCAAAGTGTTTCTTCCATCGGACACTTGGACTAACTAAGCTAGTACCTCTCAGTGGTTGTGCAATTCATCTGGGACCCGCGTTGGCCGAGGGGTTAATATGTATGTCTCGACTTATTGTCACAAGCCCTCTACCTCTGGGTCGCGAGTTCGAATCCCATGTGGGGCAGTTGCCAGGTACTGATCGCTGTCGGATGGTTCTTCTCCGGGTACTCTGGCAAACCTGGCACGTCCTTACATGGCTGTTAATAGGACGTAAAACTAATAAAATCTTATAAATTATCTATTTGTTCATTCACAGGGCAATTATCTTTGAAAATGATACCAAGGCTTACAACATCAGTTTGGAACTATGCAAACCAAAAGGTAGGTTTATGTTATTTCGTTATTGGCAATCAAATAATACTAAAGATGATAAGACTAGTCCTACTAGCAGGAAATGGATTTCCCCGTCTATTCCACTGATCTAATTAGTAAGATACTTAAGTACGGCGGTTGAATATGTTATTCGACTCTCTTGTAATCATTAAGCCAAAACATTGATGTAAAGGCGGTTCTAGTAGTTTAATAAACGCATTTATCTTTCAAAGTAATTGGCATCCTTACTTGAACAGGACAATTGACAAACATCGATCAAGAAAGTTTATCATATTTCTCTGCTGTCCCATTTGAATAAAGCTTAACGATTTGTTTTCTTTTGATATACCTTTTGAGAATACGCATAAATTGTGCAACTCGGATTGAATCGAAATTTTTTCACTTTATCACTGAAATTGCAATAGAAGTTGGGTTTTTTCACCGTAACAACTACATTTGTTTTACTGACGTATTTCTGAGCACGGTTAAGCTTTTAATTTCTAAATTGTCAACATATAAAACTATTTGATAGATAAATTTCTGCCAAATTCTCCTTATTGTTAGTACGTAGTGTAACATAGATCCAAAGTGTACCATATGTCGTCCCAGTTGTCTTCGTTATGGTGATTTGGTTTTGGCAATGTGTAATGTATACACTATCTAACACGGACGTTACCACATGATATTTGGATATTAAAGCCAGAAGTATCTAGCAAACAGTTTTAATATTTGTGTTCATCCATTAGGATGCCGACAGTATTACAATGCCGATAACAAAGGAATGGTGTTCAGTCCAGGGTTCCCAGAGAATTACATCGACAACTACAACTGTACATATGTTATTTACTCACGAAGTCAACATCTAGTCCATCTACAGGTATGTACTGTATACTTGATGTTAGGGGAGTTAAAGGTCGTTGTTATTATCCTGAAATAAACTGCATCATCAAGGTTAATGAAACAAAACATATCAATATGACATTGTTTGATCCTTGATTACAAAAACGTTTATATGAAGAGCATTATGTAAAATGACGTTATGTTAGAAATTTAGTTACTGTACAGGAAATATTTTTATAGTCAAGTTAAATAAGTCTTATCAATGTTATACACATGCATCTATATATATGTTGTGTGAAATGCAATAGTATTAAAGTATGTTCAAATTCCTCTTTCTTGTGAATGCTAAGCTCTGCAAGTTTTTAATTTGCTCATGTGACTCTTAGTAGATATATTATGTCAAAAGGCGGTGTTCGCAAAATGAAATCCAAGTAAATACATCAGATATGTACATATGATGTAAAGTGACATTTCAGTTAACGGTTCTCACAATGAAATCCGCTGAAATAATATTGTGTTGTCACGATTTAATTATATCATTGATGTAAAAGAGTTATTTTTGTGCATACAAAATGATGTTTACAAAAAAGCCAATTTAAAGTTGTATGGTCTATAACTTTCGCTCTTTTAGTTATAGTGAAAACTGTTTAAGTGTTATACATATTTTTCTCCGTCTACCTGAGTTTTAAACTTTCTAATTTTACCACTTTTTATAAAGTTGCAGCACTGGAAGTATCTTTAATTATAAAAGAAAAAAAAGATCTTTTTAACGTGTACACGTGAAAAATAGGCTCGAAAGATGCCGAATCATTCCGAACTCTTCCGAACATCGTCGCGACAATCTCGAAGTAAAACGAGAGTTGTGAAACCAAGAGAAAACATCAACAATTTTTCATAAACAAAACATGTGGTCGACCTCATCAGACTTTATCTACAAAGAAAATAATGCTCGCACATTACTATATTTGATCCACACAATATTTTACGGTAATGTGTAAATTGGATGTTTCAAATACTCTATCTGTGGACATATACCAGCATGATTTGCTCATATAAGCCAGAAGGAAAACGTAAACAAACACATGTGCGCTTACGCTAGTTATCTGGCTCACCACGTGCAGGTCGTGTCGAACGTCAGTTACGTGATACGATTCGGAATCCGAAGTCACTGAACATGGCGGTGATTGAAGGCGCTTTATTCAAAACCAGGAATATATGATTCCTAGATTTCGGCTCTCTTATAGGCCGACATATGCTTTTGGGGAGCTAAATCATCAAGTTACATTTCAATGTTTAAATATCAAATGTTTAAGTTACATATCGTTACAGTGAAATTAGCAGCAATACAACTTTAACGTATTGGGTGTCTACCTTCCACTTGCGTCAGCCTTTCTGTATTCTTTCTTATTTCAGTTCAGGAGTTTTGAACTTGAACCATCGTATGAGGATCGGTGTTTTGACTCTATTTTGATTCAAACTGACAACAGTTCATCGGTTCTTTGTGGTACACGAAACAGCAGTGGTCTGAATGAGCTGAACTTTTCCTCTAATGACGGTGTTTTGTTCCTGACCTTAGTGACGGACTATAAGGTGGTAGCCCAGGGGTTCCGCGCCTTCTACTACACAATCGACACGAGTAACGGTATGGTCACTAGGATCTATAACGGTAACGACTTCTTCGTGGTGATATTGTAAATCAGCTGATTTTCAGGAAATACAAATTCTCGTATTAATTCGCGAGAGAGCGCGAGAATGCGAATTCAAAGATTTCGCGAATCATTGTGAAATAAACGCAAGGTTTTCTGTTGATCCCAAATATATGTATTTGCAAATCTGTTGAAAATTACAAAGACGTGAACTAATATATACGTTATACTTTATTCTGTCGGAAGTTCTACTTAAAACTAGTTACTAAAAGTTGGACTTGATAACTCGTATTGCTTTTTTCAATTTAAACGTATTAAAATATAGCACATTTCTAACTTTGCTCATTTTAAAATCATGACGATGGTAGTAAATGGTTATTTGGTTAAGCTTTTAAATTAGTTTTTGTTTATGTGTAGTTATACTTAAACACCTCGTATTACACAGTACCATGCTGCATTCATCCCGCATAAAATGTGCAGTCGAGTTCGGCTAGGTGTTTCAATTATTTCATTGTTCTTTGTCTTTAGAATGCAATATGTGGAGAACTTCTCCTCCGACATATTTAACACGATATTGAAAAATAAAATAAAGTAGGTTTAATTTCATCATGACCTTAAATATGCTGTGATAACGAGGATTTACTCATAGTGGAATATCTATGCATCATTATCTATTCTAAAATCAAGTGATTGTAATCGCATTCTGCATTCGAACATCGTTTTCTCAAAGTATATGTTATATAAATGTAATAGTTTTCACCATCAGAACTATTCTTTATGTATATATGGCCTTTCGTCATATACGAATATTTCAATATCTTTTTCTTAATATTCCTTTTAGGAGGCTGTAGCTACACCACGTCTAACGTAACAGGACAGATACACAGCCCGAACTACCCAGACAAGTATTACCCAATGACCACCTGTGTGGTAAGGATAATCTTACCCACTCGATTTCGAGTCACGCTCCACTTACAACATCTAGACTTGGATAACTCGAACAGGTCAGGGGATTGTTCCACCGGTGATGACTTTGTAATGATTCAAAACGATATGGAGGATGAACCAAAAAGTTTCTATTTGTGTGGTAGCATGTTGGGTTATAGTCCTGAACGAACTATGATTCAGTCCAGTGGATCAGAGGTGACCGTCACGTTTAGGTCCTACAGTATACACGAGGGGAGCGGTTTCATGATACGATACACCGCTCTGGAATCCTGCAGGAATGTAACTTATCAAAATAAGACATATGGGATTTTCAATAGTGTAAACTTTCCTGACAAATATCTAAATAATCAAAATTGTTTTACGTCTATAAATTTGACTGAATCTTCCAAAATATTAGAAGTCAGATTCAACTATTTGTATACTGTTTCGCATGAAAACAATGCGTGTATGAAACAGGGAAGTTGTAAAGATGATTACGTAGAAATACATTCTGATGACGTCATCACTCGTTTGTGTGGCTATTGCACACGTGGTCGAGTACCGGTAATATTTTATTCCGCCTCTGGATTTGTAATGATTCGGTTCGTCACGGACAACCATCAGACACAGACGGGCTACAGTGGCCAGTGGAGGCTCGTGGACAGAATACCACGTGACGACCTTCCTTGTTCCACCTTGTCTATTGCCACGGATGAGTTAACATATGACGTCAAATGGGAAAAGAAATCCTGGCCCGACGCAGACATGGACTGTAAAAACGGAGGCGGATTTCTTGTCTCTGTGTCCAGCATATTTATTCAACAGCTGCTTGAAAAGTTTATTATAGAAAAGTAGGTCATTTTGAGTTTTCTGTGTCGATGTTTTTTTATTATGGCCGTAATATCCCTTGCCTGCCTTCGAAACGTTCAATGTCATGCAAATGATTCTTTCTAAAAAGGTATTAAGAAGATTAACTGTTTTTAATGTATTGCTATAAAGTTTTTTAAAAAAGGTAAATTTCGCTTTAATGTATAATGAAGTGTAACTGATGGAAAACCTTCAATTTTAAATGATTATCAGAACTATGAAATATGAAAAACTCTGAAATATTGGTTGCAATTCATGCAAAGAAGTTTCATCTTGATCAATTTTAGATTTCCCTGCAATCCATATGGGGTATATATATATATATATATATATATATATATATATATATATATATATATATATATATATATATATTTACATGTATACGAAGTTATGAGTAGTTTTTGAATGTTAATGAGAAGTGTATAATTGACATTGGAAGTCATAAAATGCTTTTTAAAAATATGCCTTTTGTATGCCGTCACATGTTTGTCTTCATTGACGTGCTTGGGGTTTAGTTAGAAGCGCCAATGATGATTATATAACAATGATGCCGTATAACATACTTTGACCCATGAACTGTGCTGTTTTCAGCTCAAACTGTTGATGTATATAACAATGATGCAGTATAACATACTTTGACCCCTGAACTGTGCTGTTTTCAGCTCAAACTGCAGTCATCATGCCACATCCTTTTGGATAGGTGCCAGTGATCGTCGGTTTGAAGGAGACTTTTTCTGGGCGGACCTCACACGAATGAAATTTACGAGCAAGTAGAATGTTTTCATACGTGAAATAAAGTTTCAAAACCGATTCTCATTTGAGATTGTGAAATCACACAAACTAAATCAAACTTTATATTACATTGTCGTCAACAAAGTAAAAATGTTTTCTCTTCCGAGGCATATAGGTAAAGTTCACTAGAAATTAAAAGAAACTAGATTTTCCATCATTATTAGTTTCAACTATCTCAGCAAACAGCAAACAAACATTGTGTGTGTGAGTGTGAGTGAGTGTGTGTGTGTGAGTGGGGTGGAGAGGTGAAGATTGCATTGGCCGGGATTGATTATGTAGTCGCTTAGTCGTCTGATAAAGTGCAAAGTGTTTGCAAAATATAAAAACTATCCATTTGTTTTCAGATTTTAAGAATTTCTAAATAAGTTTTATTACTTTGCTTTTAGAAACTAAATTACTAATACGGACCCTGGAACACGACCATCAGTATAGTAACTGTATTGTCTCTTTTATTTTCTGTTTCATCATTTTTAACTCTGAGTCTTGTCGAAATAACGATCTAAACAATATCCTGCTCGTACAATTCTTAGACTGGTTCGAGGGATGGGCCCACTACAACTTTTCTATACGACAGCCCAGTGATGATGGCTTGTCTGACGAGGACTGTGTCGAAATGAGGAACGCCTTCCCTCTCCCTGTCAAGGGAATCAAACACACTGATTCGTATTACTGGAACGACCGGAACTGTCTTGTTGAAAATCCGTATATATGCCAGACACCGAACAATGGAGGTATTGATTTTAAAAAGTACATGTTGTCTAACTCATATATTTGTAATGTATGTTACGTGACGGAGAGGCAACCGTTTGTTACATATATTTAACATCGTCAAAGTCAGTGGGGATTTTAAAATTGAACTGATAATTAACCATTGAATTTACGTTTGAAGGAGGAGTATCACTCGCCCATTCAGTGATCAGCAAAATAATTAGCTTTTTGGTATGTTTCCTGTGTCCACACTAAAATGTTATTTTTGTTTACTAGATCATGTTTCGTTTAGCAATTCCATTAATTTGTTTTATGTCATCAGTAACGTTTCCTACTGGCTGGAATAGTTTAGTAACCAGAGGAGTCCAGGACCTTACTATAGACAGTCAGGAGCGAATTTTTATAAATAGTCTACATTTTCCTGGAAATTACGAGCACTTCACCGATACGACGCATCGCATTTCTAGCTCCAATCCGTTTCATCGTCTACAAATTCGTTTCGAAGCGTTCGATCTAGAACAAACAGAAAGGTAAATAAAATAAAATATTTCAATTACATGTTGTAGCCATTGTTTGAGCTGAAATTCCATAAAACAGTTATAATGATGAAGCATACAAACTTTATTGAAGAAAATATCTTTAAATTCCATTATCTTGTAGAATTGTCTATCTGAAACAACAAGCAAATTATGAATAATTCTCCGCTATTGCAAGAAGGCAGCTACTAGCATGATAACCTTATAGCAGTTATGATATAATATGACAAAAAGGAAACGATGTATGTCTGGATTCATGATTAAAACAGTAAATCATGGTCTCCATCTATCAGTGAAAACGGTCTCTGCTTACAAACTACACCTTGATTCCAATATAGGAAGTGGCCCTCTTGTGTTAGATTTGGCGCAGATGGCAATCTTCGAAGTAAATCAGGTTATAAAAACACCAATTTGTTTTGCCAAGTAGTTTTGTTACAAAACCGTATGAAAATAGAATAACAAGCATAATTAGAACTATAGGTTTCATAGGACACTCATTATCACTTCGGCGTCTGTCATTGATACCAATACTACATGGCCTTGTTAATGTTGGTCATATGACCAATAACTCCGCCGTTACACTGGTATAAAGCAATATAGGAATGGTTTCCATTAACATATTGTTCCACGTTATAACTCCTTATATCATAATTCTGATGATATATTTTGTTAGGTTTTCTCAAGCTATATTCCAGTCTTTATTCACGTTTGCATTAGTTCTCAAGGAGAGAAACGCAGATAAAAATACTACCTGTTAAAAAAGTGGGTGGTCGAAATTTGACGCTAGAAATATGACTTTAATTTTTATATAATTGTATCGTTATCTTCATTTTTTTATCATTTTGGTTATATCCATCGACAGCTTTCTCCGCATTAAAAGCCTACATAATGTCTTTTCTCATTTATTGCTGTCAAATCCCTTTTCTTTAAGAACCTATTGACATGCACTTCTATTGACATAATATTTTAAAGCGTGTCTTAATAGGTATATCTTCTGACTAGGAAGATAGGTACTTCGATGTCGGGAATTTTTCATGGTTGATTTCACCAACAGGAAGCTATTTTCTGTTGGTTTATATTCCAACACATTCATTTGGGTTGTCTTTGTTGTAAAACCACTTCAACATTGACGAGAAGGTAGCAGGATCCATTTACTGCACTTATATATGTAAGGTTTCATTAAAACAGTCTTTGAGTTATAAACAAAAACCTTTAACCTCAGATGCAGTTTCTGAAGCAAAATGTTCTGAAGCAAACTGTATACCAATACTTCACAACTTACGAAAGCAACTCACAATCCTAATATAAATTCTTATCTTCAAATAACACTACAAATGCTTTATTGCTGTCGAACGTTCTTCTTTTGCCTACTTATTTTTTGTTGTCGTTATTTCAACAACCTTTAACTACTGAGGAGACTTACTTATAAATTGTTATGTGCCAATCCTGTTTGAGAACTTTAAAAAGGAATATAAAATATTTGTAAATCATATTCCCAGTATATGAACTTCAGTTTAGTTAAGATTAAGGAGTAAAATATAAGAGATAACAGTAACTTTCTTGTATCTTGCTTGTCACGTAGATTATTCAAATTGTGACATGCTCTTCTATTATTTAGGATTCATAAATTCCGAAAGAAACTATTTAGCCGGTAATACCTGCAATAAGACCAAATAAATCGATGATAAGTGGTACTTATTTAGAATGTTTTTAATTTTAGAGGGAAGATCATATAGATATTCCTCGATAATACTCGAGTAAGAAGCTATCTTTAGGACCAAAAGTTTGCCTTAAACTTAATCTATAAACGTATTCATTACAAGGATAGGATTTTCAATTTAAATGATAAAAGCACAATTTCTCCATTACCTTTTTTTTCTTACCACTGGTTTTCCTAGCTTTCTCATTCAAAATTATGTTTAATATTTTTTTTGTCAGCTGCCTTTGCGATAACATAACTCTCAGCAGTTTTTCTGATGCCTCCCCGGATGTAACGCGATGCGGCAACTGGAATAAGAAGATTAAACTAATGGATTGGACGTCTCGGAGTAATAGAGCAAATATTCGCTTTCAGACAGACAACTCTGTTTCTGGGTCAGGTTTTCGATTGTCAGTGATCGCTCGAGAAGGTATATCTACTTACTTCTTAGAAACCATTCGTGATGACCCTGAAAACTACTCGCTTTCACTTTCTTATGCTTTTAATCTACTCATGTTCAATTCGATGTATTATAATATACTCTTGGTCAATTCAATAAGCCTGAAACTGTTCACATAGTTAAATAAGAATCTACCAATGTTCATTTTAACATATCATAATCTACTCGCATTGGAACTGGTGCACGTTCGATTTGTTGTATCTAGAATGTAATATGTCTTACCAACTGGGAAATCGTTTACATTTGTGTAAACGCAGTCGGTTGTCGCGCAAGAATACATACAATGGAACACTGACTTCCACAAGTAATGTTAATGCGCATCAGATTTGGTATATATTATTTCTGTAATTTTAATTCTTCAATTAAACAATTTGAATGTAATGAATATCTTTCAGAAAATAAAATATTGACAAATATTGAACTTGACAACATTTCACGCCAATTTGGAGCCAGCTGTTCCGGGATTACATCAATCGTAACATTGAAAAAACGTTTTATTTCAAAGGAACATTTTAAAAAGAAATAGTCTGTTGAAATGTAACGCACGTCATTTAAAACATCTGTCCAACAAATGCAGTTGAGTCTAGTAAATAACAAAAATACAAATAATTCCTTAATTAGTCCTAACTTCCGGCGATTATGACGTCGTCAAAATCACGTCAAAATATGACGTCACAATCACCGGAAGGTGAAACTAATCGGCGTTAAATCGTGCTTTACCACTTTCTTGGATCTCGCAGTCCGTATTGCACCTGTTTGTTTTATAAAAAAAAGTGTATTGTATCTTTATATAAATGTTCGATTTTGCTTTACAAATTGTCTGGATTTTTTCAGATCCAGTCTGTATGGAGGCGTTTCGGGATGTGTACACTATACTGGTCGTGGATCCCAACATCATGTTACTATCAGACGATCGATGGTGTTTCCTTATCGTAAAGCGAGCAACAGAATCTTATACTAGCGCCAAGGAGCTATGCACATCTTATAACGCCTCATTACACCGCGACACTTCGAAGGGTCACTGCGCCATATATAACAAGGCAATTCAAAGTATATACTCAGGTAAATAAAATAGCCATGCCAATAATACAATATACGGAAATTCAAAGCTAAAGCTATTATTAGATACAATGTCCAGACAGAGGTCAAAAGTTGGTCGTCTAAATCAATAAACAATATCATATAGCACACTTATCCACGAGGTGACTTAGTAACGTAATCAGGAGCCTTGGCTAGAGAAGATGACTTAGTAACGTCATCAGAAGCCTTGGCTAGAGAAGATGACTTAGTAACGTCATCAGAAGCCTTGGCTAGAGAAGATGACTTAGTAACGTCATCAGGAGCCTTGGCTAGAGAAGATGACTTAGTAACGTCATCAGAAGCCTTGGCTAGAGAAGATGACTTAGTAACGTAATCAGAAGCCTTGGCTAGAGAAGATGACTTAGTAACGTAATCAGAAGCCTTGGCTAGTGAAGATGACTTAGTAACGTAATCAGAAGCCTAGGCTAGCGAAGATGACTTAGAAACGTAATCAGAAGCCTTGGCTAGAGAAGATGACTAAGAAACGTAATCAGAAGCCTTGGCTAGAGAAGATGACTTAGTAACGTCATCAGAAGCCTTGACTAGAGAAGATGACTTAGTAACGTCATCAGAAGCCTTGGCTAGAGAAGATGACTTAGTAACGTAATCAGAAGCCTTGGCTAGTGAAGATGACTTATCCATACAATATGTTCGTTGCCAACTGCGTTCATACTACCGTATACGCAATCAAAAAAAGAAAACCAATTCTTTTATTTACATCTGTCTATAAACTAATTTGTATCTAAGGTAAAGACTAATCAATTCTCTTTTGCGCAAAATTGTTCTACTGTTGAATTGTGCATAAATTGAAATGTCTACAATACGAAAACCCATTATAAGACACTTCTATTAGATAACTTTGAAACTTGATCTTTAAGTAGAATAGATCCCCATTTGTATGTTTTGAAAATAGGTAAAGGAATTGTAAAGGTGTCCACCTCTAGCTTCGCTAGTTTGCTGAAAATGTCACGAAATACTACTTCCAGTTTTCAGTTACCAGTTCCAGTATCCGTAAAAAGATATGCAGAAATCGACTCCATATTGATACCATTTACACATGTTGTTAAAATTAAGTTATACAAAGAATAATTTTTAATGATCTATGTAGTAGCATTAGAGCAACAGTTGTTGAATCCCGATGGTTGTAAACAAATATTCATTTAAACTCGTCGCCAGAGAGATAACGAGTGTTGCCAAACGGTAGTCGCTAAGGTCATGACCTGTTCTCGACACAAGTCTGTTCGTTTAAAAGAGTTGAACCCATTAGACTTTGCCTTGTATTTACATGATTTTCAACATGATTTATTTTCAGAGTCGTTCTGAATTATGAAAATACTGCCACCCCCCCCGAGGCAGGGTGGACGATCGTGAGACGTACGGAGTCAGTAATTCACGTAGCATGTGTAAAAAAAAGCGTTGACTTAACTTGACTTTTAGAAACAAACTCGGTACATTGTGTGTGGTCTTTGTATTAGATTCCATGGTGTTGTTATATATATAAATAGTTATTTGATATATATGTTTATGCATAATGTTAGAATTACTGTATTACATTCCGAGGGTATTGACGCCAGTCTGGCAGTATGGCATGATGTAGCAATTACATATATTATCAAAGATGAAACATCATACTACCTTTAGTATGTGGCGATTTAGCATTGTAATGCATTATAATCTTATTTCATTTGAAAAATGAGGTGACTGAACCCGTTGACATGATCTCTTAGTGGTTATTATCGTTATTTTCCGCTCGCTCTAATTAAATGTTATCGGGAGATAAAATCGAAGTTAATAACTATACTTTTGTAGCGCAGACCACACTATCTTTTTCCACATTCAAGTTGTGTTTCCTTTCTCATTTCAATGCATGAATATTAGGGGTTTGTTCGTGGAGAAAAGCCGGAGTACCCGGAGAAAAAACCACTGAACAGCTGTCATTACCTGGCAACTGCCTCACACGGGATTTGAACTCGCGCCCCAGAGGTGGAGGTCTTGTGGTAATATGTCGAGACACCTTAACCACTCGGACACCGCGGCCCCGAAATTATATAATTATATATATAGTATACAAAAAAAATTCATGTATAGCTGAAACATCATAAGTATTTTCGAAAAACATTGCATACAACCTCATAAACGCACATATCCAGTTATCATGATAATTTCAGAATAATTAGGTAAACCGCTAAGTTGTCTGTCACCAATCTGTTAACTCCGAAAACAGCGATTGCTATGATATTCTATTAAAATAATAAAGGCTTCTATTCCTATTAAAACGATAAAGGCTAATATTCCTATTCAAACAACAAAGGCTAATATTCCTATTAAAACAATATAGACTAATATTCATATTAAAATGATAAAGGCTTATATTCCTAATAAAGGCTAATATTCCTATAAAACGTTAAAGTCTAATATTCAAATTAAAATGATAAAGGCTAATATTCCTTTGTCCCAATAGTGTCTATCAAAAATACGTACTTTCGCTTATTGCCCACAACCACTGGACATGTTCATGTGGCAAAATAATTAGTATACTATATATGCCTTTTTAGAAGCAATTTATTTCTTATATCAATTACGGAGGAGTCCACTGAATTTGAAATCGACCGTACTGAAATCTTCTTAATTTGAAATCAGGCGCGTAGCTGCCATGTAAGCATATAAGCCCGTGCATGCACATTATGTAGTAAGTTTTAAGTATGTATATTAAAGTCGAGAAATTCCAATATTCGAGGGACGTTTGGAATGCTTTAGACTTTTAAGTGCATACGTGTGAAAGTGACAGTCTTTACATTGTAAAAAATATTGGAAATTAACATATAAAAACTTTACATTATTTTACCTGATAATATTCGCGACTAGCCAAGCTCACCACCGTATCAACATCAAAGAAATTGTGTGGGTCAAAAAGCTATTTCGGTGAGATAAGGTCCCTCATAATGGACTGCCAGTTTGGGAAAACAATAGATTGCGTCTTTCTTGAAACATGCATATTTTAAAGAGTTTTTCTTAATTTGGGAAAATATTAAATATTAGGCCCCAAATATACATAAAAACATCACTGGAGGTTAATGTGTTTTTTTTGCCTGAGAGGAACTTTAATTTGACATTAAGCATTTCAGGTTTTGAAGTCATGGATTAGAGTTCATTGTATGGAGAATATAAGCGTTTGAGTTTTGATGTGCTGAGGCTCACTCTGTATGTGGATACAGAGTTAGAATGAGCGTATCAATAAACGACAAAAAGGCGCTGCTCATTTTAAGAGACAGATGATTCGGTCTATTTGTGGATATGTTTTGTACTCACAAAGGTTTCCTAAACAAGTTTCAGTGGTGAAATCATAGCATGAACAATTATGAAAGTAAGAAATAAAGATATTACCTATACATTGGGGGATGTATTTAACAAGTCAGTATTTAACACTTAGCATCAAAGATAACGTACCTACCTGAATTTTAAGGTGTTAACTATTTTGAATAATGGTATATCACGAAAAAAAAACCTGCCAAAAGCTACCAAATGGAACCACTTGAAATGCAGACTCCTTCTTCTCGCTCCTGCGGCGTTCGCCTCGCCCCCAAAAAGTGCTCATACATCCATCATCCTTTAGGGTACGAGCCTGATTTGAAATGAACCTATAATCTTTGTTCATATTTATACATTGCCTTCTTCAAGGTTATGTTGAAACTGAATAATTTGATGATTGGCTTTTTTCATTCTCTAAGGACTTCAATATTTCCAAGCCGATGTAGAACTTATTGAATCATTAAAAGTTTATAATGCTAGTTTTTGCACACTAAAAGTTGACATTTTAGTTATTTTGAATGAGAACTTTGATAATAATCTGAGATTCACTATACATTTTGATATACTTTATCTTCCGTAGATTACAGTCAGGAATACATAAGCATCTGGGAAGAGACCAAATCCAATGGTAAGAATTTTATTGTTCTTCTTTTCATTAGTTATCATGATCTATATGGAAACATACAATGTATTTGAGATATTTGAATAAACACATCATTGATTATACGCTGAATATTGTGAATTATGAATAAGTTCTAAATTAACATTTGTTAATACTACTATTAAATCTATAAATACAGACTGAACATCATAATCATATTATAATAATATATTTAAAAAAATGTTTTTGGCGTTTCTTTGAAGTTTTGCTAAGATAAATACATTCCATGTGTTCATTTTAGATACTCGCTGTACCGTGAAGAATGTTGGGTTATCAGGCCAGAGATGTACTGACAACCTTGTCACTCAGTCCGACTGCGATATTCCCCATCCGTTTATATGTGTAAGGAGGCACCACAGAACAGGTATAACATACCTCAGGATGTAACGTATGACAAGCAAAGCTCCATTATTTTCTTATTTTCATGTAGCTATGCTTATTTTGGATCATCCTCGTTTCAGGAATAAATTGCTACCTAATCATTATATACTACACAAACCGATTATTTTATAACCAGGGCCAATATATTTCTTACTATTTTTTTTCGTTTATGTTAATATCATAATACTTCCTTTGTTTCATTTTCTTTGGAAAGTACTGCTGGATTTATTAACATTTAGAATGTGCGATCACCTAACTCAACAACAAATGAATGATAACATGTATTGCATTTAGCTGACCTCTTAAATACTGAATTTAATATCAGATGATTTTTTTTTCGCAGATATGAATCTTACTCGAAAGGAAGTACTACAAAGTCCTGTTGGGCAGTTGCAATGGCCCGAGAGGCCTAGCCTTATATATGGAAACAATATCCATAATACATATGAAATACAATCTACGGAGGGGCAGCGTATTTTCGTCTCATTGGAATATTTGGATATTGAGTACCAGGAAATGTGTCTGTATGACTATCTGAGATTTAGTGAAATAATGAACAACAACGTTACTCTATGTGGAAATAAAAGTACCATTGATCAACAGCAGTTCCTGTCTGTAAGACAAAGAATAACAATTACATTCCACACAGATTCCACCATTGGTTACCGTGGATTTCAGCTATCCTGGAAATGGATAAATGATGACGAATGTATAGAAAAAGAAGATAATAATAAAACCAACAGTGGAAGTTTATCTAGTATAAACTACCCGCTGGGATACCCGGACGTTGTACATTGTTGTCGGACCTTCCGATTCCCCGGTAAAAACCGGGTGATTCTAGTCTTTGTGAATATCAGTATTATTTCTAACTACTCTAATGCAGCCCTGGTTTTACATACAAATAATCAGGAACTTGTTTTGCCAAGTTTGTTAAATCAAACTGCAACATCCATCAGTCAGCGAACATTTATAGCGTTCAGGAACCGTTTCAAATTATGTTTGAGGACTGATTCGATCGAGAAAAATGACGGGTTTTATGCTGAATATACTAGACGTAAGTATTTCACTACCCGTTGGCCTGGTTTTACATACAAATAACCACTCTGTAATATATTCTTTAATAGAAATTTTGTCATGCTTGGATGATATTCATAGATTATTATTTATAATTTTTTTGTCTTTAAATAATACTAACAGAGATCAAGGGTCAGTTTTTAGCAGGTTAGTTGATATTCCTCGTCTGTTAAAATAATGTGAGAAAATCATTTCGTCGTAATCTGGGTCCAGTTGTTCAAAAGGTGCGAAGCTCAATCACTTCACTTGGTTAGTGCAGTTTACATTTTTTGTCATTTGCTGCAAAACTTCTGATTATATCTTATCTAAAATTGACAAGAACGCAACAAATGGAGTACATTAAAGCTTAGAAATTCTGTCAAGTGACATATATTATAAATTGTTTTATCTTGATTTTAAAAAATGTCGTGTAACTGTGATAAGCCCTCTTTGAAAAACTGGGCCCTTACAAAGATCGAGATCAACTGGCCACATGCGTATTTTTTTCAAATATTGACAGATAAACAAAGCATATTTAGTTTTATTTCTTTTTTTTTGTTTATCGTTTTAATGATTTTGTAAAATTAACATATAAATATGCACCTTTTGAATGCATTCAACATGTCTTGTCCCAAAAACCGCACAACATATATATACCGGTATATAGATTTTAAATTAAAGTTTGTTATGCCTATTTGTACCATTGAATCCTTCGGTTTTTATCAGATATTCTTTGCATCATTTAGGTGCTGTTTTCATGAGAAGATATCATGGAAAGGTATTTGATAAAGTATAATGCCGTTTTCATGATACTGTTACTTCTTTGTCTCTTTGACAGTTACATACAATCATCTTTCTAACTCAAATTCATAGTATTAATCGACGCAATAAAATTATGAAAACTAAAATTTAAAGCAACTATCATTCAAACGACAACATATGTGAAGAGGGTTATTTTTAGGTAAAGCCAATATCTAAATACGGCAAGTTAAAGTTATATGTTACGTAATTTCCAAACACACGAATCAAGAAGAGCTTTTATATATCATTCACTACCATAAGTTACCAACATTTTGAGAATTACAATTTAAAATATATAGGTGTTACAAATTCAATTAAAAGATCTATATTAATTTTGGCAGTACTGCTAAAACTCATAGTATTTACGTTACAGTGCAATAAGCAAACCTTGTAAAACCAAGAGACTAAGTTGTGGTTGACCATATGATTTCACATTTCACAATTATAAAGTGACTTCTTCAGAAATGCGTTCATACATACATAAAGCACAAAAAGTATAACAGTGAATAAACTGTGTGATGTCGCAAATGGTTGTAAAGCATTATACATGTTTGTAGATGCATTTAAATGGTTTTCATAGTTTCACCAAAACTATTGGTTTCAATAGATTTCTCAAGAGAAATTAGTATGCCGAAATGTTCGCCCAGTTATGACTCATATAACTTTCAACTTCCTTTTTAGCAAGTGACAACATTGTGCGGGTATCGGAGTCAAAAATAATTCCGACAAACCCCGAGAATGGCCGAGTAATACAGAGTCTTCACTTCCCCAATACGGCACCACTCAATAGCCAACAGACCATCCACCTATCCACAGAGACCGGGTACAATATCAGACTGGAGTTTACCAACATATCCATAGGTAATCCTCAGACGTACCTAGAGATACTGGACACTTCACTGGGGCCCGGTCACTACAGGATCATACGGAATGTGACCGCTAATTCAGGGTCAAAGGGCCATGTCATTATCCAATCACATTTAAACTCTCTCCAGCTGACTTTTTCAACGGGGTTAAAATCAGAGAACCTTAATTTGTTCCAGGCACAATATGCTGTCTGCAAAGGTATGTTCTAATAATTAGAATGCGTTTGTGAGATCCTGCAACGAATGAGCCCTTCGTTAAACATGTACGTTTAGCCTACTCAGAGTTTTGGATAACCTGTGTTATCAATGTTGATTTTTAAAAGATTTCCTACAAATTAATTTAAAGTTTGATTTCGATATCTTATACCCGTTTCCAAAGAAGTAATGCAGCATCTGATGTAAGATATAAATATACGTTTGTAGTTGACATTTTTAAAGGGACAATTCATTCTAAGAGAACATTATTCATTCTAGGAGAACATTAAAATTTGTACATGTATCGGAAAAACCCAGTTCTTATGGAATTTAGATCAGTCGGTTTTACTGTGATATGCCTGAAAAGCCCATGGTGGTGACATATGTGTGAAATTTTCAAACTCGCTCGCTGTCCGCCATTACACATTGAGGTCGAACTTCTTGTATGCCGAACCCTGTCCCTTGCTCGTAGAGTAATGCAACTTTTGTCTATAACTGCTCAAATCGCTCTGAAAATAGTTTGTTTACCTTATTAGGTGAATTATCTTGCCTCAAAATCATTTTATCACCTTCGCAGTGGTTATGTAGTTCATTTGTTTAACGTGCGTGACTTTGGCTCGGGTATAGGTACAGCGCCCATATTCTACCTGCTTAATCGTATTGATCAACGATTTGATATTTCAACGATATTAATTAAAATACTTAACAATGACGTGGAATTTGTCAATGTTTAACGTTATTTGTTTCATAAGAAATATAGAACAATACATTTATGCCATATTTCACTTCTTGGTTATGTAAAAGAATTAGCCTGAGTGAATTGTCTCTTTAACATGTGAAAGTATCATGTTATGTGTCCAGCTTTGGCAAATTGTCTAAACTGTGGTGGAAATAATAGCGATTTAGTGACCATTTTTTAATCATTATAAACTTTACTTTTGAAATGACAAGTTTGAACCCAGAGCATACATTACTTTATGTGATTTATTTCTTCAGATGACCAATATATAGAAAAGACGAAATATATAAAGGGTGGTAAAATGAACCACTGTGAGGCCGGCACTTGTTTGAATGGAGGAGTCTGTGTGAGTTCAGAGGGCAACATGTACACCTGTCAATGTATGGTAAACACGACAGGTGAGCAGTCATATACAGCGTCAGTTATAACCCACAATTACAAACCTACATAATACATCTCCATTAAGTGATCTTAATAGTGATAAAAGTGATCAATATGCTATCAATCATGGTTTTTTAGGTCATCTGACCGAAGGTCAGGATGACCTATTGTCATCGTGTTTCGTCCGTCGTCGTGCGCCGTCCGCCGTGCGTCGTGCATAAAACTATTTATACAAAAGCCTACTCCTCCTAAACCCTTGAGTGAATTACATTCATATTTGGTATGCAACATCCTTGGGGAAGGACAAGCTTTTAAATCCTACTCCTCCTTCATCCTTGCATGGATTTCATCCATATTTATTGTGAAACATCATTGGGGAAGGACAATCATATTTTATATAAATGAGCCTGGTCCGACCCCTAGGGACTGAGACCCCAAAAGGGGAAATGTTCTTAATTTTAGCTTTAAAAATCCTACTCCTCCTTCATCCTTAAATGAATTTCACCCATATTTGGTGTGAAACATCAATGGGGAAGGACGATAATATTTTACATAAATGAGTCTTGTCCGACCCCTAGGGGCTAAGGGGTGGGGTCCCAAAAGGGTAAATTTTCTTAGCTGGCCCACTTCCTGTTTTCAGGTTTTGGTCTCCGATCTCAATCAAAATTGGTCTATAGGGGTTTTAATTGTTGCCGAACAGCATGCAAACATTTTCGTAAAGATTTTGGTTTTCCAAGATGGCCGTTGGCCCACTTCCTGTTATAAGGTTTCAGTCTCCGATCTCAATGAAAATTGGTATATAGGGGTTTTAATTGATGCCTAACAACATGCAAACATTTTCGTAAAGATTTTGGTATTCCAAGATGGCCGCTGGCCCACTTCCTGTTTTAAGGTTTCAGTCTCCGATCTCAATGAAAATTGGTATATAGGGGTTTTAATTGATGCCGAACAACATGCAAACATTTTCGTAAAGATTTTGGTATTCCAAGATGGCTGCTGGCCCACTTCCTGTTTTAAGGTTTCAGTCTCCGATCTCAAGGAAAATTGATCTATAGGGGTTTAATTGATTCAGAAGGGGGAACTTTAGGTGAAGACAATCATACTTTATAAAGGACCGAGCTAAGACCCATTGGGATAGTATGGCGGAGGTCCAAAATGGGAGCTTTGCTGAAATTCGGCTTTAAAATCTGACTCCTCCTTATATTAATCCTTGAATGGGTTACAACCATATATGGATGAAGGGCTACCAAGTTTGTTCAACAAATGACATTTACCTATTTCAGAAACTTACATATTCAACTAAGGAGTTCCTTGTATTGTTTATATAAATCGTTAACCAATACTTTATACTGTGACTTTGTTGTTTTGTGCCATGAGTCAGATGACCGTTAAGGCCCATGGGCCTCTTGTTCTGAAACGTAATATTAGATTGAAAAAGAACGATTTGGGCTGTAACAAGAAATCAAAGCACCATCAATTTAAGCGTATTGAAAATATGTGTTTTAATCAGATTACCATCGGAAATCAATTAAACAAGCCAGTACGGGTAGGCGTATGACCATTGCTGGAAACGACAAGGGGAATAGAGTCGAGTGTTAAGGATTAAAAAAGCGTTCTCTCTAAATTGACACCTATCAATATCTATTAAAGATCATTTTATGTCATTATTATGTATATATTATCTCTGCACGTCATTGGTTCTGTAATTACATCATTATACGGATTGTACCTTATGTCGTATTGAATGATAACATTTTATATTTGGTTATGAACCTTGTTGCCATTTTTATATTTGGTTATGAACCTTGTTGCCATTTTCATATTTGGTTATGAACCTTGTTTCCATTTTTATATTTATGTCATAATCACATAATTACAACTTAATGCGAGAGTTTCTATTTTTGTGGTGGTAGGAGGTGCAGATGTCAGTTCACGATTTATATAATTGACAATTCAATTGCATAATACGAATATATCAGTAATTCCACCACCTTTATTTTTGCTTCTACGTAATTGAAATTTGGTTTCATGAATCGCTTAGTAATACATGTATCGTAATGAAATTGACAAATGACGATGGCGTGAAACACAGAAAATAGTAAGCTGAAACAACATGAAATGAATGTCATGTAATCTGTTTGGAATATGGATGAACATGAATCATGGTCAAATATGATCAATCAAACCCCATTATCTCGACGTCGAGTGGACCATGTTCATACTTCGAGTAAACTCTGAATTCACGTTAAAGCTTTCAGTCCTCGTTAAAGGCCGGGGGTATATAAAGGACCCAACTTGGAAAAATGGATGGAAATCCACAATTTTGCATTTCTCACTTCAAGCAAAGAATTTCGTTTAATATATACTTTTCTTGAAAACATTGTGCCGATATTATGTCACGGTAATTAGGTTATAATAAGGAATCCAAATATGCTATTAGTTTATAAACAAAATTAAAGTTAAGCTGCTCTTTCAACTTTTATAAAGTAGAATCATGTGCCTATGGTGATACTTTGTGTGTCTATCACCTCTCTAGTACAATAACTGGGTTTCGAGATCTGAAAATGGCATGGATAAAGCACGATTTACCGTCGATTAGTACCAGCTTGCCCAAATATGAAGTGGGATTGATCGACGACAAATCGTTTAGGGGATCTCAAATCCACGTATTAAACAGAAGTAAGTTGATCAAATGTTCGTATGCATTCCAAGTCCAAATGTTGAGATATACTTATACGTTTTGACTCAAATTGTTTGTTTCTTTTACCGTAGGTCTGTTTTGTCAAACCTTCCTCTGTGACCTTCATCCTTGTGTCCATGGAGAGTGTGTTATAGCAGACGGCAGTGTGACATGTGTCTGTGAATCCGAAAGATGGGGAGAATACTGCAACATGACGACAGTACAATGTAATCTATACCAATGTCAAGGTCATGGAGTCTGTGCTGGGTCTATAGATAATCCTATTTGTATCTGCACCGAGCAATGGATAGGTAAACCGCCACTATTATTAATTGACAATTGGTATTAAGTGCTGCGTCAACGAGTGCATAAAAAGTGTTTTTATGTTAACACAATTTAATGCGTTCAATAATGGTTTGATGACATTTGATTCTGGGAAAGAACGCATTACCTTTATAAAATGCTTTAATGATAATCAGGTAGGAAAAATATGAATATATAAACTTTGAATGAAGAAATTTCAAATCTTAAAGAAGTCTTTTGGGTAATACGAAGACAGTTAGCATCAACATATCACTAATTTTACGGCTTTATTTTTACGACATTATATATTAACGTAGAGATAATATCTGTTTTCATAACACTAGGTTTCTATTTAGAAAAAAAATATAATGTTGGTTTAGTAACATTATTATCATAGTATTCCAAACTGATTAACATCCTATATATCTTCAATAAGGCGAATCTTGCTCTGTGAAAAAGCCGTTACCGAGAGTGGTGACTACGACAGGAGAGAAACTGCTGAACGAGCCGATCTGGATAGGAATGATCGTTGTACTGAACCTGATCTTCGCCTTCACGTCCATGTTCATTGTACGACGCCGGTGTGAAAAGAAACTGAAATGCTGCAAAGAATCAAAGGCAGCCGAAAATGGTCAAGGTGAGAAACATTGGAACATGAATGTGATTTCCAAGTTATTTTGATACATGTATAAAGGTTATTGTAGGAAAAATTGTGTAAGCGTAAAAATTAAAATTTATATTTAAAAAGAAGAAAAAAATGCATTAATTTGACAAACAGAAAATTGTTCTTATCATCAAGACTTTCGATCATATGTATGGTGCGGGTTTCAAACACGAATTGTCAAATTATTGGTTCTTTCATATCGTTCACACTGAACTCACTCAACCATGCAACCAATATTCCTTAAACAGTCTCTTTCAATACTCAGTTCATAAGATATTGCTTAAGTATGAGTTTACTTTCTGAACACTTCCCAAACATATCTGACATATCCAGCTTCTTCCTTGAATGTAACGTATGGAATTATGATCAAAGAAATCTCGAGCTACTATCATCTTTATATTCCCGCTATTAACGAATTATATTTTGTTACATATCTAAATAATAAAATATCAATCCTATCGTTCTGACAGAGAAATCCTCAGGTCGAGGCGGTGTCCATGACAACAATTACCCGTGTCTTGGTGATATGTATAAACACTACCGATACCAGGACAGTGACCATGACCTTTCTCCAGAGGAAAAACAGGTACCAGTCTGATGGTGGGGTAGGAGAGCTTCAGATTACGCACCTGTATATTATATTGAATATGTTGTAGAAAAAAACCTACAGAGTACTTTGTGATATTTTAGATTTATCACCATTACACTTATCACATTTTCTGAATGTCATTGAAACATGGTTTTGGAAATAGCAGCTTGAAATCATAAACTCAGTTCACATAGCATTACCGATTAGTCATACAAGTAAAAAATGGGTGTGTAATGTAGTTAAACTATATCCAATATCCATTTTTGAAACATGTCAGTATTTTGTTTCCTTTTGACTTAGATTGCTAATATTATACTTGGATGTCCTGACTAATATTATACTTGGTTGTCCTAACTAATATTATACTCGGTTGTTCTAACTAATATTATACTCGGTTGTCCTAACTAATATTATACTTGGATGTCCTGACTAATATTCTACTCGGATGTTCTAACTAATATTATACTCGGTTGTCCTAACTAATATTATACTCGGTTGTTCTAACTAATATTATACTCGGTTGTCCTGACTAATAATATACTCGGATGTCCTGACTAATATTATACTTGGATGTCCTAACTAATATTATACTCGGATGTCCTGACTAATATTATACTCGGTTGTATTAACTAATATTATACTCGGATGTCCTGACTAATATTATACTCGGTTGTTCTAACTAATATTATACTCGGTTGTTCTAACTGATATTATACTCGGTTGTTCTGACTAATATTATACTCGGATGTCCTGACTAATATTATACTCGGTTGTTCTAACTAATATTATACTCGGTTGTTCTAACTAATATTATACTCGGTTGTTCTGACTAATATTATACTCGGATGTCCAGACTAATAGTCACCCGTTTATTATCGCTAGGCAGAGGAGGAGGATTGTAAGGAAATCGAGTCCCCGGATATCAATTTTGGTAACCACATGGCCGCTGCGAAATTATTCGCCTCGTACAATCAAGGTCAGACAGATTTCAGTGCACCTGTTCTGGAAAAGTGTCCAAGCATACTCGAAAAAGATTCCGAGGACTCGGTTGGGGGTATGAAAGGAGGAACTCTCAACTTTTGCACTACTTATGATATGGATATGCCAGTTGGAGAATACCACGAAAATGAGATTGCTGAAGCTTGTTTCGATGCCGCTGTTCCTATTCTCAAAATTTCAGAACTGGGAATGGCTTCTCTTGAGACTGATTACCTGAAGTCATTTAAAACACGATCACCACAGGTTATACATAGACGACCTGATATATCTCAGCACTGTTATCCTGAAATCGTTGTGTTGGATTCTACACCTCCTCATCTGATAGATTCACCCGGACTTCGTCGTGCTGGATCGCGGCGTTTCTTGGAAAAGGCAACAGAATATTCCAATCAGAAACAGGCATACATACCCTTCAGTCGCCTGGATGTTAGTGAAAAAAGAAAACGATTTGCTTCAAAGTTACGTGTGGAAAGATCGCCGTTTATCACTGACAGTCTAAATGTACACAGTTCAAACTCTACTGCAAACAGTAGCACTGACCCCCGCAATTCACGTGTGGCATCTCATCATTCCGAACCTGGTGGTTTGGAATGTGATCGTTTAGGTTCGATAACGCATGATAACAAAAGACGAGAACAGAGCATTTGTTCACGCGAGGATATGTATGGTTCCGTGACTTCGCAAAGTCAGCCAAGTAAAATAGTTATAGAACACCAAAGAAAACAAAACGACATTTCTTCAATGACAGAGAAATCTTCCATTGAAGGCCTTTCTTGTAACGCCTTTATTAATAGTGCCTCCATGGATAGAAAATTGCGACGATTAAAGCGTCGGAAAAAGAGGAATTCTCATGAAATATGTTCTGCTAACACTCAGAATACGCAAATTATGAAAACAAGCAGTGATTCAAATTTGCCACATTTCTCTAAGGCAAAGCTTAAACAAAAACATTCGCGAAAAAAACATAAGAATGATAAATGCCAGAGCATCCAAAGAATGCTTGAGTCATCAATGACTGAAGATACGCTTTCTACTTCAAGCTCAAAAAACTTAATTCGCAAGTCACGAAGTAATGACTTGGTACCAAATGAAATGTCTAGAAGCCCATGTCGAGTGAGAAACAACTCGGACACTCTGGTTTTATATGGATCGTCACTACAACGACGGCATTCGTATCATACTCGTCAAAAAGATGGCAATTTGTATGATCCCGATAGCATGTTGAACACGGACCAAAGCCTGTCATACAGACTGGAAAAGAGTGCGAACGACTTGCCGAGACTACCTTCATTTTCGTCTTACAAGGTGTTAGTGGAGTCGACAGGGTCGTCTGACGTCTCTGGGATGTTTTCTACCAAAACCAACACCAACACAGGCGCCATGCTAAAGGTTCCACTGACATCCGACACAGATACGGGATTTTCCTCATCAACCCGGAGTCTCCGGTCACCACGCGGCTGTAAAGAGGAGACAGATCCTTGTATACAGTCGATGACGCGGACCCATCAAATTGACTCAGCGTACCAAACTAAACAAAACTCTGACGATGTTAGCCATAGGACCGCTAGAAATCAAGACTCACAAACAACTCAGTCAAGGTTTGTATTATAGGTATCATTATGTAACAAACGAATCTAAAGTATCACTATATAAAGAAATATGACGAGTATCACCAACACCTGCATTGTACATCAAGGTCACAGTTGCAGTTTTTTCATAATATAGGTATTTGGTAAGTACCAAAAATGAGAAAACGGTTAGACATTGACAGGATATAATGGTGATGTGGAATTCATTCAGCATAAAATATAATGAAATATCTCATCCATCGATCCATTTACTTATTCAAAAGTGATTTTCATAACGTGTGATTTTGAAATTCAGATAAGCGATCATCGTTTTGCATGTTATATCAATGTGTTAAATGCAGGTTACAAAATCCGGATGGTGAAATTGTATTCATTTTGTCGAAAGTATTTTAGTCGCATTATTCATAAGCATTTAGGCCAAAACCATTACATCCGAGTCATTGAACGTCATGTGCTTAATTTTACGGAGCTATTATCACTTATGTACGTGACAAGTGTATAATTATTTTTTCGTTCAATATGGATCGTAGTAACGTAATCAGTGATAATTATACATGTGGAGATTTAGCACATTCTTAGGCTCTTTTGTTTATAGTGCGTTACTATGTGTTATTGAATTCACTAGGAAGGATTCGAACGTGATGGTCCGGCTACAACATGCAGCTAACAGGCTACAGACACTATCATCGTCAGGAGATAGTGCTGTTAACACCACCATATCGGAGGACGACGTGGACGACAGGTAGTCACGTGTTTTATTGTGCTTTTGTTCTGTGTATCCTTTGTACTGTATTTTTAGATTACATACGGTATACTCTTTTGGTGGATTATTCATCTAACAAGATTTACGTTCTTACATTTTTATTAGTATTATTACAAAAATGTTCAGAATGCTCACGTGTTGAAAGGGAAAACCTAATACCCTAAGAATAAGCCGTCTTTGATCCATTTAGAATTTGTTTCAGTTTAGCAATTTGCAAAGTATATTCAAATGCAGGAAACACCGGTAACGCCACTTTCATCAGCGTGTATTATTCGAAGATGAACAGGCGATTTCACTCGTTCCTTTCTCGGTTTTGTGATTGAAATCGTTATTGTATTGATGAATGAAATGATTCTACCGTGAAGAAAAATAGAATAACTCCATATCAACTAGTTCTTTCATTTATATTTTGATAGCTTGAGCATACATGTTGACATGGGCGAAACCTACGGCTGTTTTTCTTTACAGAACAACAAAGAAACTATCAGAATATGCCAAACAAGGTGAATGGCTGACAGAGGTGACAGAGGAACATTGTATTACTTCTAACACATTCAACTCCTTAACAAACGACCTTGACCTAGCGGAGCCTGTGTGTGAGATGGAGTTACATGATTTCACGTGTGTGTAAAACAATGTCAATGATTAAAGTTAAGTTGAAGTAAAGTGTCATTTATAGTTAACATACTGCCATGTAAGTGCTGTGTTACATGCTTTCGTTAGTCAAGCTAAGATACTACAATGTTGGTTTATGTAGTGTGTGATCGACTAGCCATCGTGCTGCGATATATGGGTTCCCGAACCAGAAACAGATTAGAAATTCCTTCTTTTTATTTGAAAAACTGGAATGCATTTTTTTGTGTTTGATTAGTATATCTTCAAAAGTTGAACCTTCACCATCTATAAATATCTTAAGCTGAATACTTGTTATTTAAAGTTGTCCAATTATATAAAAGGGTATACAGAAACCTGGAAACAAACAGGCGTCACTTTTCCGATCGTAAAAGTGGTGAAGATGCCAATCTCTCTGATATAAGTTTCTGCCCGAATTAAGTAACTGTTGACCAGAGCCTTCCTGCATAGAGTCCTGTTTATATTTGTTCATGTATGATGTTCAATGTGTAATACATCTTCTGTGCTCCAGGAGTTAAGTGATATTCACCCCTGGACTATCATATAGTAAAACTTGAAGCAGGTCTGGAGGAAAATTGAAACCAATCACAAACCTATATATACTTCCTTTGAAGACTACAGAACGACGCCCGACTTCAAAGCTACGTAAAAGGACCAAATTCAGGTGAAATTACCTGTGTCTTATGTTGCCTTCAGTTTCACTATGACATTGTCCAGGGGCGAATATGACGACAGTAACCCCTGGAATATCGAGAATGTGTATGATAAATGGTGCTTGCTATAATCAAATATCAAGAATAGGTGGTAATAGTTTCTTATTTCTGTGTTTGAAATGGTATGGATTGATTAAGCAAAGGCATTTTAGGTCACCTGACCACAGGTCATGGTGACCTATTGCGATAGTCTTTTGTCCGTCGTCGTGCGTCGTCCGTCGTGCGACGTCCGTTAACATTTACTTGTGAACACGATAACTTTAGTAAATGAAACTATGTGTGTAGAATAATATTTGAACGATCTAGGACGCTTCCGGAAATCAACATGATTCAACAGAAATGTACGGAGTTATTGCCCTTTGCACTAATAATTATTATCGGACCTTGTGAACGCGATAACTTAAGTAAATATTAACCGGGCTTAATGAAACTTTGTGTGTAGCTAACATTTGAAAGATCTCGGACGAGTTTGAAAATCGGCTTAATTCGACAGAAATTTACGGAGTTATTGCCCTTTGCACTAATAAATATTATTGTACCTTGTGAATGTGATAACTCTATTAAACATGAACCGAGCTTAATGAAACTTAATGTAGATTAACATTAGAAATATGGCGCGCGAGTTTGAAAATCAGCTTGATTCGACTCTAACTATTTACGGAGTTGTTGCCCTTTCAAATAATAAGTACTGAACCTTTTGAACACGGTAATGTGAGTAAATATGCACCAAGCTTAATGAGTAATTATTTTGGTGTACAGCTTAATCAATGTACAGTGTGTTTAAACTTGAATGATTGTTTTAGTATTTATTAAGTAAAACACCACCAATATTAAGCCTGTGGGTCATTCAACCACAGAAAATATTTATTCCTATGTTATATTTGTATCCTTTAAGCTTTATCTAGTGTTTTAAACAGTATCTTATTTGGGTTCCGTGGAGAGGTATACATCGGTGCTGCTAGTTTTATCATCCTGGAACTTTCCGTAAACTATATAAACCGCCTTAATTTGTTAAATGCATACTCGTGATAAATCAATATTCATTGCAATATTTGAATCCTTTGGTGGTGTTTTTTTTATTTAGCTACATTTATCATATTCAACCCTAATTTATGAAATGTTAGATATGTAGATATGTAATGTTGGTAACCGTATTATTATTTTGGAGACAAATTATGACACCAATAAAATCAGAGGACAGAGAACATGTCAAAATGTTTTCTTATAGCTATTAGGATGTTTTCAAAATTGTCAGTATAAATTTCAAATATCAACATTGCTCTTCGGAAAAGAAAAATATGTCATCACTCACATGACTTTTGACTTTCAGAAGAACAAAGCGTAACTACCACAATTATGTTACCACAGCTGAAGGTTACAGTTGGGTACTATGTTCTAAACCTGGATTCTAAAATCTCCTTG
Source organism: Argopecten irradians (assembly GCF_041381155.1). Lineage (NCBI taxonomy): Eukaryota > Metazoa > Mollusca > Bivalvia > Pectinida > Pectinidae > Argopecten > Argopecten irradians. The sequence goes on from NC_091135.1 coordinate 54,079,517, forward strand.
AGAGTTTCCCTTATCACGTATCAAATGCATTAAAAGACAGTATTTTGGAGAATAAGTGGAACCATGACAATGCATTAGACATCGGAGCCAAACAAGCTATACGACTTTGTAAGAGGCCTGACTGGATTGACTAAATAGAATATACCATCTCTGCAAATCAGATGGGCCCCTCATGCCAGAGAAGTTCAGATGCTGGCATGGTACTTGCTTGTGTTGTTTTGGGACGTAAAATGCGTTACTATGTATGACTTTTTACCAAAGAGAAGTATGATAACTGGAGTGAGCTATAATCCAATAATATTACACTTTTGATCATTCCATGTACGTTGAATCAGAAGAATCTTGATATCGACGTACATGGAATGATCAAAAGTGTCTCGTCGTGCTATACATGTAACATTGTTGGAGTAGAGTGAGCTATAGACTTGCTGAAAACCACCGTCCGTGAAAAACGCCGAGGAAAAGGTGTATTACTGCAACAGGACAACGTGAGAGTCGATAGAAGAATATGGATTTATGCCACAACTTACCTACTTCCCTGACTTTACCTCTAGATATTGCTTCCTATTCCAAACTTTAAAAGATATTTCTATGGATGTCATTTACGGTCTGACGAACAAGTCGTGATGGCAATGTCGTGAGGAATGACCATAGGTCTATGGAAAGGACTCTTAACTTTTTAGGTTCTAGGCCGATGGCACATGAACATTTTGGCGTGTCACAGTACATCACATTAGAAGGCAATAACATCGAACAGGAAGAGATGGATGCCAGTCGAAAATAATTTGGGGAACGCTAATTATGCCCTCGTAAAACAACTCTATCCTCACAAATGCTGTAACATATACTAATTGTTGTCAACAAACTAGACAAACCAGATGTCCACAGGTCCAAATATTTTTCGTAATAAAGTCCTGCTAGAAATGGAGAAAGAAATAGCTGCTCCATCAGAGAAACACTATTGCAGAAATCCTTGAATGTATTGGGAAATCTGAGTAGCTTGCAGCATGAGGGGAGATTAGACCCACTAGCTTGATGTCAGTAGCAGGAAAAGTTAAGATAAAGCACTGAATAAGCATATAGATTAGATTTGTTTTCATTCAAAATACCAGCTGGCAAACCTGCACACTTTAGGACAGAACAGAGTTGTTTGACTTTCTGGCTACACGATTGACAAAGTCTCAAATAAACATTTTATCACTAACCCTATTATATATAAGATACAAGGCTAAGTAAATAAGTGGTTTCTTATTTGGCTCTAAACAAAGGGTCGTGGCTAATGGTGGAAGCCTGTTCTGTTTGGAGTAACCACGAGTAAGCCCACAAGATGAGTGTGGTAGGTCCTGTTACCATGTCTGAGGTATCATCAAACTATTTGCTGTGACTCTTGACTCTTGAATGGTACGAAGACTGAAGACCTTTGATGTAACCTTGGCAAAAATCTTTATGGAACAACCAGATTGAAAATGAATTCAAATACCAAAACGGCAAGCATTTGAACATCAGAAAGCAAAATAGAATATAATCTGTTTATAGAATTACAACCTAAGTACAAGAATTATAGAAATCCAAAAGAATTATTCTGTATGACATTTACTTCCATGAATATCCCTAAACAATCTGACACGTGTATAAGTACAGATACAACGCACTCAACACAGAAACCACAAGAAAGGGATGTTCCAAAACAGACAAATACAAGCCAAAAAAACTCTAACAACACATTTGCATCCGAGCATTTCTGACGAATCCTAGATCGATGAAACACATGTTTGGTGCCCTAACATCACTGACGAATCCTAGATTGGTGAAACACATGTTTGGTGTCCTAACATCACAGACGAATCCTAGATTGGTGAAACACATGTTTGGTGTCCTAACATCACTGACGAATCCTAGATTGGTGAAACACATGTTTGGTGTCCTAACATCACTGACGAATCCTAGATCGGTGAAACACATGTTTGGTGTCCTAACATCACTGACGAATCCTAGATTGGTGAAACAGCTGTTTGGTGCCCTAACATCACTGACGAATCCTAGATTGGTGAAACAGCTGTTTGGTGTCCTAACATCACTGCCGAATCCTAGATCGATGAAACACATGTTTGGTGTCCTAACATCACTGACGAATCCTAGATCGATGAAACACATGTTTGGTGCCCTAACATCACTGACGAATCCTAGATTGGTGAAACACATGTTTGGTGTCCTAACATCAATGACGAATCCTAGATAGGTGAAACAGCTGTTTGGTGTCCTAACATCACTGACGAATCCTAGATCGATGAAACACATGTTTGGTGTCCTAACATAACTGACGAATTTTATATTGGTGAAACAGATATTTGGTGTCCTAACATCACTGCCGAATCCTAGATTGGTGAAACAGCTGTTTGGTGCCCTAACATCACTGACGAATCCTAGATTGGTGAAACAGCTGTTTGGTGCCCTAACATCACTGACGAATCCTAGATTGGTGAAACAGTTGTTTGGTGTCCTAACATCACTGACGAATCCTAGATCGATGAAACACATGTTTGGTGCCCTAACATCACTGACGAATTCTATATTGGTGAAACAGATATTTGGTGTCCTAACATCACTGACGAATTCTATATTGGTGAAACACATGTTTGGTGTCCTAACATCACTGAAGAATCCTAGATTGGTGAAACACATGTTTGGTGTCCTAACATCACTGACGAATTCTATATTGGTGAAACAGATATTTGGTGTCCTAACATCACTGCCGAATCCTAGATTGGTGAAACAGCTGTTTGGTGCCCTAACATCACTGACGAATCCTAGATTGGTGAAACAGCTGTTTGGTGCCCTAACATCACTGACGAATCCTAGATTGGTGAAACAGTTGTTTGGTGTCCTAACATCACTGACGAATCCTAGATCGATGAAACACATGTTTGGTGCCCTAACATCACTGACGAATCCTAGATCATTGAAACACATGTTTGGTGCCCTAACATCCTAGATCAGTGAAACACATGTTTGGTGCCCTAACATCTTAGAACGGTGAAACACATGTTTGGTGCCCTAACATCCTAGATCGGTGAAACACATGTTTGGTGCCCTAACATCCTAGATCAGTGAAACACATGTTTGGTGCCCTAACATCTTAGAACGGTGAAACACATGTTTGGTGCCCTAACATCCTAGATCGGTGAAACACATGTTTGGTGCCCTAACATCCTAGATCGATGAAACACATGTTTGGTGCCCTAACATCCTAGATCGTTGAAACACATGTTTGGTGCCCTAACATCCTAGAACGGTGAAACACATGTTTGGTACCCTAACATCCTAGAACGGTGAAACACATGTTTGGTGCCCTACCATTATTGACCTTACTGGTGATAACTACACAGTAAAATCTTAAACACCTTTATGGTATTATTTCACACCACTAATGTGTTCTGCAGTAGCTACGAGACATAGTTATACACAATAAACTCCGCCAGATCTGGTCAATAAACAAATATACAAATAGCTACATGTATAAAGAAAATGCACAAAAGGGAGTCATAATTATTAAACTTCAGTTTATTATATGCCTTCAATGCATTTTTACAAGCAGTAGTACAATATAAAATGTCCTTTTTAAAACTGTAATCTTCCACAAAAGTTTTTGACAATAAATTCCTACCCACATATCTTTACACGTATTATGTTCCAGTTAATAATCACATTATAATATCAGAGTTAAAACGTTTTATACGTAGATGTACAATTATTTTGGCCGAGATCTAAGCACTTTGATTACACCAATACCAAGGAATAGCCACAGATAAAATGGTAATAAGTTAATTGGCAACGAAGAACCTCAAACGAATAAATGATTTAAAAAAAATAAAATCTTGAATAAATATTTTATATGAACACAAGTTGCTTTTTACACTCAATCGAACCCATCCTTCATAAAACACATTGACTATCTAAGTTATCTAAACAATATGGACATCAAGGTTAATTGTTGTCACTCATATAACAACTAACTTCTTGAAAATATTCTGTCTATATGCACATATCATACATTTATTAAACTATGCTGATTTCGAATTTTGTTAAAATATTCAATCACTTTATTGACATAAACCTTCCTCCTAACGATTGTATACAAGAGTTGCTAGACAGTTAGACTGGTGTTGAGCTAGGGGGTTACCTGTCTAACCAGTACCCAGGTATGCTGATTTCCTCCTTTATTAAGTCCCAGGTTTATGCTAGGATCAATAAGATCACTACTCTTCAATAATATATAAAGTTAAACGTGAATCCCTAGTTCATTGAATAATGAAACCAGAAACACAAAATATTATTACCATTTCTTCACATTTTTTTTACATGTATAGATGTAGTTGTGAAGGACTTAGCATTATGGAACAGTCTCCATCTTCTATGACCCAATGTCTAGTTTGTCGTGTACAAGTCTTAGATCCATTTTTATTTACTGATCGATAGACAAAGGAGGCTATGTATTAGTACAGCCATGAGATGGCACAACAGGCTACACCAACAAAAATTATCCTTAATAGTTATTAGTTTTCTTAATCTCACCTTTTGCTCGAATAGGCTGCCATCTTGTTTACCGCTGTGCCCGTCTTTCCAAACTGGCGGGAATTTATGCCGTTTTGCATGTGCCGGAATTGCGCACGCATATTCGGCACATAATCAAGAGACTTTGCCGGTTTGCTGATCGGCAACAGGCTAACTGGCAAGCCAGAATCAAGTTCATCCATATTATTGTAGATACAATATTGGAAAAGTAAGGAAATTTATTTTGATGACAGAACGTTTTGGCAAATAATATCACTTTTACTTTTAGGAAAGTCCCAAAAATATGATGAAATTTTAACAGTGTGTTTTGCAAATATAACAAGTGATAGTTTAAAATCTACAAAACATTGATATAAAGAAAACCTTCACCACTATATTAAATAAAAATAAAGTTAGTCCACATACATAAAATGCTTAAAAGGTAAGAAGCTTCATAATTAAAAACTTATTATAAAAAATGCTTAATGCTGGGTATCTAGATATCAGTTCACTCATGTTTATAGTAACATATGATCAACCAATTTTGTTGCTTCTGAAAACAGTTTCAGTTTGATTTCACTTCTGTGTGGAGATATTTCATTAGCTGATGTACTATTACAAACATCACTTACAATGTGATCAATTACAGGATATTATGTATGGGGTTAACATCAGAGTTAGTTCCTTTCTTACTTCCACTTTTACATGTTCATTGTCTATGGTTTCTGAAGTCACAAGACAACACTTGTAAGAGGCAACACTTATAACATATAGGGCATATAAATCATGGGGTATGTACAGGTACTTATTACATGTTTTTGGATCTATTTACTATAAATCTACCAAGTTTCATGAACATTACTGAACTTAAAAGAGCTAACAATTCTTATTAGAAAGGCATTACAGAAAAGGGGGAAATCTTAATTAAGGGAACTTTCTTCAACTTCTATAATAATATCCTTTGGGTAATTTTAAGGAATTTCCTGAGTTAAAATGTTCTTGAAACTGGGCTCTGATATATATATAAAACATAGGCAGTATCTGCACTAAATTAGCATTATGTACTGTACCCAATTCTAAGCAGTACGTTGTTACTCAAAATACTTTACCCACCCTTAGTGTAACAATCTGTATATGTACCACAACAGTCAATAAAACCATCACATGACAAAATGATATAACATAGTTTATACCCTGTAAAGTTTAACCCCATAGACATTCCATTACATGAGGATGATGGCCAGTGTATTGGATGTCAACTTATAACTGATCAAAGCAAAACAATCAACAATGAAATGAAATATCTGAATTCAGCTACCATTAGCTAAATGCTTGAGAGATAAAACCTAATCATGAAATACCTATATACTAATACAACAGAATTACAATAACAGAAAATGAGGATCTAAATAACACACTTAGAGGCTAGTGATAAAAAATTGCACTATTCCTACGTATCACATAAAAAATAATCAAATTGTGTTATAAATCTGTGCACAATTATTGAAGTTTTAATGGTCTTTCTGTTTATTGAGAAGTTTTAATGGTCCTTCTGTTCATTGAAAAGTTTTAATGGTCCTTCTGTTTATTGAGAAGTTTTAATGGTCCTTCTGTTCATTGAGAAGTTTTAATGGTCCTTCTGTTTATTGAGAAGTTTTAATGGTCCTTCTGTTTATTGAGAAGTTTTAAGGGTCATCCTGTTTATTGAGAAGTTTTAATGGTCCTTCTGTTCATTAAGAAGTTTTAATGGTCCTTCTGTTTATTGAGAAGTTTTAAGGGTCATCCTGTTTATTAAGAAGTTTTAATGGTCCTTCTGTTTATTGAGAAGTTTTAAGGGTCATCCTGTTTATTAAGAAGTTTTAATGGTCCTTCTGTTTATTGAGAAGTTTTAATGGTCCTCTAGTTATTTAAAAAGTTTTAATGGTCCTTCTGTTCATTGAGAAGTTTTAATGGTCCTCCTGTTTTTTGAAAAGTTTTAATGGTTCTTTTGTTTATTGAGAAGTTTTAATGGTCCTCTAGTTTTTACATAAGAAAAATACTGAATTAATGATGATTTGGTTGGGAAATATTTCTGTGTCATTGTGTTAATTGCAGTTACTATATGGCACCATGTATCACATACCACCACATTCCCACCTGTGTCATTGTCCAAAGCAAATTATTTCTACCGATAATTACAGGTTATCATTCTGTAGTTTGAAAATTAACTCCTAAATAGTATGCTGATAACCTATTCGCCTTTTATGAAGCCTTATAGAATATCAATATTAGCATAAAAGGTGGTACAATGTATTAACAAAACAAAAACAAAAAGACACTCACAAAACATGAGAAATGAAGTTCTAATTTGGACATCTGAAAAAAAGTAAAATATTAGGCTATAATTTAAGGAAAATTTTTCCTCTGAGATTGTATCTAGGCCAGCATCATCAAGTTAATGGAAAGAGTAGCTTTGAGTTAATAACAGAGAGAAAAGTAGCTCTTTCCTGAACTATAAAAGCCATGGTAGTTTTATGACCTGACATGGTCTCATAAACATACCACTATTCTATTTTATCATGCCCATATCGGCAATCCCAAGTCGTTTTTGCAACTGTGTCGCTGTTTTCTTAAAGTCTTTTTCCATATCTGCCATTATTTTCATGTCTGTGACAAACTTGGCGACACTTTTTGGTTTGTTGGTTGCTGAGTTGACGCGTACGCGGAGATTTTGTCCTATGTGATCCTCTGGCGGTTCCTCGTCTGATGAACTGTAATATTCCTCGCGACCAGCTACCTCGTCCTCAGCGCAAACCTCATCTTCACCTTGATTAAAGTCTGATTCTGAATTTATATCCAAAGTGGGAATATCTGGAGCAGGTGATGCTGCTGGAGCACTCGGTGGTGATTCCTGTCCGTAGTTGGATTGTAATTCTGTTTCCTTTTCCTGAGAAGGAGGTTCCTCCCCCTGGTGCTCCTGGATGCTATTCATCGAAGGAACACTAGCTGACTTTAGTCGTGGCTTTTGAGCTGGTTTCTTTTTGGCATTTGGTTTATTGCTAACAGGATGAGTGACTTCGTACTTGAGTGGTCTATCATGTAACTGGGTGACGAACACTATCAATGAAAAAGACGTTCTAATAAATTTATTTATTCTTTTAAGTGGTCAAATATTCAAACCATTGTAAAAGAAGAGATATTGAATTTAGACTTGCAAAATGATATAACTTTTCATTTCATAACTTTGCTATTTATATATTATCTCATATGTTTTAGTCTTTCAATATCTTTATCCTTTTCCTTTTTCATACCTTCTGAAATTATTGATATCATGTCTTAAACAATGATTGAAACGAGCAAAATATAGAACTATTTGAATAAAAATTCTCAGTGATAATTTAAAGGGTGTCATCATCTGTTATATATACGACCCTAAGATACAATGAAGTGTAGCTCAACTGTCTAGGCAGTCAGATTGTAATCCAAATCTCCGAGACAACAACATACCACTGGCACTCTTTGGTCTTGGTTTCTGATTGGCTTTATCCTTGTTTGTAGTTGTAGCTGTGAATGCACTAGTTGGGCGAGGCTTTTTAACCCCATTATCTGGACCAAACACAGCATCCAGGTCAAACAGATTCGTCTGTATGGGATATACAAAAACATTTATTAAATTGTAGAGTTGGAAACAATAACGTTAAAAAAACAAGAGGCCCAGAGGGCCTGTATCGCTCACCTGGTTTGTAATGCCAAGTAATGTTCTGAATACAGGTTCATTGTTTCTTTTCTTAAGGAATTTTAATATTAACCTCTAAATCCCCTATTGGGCCCCACCCCTCCTGCGCCCAGGGGGTCAGAGCCAAAATTTATACAAGTTCTGTTCCCCTTCTCCCAAGGGTGTTTATGGCCAAATTTGGTCACAATCCCAGCAAAACTCCAGGACAAGTAGCGATTTATAGGATTTACCTCTATTTCCCCTATTGGGCCCCACCCGTCCTGCCCCCGGGGGGCCAGAGCCAAAATTTATACAAGATCTGTTCCCCTTCCAAAAAGGATGTTTGTGGCCAAATTTGGTTACATTCCATAAAGAACTCTATGACTAGTAGCGATTTAAAGGATTTACCTCAATTTCACCTATTGGGCCCCGCCCCCTCCTGCCCCCGGGGGATCAGAGCCAAAATTTATACAAGTTCTGTTCCCCTTCCCCTACGGATGTTTGTGGCCAAATTTGGTTACATTCCATTCAGAACTCTATGACTAGTAGCGATTTAATGGATTTACCTCTATTTCCCCTATTGGGCCCCGCCCCTCCTGCCCCCAGGGGATCAGAGCCAAAATTTATACAAGTTCTGTTCCCCTTCCCCCAAGGATGTTTGTGGCCAAATTTGGTTACATACCATTCAGAACTCTATGACTAGTAGCGATTTAATGGATTTACCTCTATTTCCCCTATTGGGCCCCGCCCCTCCTGCCCCCAGGGGATCAGAGCCAAAATTTATACAAGTTCTGTTCCCCTTCCCCCAAGGATGTTTGTGGCCAAATTTGGTTACATACCATTCAGAACTCTATGACTAGTAGCGATTTAAAGGATTTACCTCTATTTCCCCTATTGGGCCCCACCCCTCCTGCCCCCGGGGGGTCAGAGTCAAAATTTATACAAGTTCTGTTCCCCCTCCCCCAAGGATGTTTGTGGCCAAATTTGGTTACAATCCATGCAGAACTCTATGACTAGTAGCGATTTAAAGGAAATGTTGACGGACAGACGGACGCCGACGGACGCCGACGGACGACGGACGACGGACGCCGCGCCATGACATAAGCTTACCGGCCCTGCGGGCCAGGTGAGCTAAAAACACAGAAAAGCCCACAAATGAACAAATTCTCCCTCCACTATTTCATGCCATAATTTATGCTAGAATTATCTGTGCATGTACTTGAACTTCCTACAATAACGGCAAATATGGTTTAAATTGATGACCATCAGCTTCCATTTTTAAGCCTCTCTACGCCAATTAACACCACATTATTCGCGACTGATTCTATTATACTTATAATAGATATACACTTTTAACAACTATTGACCGACAGGTTACCTGTTTATATCTCTGTGGATCATCGTATGTTGTTCTGTACTTCTGTCTGTTGTCACGGCCATTTTCTAAATGGTACAATCCCGTAAATGCCTGTAAAATGTAATAAAATGATTGTTTAGTTACCATCTTCTGACATACCTTTGATGTATGAAGAGGTATTTAAAGTGAAACTAATAAGACATTATTTGATTTTACCTAATAATTATCAAAACTTTGTGGATAAAGCTAAATAAAACTGTCTCAACCCCCTATCTACCCATGTATAATTATAAGCAATTTAAAAGAAATTTATTACAGCTAAAAATCTGCATGCACCAAGAATGTATCATGTATTACATTCCAATTCCTTTTATTTCATATGCATAAATTAATTTGTATGTTATGCGCTTTGCTTTTTTTTCTCTCCGATTTTTTGTAATTCAAACAAATAACCTACAGAATTGGTTTTGTTTCCACTCGCTGTTGGTTGTACAAATAGGTCATTAAAGGTCACGTCAGGATTATTTTCTTTCATGTTTGTCCTGTGTTGTTTTTGGGCAGATCGTATTCGTCCTCTTGTACTACTACTACCACTTGAAGGCCGCGTTTGAACACTATTTGTCTGAAACAAGAAATTTGTGACTACAAAATGTATATATAATGCATGGTCTTTGTAATTTTTTCCCTGACCTTGATTTATATTTTTACAATCTTACACAAAAAAAGGTTCCATTTACCCCAAAAACATTCATTTACCCCTACACTCCTAAGGAACTGCTTGTCAACTTCCTCATAAGTTTTCTGTTTGTTTCGAAGTGGTGTTTTGGCCATATCTTGTTGATGGTTTTGTAGGACCTCTTCCATATAAAGTTGTCGGTTTCTCATGTGGATCTGCTGCCGCGCATGGATTTCCTCCTGAATCTGGGCGTATTCTCTGTCTAGGAGTTTAATAGCAAGTCTCTCCCATGTCCTCACTACCCTCTCCTAGCAATGGAATAGAAACACTTTACACAAACTAATCTCAAAAACACTTAGCTGTACATTCAATCCAATAAAAAAACAGGTCGCTATTTAGCCATATTTTAGTCAAAACTTAAAAATCTAACTTTTCAGTAGTTATATTGTGGCTATAATAGTGAAACACTATCCTGAAAACATAATCAAGTCTCTGTATCAAAAGTGTTTGCATCATACCTTAATTTCTGGGATAGGCGTGTTGGTTGTACGCTTCCCATCCTGATATGGCTGCATGAACTCTGGTGGCTGGAGACCTGCAAATCATTTCAATTACAATACTGTGAAATTAATGTACATTTGTAATTATCATAGACATTGTATGGGGGTGTAAAATATGAACATGGCTGCTTAAAAAAGATGTTACTATGCTACCAGTGTGGCATTTGAACATCAAAACATGGCATAAGGGTCAAAGAAGTGATATCAACAGGATTTTCCAGATGACACAGTATCCCATCAAACCTAAGTCTGTAGGATACGAATTACTTCAAATGGTAAATATGTGACAAAGAAGTAATTCCAACCGTGTGGACAAAAAAAATTGTCAAATTTTTTAGGCAATCTGCCTCTTTATCAAGACACACAAAACGAACACTGTACATGATTACATAATATGATGCAAACAGTAATACGGGACAATGACATTTGGATACCCATTCCAACTTTAGTGTACTTAAGATTTAAAGTGTAAATCCAAATTTAAAGAGATACCAGTTAAGAGATACATTGTGCAAGCACAATTCTGTCTTTGCACATTACAAAGTTACCTCCCTTCCAAGTAGGTATCAACTGTTAATGTCATTATTTTGTGAGTGATATTCACATTGTTTGCTCACAAATACATGATTTCACAATCAATACCTACCTGTAGGTCAGATAACTCTGTAATATGCAACTACAGAATACCCAATACTGCCATAAACTGTAGGATAAGCACTAGCATTTGCTATTATAAGAAAATATGAAAAGGTCAATGTGAACTTAAGTAATATGTATGGAAAATATGTATTATATGAATGGCTAAGAAAATTTGTGTAAATTTTATTTCATAAAAAAATATGAAAAGGGATCAAACAACAGGCTTAAGCCCATACAAGTTCTCTTCCAGAAATTCATCACTCTAGATATTATATCAGGGACCAAATACCACACATCCACCTATTTTGTCACAATAGAAAAAGATATCAATACAGAGAATTCTATGGTATTAATATTTATTTAGTAATTAAGCAGTTTCATCAAAGCAGCAAAATCACCTTAAAACAAAAGAGAATCATATAGGTACATACCAATTATATTTCCCAGGTGTAAAGAAGCATTAAAATCACCACTCCATGATCTAAAATAAAAAACATTGTTTTAAGTTAAAATACTGTCATAGAAATATTGGTTTTGAAAGTACTGTACTGCACAGCTGATTGTTTACACGGTCAAAATTTTCATGATTTTAATTAAAAAATAATAATATTAAATAATAATATTTTGTGTTGCAATTTTTCAATATTTTTGTGATCTGGTATGATTAAAACATTTCTCAATAATTCACAATTCAAATGTACGTGATCAAAGCCATGTCTTGCGAAATCGCAAAATGTCATCCCCACAAAAACACCTGGCTATTTTGTTTATTTCAGTAATTGGACAGAATGGGTTTTTTTTACATCTATATTTGCAGTCTAAAGTTAATGAACCAACAGGAATGTAGTTTCATATTAATCAGTACTATTCACTATACAGTTCATAACCAAATGATCACCATATCTGACATACTACCAGGGAATAGATTTCAAGTAAACAAAAATACAATTGTATATAACTAATAAGTAAAAAGTCACACATGTATACATGTAACTTTGACCTATACTCAAAATTGCTTTAATTAGAGCAAAATATAAAACAAAGTATACTCCGAGGTGTATGAAGAACAAGCGACCATGGGAGTTAATGGTTATCTGACTATTGGCACAATATAACACCTGAAAGAATATAGTAGTGGCAAACTAAGATGATGTTCAAAGATTTTAGCCTATTTGATCCCTTTGACCTTAAATGAAGGTCAAGGTCATTCATTTCAACAAACTTGGTAGTCATTCATCCCAACATGTCACAGGCACAATATCATGTCTCTAGGCCTCTTATTTATTCACAAGAAGTTGTTTAAAGATTTTAGCCTATTTGACCCTGGTGACCTTAAATGAATGTCAAAGTCATGTATTTGAACGAAGTTGGTAGCCCTTCTCCCCAGCATGTCACAGGCCAAATATCAGGTCTCTCCGCCTCTTAGTTATTCACAAGAAGTGTCAGATGACCTAAAAATAAAACAAGAACCAAGTGAGTATAAGCATTCTCTGTTTCAGCACCAGAAAATTTGTATTACCTCTTAATAAGAGTGATAAGGACATTCATCTGTTCAGCTAAATTCTGTTTCTCTATGTGGCTTTGGGCTATGTCTTGCTTCAATTTTGTGATGGTGTCGAGAAGTGCTGTCATATTCTGAGGATGGCCTACATGGCCATAAAGAGCCCGGTCTCCTTGTCCCCCTACAGGCATTCTGATGATTCTCAAATGTCAAGGCATTAAATGACCTGAAGATAAAAGAAGGAGAGACAATTAACAGTTATAATGCTATCAAAAAGTCGAGATATCAAGCTACATGCAGTTACATAGAGATGTCAAATCAATTGAATACCATTATTGATTAACAGAAATCTATTGTTCCAATTAATGCTGAACCAATGAATCAATTGTGAAATTTTGTACCTAATTATCTAAAATCAAAAAGGTTCAATCAATCATCATAACATATCACTATTTATAGTTATTTAAACTTCAACTGATTGATGATACCTCTCAAATGTTTTTGTCAGATTCCATGCATTTTGCTACTATTTTTATAGTGGAATATTATTACAACTGTACAGTGGAATCAAATTGAATTAATCAAACAAACAAAGGGAAGTAAAGCTAATTGATTTAAATGGCCATTAGCATTTTTCGGCCGCTGGTCAAAATAGGAATATAATGGTGTGTAAAACTGGTTGAAGTGGCCCTGACTTAACTGGCACAGGAGAACAAGTTATTGTGACCTTCAGATGAAACAGATAAATAAGCAAATGAAGACAGGATCAATTTCAATTTCCTGTCAGGAAAACAAAAGTTTTTTATAGATGCCCCATCGCTTACAAATGGTATGTTATCTCTTTCAAAAACAGGAGTATACAGATTAGTATTTTTCTTCAGTTACTTACTTTACATAATTACCACCATTGAAGAAGTTTGAATTTCTAATTTTATTTCAAAATAAAGATATTAAAATAATTAATTGCTTCCCGAAAAAATTCTGTGGCACTATGCCCTTTGTGGAATGAAGTACTGATTGTGCATGCATCAAAAGCAAAACAAATGGTTTAATATTATTTTTTGTGTTAATTACACATATAAATACACAATTAAATACCAATCATTGTTCAAATGATAATTATCATTCATGCTCTGTCGGCAGTGGAGCATCTTTAATATTTACATGTACATCATCATTGTGGCAATAAAGGACAAGGATCCTGTACATTGTATCTCATATATATATATATATAAATATTGAATAACATTAAATTCTCAGTGTCATCTGAAGAACATGATGAAAGCGATAATGCTAAACTAACAACGTGTTTCTGCTTTTTTATTTCTATATATAAATATATATACTTTTTGTAACGTTAAAGATGCTCCACCGCTGACAAATAGTATTTTTTCATTATAAAAAATAGCAGCAAACGATTTAGTTGTTTTTTTCCGTTACAAAAGTTACTTACTTTACATCATTACCACCATTGAAAAGAAAAATTTCATGGCATTATATCCTATATGGAATGAAGTACTGATTGAGCATGCACCAAAGGCGAAATAAATTATTTTATATTATTTTTGTGTTAATTAGGCATATATATACACAATTAAACACCAATTATTGTTCAAATGATGAATATCATTTATGCTCTGTCGGTGGTGGAGCATCTTTAACCTCTTCTGATGGAATTTATGTGATCTGAACAGACATTGGGTAAACATCAACATAAAGTTCAGCCCAAACTGCTATGCCACCAATTCAACGGGATAAACAATCAAACAATCATCAATTTCCATGCCCTATCTGCATTAATAAGTATATATATATATAAGGCACTATGGGTGCAATGTCTTCATATAAGTAGAATTAATTTTCCAAAACTATATACCAACGTAAGATAAAAAAAATCCATGAATATGAATAAACTTTAAGGATGCCAAAAAGCGAAAGCTTATGTAAGACAGATACTGATCTAACTGTAGTGGAATTAGACTGGGTCGGTCATTGGTGACTGACCAGGTACATGTAGCTCAGTTGGTAGTGCGATTGGCTAGTGTTTGAAGTCTCAGATTTGAATACAGTCTGGCTGCTGCATGAACGTAATCTTTATCCGGCAGAAGTTCAATAATATCACTCTAATTTGCAAATGTTCAGGTGATTTTGAAGAGACACAGTAATTTTGAGTTAACTCTTACTTGACTTGCATATTTATCTTGCTGAACCCTTTAGGCCTTGCCTTCAGTCATATTACAATATACACTCTTGATTTCCGATGATGCTTGTTACCATATATTCACTAAACGTTTTTGTATCATGCGTCTTTAATGACAAAGTTGCCAGCAGAACCCTTCAACCATGTACCTTGTATAAAGGGGCTTGACATTCTGTCAATAATAAATATATAAAAATACCCCTATCTGTATCTGTATGTGTTTCGTCGTAGATCCCGTTGACCGTTTTTTTCACGACGGTGAGAGAGTGCCTGGATGTTATTAGCCTTGTTCTCTTAGTGCGGTCTTGAAGGCACTAAGGGACTCTGCGCATGCCACTTTCTCTGGGAGGTGGTTCCACTGTATAATCGTCTTCACAAAGAAGGAGTGTCTGTATTGATTTGTTGTGCTGACTGGTATTTGGAGGCCTCTGCTGTTGTTACACACTTGGTTCTCGATGATGTTGCTTGTGACACAGTCGCTGAATGTTTTTGTTTTTATTTGTTGTTTTGGTCTTCTTTTTGTTACAAAGTCTTGTGGCGGTAGTGCTGGCACCAACCCCTCAACTACTTTAAAGTATTTGACGGAGGCTGTCTTGACGTTCTTCTAAAGACTCCATCTGAAGTTCTTCTCTCATTTTTGTGATGGTACCTGGCTCTCTGTTCTTGTAATTTTTCTTTATGAATCGTATACCTCTGTTTTGTATATGTTCCAGTCTGTCTATGTCACCTTGTTGATATGGATGCCAGATTGTTGCTCCATATTCTAGGATGGATCTAACCAAGGTGATATAGGCTGTTTTTCTGCAAAGTTCTGGAACATTTCTTAGATTTCTTCTCAGAAAGCCGAGTGTTGTGTTGGCTTTCCTGCAGACTCCTTTGATGTGTAGGCTCCATTTCATGTCGTTAGATATCTGGAGTCCTAAGTATGGATTATCCTTTACCTCCTGTAGTATGTGGTTGTTTAGCTCATAAAATCTTTGGGAGCGCTTGTTTATGCTCAGGATGTAACATTTTTTGGCGTTGAATCTCATGCCCCAGTTATTTGCCTATTTTTCGAGGTTGTTGAGGTCTGCTTGAAGTTTTAGGTGGTCGCTCTCCGTTTTGATGGTTCTATATAGTAGGCAGTCATCGGCAAATAAACGTACAGATGATTTTACGCTGTCTGGCAGATCGTTAATATGGCATAAGAACATAATCGGGCCTAGAACAGTACCTTGAGGAACTCCTGAGTCAACTGGTGTTTCCTCTGAGCATACTCCTTCTACGATGGTTTTTCTGGTGGTTAGGAAGTTTTTTAGCCATAGATGGATGTTACCCTGGATGCCATACTGGTGTAGTTTGTATAATAGTTTGTCGTGGGGCACAGTGTTGAATGCTTTCGAGAAGTCTAGTATTGCCACATCTACTTGATTTCCTTTGTCGAAGTCTTTCAGAAAGTCATTTAGTGTGGTAATTAGTTGGGTCTCACAAGAATATCCTGTTCTGAAGCCATGGTTTAAGTTTGTTAAAATTTTGTTGTGTTCCAGATGGTTTAATATATGTCTGCAGATGATATGTTCAAGGATTTTGCATGTAACTGATGTAAGTGACACTGGTCTATAGTTTTCCGGCAGGTGTTTGTCTCCTTTTTTGAAGATGCTAGAGATGTTGGCGTTTCTCCAGTCTTCGGGTAGTTCTCCTGTGTCTAATGATGTCTGCAGTATAATTTTCAGTATGGGTGCTAATTTTCCCGCACATTCCTTTAGCATTCGGTTTGGTATATCATCTGGACCAGAGGCTTTAGATGGATTCACTATATTACTATATTAAAATACTGTTTTTATATACTATATAAAGGTATTTTTTATGTATATATGCTATGTATTATTAGCAGAACGCTCCTGTGCTTATACTCAGGAGACTGTTAACTCAGAAGACTTTTTGTCCAAATAAATTCATATTACAGTAATTCAAAACTACCAAATGTACACATTATGAACCAGGTCGAACAAATTAATAAGATAGTCAATTGGTGCATATTGATCATGACTAGCTGGTACAGCAGTCTTATAGATCTACATTACATGTAACCCTGTACTGTAGTGTTAACGTTAGGTATTCGCTTAACGTTACTGTACTTAACGTTACGGCTAAAGTTTCTGCTTGAAAGGTACGTACGCGTGATCTCCATTAAACTAAAGTAATTCAAGTATCTAACGTAGAAGTTTGTGTTGCTTTATGTCCTTTTACAGACATAAGAAAATAAACTATGTTAAATTAGCAAAATAATAGATCGTATTGTAATTTTACCTCGAAAGCTGAATGGAATTTTATCTGAACGCCATGTTGTTTACACAAATAACCATGCATTCGGATTTCTCTAGGTTTATCTTCAGAGTTAATCAACATTTCAGAGAATAACCGAACGTAACTAATCTCATCTGCGTCATCTGATTGCTTTGGAATAAGCATTCCTAACACAGGTAATAAAAGCTTTGTAAGGAGCTGATCCAGGAAGAACAAGACAAAATCGTTCCGGCATAACGAGAAAACCCGATTGAGAAATAATGGCGTACTATCAGGGACAGCCACAAGGGCCTCCTCCCGGAGGTGATCAACAATTCCTTTGGAACGTATTTCAAAGGTAAATACAATGCGACAGCTTGTTTGATATTCCAGTCGTTTAATGTAACCGCAGTACATTTGACACAGTAACAGAACGTCATGTGCTTGTTGTTACAAGCAAACAAATTTTAAAATAAGTTAAACATTTTAAAATAAGTCATAATAATAAGAAAATAAAAAGTGTTTTCCATTTACTTCTTGGCCTACATAGTTCATGTTTGACACAAGCCTTCATATATGTAACAGTTCTAGTCCTGTATTAGCTACTGTTGTACAGGTTGGCACAACACTTTTGGTAACAGTTACCCATTTGATTAGCCTAACAGTTACCTGTTTGTAGTAACCAATAAGTTACCAAATAAGGAATTCTGTAAAAGACAAATGCATGAAGTTGTTTTAAACTTTTTTATCAAAAAGGGCGTAATACTTTTTACAAGGCACCATTTACCGTGGGCAGAGATTTAAATATAATTAGTAATCTTTTACTATTTAAATCTCTGCCATGGGGATATGATTGAAATGTACAAAATACTTTCTGAAAAATACGACAAGGAATACACAGATTTGTTTCCAATCAACCAATGATCAAGTACCCGTGGACATGATTTGAAAGTGTACAAAGAACATTCAAGGCTGTGCGTGAGAAAACACTCGTTCACCCAGAGATTAGTGAATACTTGGAACAGTCTTCCATCAAATTTTGTTCAGAGGACAATTAAACAATTTGAATATGAACTCGATTCACATTGGAAAAATTAGCCACAAAAGTATTTATACACTGAAAAAATAAATCCGTAAATTTCTAAGAGCTGACTATATAAATCTATGTATTTACTAACATAACTTAGTACAGCATTAATCAAAATTTTGGTAAAAGTCCCAAACTAAATCAGAATCTATTTATGATCCGTTGTAGACCCCGTTTCCGGTTTCACCTCCATTGCTTATATATATGTATTTAATAACTGTGGTGCTAAGATAGAAGACATGTAAAACTCATTCAACCAAGACATTTGCACTGAATTTCCCTGATGACTAGTCAATAGAAAACACCTACATTGTCATCTTAAATAACAACAAAGTGAGACAACAGAATTTGATATTTCATGCACAGAAACATAGAGTCTTAGATCAGTTGTAAGACATTCTAAAAATTATGATGCCCTTTTTTTATTATAATTTTTAAAAAGTTTTCTTTTCACATTATTTCTCATTTGTGTAACGTATTGATTACTCAAACAGGTAACTGTTACTCAAATGGGTAAAAAGATACCACCTTCTTACTGTCTGTCAGAAGGTGAAATCTTTTCTGCTACAACAGTAGCTAGTCCTGTATTGAGTAACAGTAATGAGTCATTCATAAGTTAACCAAATGCAGGATATTTGAACATGGGTTAAATGCTCTTACCATTACATTTGCACTAAAAGTACCTGATATGGCTTGTATCTACACAGGAAAGCACAGCCAATAAGCAGTCATTCTAGGTCAAAGTGTTAGCAAATCAATACTTCATGCGCAGAGATATAGTGTTATGATAGTTTTTGTCTAAAAACAATAGAGTGTAATCTTGAACAAACTTAATGTTTCTACTGAAAAGGGGCACAAATCATACTTTGGCCTTTATGTATAGAGTCAGTCATAATAATGAAAAAGCAAAGAAGAATTATATGTATTTGACTAATAAGGATCTATCAGTGGTGGACTGGACATTAATTATGTATATAAGATCCCTTGAGCACTTGGATCTCTTGCTAATTGTCTCAAACCATGTCAACTTCATCAAACTAAGGTATGATATAGTACAGAAAAATATTAGGTCTTGACTTCAGAAGACACTTGCATATAACTTTGTACATTTGCTGTTTTAATTATATGTATTTGTCTGATGTATACATAGACAACAGCTGTACATGCACAGTACTAGTTTACGTCTGAAACCCCCTGTTTAAACTTTTATTGGTTGGTCACAAGAACCATTGCATATTATCGGTATATAATTATATGGTAGTATACATTTACATGTATTTTCTTTACTGATCAAGTGTTCATTTCATATGAAACAAGTCTTAGAAGTTAACTTTTGATTTTGCAAGCCTTCGCGAGCGAGTATTAAACTTTCAAGATGAGTTTCATATGATATGAACTCAAATTTAAGATACTTTTTATCACATTACTTCAATATCCTACATTTCAAAGAACTTGAGCTCCAAAATGTGCTGCAAATATCCAGTGGAGGCAGGCATTTAGTCCTACTGTCCTCAAAATCCTAATGTTGCATCACTTTTATGAAATTAGGAATTGTTTAATTAATTTGTGCTTTGGTCTGAAATTCAAACATTTGAAGCAAGAAATGGTGATGACATAATAAAACAGAATATGAAAATAGCCGTATATACAGAGAATGAGTGGTAGGCAATGAACAATGTACAAGATATGGGAATAGTACCTATATTATGTTAATTGCTTAATGTGGTGTCTGAGCAAACAGAAAGTTGGCAGACTCAATTTTCAAAGAAATTGTACCTTTATAGAGTTGATAAAGACAGAAGTGGTCAGATTTCTACCAAAGAGCTTGGGGAAGCTTTGTCCAATGGTAAGTTGGGTCAAATACCTCCTGGCACATGACCCTATCACAAGAGTTCCCAGTCTGCTTGTAGATAGGCGTTTCCATTATATATTGCATGCTTTATTGTCATTTTAGTTTGCATTAAATAGAACTTGAAAGGAAATGTTTCTACTTTTTATTAATGTATATATCTGAACAATTTGTTTAGGTTTTTACTGAAGAATAAAAAAATGTATGTTGAGAGATTTTAAAAATCTAACCCATGCCTAGGCCACTCTAGTGCTGGTATGGTGAGATAGTTCTTGTTCCCTGGTGTCAGATCAACTAATATAATAAGTCATGGATAGGCTTGGAACACTAGAAGACCCAGAAAACCTAGTTTTGATAGTCTACAATGTGTAATTATCTAACATTATTTAAATTTTGTTTTTTAGCCCACCATCATCAGATGGTGAGCTATTCAAATCGCTTTTCATCCGTGGTCCGTCCTTCCGTCTGTTAACATTTCTTGTTACTGCTATTTCTCCGAAAGGGCTAAAGGGATCTTTCTCAATCTTGGATTTTGACAATTGAAGTTAATGTTACCGCTATTTCTCAGAAAGTAATGAAGTGATCTGTTTCAAATTTGATGTGCAGGTTCCCTTAGGTCCCTAATTATGCATATACCATTTTGGGGCTGATCGGTCAACAAGATGGCCGACAGGCCACCATCTTGGATTTTGACATTTGAGGTTTGTTACCACTATTTCTCAAAAAGTACTGAAGCGATCTGTCTCAAATTTTACATGTAGGTTCCTTTAGGACCTTAGTTGCCCATATTGCATTTTTGGACCGATTGGTCAACAAGATGGCCAACAGGTAGCCATCTTGGATTTTGATAATTGAAGTTTGTTGGTGTTATATATATCTCAGAAAGTACTGAAATGATCTTTCTCAAAGGAGTAGATCTGTATGATAGGACCAGTATTTGGCCTTAATTTTTCAGGCCGAAAAAAATTAACTCTAATCCCCATCAATTTCATATCAATAAATAACCTCATACTTGCCATTCATCAAAACATAATTTTTTATAACCATGTACATGATGTGTCCCACCTATGACGTCTTAAAATTGATGATTTTCCTCTTTTCGCCAAATTTTGCTAGAAATTCGTCATCTTTAGGTTAGAAAAGGCTTGAAATGGATTTGGCCGTCACCTTGGAGCAACTTTACATTTTGCATGGATATGCGTAAATACACGATACACAACGTGTGAAAATCTCTTTCTGCTCCACGAAGGCGGCCACATTCATTTTTAGAGAAAACCACTCAAAAAGTATGATTTTTCAAGGATTTTTGTGAAAAATGGCGGGAAACTGTATGTTGATGACGTCATAGTGAACATAATTGGCACATGCGGGATATTTTCGAGATGTAATGTGTTAGCAAATGTATTCAGCTGTTATATGGCAAAATATGTTGTTCTTTACTGGAGAATTAATTTTGAGGCCATATTCGAGTCTTGACGTACCTTCTCATTTCATATGTAGTAAAAGTTTGAAAAGCAGAGAAAAGATCCCTCTTTCCATTGTCAGATGTAGATCATTCTATGGTGGGCTCCAAGATCCTTCTATGATCTCTTGTTTATTTATTATAGGATAACACTTATTGTAACTGGCCTCAAACCAATAATGCATGTTTATACTGATGTTTTTACTGGTGGTCAGCATGAACACATTGTAACTGTGGTAATTGTAGATTGTTGGTATGAAAAAGTGAAAAATAGTATTCAAAATCAAGAGATACCTTTTTATATGCCACAGCCCTTGTCTAATTTAGAACTGTGGTTGTAATAATATTCTGGAGGAATATTAGAAAATATTTTGTTGTAAGAAGAAAGCAGCTAACTATAAGAGAGTTTTTTTTCAGTATTAAACCAGAGTAGTTCACATCTGTAAAGTCTCATTTTGATTGTCAAATTATAATAAACAGTGGAGTGCCAATACTGTAGGAAATATAAAATAATGAACCCTGATGATAAACTATCAGAATTTGGGTTTGGTACACTTTGCATTTGACTGCAGGATATAAATTGTTGATTCTTTTGCATATGACAGAGACTTTGAGGGATATATTGGTGGTTTCTTTACATTTAAGACACTTCCGATGACCAGTGACCATGTGGTGTGACCTTTAAGCCACTTCCGATGACCAATGACTGTGTGTTGTGAACTTGTGACCTTTATGCCACTTCCGATGACCAATGACCAATGACCATGTGTTGTGAACTTTCAGCCACATCCGATGACCGATGGCTGTGTGCTATGACCTTTGAGATAGTTTCTATGACCATGTGCTGTGACTCCTAAGTGACTTTTGATGACTTTTGTTGTTATCCACAAGTACAGTTTAGTACTATTGCAAACGAAACCTAAAAAACCAATTTTACATGAACAGTCACCAAAAGTAGTCTTAGTATTATAACCTTCTACATCTTATATAAATTGGATCAAAATATTATCCACTGCATTGGATGTATCATAGACATTTGATTTTAATCAACACTGATAGATTAGCTTTATTTTGAAGTGTTAACTTACAGCTGTACAAACATTATGTAAATTCTTTAACTGGGAGTTTGATATTCTGTTTCTCACGACTGTAAATTCTTTAATCGAGAGTTTAATATTCTGTTTCTCAGGATTGATACTGACAGGAGTGGTGCTATCTCCGCCAATGAGCTTGGACAAGCCCTGTCCAATGGTAAGACAGTCTGGCAGTCTAGAGTCTGTAGTCTTATGATTTATATTGCCTTTTTGTAAAGTTCCAATAAATATGAAGGAGGTGATAGCCAAAGCAAAAAAACATGTCAGGTTAATTTCAAGCACACCACCAAATTATTTTTTTTATATTATTGAGATAGAGTATATGACTTGTCAGAGGTTTCGTTGCTGTATTACTTGAAGGATTTGATGCATTAGTAGAACTAGCAAACCATTGCAGTCGTCCTACTCCATTTATGCTGGTTAAATGCTAAGCAGGAGCAGAAAGCTTAAGCACCATTTTTATAGAGCATTGTGCATTTTAGCCAGGGATATGAACCCACAGCTTTCCTCGCTGATATATAAATGCTGAATTTAAAGCCAAAAAGAAGGCAATGGGGAGGGAGATTAAGAAAGAAGAAGCTCATTTAGGGAGAAGGGAAAAAATAGATCTGTATAATTAGTCACATTTACTACAATGTGTTTTTGTGATACAATTTACTAAACAAAATAAAATAGTTTTTGAATTGTGCTGATTATTTGATATAAGAAAATACTTAAATGTAGTTAAAATTACCGGTAATTACAAAATAAGTCATTCATTGTCTCAAAAATAAAACCTTCATCATATAACCACAATGAGCTTGATGATAACCCTTTAAATAATATTCACCATACACACACAGCATATTGCCTGCATTAAAATGGTGATTCCCAAACACTCAAATCAAAACTAATCACAATATGTTTTATGATTTTTACCCCAAACTAATGCCGTAATTATTCAAACTCTTGATTTGTCAAAAGGGAACAAGAACAATTATCAAAAGTGATTAAACAAATTAACTCTTCTGTACTGAAAAAATAAAGCATTTCGAATGTGGAAACATTTGGTCACAGATTTCTGATAACATCTTTATTTATATACATGCTTGTGGTGATGGTTTTATATGTCTGTATTCTCTGCATGTTGCTTCGTCAATCTTCACTCCTTATGTATTGAATCTTTGGAGATTACTTGTGTATTTTCCCCACATATAGTATAACATCGTCAAAGAACCAGGATTGATTGCTCTAAGCTATGCTTCACTTCTCCATATGCCGATGCCACTTTTGAAAAATTGTATTGCCTTGGGAACGAAATTTAGGCCTTTCAGTGGTCGAAATTTAGATATTGTCTGATTGCAGTAGTGTAGTGCAATCAACCATGAGTCTCTGACGATGATAATGTAATGGAGACATTTTGTGTCACCGGAACAGAACCAGCTAACATTATATGTTGGGCAGGCTAACCTCTTTTGTAAGATTATTTGTAATATGATTAGTAAGTTAGTTGCATTACGAATGTTTGTAGCATAGCAATATAGCCATTTCCTATAAATGTATTTCTCTCAGAGTTTCTGATTCAATCACTGATTTTACATGTTCAAAATATATTAATTATATCAGTTATGCCATCAACTTACAGTCAGGAATGATATATTTCAACATAATTAGCCTACTCAACTTTAAGTCCAAGATATAACTGTCAAAGTCAACCAAATAAAAATCTATATAGTGATTTAATTTATTCAGATTGCTCTTTGGTCATAAGTAAAGTTGTTAAATTCAACAAAATGAAAACTTCAATATACTTTACACATATCTGAACATAAAACAGATTAGTTACACCACAAAAATATGTAAGAACAATTTATTACAATTTCAAAAATTAATTTGGTTTTATTAGAGTTTACATAGCCTACCGTCTGTGTATAAATATTTGTTGCTTTTTAAGGAACATGGACACCATTTAATCCTGAGACTGTCCGCTTGATGATTGGTAAGTTTTTATCAATAAATCAATTGATTTTGAATCAAAGTGTCATTGTTAAGTCTATTAGTGTATAACTATGTCTGTCATTTTGTCATTTAATTGTTAAATCACATATGTATACATGTACATATGTTTGTTACAAGAATAGCACTACAGTGCTAAATGTTGTATTTTGTTCTGATATGCTATGTAAAATAAAATTTCTTGAATCTTGATTTATAGCTACATGTATGTGTTTTCTATATACAATGTGTTCTGGAAGAGTTCAGTGTCAGGTTTAGACAGTCTTGACATGTTGTTGACTGAATACCTTCAAAACTTGAATGTATATATTCTAGATGTATTCTAGAAAAGTTCTGGATGTGTTTCAAAAATTCAGGAGTTCTAAAAATGTTCACATATAATTGTGTGGAACACTTCTTTAGCAGTTGAAGAATTAATCATCGGATCTATAATAAATACTTAAATATTATAATTGAATTATGAATCATAAATGAAAGAATTACAAGGGAAAAAATGTCTAAAATCACCCATAAGTCTATCTGGCCTCCATAAATGGAAGGAAATTAAAGTTTAATGAAAAAATATTCAACCCCTATTATATAAAACTATTTTGGACTTTGTTTTAGATTAGTAGAATTTGCTTTTGCAATTTAATATCACAATTGGATTTCCAAGGGATCCATAAATGATTCTTGCTTTGTTCTGGAATTATTTTGACTACATGAAGGTGGAGAGAACTTTAGTTGGTCTTTGTTAATTGCACTTTAGAGCTAGACAGTTGGTAAAAGGATTATATTATTCCTGAATTTTTTTAAAGTATACACTGTACTAATTTTTTATCCCCCGCTTTCAACGAAAGGGGGGATATTAATTTGGGTCAGTCCGCCTATCCGTCCGTCCGTCTGTCCATCTGTAACACTTGGTTTCCATGCAATACCGGTAATTGCCACAAATCTTAAGCGATTTTTTTTTTAACTTGGTCACGTGGTTAAATGTGCCAAGGGCACAGATGAGTTTGCTTGGCACTTTCATCGGGCCTTGTTTGGCTGAGTTATGACCCTTTGATTAACGAAAACTGCCATTTTCGTCCATTTCCATTTAAAAACTCTCGCAAATGTTACAGGATTTTCTCGAAATTTGGTACCATGGTTAAATGCCTCAGGGCCTTGGCCAAATTTGATTGGGCCTTTGATTGAACCCTATTTTGCTGAGTTATGGTCCTTTGATTAAAGAAAAACGCTATTGTTTTCGTTCAATAACTTTCGCAAATATTACTGGATTTTCTTCAAACTTAGGAATATGGTTAAATGTCTCTGGGTCTTGGCCAATTTTGTTTGGCACTTTCATTGGACCTTATTTGGCAGACTTAAGGGACCTTTGATTAAAGAAAACGGGTGATATTAATTCCTCAAATTTGCTTGTTTATCTACATTTTTAGCCCACCATCATCAGATGGTGGGCTATTCAAATCGCCCTGCGTCCGTGGTCCGTGGTCCGTCGTCTGCCGTCCGTCGTCCGTCGTCGATATTTTTTGAGCACTACTGAAGGGATTTTGTTAAAACTTCACATGGAGATTACCCTTGGTCCCATTGTTGTGCCATACAGATTTTGAGGCTGATCGGAAAAACAAGACATTTTGAGGCTGATCGGAAAAACAAGATGGCCGCCAGGCAGCCATCTTTGATTTTGGCAGTTGAAGTTTGTTATCGATATTTCTTTAGAACTACTGCAGGGATTTTGTTCAAACTTCACATTGAGGGTACCCTTGGTCCCTATTTGTGCCATACAGATTTTGAGGCTGATCGGAAAAACAAGATGGCCGCCAGGCAGCCATCTTTGATTTTGGCAATTGAAGTTTGTTATCGATATTTCTTGAGAACTACTAAAGGGATTTTGTTAAAACTTCACATGGAGGTTACCCTTGGTCCCTAGTTGTGCCATACAGATTTTGAGGCTGATCGGAAAAATAAGATGGCTGCCAGGCAGCCATCTTTGATTTTGGCAGTTGAAGTTTGTTATCAATATTTCTTGAGAACTACTGAAGGGATTTTGTTCAAACTTCACATGGAGGTTACCCTTGGTCCGTATTTGTGCCATATAGATTTTGAGGCTGATAGGAAAAACAAGATGGCCGCCAGGCGGCCATCTTGGATTTTGATAGTTAAGGTTTGATATCCCCATTTCTCAAAAAGTGCTGAAGGGATCTTTCTCAAATTTAATATGTAGGTTCCCCTAGGGCCCTTGTTGTGCATATTGCATTTTTGGACCAATCGGTGAACAAGATGGCCGCCAGGCCGCCATCTTGGATTTTGATAGTTAAAGTTTGTTATCGCTATTTCTCAGAAAGTACTGAAGGGATCTGTCAGAAAATTAATATGTATGTTCCCCTAGGGCCCTAGTTGTGTATATTGTGATTTGGGACCAATCGGTCAACAAAAATTTTTACCAGGCAGCCATCTTGGATTTTTATATTCAAAGTTTGTTATCGCTATTTCTCAGAAAGTATTGAATGGATCTTTCTCAAATTTCACATGTAGGTTCCCCTAGGGCCCTAGTTGTGCATATTGTGATTTGGGACTGATTGATCAACAAGATGGCCGCCAAGGAGTTATCTTGGATTTTGATAGTTGAAGTTTGTTACCGCTATTTCTCAAAAGGTACTGAAGCGATCTGTTTCAAATTTTATATGTAGTATGATTGAAAAAGTTTAAAAAGTAGAGAAAAGATCCCTCTTTCCTTTGTCAGATATAGATCATTCTTTGGTGGGCGCCAAGATCCCTCTGGGATCTCTTGTTAGCTATTTAGATATTCTTTAGGAAAAAAATACATGCATGTATTTATAATACTTGCTGCACAACATTGTAAGAAAGTGACTTTCAAGATTTATGTTTAAACTAAATTAAATTTTAGTGTTTGCCAAAGTTATGTTTATGGATATGTTTGATTAGGTGAATAAATGATCTATTTTTAGGTATGTTTGATTAGGTGAATATTAATGATCTATTTTTAGGTATGTTTGATAAGGTGAATATATGATCTATTTTTAGGTATGTTTGATTGGGTGAATATATGATCTATTTTTAGGTATGTTTGATTGGGTGAATATATGATCTATTTTTAGGTATGTTTGATTGGGTGAATATATGATCTATTTTTAGGTATGTTTGATCGGGACAATTCTGGAACAATCAACTTCCAAGAGTTTGCTCAACTGTGGAAATATGTAACAGATTGGCAGAACTGTTTTCGTTCTTTTGATCGTGATGGCTCAGGATCCATTGATAAAAATGAGCTTAAAAACGCTTTAACAACATTTGGTAAGTTATGTTATGTCCCACCAACAAAACATCCACTATCAATATGTATGTGGTTTTTGTTTTTGTTTTGTAGAATTAACAACTCTGTAGAAAATGATAAAATTTGTTTTAAAGAGAAAATGCTAGATTTCAGATATAGCTGTATTGTGTTACCTATACTATTACTTACATTTCCTTGTTAGTAGTAATACGAAATTACATATTTGTCCTATAATATACAGTTACCTTTTCAGTCAACAGTCAAAACTCTTTTCTTGAGGTGTTGGGACAATCCTGATGAAATGTTTCCCGAGGCCGGAGGCTGAGAGAAACAGTTGATAGGGTTGGTCCCAACACTGAGGGGAAAGAGTTTTGATTGTTGACTGAAAAGGCAACTGTATATTATAGGATAAATAAACCAGAATGCTGGTATTTGGGTCCGGCACGCCGGTGTTTATGAGGTCAACAATTAATTTGCATCAACCCATGCAAACGTTCCCCGCCGGTAAATGGTCAAACTATCGAACGGTTGATAGTTGAAATTACTATATTTACATTTATGTAGACAGTCAAGTAACAGCTACGCCTGTTTCACAATGGAAAAATCATCTGATAAACTCCATAGCACGTTGTTATCTTTCATGTTTACACACTTCAGCTTGTAAAAACTAAAAGCAGCTCTCATTGGTCAATATCAATCTCTCTTGACTGTGATTGGCTCTCAACTTTCGAATACTTCTTAAAGTGTGTGTTCTTTTTAAAACAGGAAGTTGCTCGATCATTTGAAGTATAAACAATGGTATTATGTTTATTTAAACTCTGGTTAGTTAATTTTCAAATTTTGAAATGACACACGATAAAGCTGGTGTGTTTTCAAAATTTGAATAGAACCTAAATGGAGTTTGATAATCATGATAAACAATAGTCACTTCTTGGGGAACCTCTATTTATGTTTCAAAATATCATGTGAAAATCCTTTGATATTTTCAGGATATCGCCTTTCTGATCGTTTTTATGAGATCTTAGTGCGGAAATTTGATAGACAAGGCAGAGGGACAGTGGCTTTCGATGACTTCATACAGTGTTGTGTCGTCATGCAGGTAAGCCAACATCGTCTGTTATTAGATTTGGTATATTACATATTTTCTGGAATATTTTTCATTGGTTGAGGAAAATTTCTAATTATGGATCATTTGTTAAATGTTGTAATTTTAACAGAAAAACTCACTTTATGAAGAAATACTCTCTTTTTGTTTTGATACAACTATATTTTTTTCTTCAGTCTTTAGAAATATGTATTTTGTTTTATTTCTCATTTGTTTACTTTTCCTTTTCTGTTTAATTTGTGACAAACTTTTAAGCCATCAATGAAATGTAGGAAAAGAAAAGATGGAGATGATTTTATTTGGGGATTCACTCAAACAGCTATGATTTATCACAGTATTTACACATTTGTTATTGTGAATTTAAAACTACTGGTAAGCTATGAACCAATCAATACATCATCTTTTTTGTTTTTCATCCAGACTTTGACATCAGCGTTCCGACAGCACGACACAGACCAGGATGGATGGATTCAAATAGGTTACGAACAATTCTTAACGCTCGTATTCAATCTCAAATCATAGTTAAATTAACATCCTTGTATTAATTCAGAGTTATTTACCTCAGAGAGTAGAGATGGTAACATGTTTTTTTTTGCAACAAGAAAGGAGAAACCAGCAAGAGGAGATAACTATGTTTGGTAAAAGACTGTAAAGAATCATGACTTTCATCATATATATAGTGCTAACTGAATGTAGTGTGTTTTTGATACATCTACATATAGATATATATTAGAGTCTGTAGCATATATTTGTTTATCTTATTGTATACACTTAATTTAGATTTCAAAAATGAAAAACACTAAAACCATGATTTGAATTTGTTATTTTCTTTGCAAAGAATTTTCAACAAATTTTGTTAAAGGTTTATGTGCCGTATTTTTCATACTCACGAATCAAGATGAGCTTTTAATATGTTATTCAGCACCAAAAATTACCAATTTTTTGAAAATTACAGTGCTTTCAATGCATAGGTTTTAATTTTACATGTACAAATAAGAACTGAAAATGATTTTTGGCAGTATTGCCAAAAATCATTTATTTACATCAATAGTGAAGTGAAATGAGTACATACGGTCAGACCATGAAGCCAAATTGTGGTCTACAATTTCATTACACATTTTTACAATGTTTTTAGTAATAATAAAGTGACTTCTGCAGGTATGTTTTCATTTAAACATATTTAAGGAATAAAACAACAATTTTTCAGTACAAAATTACTAACGTTTATAAGTCATCTGAAGCCATTTGAATGGTTTTTACAGCTTTATTCATCAAACCTTATGGTTTTTAATAAAATAATGATGAAAAAATAGCATGTCAAAATTTTCGCTCAGTTACGGCACATATAACTTTAAAAGAACTAGGAGGTGTTTGTAGAAATTTAAAAACTTCATTAATTTGTTCTTGAAAGCGCTTTTGTGTCAATTCATTTTACAATGTACTTGTGATGCTTTGTTGCTTTGTAAGGTGGTTTTTTTCAATTTGGTTATTAGATCAGTACACTGTGTATTAAGTTAGTGAATTTAGTATTCCTGTTTAACCATGATATTCAAGATACTAACAGTGTATATATTTATAATGTTTTCTTACCCTGATGTTGTTGATTAGCTGATTAGATAATAAACAATACGAGTGGCAAGAATGTGTAAACATCAAACACAGAGATGACCTATTACAGATAGTGTTACTCCACTTTCTCTGAACTTAACAGGTATTACTGGAATAATAAAAAAAAATGAAAGAAAAAAATTATATTCTCATTTTTTGTGGTTGTATATATTTTATCTGATCTGTATTAAATTCTTTTCCTTTTGTAAATTGAGTTGAAATTTGTAAAGAAGCATTTCACACAGATTAGAGATTATTAATTTGAATTTGCAAAATTTTAAAATCATAATATGCATGGGCATAGTTAGTAGAGATTTCCTACGGCCAAGTAGTCTCCAATACCATATAAATTTTGTCGTAATCTTCTAAGTATTGTTGTTTTTGTGCATCTTCATTACAACATTATAAATACCTGGTATTATATACATTAAAAATTTGAGTTTAGAAATATGATATTTTTCAACCACAAAATAAATTTTGCAATTTTAATGTTTAGTTAATCAGTTACAGTAAGTTAAGAACAAAGTAAAATGTTATCTTAATGAGCGCAGGGCCTCTTGTTGTCTCTTTGTGTAGCCATGTTATTGTGTATTACCGGTATAATGAACATGCTTAGAAAACCAAATAAAGCCTGTTGATCTGATAAAATTGTCCTATTTTCACTGGGTAGCACACTGCATATAGATTATAATAAGCTAATTTTTCAGGCATTTGTGAATGCATAATTTCATTACTGGATAACGCCTTTTCCATGTCAGGTTAGTATAATAAAAAAAAAAGGAGTTCAAACAAAATTTTCTCTCGGAAAAAGATATTACAACAAACTAAAGTTATGCATGGGACTAATACAATGTATGTCTAAGATCCAATGTAGGTCACAGTGACCTTAGAGTACAACTTCACTACACATTGTCTCAGTATGACATTTTGGTCGCATGGTTAGAGAGAGTGACAAGACAAATGATTTGAAAGGATACTAGACACAATTATATCCCCCATTCATACATTTGTTGTGTAACTAAAGAAAATCAAATTTCCATCATTCAATCTCATTGTCCTTTTTCTGTACAAGATTGTACATGTTTAGTATCTAACCTCTTTAGCCAACTGGTATATTGACATATCCTTTAAAGTTAATCATCATCTTAGGTTGATCGTAGTGATAAGAAAACACTTTGTATATTTAGCAATAGAAGTTTATTTTACTGGAGTACTGAAGAGGTCTCCATGTTAATGTCAGACAAACTGTCAATATTGAATACTGGATGTGTAGATAACATCACTGACTGAGGCCTTATCAAGCCTCATCTGATGAGGAGTAACAGATACTAATTATTTCATAAACAAACAAACACTAAACCAACTCTATTTCTCATGAAATTTACTTTTTCAAATCATTCTTTTGATCAAAGCAAATTAACAAAAGGTAATCTCTGCTAATATACAGTGTACGTCTAGCTCAGTTACATTGAAATGTGTTCTAGGAAAGACGGTTGGTATACAATACACCGGTCTAGTTAAACAAGAGATCCCAGAGGGATCTTGGCGCCCACCAAAGTATTATCTACATCTGACAATGGAAAGAACGTACAACATATATAAAATATGAGACAGATCACTTCAGTACTTTTTAAGAAATAGCAGTAACAAACTTCAACTATCAGAATCCAAGATGGCTACCTGTCGGCCATCTTGTTGACCGATCTGTCCGAAAATGCAATATGCACAACAAAGGTCTTAGGGGAACATACATATAAAATTTGAAATAGATCCCTTAAGTACTTCCTGAGAAATAGCGGCAACAAACTTTAACTATCAAGATCCAAGATGGAGGCCTAGCGGCCATTTTGTTCACCGACAGGTCCCAAAATGCAATATGCACAACTAGGGCCCTAGGGGAACCTGCTTATGAAATTTGAGAGAGACCCCTTAAGTACTTTTTATGGAGGTGTGTATACACCTTCCATTATAAAATCACTCAGGTTCTCATGAGAACAGGAACACTATACCTTGGTAATCCTATCGTCAGTCTCTGTAACTACGGGAGATAACTTTTACGTTGTGTATTGCACAGAGGTCAAGAACTGTCAGTGATTGCCGGTTCACACATGCTTCACATTTTCTACACATACATCACAGCTGTGCTACCCCAACTGAGAACGACGCATGTATATAAACCCCTTCCGCTCTACCGCTGACTTGTATCGATGTATTGAATGAGTGAAGCTAGTTATTTATAGACTGGAGTACTGTTGCCAATCCACATGTAAATCGCGGGCACTCTGGCTGTATAAGCTGTACCAAACACAATCATTATTGTTACAAATACCGTAAAAATTAACTTGTGTAACTTACACACCAATGTACTTTGCACATGTATTTTTTCTTAGGGCTGAAACATTTAAAAATTGGGGGGGGGGGGGGGGTTCCGGGGAAACACAAATTCAATGTTTAAAAGGATGGAAATTTCATTGCAAAAACATTCACAATAAATGCTTGACAACTTGCACAAAGAAGTGTTGTATTTAGAAGAAATAACATTATATAATTGCATTGTGGTTGTTTTCTTTATTGGCCACCGTAAAGTTCTGAAACAGTGAAATATCTTGCAGAACATGTCAAAAAACATTAGCAGTCCGCCGTACTCTGCGACACATGTCAATGTCTGGAGATATTACACATGAATAGTTATCAGAACTATTTGAAAATATTATAATCTAGTTACTTAAAACTGCCACAATATTAAGTTATTAGTGTGTTTGAGATCATTAACAAACTTTAAAGAGCAATCGGATAGCAGATACGTTGGCTTGCAATAATTACATTGTGAGTGAACTCACTACATTTTGTTGGTAATCAGATCCAAGCTGATGGCTAATTATAAATAACAGTACGGTTAAAAATTCCACTAACCTTGTAGCTTGTTAGTTTTGCTGTAATAATATTACAAACCACTTACTGAATATTCTAAATATAGGACATTTTAGAACCCATCTTATAAATCCCACGTGTGTTTTGACTTTTTGCACACGGCCTGCAGCCGGGACACATGGCAGTTCCCTACGTAATGAGCATTATTAGATCTATAAGGAGTTTCATATGCAATTTTACTAGAAATATGAAGATTTGTTAAAATATCTAATGTAAAGACATACTAGTCAAGTGAATGTTGATGCAATTTGAAGAATATTTGTTTTGTTTTTAAGTAGATACAGACGCATTGTTGATGATATATAGATCGGTTTAGCTAACTAGCCATTTAGTTTCATTAAGCTGGATGAGGGAGGCCGGAGCATAGCATCCAGTACCAATTTACCTGTGGATTTGGTGACAGTACTCGAGTCTATAAATAACACGGCTACAGTACACTCATTCAATACATCGATATACACGCGTCATTCTCAGTTGGGTTAGCACGGCTGTAATTGATTTGGTTAATTTAGTTTTGCGTCCTATCAACAGCAAGGGTCATCATGTTATATTATCCCCCAATGTTATATGTTATTATATTAATTATTTGACTACATTTTAGATCTAATGACTTTTAACAGTGAGCCGGCCAGTGTCTAGTACAAGCGTTATACGTAGTGCTAGATCTAGTATTGTATTTGCTTATAAACTTCGAATCCGATTGTAAATAATAAACTTGATTGTTAGCAAAGTCAATCAGATCATCTTCATCAGTACCCTAAATGTTTTTATATCGCAAGTATTCGTTCTACTTGCGCGACGGCAGTTTTTCAGTTTTACAAAAAGCTAGCGGCTATGCTAGGCCTAGTGAAAGATTAAGTTTTGCGACCATAACAGTAAATACTGCAATATTTTTCCATAATTAAGTATCTACAGTAATTTTGTAACCTTTATAGTCAATGTTTACATTACGGTAGCATACATTACGGTAGCTGTTCAATCAGATCGTTTATATTAACAGAAGCATATATACATATTTATATATGTTTCTGATATTAAATTTCTTCAGCTGAAGTACGAGATGAAGTAAACAAAGGGACAGAAAATCGAGTGCTCTGTCTCCAACGCATGCAGTATTGTAAGGGAGATACCTCTAAGTACAGATGGTCAATACAAAAAAGTTAAATACAGTATTATTAATCAATGTAAAACAGAAAAGATATATGTATTAATATTTTGGGCATTAAAAATAAAATATGGAATAAAATGAAATATAAAATACAATGTAGGCTTATATGAAATAATATTATTTTTCCATCAATTATTTTTAAAGTTAATGACATTGCTTTTATTAGATTAAAGATATCTATGATTTGTATTTTAATGAGAGTCAGTAAAAGGTAAATAATAGTTTCTTGAAATGAAATGAAACAAGTAGTTTATCTTGTTACATGTAATTTATTCTATTTACATCTTAGGAATCATGATTCAATATTAAAATTGATATTTCATGTCATTGTTTGATTAAAGTGAATAGTCGGGCAAAGAAAACCAGTCTAAATGCGTTCATTGGCCTTCCAAAAGTTCTCACATATTAATACGACGGTCAAGTTCTGCTTAGTTTCCCAGTTCTGACCATTAAAGTAAAGAAAAGTTGAAAGCATTGAAAGCGAGGCTGCGTGAAATGTAACCACGGACATAGTGAGCCGGGAGGACGTTTTAGAATTTCCATACTTTAAATTAATTTCTTCGTACGCAGACAGATTTTGACGAGAGATTTTATTTTTCCATTTCATAACAAATTATACTGGATACATTCACACCATTTTTACCCTCTTTAGCCATCCTTGCCCGACTGTTCACTTTAATATTTTTTTTCAAATATTACTTGAGAAGTGCATTTAAAAAAATAGATATTTTTCATAAGAGAAAGATACACTTTCATATGGATAACTAATACAGTGATTATTATTTTTATTATTGCAAATATATTTTTTACCAATTATATCTTTGTGTTGATTTTAATATTTAACAATTTATATTGGCCTATAATCTCCAGTTTGGAAAAAAATAAGCCAATGGTTCAATTTCTAATTTACTAGCATTCAGCCCTTGATAAGTATGGTTATACATGACTGTAAAGTATAATCAATGTACTGTATACATAACAATTAACATTATCAATAGAAACTAAAAGGTATTAAGCGAATGCAAGTAAATAATATACATGTAGTACAAATTAAATAATGAGAATACAACAAATATCTGACATAACATAGTTGCCCAGTAATTAATAGCTACAACTAAAACAATCAATTTATATCCATTCTGTTAAAAAAAATTAAGCTCTTTTGTGCAAAATGTACTTACGTGTTTGATTTTAATTAATAACAGTCAAGTAAATTAGTTTATTCTATCAATATATTGACAGCATATAAACTCGGATGCCTCTTGACGTTTCTTTTAAATTTTAGGAAGTACATTTTTGAATACATTTATTCAGGAAATACAGTATATTGTACAAACTTTAAGAAAAATGTGGACATTGATATTTTGGGTTTTTTGTGGTATGGTATGTATATTTCATAAATCAATGAAATGTTATATATATCTTCATACCTGGTACTATTTGTCTATCAATTGTCTAAATCTATCTATATATCTGTTCATCCATTAACTTTGATTATTTTGATTTCATCATTTCATAGTATAAGATTATTCTATTGCAGCTCACATGGATGTTCTCTGAACAAAATATGTACATGTATGTAAACAGATCAGATTTAGATAGTCATTTATTTCCTTTTTCTTTTTTGCACTCAAAATTGAGATGCCAGTCCTGTCAAAATCTGTGATGTAAGTGAGTTTGATTTTATGGTCAACTGTTATGGTCATTTAGTTGAAGTGTCTATATAAATTTAGAATATTTTTTAGATGAATAGCTTGTGAGGATATATTGAAGTCATAAGTCAAGGCCATTTGAATTACATTTTCCTTTAAACAAAATTTCCTCAAAACCATATAACTATGAGGTCTAAACAGATATACACATATCTCTATATGATCAATAAATAAGAGGCTTACAGCCCTGTCTGCCAGCTTATAACATGCTGGGATGAATGACTGCAAAACAGGTTCAAATGAATAAACTTTACCTTAACTAAAGGTCACATGAATTACTTTTAATTGACTTCTTGTCATTAGTTCAGATGACTTTATACATTATTAGAACTGTAGTATTAAATATAATACAAAGTATAGGGCTTCAAAGTATGTCCAAATAATTTAATCAGTTGCATTGACCTCTATTCAAAGTCATAGGGTTCAAATAAGCTATTTGTAAAAACTTCTTGTTAATATTACAGCTAAGAGTACTGGTATTTAACCAGTGTTATGCTTATATTTTAAGTGAATCCAAATTTGTCCTGGTAGCAAGTGACCAATGCATTCTGTTGGACCCTTGTTTTTTTCTTTCAATCACAATGAATCTTTGTAATGTATATATAAAAATAACAAAAGTATAAAATATCCAAGGAGTTTAACAAAGGACTTAAAAGGGCGTGGTTATGAGGTAATTTCGAGGAGTACAGATGGCAGAAAAGGTCAGTCTATATGTCTGGTGACAGTTAACTTAAGAAACCTGATGTGCTGTTTGCCATAATTAGAATGCGTTAACACTTCCTTTTGGGTAAGATCATTGGAGAATATCGGTATGTGAATGAACTTTGAGGAAGCTGTTCTATGCTTTATCTTAATTAACAAAATACCATATAGGTTTGAAATTGGGACCATTACATGTCTTTTTCATGAAATTTGAGAGAGACCCCTTAAGTACTTTTTGAGAAATAGTGGTAACAAACTTTAACTATCAAAATCCAAGATGGCGGCCATCTTGTTGACCAATCTGTCCCAAAATGCATTATGCAAAACGAGAGCCCTAGGGGAACCTAAATATGAAATTTGAAAGAGATCCCTTCAGCACTTTGAGAAATAGCAGTAACAAATTAACCATCAAAATCCAAAATGGCCATCTTGTCGACTGATCGGTCCCAAAATGCAATATGCACAACTTGGGAGCTAGGGGAACCTACATATGAAATTTGAGCGAGATCACTTCAGTACTTTCTGAGAAAAAGTGGTAACAAACTTTAACTGTCATAATCCAAGATGGCTGCCTGGCGGCCATCTTGTTGACCGATCGGTCCCAAAATGCAATATGCACAACTAAGGCCTTAGAGGAACCTACAGATAAAATTTGAATAAGATCCCTTCAACCCTTTCTGAGAAATAGCGGTAACAAGAAATGTTACGGAAGGAAGGACAGACGGACGGAAGAATGGACGACAGACCACGGACGAAAAGCGATTTGAATAGCCCACCATCTGATGATGGTTGGCTAAAAAAAACCCACTTAAATGACTCTATCAAGTAACCTAAATCTGGGGATGGTGTATAGTAATTACAATATAAGCATAGATATTTGAGAGATATAAACCAGTTAAAGTTCAGGCTGTATCTCCAACAGCTTCAACTATAACTGATCAGTTAATGGGCCACGGACGGCATGTTTGATGAAATATTTACAAGATGGCACATTGAATAAACTATCATTTTTTTCAAAGATGATACATCACAATTTATTCGTATCAGACAAAATGAGCAAAGAAATCCTTGCCAGCTCTGTGTTTAAATATTAGGCACTTTTAAAACAAAAAATGGTTGTCTACATACAGGTAAGATGACTGTTTATAACTAGTATGTTATTACCACAAATAATTTTAAAAAACCTGACATGAAATATTTACACACACAAAAAAAACCAACAACAAAAACAAAACAACAGTATATCTTTGCAACTAAATATGTATTAAGAACAGAAAATCACATGAAAGTTAATAGCCTTTGTCATAAAGTTAAAAAAGCAAAGAAAAGTACTTCTCGTTTCAGCAATTCAAGATTTTCCCATCAAATATTTTCATAAAGATGCATTTAATGTTTGAATTACCTGACATTTTACTTATAAACGGTGCATATGGTCATCAAAGTATAAAACAATTGATTTGAAAATAAATTTTTATGTCTAAAATGTTTCCAAATTTTCTGTGCGTGATTAGATATTGGTCTAACGATTATATACAATGTGAACATTACAGTTATATACAATGTAAACAAGACGATTATATACAATGTTAACTTTACAGTTATATACAATGTGAACATGACAGTTATATACAATGTAAACAAGACGATTATATACAATGTAAATTTTACAGTTATATACAATGTAAACTTTACAGTTATATACAATGTAAACAAGACAGTTATATACAATGTAAACTTTGCAGTTATACATAATGTAAACGTAACAGTTATATACAATGTGAACATGACAGTTATATACAAAGTAAACATAACAGTTACGTATATACAATGTGAACATGACAGTTTATATATATATACAATGTAAACTTTACAGTTATATACAATGTAAACTTTACAGTTCTATACAATGTAAACTTTACAGTTACCGTATACAATGTAAACTTTACAGTTATACACAATGTAAACTTTACAGTTCTATACAATGTAAACTTTACAGTTATATACAATGTAAACTTTACAGTTATACACAATGTAAACTTTACAGTTATATACCATGTAAACATTACAGTTTTATACAATGTGAACATAACAGTTATATACAATGTGAACATGACAGTTTATATACCATGTAAACATTACAGTTATATACAATGTGAACATGACAGTTTATATACCATGTAAACATAACAGTTATATACAATGTGAACATGACAGTTTATATACCATGTAAACATTACAGTTATATACAATGTGAACATGACAGTTTATATACCATGTAAACATTACAGTTATATACATGTGAACATGACAGTTTATATACCATGTAAACATACAGTTATATACAATGTGAAACATGACAGTTTATATACCATGTAAACATTAACAGTTATATACAATGTGAACATGACAGTTTATATACCATGTAAACATTACAGTTATATACAATGTGAACATGACAGTTTATATACCATGTACTACATGTGACATACAGTTTATATACAATGTGAACAGTTATATACAATGTGACATACAGTTTATATACCATGTAAACATTACAGTTATATACAATGTGAACATGACAGTTTATATACCATGTAAACATACAGTTATATACAATGTGAACATGACTCAGTTTATATACCATGTAAACATTACAGTTATATACAATGTGAACATGACAGTTTATATACCATGTAAACATTACAGTTATATACAATGTGAACATGACAGTTTATATACCATGTATACATTACAGTTATATACAATGTGAACATGACAGTTTATATACCATGTAAACATTACAGTTATTATGTAAACATGACAGTTATAATGTGAACATGACAGTTTATATACCATGTAAACATAACAGTTATATACAATGTGTGAACATGACAGTTTATATATTACCTTGTAAACATAAACAGTTATATACAATGTGAACATGACAGTTTATATACATGTAAACATACAGTTATATACATGAACATGACAGTTATATACAATGTGAACATGACAGTTTATATACCATGTAAAACATTACAGTTATATACAATGTGAACATGACAGTTTATATACCATGTAAACATTACAGTTATATACAATGTGAACATGACAGTTTATATACCATGTAAACAATTACAGTTATATACAATGTGAACATGACAGTTTATATACCATGTAAACATTACAGTTATATACAATGTGAACATGACAGTTTATATACCATGTAAACATTACAGTTATATACATGTGAACATGACAGTTTATATACCATGTAAACATTACAGTTATATACAATGTGAACATGACAGTTTATATACCATGTAAACATTACAGTTATATACAATGTGAACATGACAGTTTATATACCATGTAAAACATTACAGTTATATACAATGTGAACATGACAGTTTATATACCATGTAAACATTACAGTTATATACAATGTGAACATGACAGTTTATATACCATGTAAACATTACAGTTATATACAATGTGAACATGACAGTTTATATACCATGTAAACATTACAGTTATATACAATGTGAACATGACAGTTTATATACCATGTAAACATTACAGTTATATACAATGTGAACATGACAGTTTATATACCATGTAAACATTACAGTTATATACAATGTGAACATGACAGTTTATATACCATGTAAACATAACAGTTATATACAATGTGAACATGACAGTTTATATACCATGTAAACATTACAGTTATATACAATGTGAACATGACAGTTTATATACCATGTAAACATTACAGTTATATACAATGTGAACATGACAGTTTATATACCATGTAAACATTACAGTTATATACATGTAAACATACAGTTATATACCATGTAACATACAGTTATATACAATGTGAAATGACAGTTTATATACATGTAAACATTACAGTTATTATACAATGTGAACATGACAGTTTATATACCATGTAAACATTACAGTTATATACAATGTGAACATGACAGTTTATATACCATGTAAACATTACAGTTATATACAATGTGAACATGACAGTTTATATACCATGTAAACATTACAGTTATATACAATGTGAACATGACAGTTTATATACCATGTAAACATTACAGTTATATACAATGTGAACATGACAGTTTATATACCATGTAAACATTACAGTTATATACAATGTGAACATGACAGTTTATATACCATGTAAACATTACAGTTATATACAATGTGAACATGACAGTTTATATACCATGTAAACATTACAGTTATATACAATGTGAACATGACAGTTTATATACCATGTAAACATGTACAGTTTATATACAATGTAAAACAGTATATACATGACAGTTATATACAATGTGAACATGACATGTTACGTTATATACCATGTGAACAACAGTTTATATTACATTATACAGTTATATACAATGTGAAACATGACAGTTTATATACCATGTAAACATTACAGTTATATACAATGTGAACATGACAGTTTATATACCATGTAAACATTACAGTTATATACAATGTGAACATGACAGTTTATAGTATCCATGTAAACATTACAGTTATATACAATGTGAACATGACAGTTTTATA
The DNA here is from genome assembly GCF_041381155.1 of Argopecten irradians. Classification (NCBI taxonomy): domain Eukaryota; kingdom Metazoa; phylum Mollusca; class Bivalvia; order Pectinida; family Pectinidae; genus Argopecten; species Argopecten irradians. Next base: position 54,121,549 of record NC_091135.1, read on the forward strand.
CCATGTAAACATTACAGTTATATACAATGTGAACATGACAGTTTATATACCATGTAAACATTACAGTTATATACAATGTGAACATGACAGTTTATATACCATGTAAACATTACAGTTATATACAATGTGACATGACATATTATATACCATGTAAACATTACAGTTATATACAATGTGAACATGACAGTTTATATACCATGTAAACATTACAGTTATATACAATGTGAACATGACAGTTTATATACCATGTAAACATTACAGTTATATACAATGTGAACATGACAGTTTATATACCATGTAAACATTACAGTTATATACAATGTGAACATGACAGTTTATATACCATGTAAACATTACAGTTATATACAATGTGAACATGACAGTTTATATACCATGTAAACATTACAGTTATATACAATGTGAACATGACAGTTTATATACCATGTAAACATTACAGTTATATACAATGTGAACATGACAGTTTATATACCATGTAAACATTACAGTTATATACAATGTGAACATGACAGTTTATATACCATGTAAACATTACAGTTTTATACCATGTAAACATTACAGTTATATACAATGTGAACATGACAGTTTATATACCATGTAAACATTACAGTTATATACAATGTGAACATGACAGTTTATATACCATGTAAACATTACAGTTATATACAATGTGAACATGACAGTTTATATACCATGTTTACAGTTTATACAATGTGAACATGACAGTTTATATACCATGTAAACATTACAGTTATATACAATGTGAACATGACAGTTTATATACCATGTAAACATAACAGTTATATACAATGTGAACATGACAGTTTATATACCATGTAAACATTACAGTTATATACAATGTGAACATGACAGTTTATATACCATGTAAAACATACAGTTATATACAATGTGAACATGACAGTTTATATACCATGTAAACATTACAGTTATATACAATGTGAACATGACAGTTTATATACCATGTAAACATTACAGTTATATACAATGTGAACATGACAGTTTATTACCATGTAAACTTACAGTTATATACAATGTAAAAACCATGATTAAAATGTTTTAAATGAATGACCAGATACAAATGCTGCGTAGTAGAATGGATATGTAACATCTATAATTGTCCATCAAGTTTTATGGAATGTAAAATGTTTTTAGGCGCCCTTTGTGAATATGTTAACCACTATTTCCTATATGTAGTAATTGACTTTCCTTTGTTTAAGGGTTCCTGCCTTTAATCTCAATGAGCTTATTCAGAATTAAGGGGTGTCAAGTGTCAAAAGTACCAGTCAACTCGCGAAGGCTTCCAAAGATTTTGCTGCTCTTTATGGATCCAAAATTATTTAAATACAAAATCACATGGTTGTCTTTACAACTGTGGTTCAGATGTTGATAAGTCACCTGGAGCTTCTAGTTCACCCTCGTGTTCTGTTGCCTCAGAAATCCTGTATACTAATCAGGAAGGAGACCTGGATTATCTGTGCTTTGACAAATAGGGTTGGTTGTTGGTGAGATTCTCGACAAAGTCTACACAGCTCATCTGTTTTGTTTAATAGGTAACTTCTCTTTGATGTACTGGAAATAGATTTAAACTAATTAAATAGCTAGAAAAACACATCAAAACACTGCACATTTTGCAATAATGTGAAAGTGAATTTTTTTTAAAAATGTTTAATTTTTTGATCAGTGAAAAGAATCAGTTTGCACCAAACACTGGCTTATCTGTATTTCTACAGGTATATGATTGTTATTCTACTTTTTTATTCAATTTATTTTTCATTTCTGCCTGGCAGAGTAGACATTTTCTGTACAGACCTAGAAAAGGCATTTTCTGTACTAACCGAGGCAAGACGTTTCCTATAGTGTCCATCTCGCTCCCCTTCCTTCTGTGATGGTACATTCTTCTCCTCCCTTTCCAGGAGATTCTTCATCTCGTCCACCATCAGTATATTGATGGGATCAGCCCTGTTCTTGTTTAAGATGCCTACTAGATATTCCTTATAGTGGTTTCTGTAACATACATAATATTGTAAGTCTTAAAAATAGATCTACACTGTATGTATAACATATGTTTTACTCCATAGCAAGGAATATTGGTTAATGTATAGATATCATTTAGAGAAAGCCTGTCCAAATTGATGGTACATGTACATCGCTAAGTCATTCATTTCAACAGATTTAATTGACTGTTATGATATAGCAAATGTCAATTGGATCTCTATCTGAAATATGTGTGTATAGCAAGCCCTACCAATTCTAATTGTTTTAAGTAGCTAGTTATTTTCATTACCTACTAGTCATCATTTCAGTCATACCAACACTGACATTTTGAAATTCAATGTTTTTTTGAGATATTAAATCAAAAACATGTAATTCAAAATTCTTCAATCATAAATTAATACACAGCATCCTTTTATCTGTACTTTAGGTATTATTGCTTTCTGATATTTTGGAGGGTTTTAGCTATCTGCCATCAATAATAATTTCAGCTGGTAGTTTTGTTGATGAATACTAGGAAGACAAAACAACCTTTTGGTGCATTATATTATTTGGACAACCCTTTAGTAGGACTATCTGGTGTACTTACACACATAGCCCGGCATGCCCCTTCAGGACTTCTCGACCGCACGCCTCATCCTTCTTGCTACTGTCAATTTCCTTCTGTTCCATCACTGGACATGTAGGGGTGGCCATATCCCCAGCATCTGGAGCCTCATGGTTAAAGTGTAATTTCTTGTCCTGTGCAAGATATAAAGGTCATGCTTTCAAGGTCACAGGGCCTCAGATCACCATATTTAAGTCACAGAGCTCAATATCGGTATAAAAATAATACAAAGTTAATGCGTTGTTTGAAGCATAAATTACTATAAAAGTAAAGGACAATACCTATAAATGAAACCTGAATGGCACAGAACTCAATGATAATGGTGATGTGAAAATGCTTCTAAACAAAGAGAATTTTACCCTTTTCTTTAACTAATGGGAGAAAAATAATCATATATAAACATGGGTCTGACCAGTAGATACAGATGTATCTTGACTCAGTAAAAGATTCTGGCTGGTAAGCATTCAGGAAGCCTTATACTGATTACCCAAAATATTTAACTTTAAATTTAAGATTCTATCAATCTATATCAGTCTACTGGTGGTTAACCTGAATTTCTGTAAAATTACATGTATGTTGTTCTCACCCTGAGGATTCTCTGTAAATCTTCGACAGCGTTGTCCCGGAGATAGTAGAAACAGTCACGAGGATGATGACTATGGATTCCTTTACCCTTACATTTCTGGTATCCAATACAGGGCTACAACACACAACATCAACACATAATTCGGGCAAAATCTTAATTTAATGAAATTTGCTTTTCTGGTAGAGGTAAACAAAAATGAAATAAGAGACCCAGAGGGCCTGTATCACTCACCTGGTTCGTAATGCCAATAGTGTTCTGAATACAGAATCATTGTTTCTTTTCCGAAGGAATTTAAATATTTACCTCCAGAGGGCCAGAGCCAAAATTTATACAAAGGATGTTTCTGGCCAAATTTGGTTACAATTCATGTAGAACTCTATGACTAGTAGCAATTTAAAGGATTTATCTCTATTTCCCTTATTGGGCCCCACCCCTCCTGCCCACCGGGGGCTCAGGGCCAAAATTTCTACAAACGATGTTCCTCTTCCCCCAAGGATGTTTCTGGCCAAACTTGGTTACATTCCATGCAGAACTCTATGACTAGTAGCGATTTAAAGGAAATGTTGACGGACCGACGGCAGACACTGCGCCATGACATAAGCTCACCGCCCTTGGGGCCAGGTGAGCTAAATGTGAGCTAAAATGTAAATAAATCTTACATGAAGGGAAACTCATGACAGATCCTTTATTTCTGTGATCTTTAAGACTTTATTAAGCATATTTTGTCATGTGTTTAAGATATAAATACTGTACTAGAAATTTTCCTGGCAGAGTGTATGTAATACGTGTATCAATTCATTGTGGTTATATCAAAGGATGTGTTGTTTAGCAGAGGTATATTTATGTGGATATACGTACTCCTTGTTTGACAAATGGTTTTGAACATCCACTACAGAATTCGTGTCCACACTGAGGACACTTAAAGTGCATACAGCCCCCCTTGGCTAGGGCGTATCTCATCTTACAGCTGGGACAGTCTGTATAAAAACATATGCAGGTATCAATAACACAGGCAAATTATGGGATAGACAAAAACATTCATTAAATTGTGAGGAATATTTCATTTATAACATTGTTACAAATTTCTTGTCTGTGTATTAAAAAAATCAATGGCATTAACAAGAACTGTTGATTTAAATGGACCAAACTGTGTGTAAAGATATCATAAAAGTTTCTTCAAATTTTGATATGACTTTTTATCACATGGTTTGTATGTTCAACTGATTATCAATCAAAAACAATGTTATCTATTCTGGCTACATGAGGTTTAGACACCCACCAATTCCATTAATTTCCAAATGTCTGGCAACACCCATGGCCTGGTTTTCTGGGTCGTTGTCAATCTTCCACTGTTCAAAGTCCTCACAGGTAAGGCCTTCATGCTGGTCCTCCCACTGGAGAATACAACCCATACATAGAGAATTCAACCAATACATAGAGAATACAACCAATACATAGAGAATACAACCCATACATAGAGAATACAACCCATACATAGAGAATTCAACCCATACATAGAGAATACAACCCATACATAGAGAATACAACCCAAACATGAGAATACAACCCATACATAGAGAATACAACCCATACATACATAGAGAATACAACCCATACATAGAGAATACAACCCATACATAGAGAATACAACCCATACATAGAGAATACAACCCATACATAGAGAATACAACCCATACATAGAGAATACAACCCATACATAGAGAATTCAACCCATACATAGAGAATACAACCCATACATAGAGAATACAACCCATACATAGAGAATACAACCCATACATAGAGAATACAACCCATACATAGAGAATACAACCCATACATAGAGAATACAACCCATACATAGAGAATACAACCCATACATAGAGAATACAACCCATACATAGAGAATACAACCCAAACATAGAGAATACAACCCATACATAGAGAATACAACCCATACATAGAGAATTCAACCCATACATAGAGAATACAACCCATACATAGAGAATACAACCCAAACATGAGAATACAACCCATACATGAGAATACAACCCAAACATAGAGAATACAACCCATACAAAGAGAATACAACCCATACATAGAGAACACAACCCATACATAGAGAATTCAACCCATACAAAGAGAATACAACCCATGCATAGAGAATACAACCCATACATAGAGAATACACAACACATACATAGAGAATACAACCCATACATAGAGAATACAACCCATACATAGAGAATACAACCCAAACATGAGAATACAACCCAAACATGAGAATACAACCCAAACATGAGAATACAACCCATACATAGAGAATACAACCCAAACATGAGAATACAACCCATACATAGAGAATACAACCCAAACATGAGAATACAACCCAAACATGAGAATACAACCCATACATAGAGAATACAACCCAAACATGAGAATACAACCCAAACATGAGAATTCAACCCATACATAGAGAATACAACCCAAACATGAGAATACAACCCATACATAGAGAACACAACCCATACATAGAGAATAAAACCCATACAAAGAGAATACAACCCATACAAAGAGAACACAACCCATACATAGAGAATACAACCCATACATAGAGAATACAACCAATACATAGAGAATACAACCCATACATAGAGAATACAACCCATACATAGAGAATACAACCCATACATAGAGAATACAACCCATACATAGAGAATACAACCCATACATAGAGAATACAACCAATACATAGAGAATACAACCCATACATAGAGAATACAACCCATGCATAGAGAATACAACCCATACATAGAGAATACACAACACATACATAGAGAATACAACCCATACATAGAGAATACAACCAATACATAGAGAATACAACCCATACATAGAGAATACAACCCATACATAGAGAATACAACCCATACATAGAGAATACAACCCATACATAGAGAATACAACTCATACATAGAGAATTCAACCCATACATAGAGAATACAACCCATACATATAGAATACAACCCATACAGAATACAACCTATACATAGAGAATACAACCCATACATAGAGAATACAACCCATACATAGAGAATACAACCCATACATAGAGAATACAACCCATACATAGAGAATACAACCCATACATAGAGAATACAACCCATACATAGAGAATACAACCCATACATAGAGAATACAACCCATACATAGAGAATACAACCCATACATAGAGAATTACAACCCATACATAGAGAATACAACCCATACATAGAGAATACAACCCATACATAGAGAATACAACCCATACATAGAGAATACAACCCATACATAGAGAATACAACCCATACATAGAGAATACAACCCATACATAGAGAATACAACCCATACATAGAGAATACAACCCATACATAGAGAATACAACCCATACATAGAGAATACAACCCATACATAGAGAATACAACCACATACAGAATACAACCCATACATAGAGAATACAACCCATACATAGAGAATACAACCCATACATAGAGAATACAACCAATACATAGAGAATACAACCCATACATAGAGAATACAACCAATACAGAATACAACCCATACATAGAGAATACAACTCATACATAGAGAATACAACCCATACATAGAGAATACAACCCATACATAGAGAATACAACCCAATACATAGAGAATACAACATAAGAATACAACCATACATAGAGAATAACAACCAATACATAGAGAATACAACCCATACATAGAGAATACAACCAATACATAGAGAATACAACCCATACATAGAGAATACAACCAATACATAGAGAATACAACCCATACATAGAGAATACAACCCATACATAGAGAAAACATGGTCAGTGTCTTAAAATACAAGCTGACAAGAGAGCCTTTGTCAAGCTAATTTTTTCTATCTAACCCCGACAAAAATACAATTCTGACATAAATAATTTTTATCATGCAACATTCATCAAAAACATACATATTTGAGCTGAACAACTCCAAGAATATTACAAATATCTCCAACATTGTTTCGTCATGATCACAAGTACAATGTTATGAAATTCTCATGATCAAATAGACCTATTTTCCATCAGTACCGAATACAGCAAAAAAGACATGTGGTAGACTGTTATGATATTATGACAGCACCAATGTTAGGGGCTAAGGCTCATATTGGTCCAACTTTTGGGGTCAAGTTTTAAATCTTGGCCACGCTTTAGAACATAGTTTATACCTTGCCTTCCTTGAGGTTAAAGTGGCTGGAGTGGTAATTAAGTTTATACTAAGTTATGATTGTTCCTTCTTGGTAAAAACATCACACCATAGAACTATCTTATAAGTGTTGATAGCTCCCCTGAGTTTCCTGTTAAGTGGTAGCCTGGTTTTGTTTAGCTTTACATACCTGCTTTTTACAATTGTAGCATGTCTTCTTGTGACACTGTGGACAAACCATCCCTGGTACATCTTGTCTGTCCCATATAAACCCATTACCACACTGAAACAGAGAGTACACACTGTTCTAGAAAACTTTTAAATTTGTGAAAGTTTCTTTTTTTTAATTATTGCAGCGTGAAAACATTTTATATTTAAAATTCATGTCTAGGGAACTTACATGTGCACACCAGCGGAAGTGTGGATCTTTCTGTAGATTCCAGTCTCTAAGCTTTGAGTCGTACAGTTGTAGGTCCTCCTGGCTGATTATTGTCTGTAGCTGTTGAACAGATAATGATATCATCACCCTTGATTTCCAGGGATTACTATCACTGTTGTTATATCAACCCTGGTTTGAGACATTTTGGGAAGAAAAAAGCTTGATCTATCACAGGCCCACAGAGTTCTAGAGAAGTAACGCTCAATCTTAAATTTGGTTGGGTGCATTATTATACTGCTTTATATCCTGTTGATGCCAGATGAGTAAGGTCACATAATAAATGTGGCATTTAGTCTTTCATTTTTTTAAGAGAATGTTACATTTTAAATAAAACGTTAAGTGCTATTTAACTTTCACATTTTTTATTTCTCTCATAGTCTGCATTAAAAACTAAGTTAAATATTTACGGAAACGTTATATCAAAATCAGCATTTAGGTTTACTTAAGATTTTTGCTATAAAATAATTTCATGTTATATATTAGTCAAATCTACCTTAGCAACCACCTTTGTATATAAAGATCACCCGCTTAATATGACCATCGTTCCAAATGGTCATTTGTAACACAATTTGCTCTGGTCTTTATAGACAAGTACAATCATTGGTTGTGTTAAAAGAAACTTCAGTAATCAACCTATTATCCATACTTACCAGCATTGTGAGGAAGGTAAGATAGTTGGTGTTCGTTTCCGTACTTACCAGCATTGTGAAAAGGTAAAATAGTTGGCGGATGTGTCCGTACTTACCAGCATTGTTAGGAAGGTAAGATAGTCGGTGTTCGTGTCCGTACTTACAAGCATTGTGAGAAAGGTAAGATAGTTGGTATTTGTGTCTGTACTTACCAGCATTGTGAGAAAGGTAAGATAGTTGGTATTTGTGTCCGTACTTATCAGCATTGCGAGGAAGGTAAGATAGTTGACGTTCGTGTCCGTACTTACCAGCATTGACAGGAAGGTAAGATAGTTGACGTTTGTGTCCATACTTACCAGAATTGTTAGGAAGGTAAGATAGTTGGTGTTCGTGTCTGTACTTACCAGCATTGTGAGGAAGGTAAAATAGTTGGTGTTCGTGTCTGTACTTACCAGCATTGTGAGGAAGGTAAGATAGTCGGTGTTCGTGTCTGTACTTACCAGCATTGTGAAGAAGGTAAGATAGTTGGTGTTCGTGTCTGTACTTACCAGCATTGTGAGGAAGGTAAGATAGTTGGTGTTCGTGTCTGTACTTACCAGCATTGTGAGGAAGGTAAGATAGTTGGTGTTCGTGTCTGTACTTACCAGCATTGTGAGGAAGGTAAGATAGTCGGTGTTCGTGTCTGTACTTACCAGCATTGTGAAGAAGGTAAGATAGTTGGTATTTGTGTCTGTACTTACCAGCATTGTGAGGAAGGTAAGATAGTTGGTATTTGTGTCTGTACTTACCAGCAATGTGAGGAAGGTAAGATAGTTGGTGTTTGTGACCGTACTTACCAGCATTGTGAGGAAGGTAAGATAGTTGGTGTTTGTGATCGTACTTACCAGCATTGTGAGGAAGGTAAGATAGTTGGTGTTTGTGTCTGTACTTACCAGCAATGTGAGGAAGGTAAGATAGTTGGTGTTCGTGTCCGTACTTACCAGCATTGTGAGGAAGGTAAGATAGTTGGTGTTTGTGACCGTACTTACCAGCATTGTGAGGAAGGTAAGTAAGATAGTTGGTGTTTGTGACCGTACTTACCAGCATTGTGAGGAAGGTAAGATAGTTGGTGTTCGTGTCCGTACTTACCAGCATTGTGAGGAAGGTAAGATAGTTGGTGTTCGTGTCTGTACTTACCAGCATTGTGAGGAAGGTAAGATAGTTTTTGTTTGTGTCCGTACTTACCAGCATTGTGAGGAAGGTAAGATAGTCGGTGTTCGTGTCCGTACTTACCAGCATTGTGAAAAGGTAAGATAGTTGGCGGATGTGTCCGTACTTACCAGCATTGTAAGGAAGGTAAGATAGTTGGTGTTCGTGTTCGTACTTACCAGCATTGTGAGGAAGGTAAGATAGTTGGTGTTCGTGTCTGTACTTACCAGCATTGTGAGGAAGGTAAGATAGTTGGTGTTCGTGTCTGTACTTACCAGCATTGTGAGGAAGGTAAGATAGTTGGTGTTCGTGTCTGTACTTACCAGCATTGTGAGGAAGGTAAGATAGTTGGTGTTCGTGTCTGTACTTACCAGCATTGTGAGGAAGGTAAGATAGTTGGTGTTCGTGTCTGTACTTACCAGCATTGTGAGGAAGGTAAGATAGTTGGTGTTCGTGTCCGTACTTACCAGCATTGTGAGGAAGGTAAGATAGTTGGTGTTCATGTCTGTACTTACCAGCAATGTGAGGAAGGTAAGATAGTTGGTGTTCATGTCTGTACTTACCAGCATTGTAAGGAAGGTAAGATAGTTGGTGGCTGCGTCCACATCCTCCATATCAGGCTGACTACACAGGGGACAGTTCAGATTACGGACATGTTTCTCTCGAATACACACCTCAAAATAACCCTTCATACAATCTACACATATCTTACATTCACAGGAGCTGAGACTGCGAATCTGAAAACATATGCCCATCACAATCACAATAGAATATACATATTATTAGACACCTGGTAAAGCATCAAATGATACTACAGCAGTATTTAGAACTCAAACTTTGATATTCAACAAACATGAAGAAATCATCCACTGAATGAACACATAAAAGCAAATATTTATTTGAAACCACAAATGTTTCAAACAAGCTGATATAGCATAAGTATATTCAAAACCACAACAAAATATGAATCAATTTTTGCTATTTTTTCATGTTGACTTGTTTGTTTTCACATTTTCCTTAACATTTCCTCAGTAACTGTTAAGAAACATACCCTACTCATAGCGAATCTGCCCATACAGATCTGGCACTCCTGACTTAGGTACACCATAGAACTCTTATAGTCTTGGCAATTCTTCACCGCCTCCACAATCTCTCCAAGAGAAGCCTCTATTTGGTTGTTGGCCACATCCACATCTAGAATTTTGATAACCACCTCAGCTCGTCCCCAGCTCTGGAGTTTTCCTTCCACCAGTATCATCCTGACTCGCCGCTGTGTCACATAAACAAATAATTATTATAGGATAAAACATTAAAACAGTACAGACAAATACCTAATCTTACCTTTACTTGAAATCTGAAACTTAAATTTTCTTGAACAATTCATGCTTTTGAATCAGGGGAAAGAAAAAAAATTGTATTAGCTAAGTCATTACTTATTTTATAATTGAACTTGTGATGGGATAGTGTCCTCGCCTTCGGCTCGGGCACAATTCCATCCCTCCACAATACTATGAGGCAATAGTACCCACTCAATCAGGCCATAATATACATAATTAATCAAGGTCATTGATTTGAAAACATTGATAAGTATACACCCAAGCATGCTATAATGTCCATACTGGATTTCTAAATTTTCTTGTTATTAAAAAGTCAAAATATTTTTTTTTTTTTTTACAAACAGCCGATGGACAACACAGAAAATAGACAACTAAGGTGATTGGAATAAACCTTCATTTCAAGTGGCCTAAGTGTTCTTCACTAAAGTAGCTTTAATCACATTCAATCATCACCAAAGTCAAGCTTATTTAGCAGTGATTGAAACTACCGGTACATGATAATCTTTTACATTTCATAATCGATATATCTTTTGGTATAACATAGACAAGGTCCCACACCTCATTTAGAACAGATATTTACTATAGCCCCAGTTGTTATTTCACTGAAGGTTAGTACTAATACATAGCAGACTTACGTTCATGTCTACATTTTTATCAGTGACTGAGGCCCAGAAGTCCTGGTGACTAAGTATACTATTGGTCACACTGATTTCATCCTGCATGTCCATTGGTCTAGCCATAGCCCCAGCTGCCAATGGTACATTGTCAAATTCCGCCCACACTCGCTCGTAGAATGGCTGAATACTAGCTAAATTCAGTTCATCCAATGCTTCCTCAACATTGCCTTTATTTGTCAAAAGAGCCATCAGAATCTGCTCCCTGGCAAAATTTCCTTGGCTTGATATCTCTTTATACTGAAAAAGGAAACATCAGTATATCTGAGATAAAGAAAGTCCATTTATTTCTTAATCAAACATTTCTTCAATAGTGTAAACATACTTATTTTGGTGCAATCAAAGTGAACTGGCAAACTGATTTTGAATAAATTAACACAATGATAAATTTGTGCATTCACAATAACTGCTTTAGCACAATCATATTTTAGTGCAAAAATTTCTAGTGTTAATATATGATTATTGCTAAAATATGTACATATACAGTGTGTGACATCTTACACAGTACAGTTAAAGTACTCAAAATTCACTACAATGTGTGAATAGACATCTCACTCAGTACAGTTAGGTACTCCAAATTATCTTTATTCACATCCCAGAAATAGTAAAACTCTCATAAAAAGACATACCATATCCCGCCTGTTGGCTATACAGACAGCAGCAGCTCCATCTAGATCCCCATTGGATTCTCGCAGAGCCTTCTTTGCTTCAGGAAAAGAAAGCTCCCCAATCTCATTTTGCTCCATCCTTGTACCTTCATTGGTTACCATGGTGATGAGAGTTTCCACAGACATCTGCCAATCATTTTTCAGCCACTTCAAAGTTTTCTCTAAATCCTGGTTACATTTTTTCAAACCAAGGTTGATTTCCTCCATAGCAAAGCCTAGTTTTTCTGCTTCCTGTATACAAAAAATATTTTGTTTTGTAAATATAAAGTAATTGGTGATGCATTTGAGATTGGATATAATCAAAAGTTAAGCCAGCAGGGTTCACTTGTTCAAAATGCCTTGAAAATGATAAAAATGTCAAGCAATACGTTGTCTATGGAAAATAAAAAAAATTAAGGAAAGTCCTAAAGGTCCAACAAATGAGTTAAAATATCTCTCCATAATAAAATTCTTACCTCCATTAGTAAGCTCCAACTAACTAAGGGTGTAAGAAATCTCTTACCTTCAGTAACTTTACTAGACTACGTCCCTCCTGAATCAGTGACTCCTGTTTCTTTCTCATGTTCAACTCTTTCATTTTTTCAGTAAAGTTCATTTCCTTGTTTCCATGAAGTGCCATACTGTTGAACGATATTGGCGGTGTCACTGGTTTAACTGCTATTTTTCCCTCAGGTCGAGGCTCTGCTGCTATTCTCCCCTCAGGTCGAGGCTCTGCTGCTATTCTCCCCTCAGGTCTAGGCTCTGCTGCTTTTCTCCCCTCAGGTCGGGGCTCTGCTGCTTTTCTCTCCTCAGGTCGGGGCTCTGCTGCTATAAGCTCCTTAACTGGAGGTTTCTCCACCACCACATAGCCATACTCTTCTGCTGCTACCGCTTTCTTGTTCAGGTTTGCTCTTTTTGCTGCCTCTTCTTGTCGTAATTGTTCTTGAAATCTTTCATGTGCTTCTTTCTTTTCGATTTCCACCTGTAAATGGAGAATATTAAAATGCTTATCAAAATTTATTTCTGTTTTGCCTCTACAAGCAAAGGAGAAATTTAATTTCTCCACTAATTTGATATGTACCTTGAAACCGTGTAATTATAGCCCATGGAATGAGAAATGAAGGGGCCATAACTCTGTCTAATGATGTAGTGTTTATCTAGCTGGTCCCAGCTATTGGTCTGCGACCCTAGCTAGTCACTCCATTCACAGTATAATATTTATGTACAACATTTGAAAGGTTATTTGTATGTGAGATTGGTATTGAAACTTGGCTTTCAATCATCAGTTGCAAAATAAACTACTTAACAAATATCAATCTGTGTTATTTGCACTAGTGGGCTCCGATACAAAGAGATTCGAGATCTTTGCTGTCAGACGTCAGACGGATGGTTGTGGAAGATCACTGCAGGAGAAAAGTGGAGTACCTCAATTAATCTACAGGCCATACATGTGAGTACCAAGTCTCACTGCAGGAGGAAATCACACTATACCAAAGTAAAAGCCACTGTGTTTGGAGTGTGTATGACGGTTTATCTTACCTGTCTATATTCATTGTATGCTCGCTGTCCCTGGCGCACTGCCTGGTCCAGAACTTTGGTCTCCTCCTCATCAACAAGGCTCTGAGACGGGTTACTCGGCATGGCACTTGCTGCTTCTGTCACCTCCTGTTCGTAGATGTAAGTTGGTTTCTGACTTGTCTTACTACACATAGCACACACTTTGGTGTCAGCTTCATTGTGGAAAGTACAGTGCTCACACATCCATTTACAAGGCGTGCCTTCAGACTTACTGCGAGCCACAGCACCAGGCAGGAGTCCAGGACTACTACCAGTAGGCAGCGAATAGTTCTGACTGCTTTGATTAGGGGACTTTTTCTCACTCTGCACCTGTTTGTTTAGCAGTGTAGAGTTGAGATTGGCGGAATTAGCATCCTGTATAGTGGAGGTAGCCTGAAATTCCTGATCATTCAGCTGAAGCGCTGCACTCTGACCTGATGGTGCTGGTAAAATTGTAGCCTCTTGTGGAGGGTAGTGTACTTTTTGTAGTTTAAAAGGCATATATGGCTCTATATTTGATTCTCTATTAGCCTTTACTAGACCTTCATTGATGGAGTTTTCTGTCCGGGCTAATACTTCCATGGGATCTGTTGCCTTAGATTTTTCAAGTTTATTTGACGACGCATGCTGACTATCCGGAGGATATGCTATAGAGTATCCCAGGGGCTGACCTTTACTGTGTTGCTGAGACAACTGACTTCGACTTTGATCAAATGGCTGTACCGATGGCATTGGTGGCTGCAGTATCTTCTTGCCATACTGCATACCCATACTGGAGTATATGCCTGGCGATTGGGATACTTGTGCATTGTAAGGTAGAGTTGTAATGGGGACAGGGGTATACTGATTTGATAGGTCAGTACTTCCAGCACTTGATGCTGGCGTATACTGGTTACTTTGATTGGAGTTTGCTTCCATAGCTTTATGAGATGAAACATCCATCAACTTGTGTCCTGTAGTTGGACCTGCTGAACTATACACTGGAGCAGGGAAAGAATGGCCAGGAGGCTGATGGGAACTTTGGGGCTGAACTTCTGGACTTACAAAGCCAACCTGCTGGCTTACAGTACTCCTCAGAGTTTCCTTGGACCCAAATAGTGCAACACTTCCCATCATACTGGCATTTACCTGCGATCCCTGATATCGAGGGTCACCCCCGGAAATAGGTGGTGGACAGAAAATGTGGGGAGTGCCATTATCAACATTTTGTTTTTGTCTGTCATGAGGGAAAACATTGTATAGATACTTCTCTATCTCCCTTTTTTCCTTCTGAAGATTGTACTTTCTTCTTGTCAGACTCTTGAATTGCTCATCCTCAAAATCTACCTCTTCATCAATCAGTGCTGATGAGCGGGCCTCTACATCATTTATTTCCTGAGCAAGCATTTCCAGATCAATGTGGATCTTTGATTCCCTCCGATCAAGATCTTGTATTTCCAAGATCCGTCTCAGAAGTTTGGAGGTTGGTGGTCCACCAGGTGCTGCATGGGATGGCTGAGGAAGACTTGGTGATCTCTGTGCAATGTAAAACAAGTTAGAATTCAACAAAAAGTGACATTCACCGGCCTGACATCACTAGACTTGTAAACATCATTTTTATTCCTTTAAAATCAAGTTACCATATAGCTAGTTATTTCCACAGGGTTGATATTTTTTTAATTTCGTGGGATGTTGCTTTGGTTACAAAAATTTGATATGTGAAAAAAACCAATCATCAATTATATATCTTTTATAGATAAATCTTGAAACTTCCCAGCCAGATAGTAAAGATAATTTCCCGACGCCAAAATATCCCAATAAACAATAACTGTGACCTAAACAAAAATAAGGAAAAAGTGGTAAAAAATAATCAATAAAACTTGCGTTAGCGATCACCACTATAAAAGATAATCAGTTTAATAAGAATATTTAGTGGTCTCAAATAACCTATTTCAACATAATTCAATCTGTGTATAAAGACCATCGTGCTATATAAAACATTTTTCCTGTATCACTTGGGTGGTCCTTACAAACAGGTATGACTGTATATGGAATACAGTATGTCTATCAGTTTGACTGTATATGAAGTACAGTATGTCTATCTGTTTGACTGTATATGGAGTACAGTATGTCTATCTGTTTGACTGTATATGGAGTACAGTATGTTTATCAGTTTGACTGTATATGGAATACAGTATGTCTATCAGTTTGACTGTATATGGAGTACAGTATGTCTATCTGTTTGACTGTATATGGAGTACAGTATGTCTATCTGTTTGACTGTATATGGAGTACATTAGTATGCCTATCAGTTTGCCTGTATATGGAGTACGTACAGTTATGTCGTATATGCGATGTCTATCAGTTTGACTGTATATGGAATACAGTATGTCTATCTGTTTGACTGTATATGAAGTACAGTATGTCTATCTGTTTGACTGTATATGGAGTACAGTATGTCTATCAGTTTGACTGTATATGGAGTACAGTATGTCTATCTGTTTGACTGTATATGGAGTACAGTATGTCTATCAGTTTGACTGTATATGGAGTACAGTATGTCTATCAGTTTGACTGTATATGGAGTACAGTATGTCTATCAGTTTGACTGTATATGGAGTACAGTATGTCTATCAGTTTGACTGTATATGGAGTACAGTATGTCTATCAGTTTGACTGTATATGGAGTACAGTATGTCTATCAGTTTGACTGTATATGGAGTACAGTATGCCTATCAGTTTGACTGTATATGGAGTACAGTATGTCTATCAGTTTGACTGTATATGGAGTACAGTATGTCTATCAGTTTGACTGTATATGGAGTACAGTATGTCTATCAGTTTGACTGTATATGGAGTACAGTATGTCTATCAGTTTGACTGTATATGGAGTACAGTATGCCTATCAGTTTGACTGTATATGGAGTACAGTATGTCTATCAGTTTGACTGTATATGGAGTACAGTATGTCTATCAGTTTGACTGTATATGGAGTACAGTATGTCTATCTGTTTGACTGTATATGGAGTACAGTATGCCTATCAGTTTGACTGTATATGGAGTACAGTATGTCTATCAGTTTGACTGTATATGGAGTACAGTATGCCTATCAGTTTGACTGTATATGGAGTACAGTATGCCTATCAGTTTGACTGTATATGGAGTACAGTATGTCTATCAGTTTGACTGTATATGGAGTACAGTATGTCTATCAGTTTGACTGTATATGGAGTACAGTATGTTTATCAGTTTGACTGTATATGGAGTACAGTATGTCTATCAGTTTGACTGTATATGGAGTACAGTATGTCTATCAGTTTGACTGTATATGGAGTACAGTATGTCTATCAGTTTGACTGTATATGGAGTACAGTATGTCTATCAGTTTGACTGTATATGGAGTACAGTATGTCTATCAGTTTGACTGTATATGGAGTACAGTATGTCTATCAGTTTGACTGTATATGGAGTACAGTATGTCTATCAGTTTGACTGTATATGGAGTACAGTATGTCTATCAGTTTGACTGTATATGGAGTACAGTATGTCTATCAGTTTGACTGTATATGGAGTACAGTATGTCTATCAGTTTGACTGTATATGGAGTACAGTATGTCTATCAGGTTGACTGTATATGGAGTACAGTATGTCTATCTGTTTGACTGTATATGGAGTACAGTATGTCTATCAGTTTGACTGTATATGGAGTACAGTATGTCTATCAGTTTGACTGTATATGGAGTACAGTATGTCTATCAGTTTGACTGTATATGGAGTACAGTAGTATGCCTATCAGTTTGACTGTATATGGAGTACAGTATGTCTATCAGTTTGACTGTATATGGAGTACAGTATGTCTATCAGTTTGACTGTATATGGAGTACAGTATGTCTATCAGTTTGACTGTATATGGAGTACAGTATGCCTATCAGTTTGACTGTATATGGAGTACAGTATGTCTATCAGTTTGACTGTATATATGGAGTACCAGTATGTCTATCAGTTTGACTGTATATGGAGTACAGTATGTCTATCAGTTTGACTGTATATGGAGTACAGTATGCCTATCAGTTTGACTGTATATGGAGTACAGTATGTCTATCAGTTTGACTGTATATGGAGTACAGTATGTCTATCAGTTTGACTGTATATGGAGTACAGTATGTCTATCAGTTTGACTGTATATGGAGTACAGTATGTCTATCAGTTTGACTGTATATGGAGTACAGTATGTCTATCAGTTTGACTGTATATGGAGTACAGTATGTCTATCAGTTTGACTGTATATGGAGTCCAGTATGTCTATCAGTTTGACTGTATATGGAGTACAGTATGTCTATCAGTTTGACTGTATATGGAGTACAGTATGTCTATCAGTTTGACTGTATATGGAGTACAGTATGTCTATCAGTTTGACTGTATATGGAGTACAGTATGTCTATCAGTTTGACTGTATATGGAGTACAGTATGTCTATCAGTTTGACTGTATATGGAGTACAGTATGTCTATCAGTTTGACTGTATATGGAGTACAGTATGCCTATCAGTTTGACTGTATATGGAGTACAGTATGTCTATCAGTTTGACTGTATATGGAGTACAGTATGTCTATCAGTTTGACTGTATATGGAGTACAGTATGTCTATCAGTTTGACTGTATATGGAGTACAGTAGTATGCCTATCAGTTTGACTGTATATGGAGTACAGTATGTCTATCAGTTTGACTGTATATGGAGTACAGTATGTCTATCAGTTTGACTGTATATGGAGTACAGTATGTCTATCAGTTTGACTGTATATGGAGTACAGTATGCCTATCAGTTTGACTGTATATTGGAGTACAGTATGTCTATCAGTTTGACTGTATATGGAGTACAGTATGTCTATCAGTTTGACTGTATATGGAGTACAGTATGTCTATCAGTTTGACTGTATATGGAGTACAGTATGTCTATCAGTTTGACTGTATATGGAGTACAGTATGTCTATCAGTTTGACTGTATATGGAGTACAGTATGTCTATCAGTTTGACTGTATATGGAGTACAGTATGTCTATCAGTTTGACTGTATATGGAGTACAGTATGTCCTATCAGTTTGACTGTATATGGAGTACAGTATGTCTATCAGTTTGACTGATATGTACAGTATGCTATCAGTTTGACTGTATATGGAGTACAGTATGCCTATCAGTTTGACTGTATATGGAGTACAGTATGTCTATCAGTTTGACTGTATATGGAGTACAGTATGCCTATCAGTTTGACTGTATATGGAGTACAGTATGTCTATCAGTTTGACTGTATATGGAGTACAGTATGTCTATCAGTTTGATCTGTATATGGAGTAACAGTATGTATCTATCAGTTTGACTGTATATGGAGTACAGTATGTCTATCAGTTTGACTGTATATGGAGTACAGTATGTCTATCAGTTTGACTGTATATGGAGTACAGTATGTCTATCAGTTTGACTGTATATGGAGTACAGTATGCCTATCAGTTTGACTGTATATGGAGTACAGTAGTTATCAGTTTTGACTGTATATGGAGTACAGTATGTCTATCAGTTTGACTGTATATGGAGTACAGTATGTCTATCAGTTTGACTGTATATGGAGTACAGTATGTCTATCAGTTTGACTGTATATGGAGTACAGTATGTCTATCAGTTTGACTGTATATGGAGTACAGTATGTCTATCAGTTTGACTGTATATGGAGTACAGTATGTCTATCAGTTTGACTGTATATGGAGTACAGTATGCCTATCAGTTTGACTGTATATGGAGTACAGTAGTATGCCTATCAGTTTGACTGTATATGGAGTACAGTATGTCTATCAGTTTGACTGTATATGGAGTACATGTATGTATGCCTATCAGTTTGACTGTATATGGAGTACAGTATGTCTATCAGTTTGACTGTATATGGAGTACAGTATGTCTATCAGTTTGACTGTATATGGAGTACAGTATGTTCTATCAGTTTGACTGTATATGGAGTACAGTATATGTCTATCAGTTTGACTGTATATGGAGTACAGTATGTCTATCTGTTTGACTGTATATGGAGTACAGTATGTCTATCAGTTTGACTGTATATGGAGTACAGTATGTCTATCAGTTTGACTGTATATGGAGTACAGTATGCCTATCAGTTTGACTGTATATGGAGTACAGTAGTATGTCTATCAGTTTGACTGTATATGGAGTACAGTATGCCAATCAGTTTGACTGTATATGGAGTACAGTATGTCTATCAGTTTGACTGTATATGGAGTACAGTATGTCTATCAGTTTGACTGTATATGGAGTACAGTATGTCTATCTGTTTGACTGTATATGGAGTACAGTATGCCTATCAGTTTGACTGTATATGGAGTACAGTATGCCTATCAGTTTGACTGTATATGGAGTACAGTATGTCTATCAGTTTGACTGTATATGAAGTACAGTATGTCTATCAGTTTGACTGTATATGGAGTACAGTATGTCTATCAGTTTGACTGTATATGGAGTACAGTATGTCTATCAGTTTGACTGTATATGGAGTACAGTATGCCTATCAGTTTGACTGTATATGGAGTACAGTATGTCTATCAGTTTGACTGTATATGGAGTACAGTATGTCTATCAGTTTGACTGTATATGGAGTACAGTATGTCTATCAGTTTGACTGTATATGGAGTACAGTAGTATGCCTATCAGTTTGACTGTATATGGAGTACAGTATGTCTATCAGTTTGACTGTATATGGAGTACAGTATGTCCTATCAGTTTGACTGTATATGGAGTACAGTATGTCTATCAGTTTGACTGTATATGGAGTACAGTATGCCTATCAGTTTGACTGTATATGGAGTACAGTAGTATGCCTATCAGTTTGACTGTATATGGAGTACAGTATGTCTATCAGTTTGACTGTATATGGAGTACAGTAGTATGTCTATCAGTTTGACTGTATATGGAGTACAGTATGCCTATCAGTTTGACTGTATATGGAGTACAGTATGTCTATCAGTTTGACTGTATATGGAGTACAGTATGTCTATCAGTTTGACTGTATATGGAGTACAGTATGTCTATCAGTTTGACTGTATATGGAGTACAGTATGTCTATCAGTTTGACTGTATATGGAGTACAGTATGTCTATCATGACTGTGACGTATATGGAGTACAGTATGTCTATCAGTTTGACTGTATATGTACAGTAGTACAGTTTGAGTATATGTACAGTATGTATCAGTTTGACTGTATATGGAGTACAGTATGTCTATCAGTTTGACTGTATATGGAGTACAGTATGTCTATCAGTTTGACTGTATATGGAGTACAGTATGCCTATCAGTTTGACTGTATATGGAGTACAGTATGTCTATCAGTTTGACTGTATATGGAGTACAGTATGTCTATCAGTTTGACTGTATATGGAGTACAGTATGTCTATCAGTTTGACTGTATATGGAGTACAGTATGTATGCCTATCAGTTTGACTGTATATGGAGTACAGTATGTCTATCAGTTTGACTGTATATGGAGTACAGTATGTCTATCAGTTTGACTGTATATGGAGTACAGTATGTCTATCAGTTTGACTGTATATGGAGTACAGTATGTCTATGCTATTTGACTGTATATGGAGTACAGTATGTCTATCAGTTTGACTGTATATGGAGTACAGTATGTCTATCAGTTTGACTGTATATGGAGTACAGTATGTCTATCAGTTTGACTGTATATGGAGTACAGTATGTCTATCAGTTTGACTGTATATGGAGTACAGTATGTCTATCAGTTTGACTGTATATGGAGTACAGTATGTCTATCAGTTTGACTGTATATGGAGTACAGTATGTATCAGTTTGATGTACAGTATCTATCAGTTTGACTGTATATGGAGTACAGTATGTCTATCAGTTTGACTGTATATGGAGTACAGTAGTATGCCTATCAGTTTGACTGTATATGGAGTACAGTATGTTTATCAGTTTGACTGTATATGGAGTACAGTATGTTTATCAGTTTGACTGTATATGGAGTACAGTATGTCTATCAGTTTGACTGTATATGGAGTACAGTATGTCTATCAGTTTGACTGTGTATATGGAGTACAGTATGCCTATCAGTTTGACTGTATATGGAGTACAGTATGTCTATCAGTTTGACTGTATATGGAGTACAGTATGTCTATCAGTTTGACTGTATATGGAGTACAGTATGTCTATCAGTTTGACTGTATATGGAGTACAGTATGTCTATCAGTTTGACTGTATATGGAGTACAGTATGTCTATCAGTTTGACTGTATATGGAGTACAGTATGTCTATCAGTTTGACTGTATATGGAGTACAGTATGTCTATCAGTTTGACTGTATATGGAGTACAGTATGTCTATCTGTTTGACTGTATATGGAGTACAGTATGTCTATCAGTTTGACTGTATATGGAGTACAGTATGTTTATCAGTTTGACTGTATATGGAGTACAGTATGTCTATCAGTTTGACTGTATATGGAGTACAGTATGTCTATCAGTTTGACTGTATATGGAGTACAGTATGTCTATCAGTTTGACTGTATATGGAGTACAGTATGTCTATCAGTTTGACTGTATATGGAGTACAGTATGTCTATCAGTTTGACTGTATATGGAGTACAGTATGTCTATCACTTTGACTGTATATGGAGTACAGTATGTCTATCAGTTTGACTGTATATGGAGTACAGTATGTGCCTATCAGTTTGACTGTATATGGAGTACAGTATGTCTATCAGTTTGACTGTATATGGAGTACAGTATGTCTATCCAGTTTGACTGTATATGGAGTACAGTATGTCTATCAGTTTGACTGTATATGGAGTACAGTATGTCTATCAGTTTGACTGTATATGGAGTACAGTATGTCTATCAGTTTGGCTGTATATGGAGTACAGTATGTCTATCAGTTTGACTGTATATGGAGTACAGTATGTCTATCAGTTTGACTGTATATGGAGTACAGTATGTCTATCAGTTTGACTGTATATGGAGTACAGTATGTCTATCAGTTTGACTGTATATGGAGTACAGTATGTCTATCAGTTTGACTGTATATGGAGTACAGTATGTCTATCAGTTTGACTGTATATGGAGTACAGTATGTCTATCAGTTTGACTGTATATGGAGTACAGTATGTTTATCAGTTTGACTGTATATGGAGTACAGTATGTCTATCAGTTTGACTGTATATGGAGTACAGTATGTCTATCAGTTTGACTGTATATGGAGTACAGTATGTCTATCAGTTTGACTGTATATGGAGTACAGTATGTCTATCAGTTTGACTGTATATGGAGTACAGTATGTCTATCTGTTTGACTGTATATGGAGTACAGTATGTCTATCAGTTGACTGTATATGGAGTACAGTATGTCTATCTGTTTGACTGTATATGGAGTACAGTATGTCTATCAGTTTGACTGTATATGGAGTACAGTATGTCTATCAGTTTGCTGTATATGGAGTACAGTATGTCTATCAGTTTGACTGTATATGGAGTACAGTATGTCTATCAGTTTGACTGTATATGGAGTACAGTATGTCTATCAGTTTGACTGTATATGGAGTACAGTATGTCTATCAGTTTGACTGTATATGGAGTACAGTATGTCTATCAGTTTGACTGTATATGGAGTACAGTATGTCTATCAGTTTGACTGTATATGGAGTACAGTATGTCTATCAGTTTGACTGTATATGGAGTACAGTATGTCTATCAGTTTGACTGTATATGGAGTACAGTATGTCTATCAGTTTGACTGTATATGGAGTACAGTATGTCTATCAGTTTGACTGTATATGGAGTACAGTATGTCTATCAGTTTGACTGTATATGGAGTACAGTATGTCTATCAGTTTGACTGTATATGGAGTACAGTATGTCTATCAGTTTGACTGTATATGGAGTACAGTATGTCTATCAGTTTGACTGTATATGGAGTACAGTATGTCTATCAGTTTGACTGTATATGGAGTACAGTATGTCTATCAGTTTGACTGTATATGGAGTACAGTATGTCTATCAGTTTGACTGTATATGGAGTACAGTATGTCTATCAGTTTGACTGTATATGGAGTACAGTATGTTTATCAGTTTGACTGTATATGGAGTACAGTATGTCTATCAGTTTGACTGTATATGGAGTACAGTATGTCTATCAGTTTGACTGTATATGGAGTACAGTATGTCTATCAGTTTGACTGTATATGGAGTACAGTATGTCTATCAGTTTGACTGTATATGGAGTACAGTATGTCTATCAGTTTGACTGTATATGGAGTACAGTATGTCTATCAGTTTGACTGTATATGGAGTACAGTAGTATGTCTATCAGTTTGACTGTATATGGAGTACAGTATGTCTATCAGTTTGACTGTATATGGAGTACAGTAGTATGCCTATCAGTTTGGCTGTATATGGAGTACAGTATGCCTATCAGTTTGACTGTATATGGAGTACAGTAGTATGCCTATCAGTTTGACTGTATATGGAGTACAGTATGTCTATCAGTTTGACTGTATATGGAGTACAGTATGCCTATGCCTATCAGTTACAGTTTGACTGTATATGGAGTACAGTATGTCTATCAGTTTGACTGTATATGGAGTACAGTATGCCTATCAGTTTGACTGTATATGGAGTACAGTAGTATGCCTATCAGTTTGACTGTATATGGAGTACAGTATGTTTATCAGTTTGACTGTATATGGAGTACAGTACTGCTTATCAGTTTGACTGTATATGGAGTACAGTATGTCTATCAGTTTGACTGTATATGGAGTACAGTATGTCTATCAGTTTGACTGTATATGGAGTACAGTATGTCTATCAGTTTGACTGTATATGGAGTACAGTATGCCTATCAGTTTGACTGTATATGGAGTACAGTATGTCTATCAGTTTGACTGTATATGGAGTACAGTATGTCTATCAGTTTGACTGTATATGGAGTACAGTTTGTCTATCAGTTTGACTGTATATGGAGTACAGTATGTTTATCAGTTTGACTGTATATGGAGTACAGTATGTTTATCAGTTTGACTGTATATGGAGTACAGTATGTCTATCAGTTTGACTGTATATGGAGTACAGTATGCCAATCACTTTGGCTGTATATGGAGTACAGTATGTCTATCAGTTTGACTGTATATGGAGTCCAGTATGCCTATCAGTTTGACTGTATATGGAGTACAGTTTGTCTATCAGTTTGACTGTATATGGAGTACAGTATGTTTATCAGTTTGACTGTATATGGAGTACAGTATGTCTATCAGTTTGACTATATATGGAGTACATTATGCCTATCAGTTTGACTGTAGTACAGTAGTATGTCTATCAGTTTGACTGTATATGGAGTACAGTATGTCTATCAGTTTGACTGTATATGGAGTACAGTATGTCTATCAGTTTGACTGTATATGGAGTACAGTATGTCTATCAGTTTGACTGTATATGGAGTACAGTATGTCTATCTGTTTGACTGTATATGGAGTACAGTATGTTTATCAGTTTGACTGTATACGGAGTACAGTATGCCTATCAGTTTGACTGTATACGGAGTACAGTATGTTTATCAGTTTGACTGTACTGTATATGGAGTACAATATGCCTATCAGTTTGACTGTATATGGAGTTCAGTATGCCTATCAGTTTGACTGTATATGGAGTACAGTATGTCTATCAGTTTGACTGTATATGGAGTCCAGTATGTCTATCAGTTTGACTGTATATGAAGTACAGTATGCCTATCATTTTGATTGTATATGGAGTACAGTATGGCTATTAGATTTGGAAAGTAAATATCATGAACAGAATATTCAAAGCAAATGTATAACAGAGATATAAGGTAACAGTTCAGTACCATTTTTGATGTAGACGTGGGGATCTGCCTGGTAACCATTGACTGGCTCTCTTGTCTGAAACATTATATTGAAGTTCATGTCAAAGGGTTTTTTCCACATTCACTCTCTCACTAGCTTCAAGATAGAGATAATTTCACACTGACAGAATAAGTAACTTGAATCAGGATAAGAGAAAACAAAGATTTTAACATGACAACTAGATACAGTTATTTCACAGATGATGATAAATTATTCAGGTAGTAATTACTCTTTATTCTTTATTCTCATGTTCAATCACATGTGTTTACTTACCTCTTAAAATAAAATACACTATTTGTACTTAATTCAGCTGTATAATATAAGTGCCATTTACATTCAAGTTATTGTGCTTAAAGTTGCAAATTTATACCTGTTACCGTAAAGTTTGGAAAGACAGGACTAGTCAAATGGTGTTTTTTGGAATAAATGTCAATTAGCTTTCGTTTTTTATTAAAAGTGGTACCCACTTAAACTTTTTTCAATTTATGATTTACCACAGGATTTTTTTTTCATTTTTCAAAATTCTTCTAAATCATAAAAATATGTATCATTGGACTTTGAATTAAGCCTTAAATTTTAAAATTGATGTAACAGTGCCAAGGAGTAAATAACTCGAGATTTACCTCCCCTGCATGACCTCTCCATTCCTCATGCTACCAGAGCTGAGATCATTGGACACTCCCAGAGGATCTGCCGCCGTCCAGGCAGGGATGGATGGGCGACCTTCACCTACAGGAGGTGAGGTGTTGTACGTTACAGGTACACCAGCTTGTGACAGGTGTGGTGTCCCGGGTGTGACGTGTGTCTCCGGACCACCAGACGGACTAGGATCAACAGAACTACCGAGCTGTGATGTCACTGACGTCTGATGTGGAACCGTCTCTGGTATACCACGTTCTTCACTACACGGTATTCCATTCATGCTTGACACCTTTCCATCGACAGACTGGATAATTTGACGCTGGTGGTTTTTACGTTTAGGATGTGTATGCCATCTTTGGTCACAATTAATACACAATTGTTTGTTGTCACATTGTGAACAGATCAACTCTGGTGCCTGCTTACCGCAAATGTCGCACACTAAAGGGAGAGATATAACATATGTGAAATATCCTTAATATTTATCACTAGAGACAAAAATGTCCCCACACAAACATGAAATAGTGATGGGACAAACAGGCAGACATAGGCGGACAGTTTATCATTGTGGGTGCATGATAATGTCTTATCTTGTCTTTTATGTTACTCTTTTCCTGCTTCCTACAAATAAAATCCTTTAAAGTTTTGATATATATAGATACAATTAATTCAGATCATAAATAAAACCCATCATATTACACTTGTGATACGTTAAGTTTAGGTAACCATTGTAACATCAATAAAGCTTAGGTAACCATGGAAACATAAGTTTAGGTAACCATGGAAACATCAATAAAGCTTAGGTAACCATGGAAACATCAATAAAGCTTAGGTAACCATGGAAACATCAATAAAGCTTAGGTAACCATGGAAACATCAACAAGAGGCTCATGGGCCTTAACGGTTACCTGAGTTCAGATACAGAATGAAACAAAGACATGCATATAAACACTATATATTTGCCCATCAGGCCCTTGAAGTCAGTCAGTGATTTTATGAATTTGACTTTTTAATCTATGAAGATTATTTGGTTCCATGAAATCTGTGAATTCAAATAGAAGATTTTTTTTAAATTTCCGCCCCTCTGGCCCCTGGGGGTCGGCCATGACCAATATGGATATGATGTTAAAATGCTATTTCAGACTAATAATTCTAACCCAGATTGACTAATTTCCTATGAAAACTAAGCAAATAATGTTCCTAAATGTGTTTTTCCTATATAAACTATAGTAAATTTGACCCCCTCCCAAGGGGAAAATCTGAGATCCCAGGGCCATGAAATTCACAAATTTTTGTAAAGGACTTTATGACCTTTCCATCTATGCAGAGTATTTGATTCTACCAGTTCCAGAATTTCAGAAGAAGATTTTTGAAGTTTTAGCCTATTGACCCGTTTTGGCCCCGCTCCTAAGGCCCCTGTGGATCAGTCATGGAAAATTTGGTAATAAGATTCAATGGCCATCACATAGGGGTAATTCTGACTACAATTGACTAATTTCCTATTATATTGACTAAATAATACTCAAAAATGTGTTTTTTCTATATAAACTACAGTAAACTTAAACCCCTCCCCAGGGAGAAACCTGAGACCCAAGGGTCATATAATTCACAATTTTCATAAAATATCTTAAGACCTGTCCATCTATGACAAGTATTTGATTCTACCATTTCCAGTATTTAAGAAGAAGATTTTTAAAGTTGTAGCCTATTTGCCCCTTTTGGCCCTGCCCCTTTGCCCCGAGGGGGTTGACCAGGACCAATATAGATATGATATTAAAATGTTATCTCAGGCTAATAATTCTAAACAAGTTTGACTCATTTCCTACGAAAATTGAGCAAAAATGCTCATAAATATGTTTTCCCTATATAAACTATAGTAAACTTGACCCCCTCCCCAGGGGGAAACGTGAGACCCAAGGGTCATATAATTCACAATTTTTGTAAAGGACCTCAAGACCTTTTCATCTATGAAGAGTATGTGATTCTACCATTTCCAGAATTTCAGAAGAAGATTTTTGAAGTTATAGCCTATTTGACCCCGTTTGACCCCGCCCCTAAGGCCCCTGGGGGTCAGTCATGGAAAATTGGTTAATAGGATTCAATGGCCATCTCATACTGATAATTCTGACAATATTTGACACATTTCCTATTACAAATGATCAAATAATACTCAAAAATGTGTTTTTCCTATATAAACTATTGTAAACTTTACCCAGGGGAAAACCTGAGACCCCAGGGTCATATAATTCACAATTTTTGTAAAGGACCTTAGGACCTTTCTATCTATGAAGAGTATCTAATTCCATCATATCTGTGAGTGGAGAAGATTTTTTAAATTTTAATCAATTTTACCCCTTTTGGCCCCTCCCATAGCTCCCTGGGGGGTGGGGACCATATAATTCACAATTTTGATTGGCCTTATGCCTTAGAAGGTTTGTGCAATTTTTTTGAAATTGCTTCAGCAGTTTTGGAGAAGAAGTCGAAAATGTAAATTGTTTACGGACATACGATGGACGACGCACGATGACGGACAAAAGGCGATTAGAATGGGTCAGTTGAGACTTCGTCTCAGGTGACCTAATAAAGTTTAGGTAACCATGGAAAAATCAATGAGTTTAGGTAACCATGGAAACATCAATACTCACCCACACTGTTACTCGTCTGGTCGTTGTCATTCACTGTAGGCTCAGCTTCAGTGGTAGAACTGGACGCTTGCTGCTGAAGTTATAAACGTACAAACATTCTGATACCATGTCAACAACTACAAGTCAACGAGACTCCCTATATTCCAGAATGTCATACCCATCAATGTTTAAACACATCTTGCACATTCATACTCCTTTTGAAGTTAAATGTGAATCATAATATATCAAAATTAATTTTAAAACCTTAAAGCTAATTTGGGTATATGTATTTGTTTTGTTTAAATGTATTTTTCAGTGATCTAAGTTGATTCAAAACTGACGAAAAGAGTTATGCTCAACTGGGCAACATGGACAATGTGGACAACTAGCCAAACATTTGATGATCTGGATTGTTGTAAATTTGGAAAACTGTTGATACAGTTACCAGCATGTGGTAACCATGTTTACCAGTATGTGGTAACCATGTTTACCAGTATGTGGTTACAATGTTTAACAGTATGTGGTTACCATGTTTACCAGTATGTGGTTACAATGTTTAACAGTATGTGGTTACCATGTTTACCAGTATGTGGTTACCATGTTTACCAGTATGTGGTTACCATGTTTACCAGTATGTGGTTACCATGTTTACCCGTATGTGGTTACCAAGTTTACTAGTATGTGGTTACCATGTTTACAAGTATGTGGTTACCATGTTTACCAGTATGTGGTTACAATGTTTACCAGTATGTGATTACCATGTTTACCAGTATGTGGTGACCATGTTTACCAGTATGTGGTTACCATGTTTACCAGTATGTGGTTTCCATGTTTACCAGTATGTGGTTTCCATGTTTACCAGTATGTGGTTACAATGTTTACAAGTATGTGGTTACCATGTTTACCAGTATGTGGTTACAACGTTTACCAGTATGTGGTTACCAAGTTTACCAGTATGTGGTTACCATGTTTACCAGTATGCGGTTACCATGTTTACCAGTATGTGGTTACAATATTTACCAATGTGTGGTTACCATGTTAACCAGTATGTGGTTACAATGTTTACAAGTATATGGTTTTCAAGTTTACCAGTATGTGGTTACCATGTTTACCAGTATGTGGTTACCATGTTTACCAGTATGTGGTTACCATGATTACCAGTATGTGGTTACAATGTTTACCAATATGTGGTTACCAAGTTCACCAGTATGTGGTAACTATGTTTACCAGCATGTGATTACTAAGTTTACCACTATGCGATTACCATGTTTACCAGTATGTGGTTACAATGTTTACCAGTATGTGGTTACCAAGTTTACCAGTATGTGGTTACTATGTTTACCAGTATGCGGTTACCATGTTTACCAGTATGTGGTTACAATATTTACCAATATGTGGTTACCATGTTAACCAGTATGTGGTTACAATGTTTACAAGTATATGGTTACAATGTTTACCAGTATGTGGTTACCATGTTTACCCGTATGTGGTTTCCATGTTTATGTTTACCAGTATATGGTTACCATGTTTACCAGTATTTGGTTACCATGTTTACCAGTATGTGGTTACCATGTTTACCAGTATGTGGTTACCATGTTTACCAGTATGTGGTTACCATGATTACCAGTATGTGGTTACAATGTTTACCAATATGTGGTTACCAAGTTCACCAGTATGTGGTAACTATGTTTACCAGCATGTGATTACTAAGTTTACCACTATGTGATTACCATGTTTACCAGTATGTGGTTACAATGTTTACCAGTATGTGGTTACCAAGTTAACCAGTATGTGGTTACTATGTTTACCAGTATGCAGTTACCATGTTTACCAGTATGTGGTTACAATATTTACCAATATGTGGTTACCATGTTAACCAGTATGTGGTTACAATGTTTACAAGTATATGGTTACAATGTTTACCAGTATGTGGTTACAATGTTTACCAGTATGTGGTTACCAAGTTTACCAGTATACGGTTACCAAGTTTACCAGTATGTGGTTACTATGTTTACCAGTATGCAGTTACCATGTTTACCAGTATGTGGTTACAATATTTACCAATATGTGGATACCATGTTAACCAATATGTTGTTACCATGTTAACCAGTATGTGGTTACAATGTTTACAAGTATATCGTTACAATGTTTACCAATATGTGGTTACCATGTTAACCAATATGTTGTTACCATGTTAACCAGTATGTGGTTACCATGTTAACCAATATGTTGTTACCATGTTAACCAGTATGTGGTTACCATGTTTACCCATATTTGGTTACCAAGTTTACTAGTATGTGGTTACAATGTTTACAAGTATGTGGTTACCATGTTTACCAGTATGTGGTTACAATGTTTACCAGTATGTGATTACCATGTTTACCAGTATGTGGTGACCATGTTTACCAGTATGTGGTTACCATGTTTACCAGTATGTGGTTTCCATGTTTACCAGTATGTGGTTTCCATGTTTACCAGTATGTGGTTACAATGTTTTAAAGTATGTGGTTACCATGTTTACCACTATGTGGTTACCATGTTTACCAGTATGTGGTTTCAATGTTTATGTTTACCAGTATATGGGTACCATGTTTACCAGTATTTGGTTACCATGTTTACCAGTATATGGTTACCATGTTTACCAGTATGTGTTTACCATGTTTACCAGTATGTGGTTTCCATGTTTACCAGTATGTGGTTTCCATGTTTACCAGTATGTGGTTACCATGTTTACCAGTATGTGGTTACCATGTTTACCAGTATGGGGTTACAATGTTTACCAGTATGTGTTTACCATGTTTACCAGTATGTGGTTTCCATTGTTACCAGTATGTGGTTACCATGTTTACCAGTATGTGGTTGCCATGTTTACCAGTATGTGGTTACCATGTTTACCAGTATGTGGTTACCATGTTTACCAGTATGTGGTTACCATGTTTACCAGTATGTGGTTACCATGTTTACCAGTATGTGGTTACCATGTTTACCAGTATGTGGTTACCATGTTTACCAGTATGTGGTTACCATGTTTACCAGTATGTGTGGTTTCCATGTTTACCAGTATGTGGTTACCATGTTTACAAGTATGTGGTGACCATGTTTACCAGTATGTGGTTACCATGTTTACCAGTATGTGGTTACCATGTTTACCAGTATGTGGTTACCATGTTTACCAGTATGTGGTTTACCATGTTACCAGTATTGGTTTTGTTTACCAGTATGTGGTTACCATGTTTACCAGTATGTGGTTACCATGTTTACCAGTATGTGGTTACCATGTTTACCAGTATGTGGTTTCCATGTTTACCAGTATGTGGTTACCATGTTTACCAGTATGTGGTTACCATGTTTACCAGTATGTGGTTACCATGTTTACCAGTATGTGGTTACCATGTTTACCAGTATGTGGTTACCATGTTTACCAGTATGTGGTTTCCATGTTTACCAGTATGTGGTTACCATGTTTACCAGTATGTGGTTACCATGTTTACCAGTATGTGGTTACCATGTTTACCAGTATGTGGTTACCATGTTTACCAGTATGTGGTTACCATGTTTACCAGTATGTGGTTACCATGTTTACCAGTATGTGGTTACAATGTTTAACAGTATGTGGTTACCATGTTTACCAGTATGTGGTTACCATGTTTACCAGTATGTGGTTACCATGTTTACCAGTATGTGGTTACAATGTTTACCAGTATGTGGTTACCAATGTTTACAGTATGTGGTTACCAGTATGTGGTTTACCATGTTATGTTTACAGTATGTGTTTACATGTTTACCAGTATGTGGTTACCATGTTTACCAGTATGTGGTTACCAATGTTTACAGTATGTGGTTACCATGTTTACCAGTATGTGGTTACCAATGTTTACCAGTATGTGGTTACAATGTTTAACAGTATGTGGTTACCATGTTTACCAGTATGTGGTTACCATGTTTACCAGTATGTGGTTACCATGTTTACCAGTATGTGGTTACAATGTTTTACAGTATGTGGTTACCATGTTACCAGTATGTGGTTACACTGTTTAACATGTGTATGTGGTTACTCATGTTTTACTATGTACCAGTATGTGCCATGTTTACCAGTATGTGGTTAACATGTTTACCAGTATGTGGTTACCATGTTTACCAGCATGTGGTTTCCATGTTTACCAGTTTAGTGGTTACAATGTTTTACAAGTAAGTGGTGACCCATGTTTACCAGTAATGTGTTACCAGATTAGACCAGTAATGTGGTATTTCATGTTTAAGTTTACCAGTATTTGGTTTACCCATGTTACCAGTATATGGTTACCATGTATGTGTTTACCATGTTTACCAGTATGTGGTTTCCACGTTTAACCAGTATGTGGTTTACCATGTGGTTACCATGTTTACCAGTATGTGTGGTTACCATGTATGTTGGTTGCCATGTTACCAGTATGTGGTTACCATGTTTACCAGTATGGGGTTACAATGGTTTACCATATAGTGGTTACCATGTTACCATGGTTCCATTGTTACCTAGTAATGTGGGTTACTAAGTTTACCAGGTATGTGGTTGCCAATTTACCATATGTGGTTAATGTTTGTGCGTTATACCATGTTTTACCACATGTGGGTTACCATGTTTACCAGTATGGTTACAATGGTTTACCAGTATGTTTACCATTTAGTACCAGTAATGTGTTTGCCCATTGTTTACCAGTATGTGGTTACCATGTTTACCAGTATGTGGCCCCCCCCATGTTTACCATAATGTCGTTACCATGTTACCAGTAATGTGGTTACCAATGTTTAACCAGATACTGTGGTTTCCGGTTTACCATGTGTTTACCAGTATGTGGTTACAATGTTTTACAGAGTATGTGGTTACCATGTTTACCAGTATGTGGTTACCATGTTTTACCAGTATGTGGTTACCAAGTTTACCAGTATGTGTTACAATGTTTACCGTATGTTACTACCAGTACTATGCGGTTACACATGTTACCATATAGTGGTTTACAATGTTACAGTATGTGGTTACCATATGTTTACCAGTATGCATTGTTAACCATGTTTACCAGTATATGGATCTACCTGTTTATCAGTATGTGGTTACCATTTTACCAAGTATGCGCGTGGTTACCATGTTTACCAGTATGTGGTTACCATGTTTACCAGTATGTGGTTACCATGTTTACCAGTATGTGGTTACCATGTTTACCAGTATGTGGATTACCATGTTTACCACAGTATGGTGGTTACCCAGGTATGTTTTTTATGTTAACCAGTATGTGGTTACCATGTTTACCAGTATGTGGTTACCATGTTTACCAGTATGTGTTTACCGTCTGTGGTTACCATGTTTACCAGTATGTGGTTACCATGTTTACCAGTATGTGGTTACCATGTTTACCAGTATGTGGTTACAATGTTTACCAGTATGTGTTACCATGTTTACCAGTATGTGGTTGACCATGTTTACCAGTATGTGGTTACCATGTTTACCAGTATGTGGTTTTCCATGTTTACCAGTATGTGGTTACCATGTTTACCAGTATGTGGTTACAATGTTTAACAGTATGGTTACCATGTTTACCAGTATGTGAATGTTTACCATGTGTTTACCAGATAGTTGTGGTGACCATGTTTACCAGTATGTGGTTACCATGTTTATGTGGTTACCATGTTTACCAGTATGTGGTTACCATGTTTACCAGTATGTGGTTACCATGTTTACCAGTATGTGGTTACCATGTTTACCAGTATGTGGTTACCATGTTTACCAGTATGTGGTTTCACATGTTTACCAGTATGTGGTTACCATGTTTACCAGTATGTGGTTACCATGTTTTACCAGTATATGGTTACCATGTTTAACCAGTATTGGTTTACCAATGTTTACCAGTATGTGGTAGTTACCATGTTTACCAGTATGTGGTTGCCATGTTACCAGTATGTGTTTACCATGTTTACCAGTATGTGGTTTTCCATGTTTACCAGTATGTGTTTACCATGTGTTTACCAGTATGTGGTTTACCATGTTTACCAGTATGTGGTTACCATGTTTAACCAGTATGTGGTTACCATGTTTACCAGTATGTGGTTACATGTTTACCAGTATGTGGTTACCATGTTTTACCAGTATGTGGTTACCATGGTTTACCAGTATGTGGTTACCATGTTTACCAGCATGTATGTCCATTTTACCAGTATGGTTTACATGTTTACAGTATGTGTTACCATGTTTACCATATGTGGTTACATGTTTACCAGTATGTGTTACCATGTTTACCAGTATGTGGTTACCATGTTTACCAGTATGTGGTTACCATGTTTACCAGTATGTGGTTACCATGTTTATACCAGTATGTGGTTACCATGTTTACCAGTATGTGGTTACCATGTTTACCAGTATGTGGTTACCATGTTTACCAGTATGTGGTTACCATGTTACCAGTATGTGGTTACCATGTAGTATGTGTTACCATGTTTACCAGTATGTGGTTACCATGTTTACCAGTATGTGGTTACCAGTTTACCAGTATGTGGTTATGTTTACAGTATGTGGTTACCATGTTTACCAGTATGTGGTTACCATGTTTACCAGTATGTGTTACCATGTTTACCATATGTGGTTACAATGTTTTAACAGTAATGTGGTTTACCATGTTTACCAGTATGTGGTTACCATGTTTACCAGTATGTGTACCATGTTACCAGTATGTTTACCAGTATGTGGTTACAATGTTTAACAGTATGTGGTTACCATGTTTACCAGTATGTGGTTACAATGTTTAACAGTATGTGGTTACCATGTTTACCAGTATGTGGTTACCATGTTTACCAGTATGTGGTTTACCATGTTTACCAGTATGTGGTTACAATGTTTAACAGTATGTGGTTACCATATTTACCAGTATGTGGTTACAATGTTTAACAGTATGTGGTTACCATGTTTACCAGTATGTGGTTACCATGTTTACCAGTATGTGGTTACCATGTGTTACCATGTTTACCAGTATGTGGTTACAATGTTTAACAGTATGTAGTTACCATGTGTACCAGTATGTGGTTACAATGTTTAAACAGTATGTAATTATAAAAAGGTAATTTCTACATAATGCTGTCACTTGAGACTTTTATATGCAGTACATCATATCCTCTCATTTTCACTTAGGTTCATATATCTTACCTGTCCTGAGTTCTCTGACGAGGTGTTCACAGAGTCCATGGCTTGCTGGACAATAGATGGTATGTGGGGGTGCCCCAGGAGGCCTGTTGCCAGAGGCAAATTCCTTTCCTTCCCTCGGTAATCCTAAATTGTCCTGACCAGAATCCTGTACATACCCCTCCATAGCAGGAAATGTTGGCATTACTCTATCGGGGTTAATTAATGGAATCTAAAAAAATATACAAAAAAAACATACAGGGTAAAGTTATAAAATATGCTTTAAAAGTACAAATGAGAAAAAGGAATTTTAACATACTAACTAGAAATCCCAGTCTCTGAGGCTGGAAGGGATGGGACCTAACTGGGAAGGGTAAGACATAAAGGAAGGGATGGGACATGGTAGCAAGGGATGGGACTTTCGCAGGTTGGACTTGACTGCAGGGATTGGCACAGCAAGGGATGGGACATTAAGGGATGGACTTGACAGCAAGGGATGGGATTGACAGCAAGGGATGGACTTCCACAGCAAGGGATGGGACAGCAAGGGAGGGACTTGACAGCAAGGGATGGGACTTGACAGCAAGGGATGGGACATCACAGCAATGGGACTTCAGCAGGGATGGGACTCACAGCAAAAAATGACAGCAAGGGGACATCACAGCAAGGGATGGGACATCACAGCAAGGAATTTGGGACATCACAGCAAGGGATGGGACATGACAGCAAGGGAATGGGACATCGCAGCAAGGAATGAGGCATCACAGCAAGGAATGGGACATCACAGCAAAAAATGGACATCACAGCAAGGGATGGGACATCACAGCAAGGATGGGACATCACAAGGACATGACAGAAAGCAAGGATGGGACACAGCAATGGATGGGACATCACAGCAAGGGAATGGGCATCACAGCAAGGAATGGGACATCACAGCAAATGGGACATCACAGAAGGGAATGGGACATGAAGCAAGGAATGGGACATCACAGCAAGGATGGGACATGACTGATATTATTCTAAACATTGAAAGCATTTATAATCATGTAATAATAAAAGTAAAAGTAAAAAGGAGTATTATGCCCAACTATTTTTTATGTCAGTGCAAGTGTTAATAACTATGTTTATCTCATCAGGGGCAGGTTTCATACGGAGGCTGGGGCATTTTTGGTTTGGATTTTTTATGGATTTCAGCCAGTTAGTTTTCTGTAGCCAGTAAGTGTTCTGTAGCAAATTGATCGGTAAGTAGTATATTTTATATTTACTACAGATATGTTAAAGGGACTAAATCCTTAAAATATCATGTAATAAAAGAATTATAGAAATAATTGTAAAAGTTGTGTACTTTGTGTTAATAACAAAATTTAAAAGTTTGTATAACCATTTTGTTCAAAATGGAGAAAAACTGAAAATAAAGAGAAACGACCTAGTCACTATTTTATATTATTATCTTTCAGCGAGCATAAACAATCCATATGTGCATGCCCGATGCGGGAACATTCCAAACATCCGACCGAAGGAAATCTCATCTATCTAATTGACATATCTGCTATCGAATCAAAACACAAATTTATCGACTACAAGTTCCTGATTACTGTGTTAAATCAAATAAACGTTCAAACAGTTGCAGAAGTTTTGTGGAGAGTTTCTAAGTGTAAATATTCATATATTGTACAGGTTTTTGCATCTATAAAAAAAAGAGTTTTCATTATATTATATGGTTTTATACTTGCTTCTACCATTATTTTATTTTCATTTGTCATGATATAGGTACTAGTCCGCTAAATTAAACCTGCCAATATTATTAGGCTTTTTTTTTTTAATTGGCCTAATATATAGACTTTTTTTAATAAGGACAAAAATGGAAACAAAAACTAATAGTATAGGCATGCTTGGCGGACTGATTAGGTACATGCATTTCTTTTATCATTATATCAATATTTGACATTCACTATATATCCCTAGTTATAAGGTCTATCCGTATAATGGGCATTCCCTTATATATCTCTAGTTATAGTCTCTATCCGTCTGATGAAAATTCCCTATTATACAAAAATTTCATAGGTTACTGTGCTCTAGTTCATAATATTTAACCCAATGTGGCAGTAATCAACAAATGTTTCGCCCGAGTGCAATATAATATTTGTTGATTACCACCACTGAGGGGTAAATATTATGAACTAGAGCACAGTAACCTATGAAATATTTGTTTTATTACATAATCACAAGTTTTTCAGTTGAATATTTTATAAAACGAATACGACAATCACTTAACAAAATCATCAGAACCATACGGAGAAGTCCTAATGAAGATTAATGTATTACCCACGTACGTCACGTTGTTACTCCGGTTTGAATGTCTTATTGTCTTCTTTAACATTATTAGACCTGCATGCAGCCTTTTTATCTAATACATTCACCGTGTTCGTCCTCTACTCGATAAACGTCTACATGACATGTCTGATTTGAGATTTATAAAGCTAGCGCGAAATTGAGCCTTAACCCTTGTGACATCATAATAACGTAACTCACTGTTACGCGCGATTCCTCGGAAGTTTTCTACAAAACTAGGCAACAACAGCAAGTTCTTCCTAAAGATGTGCAATATAACATCTTGAACTGTACAATATCACGTTTCCATAGAACAGTCGGGATAATAGCATACAAATATCGACCTGTTTTCAAGTGGATACGGTGAATTATTAACTCGAGGAAGCGATATTACCCGAGGCCGAAGGCCGTTGGGTATATCATTTTCGAGAGTTGATAAATCACTGTATCCACCTGAAAACAGGTCGACATCTGTTTTATTATATGGCATTTACATAATGTAAACCATTTGACTACATGTATATGTACATGTATTTCCTCTTCATGATATTGAGCAACCCCTCTCCCCGATACTCAATAGTCCTGTTGAATAATTTCGAAGAGAAAAATGAAGGCTGATAATATCAATAAAATAGAGAAAACACCACGTAATACAATTTTACTTATTATTTGAAAAATCTGACAGAAACGTACACACAAATATTGGCAGGGTCACATTGATTCCAGTAAATCTGCTGCTCCCCGAAACATTTCACTGAATGATGATGTCACATTAGATATTTGAAGTCACGGAAATTCCCTTTATGCTATATTTGGGTACGGCCTGGACCCATTAGAATCTTATATCAACCTGTGAAGTGATTGTGACATCATTTTACATAACGTCACAATGCAAAAATTTCTATATTTCGGTACGACCTGGGGGTTTTGGAATCTTATATCAACCTGGGATGACATCACAATGCATAGTACAATGCATAGTTTGGAATTTTCTGGTGGATATCGTGTTGTATCGTGGCGGGAAAGTGTAGTTTCAGCCAATCAGGAGCGAGCAAAACACTCAGCCATATAATAATTGAAAAAATTATATTTTCTCATATATAAATTGGTGTAAACAAATTATGTAATAAATATACCTAGTTATAATGTCTATCCGTCTTATGGACATTCCCTATATATATCCCTAGTTAAATATATCCACCTACATGTCACTAGTTGTCGCAGATGTTTCACTAACATTATGTATGCCTTTGCGCGCCATAGTACATTGTGACGTCATAGCTTTGTGATGTCACGTTTGTAACGTTATTACTTGTAAAACGAATAAACCACGAACTAACACGGCTTTGTCAAGTCTCTCACTATGCACAACACTAGTTATATAACCTTTTTCCATCTGATTTACTTAAAGATGCTCAAACGCCGACAGAACATAAATGATATTCATCATTTGAACAATAATTAGTGTTTAATTGTGTATATATATGTCTAATTAACACAAAAATAGTATAAAGTAATTTCTTTTGCCTTTGGTGCATGCGCAATCAATACTTAATTCCATATAGGATATAGTGCCACGGATTTTTTTCGGGATGCAATTAATTTTTTTCATATTTTTTAATGAAGTAAAATATAATAGAAGCTAAAACTTTTCAATGGTGGTAATAGTGTAAAGTAAGTAACTTTTGTAACTGAATAAAAACACTAAATCGTCTGCTCCTGTTTTTGATAGTGAAAATATACCATTTGTCAGCGGTGGAGTATCTTTAAAAAAAATCAACCTACCTATATAACTAAATTGTATGTGTATTTTTATGTATTCAAAGCAAAAATATACCTTACATATACATTGTAGACCTATGTAAAATGTATATGTTTGCTTAATAAGGTACAAGTACTCCTGTATACATGTATAATATATACATAATTAACGAGTAAAAATACCTCTCACTTCTTGTCACAGGGACCTGACATTAAAAAAAAATTGTGCCAGGTCCCTGTGCTTCTTGTCATATTTCTATCACATACTCTAAAGCTTCATAGAACGTATGCTGTTTTGAATCAAGCCAATATAACCGATAAAAAATAAGTTGCCTTTTATAGTGATGTTATTACATCTATATCCATTAGCCGGGTGAGATTTTCAGCGATCCCGATTTTGAACTCAACGATGCACTCGGTTCTTTCCGTTATAAACAGTCAATGCCGACAGATACAGTTTCTTGTTGTGTTTGGCGATATTTTAACATTGATAAACATTGCATAAATTTCAAATAAAAAGTTGTAATTTTGATTACTATCTAATTTCATGTATAAGAACGTTTGTAGGAAGTCAAAAACCATAAGAAATCTTTGTAAATCTAATGATTTAGTAACTTTAACATCAACCAAAACAACTGTTTACAATATATAAATGAATATGCTGAATATTACTGGTATATAATAGTTTCATTTCAGATTTTTTTGAATTTCTGATCTTACCACAAAGTTCTGGCCAGAGTCTCCTTTCTGTTCTGGTGCTTCTCTGTTATTTTTCTGGAAGTCTAACACAGACTGTAATACTTGAAGTTGACTTCTGCAAAACCAATTGTAGTAAGTTAATGAGACTACTACTACAACTACAGTGCACTCTAAAATAAGTGTGAAATATGTAAGTTATACCAGTTTGTTTGTAACCATGCATCCTTACCCTAGTTAGGGTTCTCGCATCCATGTAAATGTACATAACTAAAAGTAATACAACTATGAATTGGTGATCTCATTAGCTGGCTGTACAGATTCAATAGATATGTCAAAGGAAATCTCAACCCATGCTGAATGATAGAACATAACATCTGGCTATAAGTGAGCCTTAAGACAATACATAACCGTGTGACCTCATGGTACAGTAAAACTAAGGTTTTTAATGGGAATAGAACACATGGTGCACAGAATAACCATCCCTGGACTCGCAAGATATTTAATATTTACTCAGCAATATCATTCATAAACTAACCAAGCCAAAGTGCAGTCTACCACACAATACATGACTATAGAACCTATAACAGATTGTTTATAATTGTTAAACAAAATTCCTTCCAATAAATGCAGATATTAACAGTAACTGTACCTTTATAATGATTCTGGATTATGGTAGAGTTGAAATTGGAGCAAAAAGCTCTTCCAACTATACCCACATTGACTGTATGCCAGGTAGATACAACTGTGTATCTCTGTAACTCACAATCACAGCTCTAATCACAATTATTTGTGTAGAGGAATTTGGTTTCCATAAATAACTTCCATTATGCATTCACTTACTTTGCAGCTGGTTTGATGAGATCGACAAGTATTTCTGGGGCTGGGTGTTCCCCATTGAGCAGGTTAGTGATTTCATACTTCATCATCAAGATATCACAAATAAGTTCAGCAATTACATTAGGGTCACTGTCTGCACCCTCGGGAAATGCCATTCCTCCGTCGATATCTTCTGTGTATCCCATCTTGCGCATGATTTCTCGACCTCCCTGTACAAGTGACAACAGTAATGCATGATTGAGATGTTTTAACCATGAACTTTTCTGTAATCATCTTTTCTCCGCATCAAACTGGATCAAAACAATACATGCCAATGTGTGTATAATAGTTAAAGATATTGATTTAAATTAAGCAAGAAATCATTACTGGTATGTCATTACTGGTATATCACATATCTATACCCTTGTATTATTATTTGCCAATTGTTATTTTATGTAAGTAAAATAAAATAAATGCACTTTTGAGCTGTGATTAAAAAGTCACTTATCAGTATAGTTGATACCTTAATAACATCCACACGCTCTTTGAAGAAAGAGTTGCTAAACTTCACATATCTCCACATTTCTGCTCTGTTTTTAAGTGGCTTCAGCAAATGGCGTGCATATTTCTCTAGTATATTGAAGGCAAACCCAATTCTCTTCACTTGTTCAAGTTCCTGTAACAGAAAAAAAAACTTATTAAATAATAGTTAGGTATTGTATACTGTTAAGAAACAAAAACATTTCTTTTTAATTTGCTTTGCCCATAAGTATTGTTACCCAATGCCAATCATAATTTAAAGAAATAATCTACGACTAAAACTCTTTCTCTTCATAACCCTGAAAAAGTTTGTTGGTGTGTTTCTATAAATTAATCTACCATAATCACGTATGTACAACATATCAGACCTACTAAATAACATCCTTCTGTCCCTCATCCCTATCGCATCCTACATTATATAATATTGATGTCCCTTGTGAATTTGAACCAATGCAGCACAATTATAGATGATTTGATGTCATACTATATCGACTAATTGATGTGATTATATGCAAAGACATTACCTCACAGTTCTCCCGAATCAATTTCTCCATATCAATCACTCGATACTTCATGTTTACGTCACAGATGACACGAGACAAAGCATGCATCTCTTTAGTACAATTATGAGGCTCGTTCGCTAACACATAAGGTATCATGGCTGCTCGAATCCTTGCTATGCCCTGAACCAGGGACTCC
Source organism: Argopecten irradians (assembly GCF_041381155.1). Lineage (NCBI taxonomy): Eukaryota > Metazoa > Mollusca > Bivalvia > Pectinida > Pectinidae > Argopecten > Argopecten irradians. The sequence goes on from NC_091135.1 coordinate 54,164,625, forward strand.
TTGTTCACTGTTATATATTGCCTCTCCATTGTGACAGGGAATGGTAGTATCAATCTACATCAGGACCTGAATAACAGTAAAACAGTCATAGCTGATATATAACAGTACAACTTAAATAGCAGGTATTACTATTTAAGGGATATTTACATAATCTTTTTTAATATCTGGATTAAAGAATATCTATAGGCCAGATATAATTGTTTGAAAAGTTTGAGCTTCTAATTTTATTTAAAGATAAAAGTACTAAAAATAATTAATTGTACCCCGAAAAAATTCTGTGGCACTATGTCCTATATGGAAAGAACTACTGATTGCGCATGCACCAAAAGCAAAATGAATGATTTTATGTTACTTTTTTGCTAAGTAGACATATATATACATGATTAAACACAAATTATTGTTCAAATGATGAACATTGTTTTTGCTAAGTTGGCGGAGGAGCATCTTTAAAGATTTTGCTGTGCATGAACATTCCACGCAAAGACCAATTACAATTGTAATATCACAACTTTCAAGGTACCAGCTGTGTATAGGTACTTAATCACAAGTGTAACAGATGTGTAGTGGGTCAATTGTCGATGAATAGATAGTTTGATTGCTAGCTAGAGCATCCTGCTAGTGATCGCATCCACCGGGTCCTTGGTTCCAACCTAGATCAGGCTGTGCATTTTTCCACTCCTACTACACAAGTACACTAAGGGTAGCTAAATATATACTGTGTTATTAACTGGACTCAGAGACTATTTATTTCACTTACCTTAATCATTTCCAATTTTAGACATATGATTTGCCAAAGATATGTATACATGCATGGATTTTTTTTATACTTGTTCCATTATGTTTCACTTCCTCCTCTCAAGCCCAATATCAAGTATGTTATATGCTTACGGAAATTCCACTTGTAAGTTGTATACAAATGATGCAGTTGAAATTTTATTACTTCCTGTTTCTAATAACATTGTAATTTCCAAATGCAAAGTGAAAATAGAAAATATTTATAGGTTATCCAAGGCTAATCTGAGTGTGAAATCAAACAAAGTTTGAATATGATAATTTATCTGTCTTTTTAAGTCATGATTCAACATTGTCTAATTATTTGAGATGAATTGCTTAGAAAGTAGAAACCAAAACTGACAAAGGTCACTTAGAACAAGTTCTTGTCAATAATTGCCATTATCGATAAGCATACAATAGTATGTACAGGTATAATGTAAAGACTTTTAATTAGTTTTATTTTAACCTCATGCCATATACTCACTTTATATGATCAGCACTATAAATAGATAAACCTGACATATGCACTACTGTTCCATATTTCTATTAGCTAATCTGACCTTAGTATTTTATCATTTATCAATTTTGATTATGCCTGAATAAAACAATTAAACAATTTATATATTTTCATAATGATGTTATAAATATTTAAATAATGCTTAGGCATTAAATATCAAGCATTTTCCACTGCACTCAACCCTCGATCCAAAACCATACATTCAGACCTACACACACCCTTGAACACAAGGCCAATGTGTAAAGGTATGAGTCATCCATATTGATGACACAATTAATGTCATTTGCAGTTACGAACATGCAACCATAACAACTTAATATTTAGAAATACATATTGTCATTTTTTCATCAAAAAGGACAAACTATCATTATCAACAAACAGAAATGATCATGGTTACCATGCATAGTAGATCTCTCCATTTTTTTTAAAAATCTTTTTCTGGTGGTCAGATAGGTCTAACTTCACCTTTCACCATAATTTCACAGGTACAACTGTTCTTGGTTGTCATGGCCGTACTATTAGTATCATGTAGTCCATAAAATCGTACCTAATCAAGTACTGAAACTATTTCCCAACTGCTTCAAATAGTGGGTACAGGTACTGTACGTAAAATGTTGGAATATGTTCAAAACGACCTCGTCACGTGATCGTGAATCTATTTTAAGACAGTGAAAACATTCCGGGAAGTTCCTGATACTATTTTTAACACAACTCCTTTCGATTCAAACATTTAGATGACGTTATATGAAATAGCAAAGTCTTAAACCAATATTCGGTATATTATAATCCGGAAGGACGTTAGTTCTCTAAACCTGCTTACAAGCAGGCTTTTTTTTTTTTTTTGCCTAATATATACAGTATTAGACAAGAAAACGTAGGCAGGTTTAGCGGACCAATAGACAGTATATATAATATCTAAATCTCTCTGGTGATGTAGACTTTGCATATTTATCTAGAGTTCCACAATTAATATAAAAATAATTTGAATATTATACAGAAAATGTAACGAGTTTTTCCTCTTAATCTCAATCTCAATTTAAACCGTGTTTTATTTCAATTCACATCCATAAGATTATAGAACATTGAAAACTAACCCCCCCCCCCCTGCCTCCCTCATGAAGATTGTGACTAATTGGGGCGGGCGGGGGGGGGGGGGGGGGGGGGGCAGTTATCAATTTTCAAATAATCTTATGGCTATGAATTGAAATAAAACACGAGACGTAGGTTTGGTAAATTAATAACACCCGCAAAGAAGTATTAAAAAAAGCTAAAACATAAAATTTTGGCCTTTTACAGTTTTTTTTTTCCTAAAAAGATATATATTGTTGTTAGCATATATTGTGTATTTCCATAAGAGGTAGAAAAGACATGTACACAGAGATTTGTTGTAGTACGTGTAATGCATTTTGGGATTTTTTTTTTTTTTTTTAAATAATTTATCACTGGTTTCCCTCACCAGTGCGGGAAAGATTTTTAAAGGACTTTTGGCATTGATATAACCTCGTTTTAATTTTAACAAATGCATAAAAATGAAAGAAAAAAGAAAAAGAAAAAAGGATAAAATTGCAACTCGTATTTTCCGCGTAAAATTGAAGGTAAGGGCAAGGAAGGGTAGTAACAAAGGTACTATCAAATCTCTGGTGGTGATCGATTATGTGATTTTTTTTTTTTTTTTTTTTTTCATGGTTATTAAAGATGCTCCACCGCTGACAAATGGTATTTTTTCACTATCAAAAACAGAAAGAGACGATTTAGTATTTTCCTCAGTTACAAAAGTTACTTACTTTACACCTTTACCACCGTTAAAAAGTTTGAGCTTCTAATTTTAATTAAAGTTAAAAATATGAAAAATAATTAATTGCATCCCGAAAAAATTCCGTGGCACAATATCCTATATGGAATGAAGTACTGATTGCGCATGCACCAAAGGCGAAATAAATTATTTTATGTTATGTTTTGTTTTAATTAGGCATATATATACACGATTAAACACCAATTATTGTCCAAATGAAGAATATCTTTTATGCTCTCTCGGCGGTGGAGCATCTCATTTCGTACTACATCATAGCGTGTTATTTGTTAAGTAAACAATTCATACTTATATAAAGATAAAAAAAAATAGATGTATTACAGGGATTTTCTATGGCCACTGAAAACGACGGGTTTTTCCCCTGTCATTAGAAATACATTCTCTTCCAAAATATAGTCGGTTTAAATTTATTGACTCGTACTCTATCATCCGGGCCTCGAAATCATGATCTACGGCACCCAATCGCCTAGCCAAACATAGCTGCGCCTTCTACCACTGCGCCACATCGATCCACGTCTCCAATATTTTACAAATAAATTTGTCAAAAGTCAACCTTTATTTTGCAAAAAGATAATAAATTCAGAGATAAATAAACCATCAAATTCTTTATCTAAATCTCTGATAAAGTTAAAAAGTATTTCAAAATGGTAACGTCAAGTGAATTTTATTAGATCATATACAAATAACCAATCTCTCTTTGACTGTTCGGGATGGTTATCCGCATATTGTGAACGGGCACCTGTACCGTATATTAGATGGAAGTAATTTCCGGTTATTTTGATTATTTTGAAAATTCACATCGTTTAATTATTGTTTTCATATAGCTACCACTTGCAATAAAATTATAAATTACGTTAAATAATACAGAATATATCATTGAAATATTGGAAATAAATGAAACGAAAGTAGAGTCTAGTTCTGCAGAATACGGAAATCGGAGGGCCCAGCCAATCAGATTGTTAGACACGAACTTCAAACACAACACTCTCTCAGTTTTTCATCGAGGCGCATTTTGTGTGGATCTAAAGGTACGGTTAATGGTATGATATCAAAGAAAGTTAATGCATTGTTAAAGTTTATTTGTTTTTATTGGTAAATTAGCTAACACAGCGTCGAATTAGCCGCGCTTTTCGTTCAAGATTACAGAGAAATTTGAGATCGACCTCGGCCATGTTGCCGACCCTTTCCTATTAGGTTCGTTGGCCCGATTAATATTTTAGATGGTATCATAGCCAACATGTTTTAATCGGTGTTTCTCTAATAACACACAACGCTTATCTTCTCCATTATATATTTTCAGGGTTGATTGAAACTCGGTATCATACTGTGAACAGGGTGAGTATTCATCTGAATCACCATGCTGTTCAGTGATATGGTATTCTTTGGATATCACATTCACGACTTTCACACATTTTATAGACCTATTATCTTTATATCTGTATAGATACTGGAAACAGCTCACTACTGAACAAAACTTATTCCGTGGTACGATAGTCCACAGTGCAAAAGTTACTCAGTTTTCAGTACTTCTTCCTTAAGGCCCACTAGATCTACCTTTCCAAAACGACTTTTAATTTCCAAAATGGGAATGTAAAACAAGATCGACGATCTTGTAGAGTTGCAAAAGTTATCATCTTACCGTTAATACTACACTCATCATCATCTTCTGAAAAAAATAGGTAGAATAAATGAAATGTTAATTTTCATTAATGTGGGTCGTCTTATGTTTCCCACCCTAAATACCAAACATATTCGATTATCATTGCTCCAGACGGCAAAACAGAGAAATGAATCTCCAGGGTTATCATATATAATGCGCATGAAATTTTGCATATGTTCGGTGTTGTTACCTCATCTTAGGCCATCGATATGTATGTTCCTATATGTTATTAATGTTTTTAAGAAACCTTTATATTTTGCTCCTGAAATGAACGGTAATGGCCTTATGGGCCTTTAATCCTACTGCAGTAGACTACATACTAACAGAGTCAGATTCAAAGGATTGAATGCAGTCGCCCTAAGAAAATTGTTCTAGTAATTGTAAGTGTCAAAAAGGACTTGTTCCTCGAAAAAATATACAAAAGTGAATATAAATATATTCGAAGACAAACTCACTTAAATGTGTACATGTTAACATTAGGAACTTCGCTAATATTTATAAAGGCCCACTACCTTTTTTGAAATGACTTTTAATTTTTAAAAGGGAATGTAAAACAAAATTGACAATTTTTGTAGAGTTGCAAAATGTATTAGCTTACTGTTGATACTACAGATATCATCACCTTCTGAACAACTTAATAATAATAAATCAAATGTTAAATTAATTTTCATAACACTTATTGTCGTCATATATCTTTCACACCTTTCCCGTGTTATAACGCCGGCCCTGACACCAGACTGGGACATTATGACAGATAGATGTCTGATGTAGTTTGAAAGTTTTAATTTCTGTTTTGGAAAGGTAAAATAAAACTACAGATATTATTTACTGGCTTCCAAAGATCAGTTTGACTAAAACTTTGACTATAATATTTATAAGGCAAAATTTTAATTGAAACACAAATTAGCATAAATTTAATGAAATGTATGCCCATTTACCTAGCTAGCGTAAAGTTGCCAGGTAACTTTTTTTCAATGGGGTCCAGAAACAAATTCTGGGTGATCGGATGGTGTAGTGGTTAAGCCACTCACCTTTCACCTAGCCAGCCGGGGTTCGATCCCCGACACGGAAGTGAAAAGGTCAGGGGTCACCTGCCCGATCACGTGGGTTTTCTCCGGGCACTCCGGTTTCCTCCCACACTAAGACCCCTCGCGCGCTTACATCCGGGCCATCGAGAGTGATTTACATAAGTTGTATAACTTGTTTCTCAATTGATGTAAGATAAATAAAGTTCATTATATCAAGTTCTTTGAGAATCAGACTAAGAAGAACAGATCTATACAGAAGATTCATGATATTGGTTTTTAACATTTTTTTAAGGTTCAATAAAACAGAAGTATATTGGTAAAGGCTTCTGAAAGAAGTATATTGGTAAAGGCTTCTGAAAGATGTCTTCAGCTGAGCCTCAGCGAGTGCTAAAACCTGCCAACGGTACCGGTGACCATCATCATACTACTGCAGTAAAACCCAGGACAACAGCAGCACCAGCCAAGCCCTCCGCCCGAACACAACCTGGTCGTGTCTTAAAGACTTCAAATTCTACTGCCACTAGTGGGCCTGGTGTCATTCCCGCAGCTAAACCTAGCACAGAAAAAGATGTGAAAGAGCAAGCTGAAACTAAGGAGCCAACAATTGCAAGGTTTATAAAAATCATATACCCAGTTTTATGATGCTACTAGAACTACTTTGTAGCTATATATATAGGCTTATCTTATTTTAAACATTCTTTATAAAATTTGTCCAAAGTACCAGATGACTTATTTCCACATTGTCTGGCAGCCTTAAAAAAACTTTATATGAAAAGGATGAAAAACCTGAGCTTGTGTGATGTCTTAATAACTCTAATGCCATGTGCCCCTTTGGCATCAGTTATTTATCCACAGGTTTAATTCAAATACATTAAATTTTAAGATTTAAGACACCTTGAATTTGGAACCATATGCAATTTTAGTTGTTTATACCCAGTATATATATGACAACATGTGGATACATGTGGATTCAAACTCATCAGATCTGACATTAATAGAAACAAATTTGGCCTTGCCTTTCATGAAATTATTTTACGAATTAAGCCATAAATTAGTTTTAAAAAGAAATAGGGTAGAAAACCAACAAAGCTTCCATATTTTCAGTCTGCATTTAATTCAAAGTAAGTGAAATTGAAGCCTAAAAAAGGGAGAGGGCGCTTATTGAGATGTGGGCAATTAATGGGTTAAATATGGTATTACTGTCCTTGACCTTCATTTAAGTCATAGGGATCAAAAATAAAAATTAAAAAAAATCATGAAAATACAAATATCTGATATTGAATCTTGTGGCATTCTGTGAAGGTCTATTAGCTACCTGATCTTTCTTAATGAATGACCAGTGACCTTTATTTAAGGCCATCTAGTGTCAAATATGATAGAGTCTTCAAGTAACTTATTACCGTAGACAGTTACATAAAATCCAGAGATCAGCATGCTAAATCATAAAGTCCTGTGTAACATATACTGGACAAAGGTGGGAGCTATCACAGTTGTAAAGATGAAAAATGTTGACCTTTACCTTGACCTTTACCTTGGGTAAATAATTAATAGACCAGACTAACTTCTAAATAACCAAGAGACCTGGCCCCGATTTCTCGAAACAAACTTAAGTAAAAATCTGACTTAAGTCAAAAATATTCATATAAGTTATATAAGGTGAAAAACTTAAGTTTTGACTTAAGTCTGAACTTTTGTTTCGAGAAATTGGAGCCTGATATTGGATCTGTAGCATGCTTGTATGAAGGGCTGCCAAGTTTGTTTTGAATGAAAGACTATGACTTTTAATCGAGAAAACAGCGGCAAAAGATGAAATTTTTCTTTTTAAAATATTTTGATCTTTTCTGTAAAAATCTATATGAAAATAAGTTATATACTGAAAAGGCATTGGACTTACCGAAGTACGACAAACAAATATTTGTTGTCTCAAAATTTAAAAACAAAAATGCCATACATAGAGAGTTTGGAAATGTACACATTGCCAGATCTAGAGAAAAGTTCACTATAAAGACAAACTAAAAAGTAAAAACATAATTTTGAATTGTTTTGAATACATATTCAATAATTGTATATATATATATATATCGATATACTGTACTTGTATTGTGTTTTCTTTACAGGCAAAAATGGTCATTGGAAGATTTTGATATAGGAAGGCCTTTAGGTAAAGGGAAGTTTGGAAATGTGTACCTGGCCAGAGAAAAGTCCACTAAATATGTTGTAGCTCTTAAGGTAATTATGTTTACTGATGGTGAGGCTGAGTGGAAGAATGTCCGAGATCAGTCCACTGAAATATTGTTGTTGTATAAAGGAACAATGAGATATTATTTATTATATCCCCTGCAACAAAGTTAAAGGTTGAGGGTATACTGGAATCGGGTTGTCCATCTGTCTGTCTGTAGACACAACTTTGACCGATGAACTTACTCCACCAAAACTACTTGACAGATTTTTATAAAATTTGGTAAACAGTACAGTGATATAAAGGGCCAGGGAGTTTAGTAAACTATATAGGGTTCTGCAATGTCCCATATTAATGGAGTTATTACTAGATTTGTGCAACAGGGGGATATTAGTCGTCAACTCTGGCGACAATTCTAGTTGATAATATTTTTCAGGTGTGAAGAAGGAACATATACAGGTAGTCCTTACAAAATAAGAATTAGAAAATTACTAAAGTCTGAACATATATATGAATGTAAAATGATTCAGATGACAAATCATATTATAGAAATGATAGTTACTAGGAGTATACTGTATTAATGTTTTATATCTTGTCAGGTGCTGTTTAAGTCACAACTACAAAAAGCAGGTGTAGAACACCAACTCAGACGTGAGGTAGAAATACAGTCACATCTCAGGTACGCCAAACTCATAACAGGAAATATTTAAATTGTAAAAAGACATAAATATATAAAGTGTAAAAGTATATAAAGTTACCTGGTATGTTAAAAGCTTTAGCATGAAGTTTGAATTTGGTCACTGAACAATGGTCATGGTGACCTATTGCGATAGTCTTTTTTTCCATCGTCATCCAACATCCATCGTGCAACCTCTGTTTACATTTCCTTATTTCCTTTCCGCAAATATAAACCAAGCTTAATGAAGCTTTGTATGTAGACTAACATTGGAAAGATCTCAGACGAGTTCTAAAATCAGCTGGATTCGACAGTAATTTACGAAGTTATTGTCCGTTTGCACTAATAGTTATTATTGGACCTTGTGAACACGATAACGAGTAAATATGAACTGAGCTTAATGAAATTTTGTATGTAAATTAACATGGGAAAGATCTCTGACAAGTTTGAAAATCAGCTTGAGTCGTCTGTAATTTACGGAGTTATTGCCCTTTGCACTAATAATTATTTTTGGACCATGTGAATACGATAAGTGGAGTAAATATGCACTCATCATCATGAAACTTTGTATTTAGACTAAAATTACATAGATGTCAGACCAGTTAAAGAATCGGCCTGATTAGATTGTATATTACAGAGTTATTGCCCTTTGCAATTATAAAAAGTATTGGCTAGTAAATAACATAACTAATTTGTATCATATATTTATGTTGTTGTAGACATCCCAATATTCTTCGAATGTTCGGATATTTCCACGACAAAACAAGAGTCTACCTCATTCTAGAGTATGCCCCTAAGGGAGAACTTTACAAGGAACTGACCAAAAACTCGAGATTCGATGAACAGCGAGCAGTTGTAGTAAGTTTGAGTATCACTGATATTGATGTCAGTGACCTAAATGTCAGCATTAGAAATTTATCCAGAGACATTTAAGGACAGCCTTTCTTGTATACAGTGTGTTGCATATGTGAATGTCAATGTTTAATTGGGAGACTGCAGTATACTAATGCTGTGTCACTTTCAAAATAGAGTTCTTAAGCATTGTATGGTGTTATCTCACTGAAGCATATGCATACTGTCAGAGACAACAGACAGCACACCCCACATATTCACATAACACTGTCGACAGGCAAACAAGTCTTCCTACTCCCTTTATGCTGAACATTAAGCAGAAGCAGAAACTATCACTTTTATCGACTATGGTGTGTTTCGGTCAGGGGACAGTACCCAGAGCCTTTTTCACAGGGGTGAGCCCTCAACTGAAGCAGTGAAGGCCAAAAGTGAGGCGATGACAGGTTAGGAGGAAGAAACTCAGTTTGGAAAACTAAAGAGAAAAGATGATATCCAAAATTTGGTTGTCTTTTACAATCACGCAATGGGGGCAGCAGGTACAATTCTAATGCCCTGCCTACAGTTACAAGCATAAACAATAAAGATAATACATAAGATCATTACAACAGTTTTCAAAATTAATTTTTATTGATATTATAGATTGATTTTAAAAATTGTCACTTGGGTGTGTAGAAAAGTAATTGATTAAAACTCAGCCATGTAAGAAATGATGCTTAAAGTCTCATATCATTACGTCTTTATTATATGGAGGAGATGTTACAGTTTCTATTATTCTCAGGTTACCAATCTGTCTGTTTGGTTTCTCCAAATTACCAGATCTCTATTTATTTTTGAATATATTATTTTTTTTTATCTAAACATTTCATGTGTATTGTGTACTGAGTTCACTAAGTCCAGAACCTTATGGTTCATTCACATAGTGACACCCTTTATGACTAGCCAGCATTCTAATTGCTGTGTAATTTGATAAAGAATAACATATGAGCTTGCCTACCCTACAGTACATCCACCAGTTGACGAGTGCCCTGTTGTACTGCCACAGTAAGAAGGTCATCCACAGAGATATCAAACCAGAGAATCTCCTCCTCGGAAACAATGGAGAACTCAAAATCGCTGACTTTGGTTGGTCAGTCCATGCACCTTCGTCCAAGTAAGAACATTTCTATTTTAAGTCCGTAGAAGCTTCTTCAAGATAGCATTAATGGTCAACCAAAATATCCTTCAATAGCCAGTCATGATGCATATAATTTTAATAAATTGTAAATTTGTGATAGTCATGTAAATGTATACATGTAGTTGAACTGTTATTGGCTCACACTGAAGGAGTGATGCATGGCTTGCAAAACAAATACTTCTTATACATGTTTCATAAATCCTTAAATGAGACTTATAGATAGCAGTCATTATTATACATAGAGGTTACACAACGAGTGGTTGTTGGATATGGAATTGATTCCACACAAATGAGTTATTTTCTAAAAGTTACAAAGGACACAAGCTTAAGCGAGTGTCTTTTGTAACTTTAAAAAAATAATTCACTCGTGTGGTATAAATTCCATTTCCAGCAATCAAGAGTCATGTTACCTGTTTCTACCACAATTATATCCGCTTTTAGTCGATAGAAGTGTGATATTTTCATCAGCAAAAAGGCACTAATTAATATTCAAAAGTCATATTTTTGATCAAGAATCCATTCATATAAAATTCATCTAATTGGGAACAACTCTAGGATGAAATGCTCTTCATTTGACATATTATCGAATTCAATTTTTCAAATTTACTATACAATATAATACTCATTGTCAGACTATATAAAAGTATGCAAACGGCAGAACTGTGCTGTTTACTTCCTGCCAAAAAATCATTAAGTTCAAGTTTGTTTCAGAATCGTTCAATTTACCAAAATCACCAGTAAGATCCTTTTCTGCCAAAACGAGTTACAGATTTTTATACCACCCATAAACACATAATGTTTTTTACACAACAACCACGTCACATACTGTATGCTTTCCTACCTACAACAGTCTTGACATCAATGCAAGTCGCGGTCACAACATACCATGACGTCACTCAATTATTGATATCTTTGACAAATGATGACATGACACTGAGAAATAAGTAGTTCGGAAAAAGTTCACCGTGTCAGCCAATTAGAATGCGTACAGAGTTTATACAATGTGTGGTATAAACAAATTGTTAAAGGGACAATTCAGTCTAAGAGATTATTAAAATTTGTACATATATCGGAAAAACACCAGTTCTAATGGAAATTAGATCAGTCGATTTTACTGTGATCTGTCAGAAAAGCCCATGGTGGTGAAATGCGTGTGAAATATTCAAACTTTCTCGCTGTCTGCCATTACACATTGTGGTCGAATATCTTGTATGCCGAACCCTTTCCCTTCCTCGTAGAGTAATGCTACTTTTGTCTAGAACTGTTCAAATCGCTCTGACAGTAGTGTGTTTACCTTATTATGTGAATTGTCTTGCCTAAAAAATCATTTTATCACCTCCTCAGTGGTTATGTAGTTCATTTGTTTAACGTGCGTGACTTTGGCTCGGGTATGGGTACAGCGTACATTTTGTACCTGCTTAATCGTATTGATCAACAATTTGTAATTACAACGGTATCAATTAAAATACTAAACAATGACGTAGAATTTGTCAATATTTCATCTTATATGTTTCATAAGAAATGTAGAACAATACATTTATGCCATATTTTGCTTCTTGGTTATGTAAAAGAATTAGCCTGAGTGCATCGTTTATTTGATATCCTAAGAGTTGAATAACACTGCCTATTGTGGTAGAAAGACTATTATTAGCTCACCTGGCCCGAAGGGCCGGTGAGCTTATGTCATGGCGCGGCGTCCTCCGTCCGTCCGTCGTCCGTCCGTCGTCCGTCCGTCCGTCTGTCCGTCAACATTTCCTTTAAATCGCTACTAGTCATAGAGTTCTGCATGGATTGTAACCAAATTTGGCCACAAGCATCCTTGGGGGAGGGGGAACAGAACTTGTATAAATTTTGGCTCTGACCCCCCGGGGGCAGGAGGGGCGGGGCCCAATAGGGGAAATAGATGTAAATCCTTTAAAACACTACTTGTCCTAGAGTTCTGCATGAATTGTAACCAAAATTAGCCACAAACATCCTTGGGGGAGGGGGAACAGAACTTGTATAAATTTTGGCTCTGGTTCCCCGGGGGCAGGAGGGGCGGGGCCCAATAGGGGAAATAGAGGTAAATCCTTTAAATCGCTACTAGTCATAGAGTTGTACATGAATTGTAACCAAATTTGGCCACAAACATCCTTGGGGGAAGGGGAACAGAACTTGTATAAATTTTGGCTCTTGTCCCCCGGGGGCAGGAGGGGCGGGGCCCAATAGGGGAAAATAGAGGTAAATCCTTTAAATCGCTACTAGTCATAGAGTTCTGAATGGAATGTAACCAAATTTGGCCACAAACATCCTTGGGGGAAGGGGAACAGAACTTGTATAAATTTTGGCTCTGACCCCCGGGGGCAGGAGGGGTGGGCCCCTATAGGGGAAATAGAGGTAAATCCTATAAATCGCTACTAGTCATAGAGTTCTACATGAATTGTAACCAAATTTGGCCACAAACATCCTTGGGTGAAGGGGAACAGAACTTGTATAAATTTTGGCTCTGGTCCCCCAGGGGCAGGAGGGGCGGGGCCCAATAGGGGAAATAGAGGTAAATCCTTTAAATCGCTACTAGTCATAGAGTTCTGCATGGAATGTAACCAAATTTGGCCACAAAAATCCTTTTTGGAAGGGGAACAGAACTTGTATAAATTTTGGCTCTTGCCCCCGGGGGCAGGACGGGTGGGGCCCAATAGGGGAAATAGAGGTAAATCCTATAAATCGCTACTTGTCCTAGAGTTTTGCTTGGATTGTGACCAAATTTGGCCATAAACATCCTTGGGGGAAGGGGAACAGAACTTGTATAAATTTTGGCTCTGACCCCCTGGGGGCAGGAGGGGTGGGGCCCAATAGGGGATTTAGAGGTTAATATTAAAATTCCTTCAGAAAAGAAACAATGAACCTGTATTCAGAACATTACTTGGCATTACAAACCAGGTGAGCGATACAGGCCCTCTGGGCCTCTTGTATTATCGTAGTATTATAACAGTCAATATTGGTGTACAACCAACTACTATATGATATATACAGTCTGTTATATTATTGTTAAATTATGTCGGTCATTGTCCTATTATACCAACTATTATATTATTGTCCTATTATATTGACTATTATATTTATTGTGTTATTATAACAGTCAATATTGTTCTGTTATATCAACTTTTATTGTCCTATTATACCAACTATTATATTGTCGTTCTACAGGAGAACCACATTGTGTGGTACTTTAGACTACCTTCCCCCAGAAATGATTGCAGGGAGTCTACATGATGAGAAAGTAGACCTATGGAGTTTAGGCGTGCTCTGTTACGAGTTTCTCGTAGGAAAGCCACCATTTGAAGCAGCTAGTCATGAAGAGACATACAGACGGATCACTAAAGTGGATCTTCATTTTCCATCCTATGTATCAGAGTCTGCAAGAAGCCTTATCAGCATGGTAAGGTCAAGGATATCTAGCCATGTTTTATTATCCCCCGCCAAACGAAGTTGGCGGGGGATATACAAATGGGTTCCGTCCTTCCGTCCGTACTATTTTTCAGTTTTTCATTTTTTCTGCATTTATTTCGTTAATCTATTTCGTGGGAATATGTGGTTGTACCATTATCAAATTATTTGTTACCGTTTCCAGAGAATAACTCTTAAACCAGAAGAGAGTTTAACAAAACCTTCAATAGAACATTGTTTTTTGGTTCTAGTAGAGTATTTATATGGTTTTTCATATTTTTTTTTTTGCTAATTTTTTACGCCAACCTGGCCCGAAGGGCCGGTGAGATTATGTCATTGCACGGCCCGTCCGTCGTCCCGTCGTCCGTCGTCCGTCGTCCCGAGCAAACATTTCTATAAATCGCTATTGTCCTAGAGTTCTGCATGGATTGGTAACAAATTTTGGACACAAAATACTGGGGGGGAGGCGGTGAACAGAACTTGTACTAAATTTTGGCTCTGATCCACCCCAGGGGCCTGGTGGCAGGGGAGACAGGATGTAGACAGCGCAGGGAGGGTCGGGGACCCAACCCCCTTTATTGGGGTAATAAAGGTGTCCTTTTAATAGTACTTGTCCTAGAGTGTGGCATGGATTTTTGCTATTTTGGGGAAGGTTTTCATTTTTGATCCCCAGGGGCGGAGGGGAGGGGCACCTTTAAATCGATTTTTCTGAATGGGATTGAACCATATTTGGCCAACAAACATCCTTTGGGGAGGGGGACAGAATCTTGTATAAATTTGGCTCTGACCCCCAGGGGCGAGGAGGGGCGGGGTAGGGAACGAAAATTGAGGTTAATAATCCTTTTATACTATTAATTCGATAATTCGGTCATTAGAGATTTGGACAATGCGTTTCTGTTATACCAAAATCTGCCAAGACAATACATCATTGGGAGGAAGGGGAACAGAACGGGTATTATAAAAAGGTCGAGCAGGTGGAGAGGCGGGCCAATAGGGGAAATTGTAAATAATATTATAATCCCTTATTTTTTTTATTTTCATTTTTAACTCCCGCTACTTAAAGTCATAAGAGTTCCTGAAATGGATTATTGAGAAAACCAAATTTGGCCCCACCCACACACTAACAAACATCCTCGGGCGACAGGCGGGACGGGTACGGGAGGGGAAGGGAACAGCGGAACAACACCCGATACTTGGGGTAAAGAACTTGTAAATAAATATTTTTGGCCAACCTCCTCTGCTCTCATGGCCCCCCAGCGGGGGGCAGGGCCATGGGAAGAGGGGATCCCCAGCGAGGTAGGGCAGGGAAGAGGGACATAACGGGGCGGGAGCCCCATTAGGCAGGAAGAATTAGTGGCTTTATAATCTTTTTAAAACTCCAATCCCACCCAAGGGTCAAAATCCTCACACCCCCCTATCCCCCACAACAACCCCCCCCACCCCCAAGGGCCCACCAACACCACCACAGGGACACCCAACCCCCCCCCCCACACCCCAACCACCCACCAACCCCCCTCAACCCCCCCCAGAAGGGGACACAAAACCCATATAGGGAGGGAAGGACAATAGACGGAGGGATAAAAGGTCAAGAGTATTTCTCGAATAGAAAAACTCACACCTTCTTAATATATTGAGAAATTAAAAGATGAGGGAGTCAATAAAATCTTTCGTTCTTTTTTTTACAATAGATACTTGATCATATAGTAGAGTTTCTGAATGAAAATGTACCAAATTCTTGGGCCGACAAAACATCGGGGGAAGAAGCGGGAAAAAAGGGGAAAACGAAAGGGGCCGAAGGGGAAAAGAGCAAGGGGACCGGGAACAGAACTTGTATATAAATTCGTAAATGGCTCTGTCCCCCCTAGGGGCATAGGAGCCAGGGGCGCGGGGGCACATGGGGGGCCCAATCCCAAATCCACCCAATAGCCCCCCCACCCACCCAACCGGGGGGGACCCCATGGGCGGTGGCCCCAGCCAAACCCCCCAACCCAGAGGCCCAACCCCCAAACAATCCCAAACCCAACCCTCCCACCCCACCCTGGCGGGGGGGCGCGGCCGGGGCCCACCATAATAGGGGGGGAGCGGGGGATTCCACCCCTCCCACCCCCACCAGGGCCGACGCCACCCCCTCGGGGGGGGGCGGGACCCCCCCCCCCCCCCCACCCCCCACCCAATCACCGGCGGGGGACCACCTAACCCAGAGGGGCCCCTCCACACCCCCAACCCCAACAGGGCAAGGATAAGGCGAGACTACCAGCGGGCGGGGGGGAACCCGGGTTCAATCCCCGCACCCCCCCCCCCGACCCCCACCACCCAATCCCCCCCCCCCCCACCTCACCCCCCACACCCACCAAAATACCCACCCCCCACCAAGGGGCGGGGCCCCCCCCCCACTCTAAGGGGGTGGGCCCAATCCCAATTGGGCCTTCCCACCCCTCCCTCACCCCCCCAACACCCCAATATACCCCACCCCCCCCAATAGGGGAAAGCTAGACGTGAATGTACAGCTAATACTCAATGGGCGCAGGGAGGGGCCCACACACCCCCCCCCCCTACCCAAACATAGGGGCACCCCCCCTACCCCCCCCAACCCATCCCCACGGCACCCACCCACCCAAGGGTGGGGCCAATCCAAATAGGGCGGAAAGTAGGCTGGTTCTATAATAAAATCCTTTTTATTTTAATCGCTAACTAGTCATTAGACGTTAGAGTTTCCTGCGAATGGATTCAATTAGAACCACATTTGTCTTGGGGAAGGGGAGGTGAACAGAGAACTTGTATTAATAATTTTGGCCCTTTGCAGTACAGCGGGAGGGGTAGAACACGTGGAGCCACATCAGGGAAGCGGGGCAGGGTGCAGGGCCTCCAGGGGTAGGCCACATGGAGGGAAGCACAGTTTGGGCCCAATCCCCCACCCCCCCCACCACCCACCCCCCCACCCAGGGCCCAACCCCTACAACCCCCACCCCCCAAGGCCCACCCCAATACCCTCCTACTCACACCCACCCAATGGGGGGGCAGCGCGGGGGCGGGCGGGGTATGGCCCACGGGCACCAACTCCCACCCAATCCATATCACAATCCAAATTAGAAAAAAAAGGGAATAGAAAATTAAAGAGCTTATCCTTGTCCTCATTAGATAGTTCCTGAATGTAATGTAACCAAATTTGAGCCCAACAACATCCTTGGAATGGGAACTCTGGGGCAACAGGAGAAATTTGTATAAAATTGTTGGCTCTGTTCCCCCGGGTCCGGGGGGTGGGAAGGGAAGCCCAAAAGGAGGGATATGTGGCCAGTGGGAGGGGAGTGAAGGAGGTGAAAAGGAGATGGGGCGGAGGGGCCACAACCCCTGGGGCCCCCCAACCCCGCCCAATAGGGGAAATCGGGCGAAATAGAGGTAATTCTTTTTTCTTTTTTCCGTAACCAAAAATCAGACAACACACACCTTTGGGGGATGGGGTACTAAGTACTTGTATAAATTTTGCTTCTGAACAGGCGGTCTGGAGACAGGAGCCAGGGGGCTGGGGGCCCAATAGGGGGAAATATATGAGGTAAACTCCTTTTAAATCGCTACTTGTCTCAGAGTTTGGCATGGTATTGTAACCTAAAAATCAGCCACAAACAATCCTTCGGGGGAAAGGAAGGGGATCAGAACTTGTTTAAATTTTGGCTCTGATCCCCCAGGGGCAGGGATGGGGCGGGGGACCAACCCACCGGGGCCCCCAATAGGGGAAATAGAGGTAAATCCTTTAAAATCGCTACAAGTCATAGAGTTCTGCATGGATTGGAACCAAAAATTTGGCTTGTAATTTAAATTTCTGCATCTGCCCCACCCATCCCCACATTAAGGGGTTAACAACTAGAATAAGACAAGTAATAGAAAGTGGTTTTATAAAGGGAGAAAAAAAAAAAAGAAAATATTTTTCTCTTTTCCATCTACCAATAAGAGTACCTACAAATCGGACATCATAAAATTATTCGTCTCCCCCATATAACTACCCCAAACCCACCAAACCCCCCCTCACACCCATTCACTATCTATTGACAACCACCACATCCCCCGGCATGGCGCATCGGTGAGGGGCAGGTTTGTTTAAGGCCGGGCAGGGCAAGGATGGGGCGGGGCCCCAACCAATAGGGTGAAAATAGACAGGTAAATCCTTTACTAATTGTCATAGAGTTTGAATGAAAGAACCAAATTTGGCCACATACATCCTTGGGAGGCAAGGGGAACAGAACTTGTATAAATTTTGCCTCTGATCCCCACAAAGGGGGCAGGAGGGGCGGGGGGCCCAATAGGGGAAAAAAGTAGAGGTAAATCTCTTTTCTTCTAAATCGCTACTGAGGTTCCTTGGATGGATATTTGAACAATTTTTGGCAACAAAAACATCCTTGGGGGGAAGGGGATCAGAACTTGTTATTATAATTTCTTGCTACTTCTATGAAATGTAAACCAAATTTGGGCACAAAACATCCTTGGGGGAAGGGGAACAGAACTTGTATAAATTTGGCTCTGATCCCCAGGGGGCAGGAGGGGCGGGGCCCACGCGCCAAGGGCCAAATAGGGGAAATGAGGTAAATCTTTAAAATCGATACTTTCCTAGGTGTTTGGCATGGAATGTAAACCAAAATCAGACACAAACACCTTTGGGGAAGGGGAAAAACAGTACTTGTTTTTAAATTTGGTCTGATTCACCCAGCGGGAAGGAGGGCGGGGCCCAATTTAGAGGTAATCCTTTAAATGATACTAGTCATAGAGTGTGAATATGACCAAAATTTGGCCACAAAACTCCTTGGGGGAAGGGAACAGAACTTGTATATATTTGGATTGGCCCCCAGGGGCTGGAGGGGCGGAGGCTAATAGGGGAAATAGAGCGTAAATCATTTAATCGCTTACTAGTCACAGAGATTTCCGCATGGAATGTACCCATTTTGGGGCACAGCCTGAAATATCCTTGGGAGAATAGAAACTGAGTTTGGATATAAAATTTTGGCTCTAGGTCCCGGGGGGCAGAGGAGGGGCGGGGCCCCCCCCAACCAATAGTCGGGAATATAGAGGTAAATTCTTTTTTATATCGCTACTTGTAAGAGTACTGTATGGATTGTAACCAATTTGGCCCAACAAAACCTCCTTGGAGGATGGGGGAACAGAACTTGTTATAAGTTTGGCTCTGACCCCCTGGAGGCAGGAGGGGTGGGGGCCTAATAGGGGATTTGAGGTTAATATTAAAATTCCTTCAGAAAAGACACAATGAACCTGTATCAGAATTTACCTTGGCATTACAAACAGATTTCGTGAGCGATAAGGCCCTCTCATGGGCCCTATTGTTCTCATTAGTACATGGTTTAAACATGTCCTTGTAGTTGCATGTCCATTGTATGCATGAACATTCTCACAGGGAATCCAGTTGACCCTTGACTTTAAGCAGATTCAGGAGTCAAATCACAAACCTGAAGAGATCAAAACCTAACACATATAGACATGTGCTTCAAATTCAAGAGTCAAATCTGTTTTTGGGATTCAAAAAAGATACTCTCGGGGGTCTAGATCTACTTGATGTCATGCCCGATGTCTTATTTCATCTTTTTTTTTTTAGCTCACCTGGCCACGAAGGGCCGGGTGAGCCTTATGTCATCTTTGGCAGAAATTGTATATTTTGGCGTCCGTCGTCCGACCCAATCAGGGGAAATAGAGGTTTAAATCCTTTAAATCACCTACTTGTCCTAGAGTTCTCATGGAATTAACCAAATTTGGCCCCACGCAAACACTCCTTGGGGAAGGGGAACAGAACTTGTATAAATTTTCGGCTCTGACCCCCAGGGGCAGAGAAGGCGGGGCCCAATAGGGGAAATAGAGGTAAATCCTATAAATCGCTATTAGTCATAGAGTTACTGCAATGGATTGTAACCAAATTTTGGCCACAAACATCCTTGGGCGGAAGAGGGGAACAGAACTTAGTATAAATTTTGGCTCTGATCCCCCCAAGGACGGCAATAGGGGTGGGGCCCAATAGGGAAATAGAGGTAAATCCCTTTAAATCACTACTTGTCCTAGAGTTCTTGATCAGTGGAATGTAAATGTAACCAAATTTGGCCACAAACATCCTTGGGGGAAGGGGAACTACCAGGTTCGTTTCCGGAGCATAACTCTAAAACCAGTAGAGATATTTCAGCGAAACTTCATACACACATTGGTCTTATGGTCTAGTAGTGCCTTTTGCTATTTTAAGATTTTCACTTTTTGTACTTTTTTTCTGTTACCATGGAAACATTGCTGAAAATGGCAGATTGTTGTGTAAGAATCGTTTCCGGAGCACAACTCTAAAACCGGCAGAGATATTTCCACTTCATATA
Organism: Argopecten irradians; assembly: GCF_041381155.1. NCBI lineage: Eukaryota > Metazoa > Mollusca > Bivalvia > Pectinida > Pectinidae > Argopecten > Argopecten irradians. The sequence goes on from NC_091135.1 coordinate 54,185,074, forward strand.
GACACATTCATTTTATGGTCTATTAGTACCTTTTGCTATTTTTAGGTTTTCATTTTTTGCACTTTTTCCTGGTTTTTTTTCATACACATAAGTCTCCACAATCAAACTTACTTCAGCTTTGATATCTCCATTGGCGGGGGATCTGAATGACTATGTCCTTGTTTTTATTATCCATTCTACTGAAGCCACAAGAAGATATTCCAGAGGTCAGTTAATATCTAACAAATTAACTCAGAACAACAGAGTCTTGGTTAATAAGAGTTTTGCTGCAAGTTTTCAAGATATCCAATGGCAATGTGATGCTATACTGTATTTGTATATTACAGAGTTATCTGCCCTTGCAGATAAGTATTGATTGTGAGGTCATGTGTTTGCAAGTGTAACATCATACTTTTTGGAGAGAGAAAAATGTGAATTGCGCTCACAAAATAATGACGTAACAATTGATACCTACCTGAAATGGAGCGAACTCTGTAATACTGAATATTATACAGTAAAACACATTTATAACAAACATGCTACGAAAAAAATGCTTATGACACCATAATTTCTATTTCTGTCAAGGTTCCTATAGTATATTAGTCATATGCATATGCATAACAAACTATGCTTATAAAAGTTATAGGGTTTGTGGAATGTTCAGGTTTAAGTTTTTAGGGTTTGTAGAAAGTACAGGTTTAATTTTAGGGTTTGTGGAATGTTCATGTGTGCATTTAAGGATTTATTGAATGTTCAGGTTTAAGTTTTAGGGTTTGTGGAATGTTCAGGTTTAATTTTAGGGTTTATGGATTGATCAGGTTTAAGTTTTAGGGTTTGTGGAATGTTCAGGTTTAAGTTTTAAGGGTTTGTGGAATGTTCAGGTTTAATTTTAGGGTTTATGGATTGATCAGGTTTAAGTTTTAGGGTTTGAGGAATATTCAGATTGAGGTTTTAGGGTTTAAAGAATGTTTAGGTGTAAGCTTAGGGTTTGTGGAATGCTCAGTTTTAAATTTTAGGGTTTGTGGAATGTTCAGGTTTGATTTTACGGTTTGTGGAATGTTCATGTTTAAAGTTTTATTGTTTTGTAGATTGTTCAGGTTTAATGTTAGGGTTTGCAGAGTGTTCAGATATAAGTTTTAGGGTTTGTGGAATGTACAGGTGTAAGTTACGGGTTTGTGGAATGTTCAGGTGTAAGTTTAGGGTTTGTTGAATGTTCAGGTTTAATTTAAGGGTTTGTGGAATGTTCCGGTGTACTTTTAGGGTTTGTGTAATGTTTTGGTGTACTTTTAGGGTTTGTGTAATGTTTTGGTGTAAGTTTAGGTTTAATTTTAGGGTTTGTGGAATCCTCAGTTTTAAATTTTAGGATTTCTGGAATGTTTAGGTGTAAGTTTATGGTTTGTGGAATATTTAGGTGTAAGTTTAGGGTTTCTGGAATGTTTGGGTGTAAGTTTAGGGTTTCTGGAATGTTTAGGTGTAAGTTTATGGTTTGTGGAATATTTAGGTGTAAGTTTAGGGTTTCTGGAATGTTTAGGTGTAAGTTTATGGTTTGTGGAATATTTAGGTGTAAGTTTAGGGTTTCTGGAATGTTTGGGTGTAAGTTTAGGATTTCTGGAATGTTTAGGTGTAAGTTTATGGTTTGTGGAATATTTAGGTGTAAGTTTAGGGTTTGTGGAATGTTCCGGTGTAATTTTATGGTTCGTGGAATATTTAGGTGTAATTTTATGGTTTGTGGAATGTTTAGGTGTAATTTTATGGTTTGTGGAATATTTAGGTGTAAGTTTAGGGTTTCTGGAATGTTTGGGTGTAAGTTTAGGATTTCTGGAATGTTTAGGTGTAAGTTTATGGTTTGTGGAATATTTAGGTGTAAGTTTAGGGTTTCTGGAATGTTTGGGTGTAAGTTTAGGGTTTCTGGAATGTTTGGGTGTAAGTTTAGGGTTTCTTGAATGTTAAGGTGTAAGTTTAGGGTTTCTTGAATGTTTGGGTGTAAGATTAGGGTTTCTGGAATGTTTGGGTGTAAGTTCAGGGTTTCTTGAATGTTTAGGTGTAATTTTATTATTAGGGTTGTGGAAAGTTCATGTTTTAAGTTTAGGATTTGGGGAATGTGTAAGTTAAAGTTTTAGGTTTTATGGAATGTTAATTTTCAATTCTGGGGCTTGTGGATTACACACTTGATAAAGTTTAAGGATTTGTTTGGTATAAGATATATCATTAAATTTAAAGTATCTTTTGTTCCGATTCCTCCAAAAATGAAAATAGCATGTCGGTAGAGGTATCTTTCCTAATGGTTTTTCAAAACAAACACAAAACACAAAAAAAACTTAAGTGATTTCTTGGGAGACCCTATTGATTGTATCGCTAAAAACAAAATGCAATTTGTTCTTGTTAATGAGTACCTGCATTAAAGTTTTACATTCTTTTAATTTCAGCTACTAAAACGTGACCCAAAAATGAGGATATCGCTAGATAAAGTGCTGGAACATCCATGGATTAAAGACAATTTGAATTCTGGTACATCATAGAACACATTTTTCTGTGTAAAGCACATATGTGATCATGTGGACCCTTCATCAGTTGTATTCGAGGACGGAAATTGTAACAAGGGTCCATTTAAAACAAACAAATACCATATTAATGTCATTATATGGAACAAGATACTCTTTGCTTGGAAAATCTCCCCTTTCACCAGTTGAACTAGTGCTGAAGAGACTGTGCTGTGTTAGGAGTTGTATGAGAAGTGATTATTTATTGACTCCCAGATGACTTGCATTTCACATATTCAGCTCGATAACTTAAAATAACTTATAATCAGCCTAAGTTTGTTTTACCATCTCACAGTGGATATGATGTATACATGTACAGTGGACCCACAATAAATCCAGATGCCGACCGTCCAGAAAACTCACAATCCAGACAAAAATATCAGGGAAAATTATTGGATTATTGACTTAGGTTGATGGAAACCGGCAGTTCAAAAATTTGCAAACTGGACAATTGGGCTTAGGACGGAAATGTAAGGATTACTGGGGGTTCACTAAATATGTTTTCTTTGAAAGTGTATAATAAACTCAATGTCTAAATTATATGTGTGACTTTATGACAGAGATATTTGAGATCTTTTTCTATCTTTTGCTCTCATTGTACGTATGTGATACTTAAATAAATTATGATTGCCCAGTACATTTTAATATTGGGAGCTTAAAGCTAAAGTATTTCAATCAAATGTTTGATGTTTTGACTTGTCTATATTGTTATCCCTGATGTAGAATCAAAAGTCATTCAAGGCCTGCAAATCATTTTATTTACATGCATGCAAACTTGAAAATCATATTTTGGATAACTTGAAATATTGAGGCAGACATAAATGTTTATTAACTCTGTTATTTAATGAACTTGTTCTGAACTTGTTCGTGTGACTGAAAATTTCATTTCTTAGCTACTAGAAGTCTTGACAATATCATCCTTAAAGAATCAGGAAGAAATTGAATGGAGCAAGAAAGATTGTTGTATTAATATGTATACAGAGATAAAAGAAAAATATGAGTTACTAGATTTCCTATCATTTTTATAGTGAGCTTCAAAACAATTTTTTAAACGAGAAATATTCAGAGAAATATGAAAATTGACAAACACAATTGTTTAACTGTTGTGTTTTACCTGTGTAAATATTTCACCAATACAACAGTGTTATAGAAGTATGAAATACTCTATTGTTGATGTGTTTGACACACAATTTTTAAGTCACCAGAGTCAAAGTTTCCGTTGTTCAACCATCAAACTGTTTCCTTGGTTTACATATAAAGTGGGCGTTATACTCCCACAGTTGGAGAAGGTTCACATCATATTTACCGACTTACGTCATCTGGCATTCCTATGGCAGGTTATGATTTGTTCCCGACTGCCAGAGACCTGCTTTGTGAAATATGTTATGATTATACTAACTTTGTACAATAGATTTCGTAGCAAGTTTCCTGGCCCTTTGATGTGGGGTTATGACATGCACTCTTGACTGTGTATGCCTACATGACAATATCTCACTGACATACCTTGTATTTGTACCTCTGGTAACCAGTACATTGTGTAGCATTTCTATTAAATATTATTTTTATCACACAATAAAGTTGTTACTATTGTGATAATTATAAATTGTTCTCGTATTTGTTTTGTCTTCACTACTGCAAGTTTCTAAAACCAGGAATTACACATAATTGTAGCGCGGTTTAACTATTGATCATAAGTATCCAGCTAGTAGGTTCTTGGTGACATAGTCTGACCACATTTCTCCTCCTAATATGTATCATCAGGCTTTGTCAATGAATTTGGTATTAAGAACCCAACATCTGAAAATATTTTCATATTTTTATTTTTTAAAAATGAATAATAAACATGATAAAGAAAGTGAAGATGAAGATGAACATATGGAAAGCTGATATCTGATTGCCTGCCCATCATGATTGATGGTTACAAATCCTATTCTTTTTTAATGAAGAGTTCAGTAAGTTATTGTACAAGATCAATGATATAAAAACACTTATGTTTCCAGACAAAACAGGAATGTTAGTTTGACATTTAATATGAAAAAACATTTGACATGAACTGTAATTTGGAAACCTGTCTCGCAGTATAACAATTTTAATATGAAAGTTGAAAGAAAGGATAGACATTGTAAAAAAAAATTATGGAGATGTTATCACTTATGTAAGACATTTTCTTTTAAATTCAGTAGACTTATGGAACAACTGGACATCATGGGCAGGCGACCAGGTTATAAGGTGAATATTTGCTGAACAGCAATAGCAAAAATAGCCATGAAAAATCATTTATTTGTTGATATGCTTGTATGCGTGCAATAAATTTGCCAATCAAACACTTAAACATTAGGATTGACAAGAAGTACACACATGCACTAATGTTGTACAAAGTTCTTTCAAACTCATGAATATGCAGATAACTCTAATCCACATGCAAATCAAGCCCATGCATATGCCAATGCACCTATTTAATCAAACACATTTACATAGAAATCTACCTCGGTCAGAAAACCTGCAAATCTGACAATTCAATTGTCATGTACAATATTAGTTTTTCTAACAAGCTGTTACAAAGTTCAGAATTCATGTAAAATTCAAATTAATAAAGTCATAACTTTGTTAATACCCGGTACTGTGGAATCTCCTTTATATGATATTGGGAAGATTTTCAAATTGGTGAAAGTGACAGCCACATAGGAGCTCAAGATGCTAATACAATGTATGTTACTTTTCATTATATGATATATAATGGATTATGCATCAATATTAAACAAATCCAAAAGAAAGTGAACCATTATTACATGAAGCTAGAAATCAATGCATTCATAAAAATTACAGACTTCATGTCTAACACAAAATTCTAGAGAACTGAGCACCTGAGTCATAAAACAGATAACTATAACTAGAAACAACTCCTCTATCATTTAGCTACTTCATTGGTTTGTGTTATCTTTACTTTGATTTTTCCTTATTGGATGGAAAAGGTGATGCACATACTATTAAATTGACAGAAATTTTCTGTTTGGTTTTTATCATTGATAAACAATGTACAAATATTTGAATAATTTTATAATTAATATTCTAACACAATTACTATGATTTAAATACAAGAAAAAAATGAAATCTAAACATAACAATATTATTTCTTATTGCAGAAATCCCCTTTATCAATTACACAGGCAAAATTGCAAATAAAGGAAAAAAAATATACAAATAAACAATAAACTGAAGTGAAGAAAACTAGAGGGCGGATGGAAGGAAATATTAGGGTGCTTGGATGAGACATCAGTGCAACAGAATATATACATAATTCACACTGTATTGACTAGATTCCAAACAAGTCATGATTGCCTAGGTCATTGTAAACAAAACAAAAAACGGAACAAAAATCAATAAAACAACTAGTTATATTGGGGGAAATCTACATGGCAAGACCATCCGATAGACATTTACGGGAATTTTAAAATGAAGGAAATATAAACTTTACATCCACACATGGTACAGATGTTTTATCAACCACACTTGGTACAGGTGTTTTAACATCCACACTTGGTACAGATGTTTTAACAACCACACTTGGTACAGGTGTTTTAACAACCACACTTGGTACAGGTGTTTTAACATCCACACTTGGTACAGATGTTTTAACAACCACACTTGGTACAGGTGTTTTAACAACCACACTTGGTACAGATGTTTTAACAACCACACTTGGTACAGGTGTTTTAACATCCACACTTGGTACAGATGTTTTAACAACCACACTTGGTACAGATGTTTTAACAACCACACTTGGTACAGATGTTTTAACAACACACTTTGTACAGGTGTTTTAACATCCACACTTGGTACAGATGTTTTAACATCCACACTTGGTACAGATGTTTTAACAACCACACTTGGTACAGGTGTTTTAACATCCACACTTGGTACAGGTGTTTTAACATCCACACTGTGATGTACGATGTTTTAACAACCACACTTGGTACAGATGTTTTAACATCCACACATGGTACAGATGTTTTAACATCCACACATGGTACAGATGTTTTAACAACCACACTTGGTACAGATGTTTTAACAACCACACTTGGTACAGTGTTTTAACATCCACACTTGGTACAGGTGTTTTGTAACACCACACTTGGTACAGATGTTTTAACAACCACACTTGGTACAGATGTTTTAACAACCACACTTGGTACAGATGTTTTAACAACCACACTTGGTACAGATGTTTTAACATCCACACTTGGTACAGATGTTTTAACAACCACACTTGGTACAGATGTTTTAACATCCACACTTGGTACAGATGTTTTAACATCCACACTTGGTACAGATGTTTTAACAACCACACTTGGTACAGATGTTTTAACAACCACACTTGGTACAGATGTTTTAACAACCACCACTTGGTACAGATGTTTTAACAACCACACTTGGTACAGTGTTTTAACAACCACACTTGGTACAGATGTTTTAACAACCACACTTGGTACAGATGTTTTAACAACCACACTGGTACAGATGTTTTAACAACCACACTTGGTACAGATGTTTTAACAACCACACTGTACAGGTTTAACATTGGAATGTTTTAACAACCACACTTGGTACAGATGTTTAACAACCACACTTGGTACAGTGTTTTAACAACCACACTTGGTACAGTGTTTAACAACCACACTTGTTTGTAACACCACACTGGACAGATGTTTTAACAACCACACTTGGTACAGATGTTTTAACAACCACACTTGGTACAGATGTTTTAACAACCACACTTGGTACAGATGTTTTAACAACCACACTTGGTACAGATGTTTTAACAACCACACTTGGTACAGATGTTTTAACAACCACACTTGGTACAGATGTTATAACAACCACACTTGGTACAGATGTTTTAACAACCACACTTGGTACAGATGTTTTAACAAGTAAGTTTTTTTTAACAATTTAAATTACTTTTGATTATTTACAGATTAAAAGAACTGAATCACTGGATAATTTTTTCCCAATATCAAGCATAGCTTCCAGATTTTCATTTCAAATTTTATTGAGTGCTTCCAAGACAACAAGAATTACTGGTGCATGTATTGCATCTGTATGTATATATATAACTCAGGTCACAGGGACCTGGCACGATTTTTTTAAACTAACAGTATACATATATATATATTATAGTATCAAGGGTATGAACTCGGCGGTCGAGAAAAACGGACCTATTTTTTTAAACCGTGATTATTTTAATAAATGGGTTCAATACAACATTGACGGATATCTTACCTTAAAGAGAAATAATTTATCTTTCCATTGAATGCTTGATGAACAAAATTGGCCAAGTATTGAAGAAGTTATGGCTTGATGAATCGGAAAATTTACGAAAAATAAATAAGCATTCCGAGAGAAAAATGAACATGGCACTGACGGTTAAAGTAAGTGAGCTACACGATGTAAAAATGGAGTTCCTACAAAGTACGGGTCATGACGCCTCCAAAGGAGATTGTGGATGAACACAGTTATGGATACTGTTTACCACCGCAAGCGTAGATTTTGTGATTTTGGCTTGGTTTTTGAGGTACCCATTAGAGCCGAGACGACATTTCGACCAGACAGGGAAATGTCTACCTAGCATATTTTTCGTAAATTTGCCGATTCATCAAGCCATAACTTCGTCAATACTTGGTCAATTTTGTTCATCAAGCACTCAATGGAAAGATGAATTATTTCTCTTTAAGGTAAGATATCCTTCAATGTTGTATAGAACCCATTTATTAAAATAATCACGGTTTTAAAAAAATAGGTCCGTTTTTCTCCACCACAGAATTCATACCCTTGATACTATAATATATAGATGTATACTATTGGTTAAAATTTTTCGTGCCAGGTCCCTGTGACTTTGTGTTTAAAACTGTCAGTATCTGTATTCAATAAACAATAGCTGTTGGGAGAGCAACATATCAGCTCATTGAATGTTGTATAGAAAAGTTGTTGTAAAACAGAAAAGTTGGCCCTAACCTAATGTTTATGCTTTTTACTTTAAAATGGGGCATATATACCAAACACAAACTCAAATTACTTGTAGTGTGAGTTATGAAACATTTCTTACATAAATGTATTTGAAAGGGCGTAGAGGAAAAGATTTCCTGGTACTACAGTACACTTCTTGTGGTTTTTTTCTATCAGTCCAAGGGAGATAATAAAGGTAAATCTGGAATTAACAACTGATCCAAACCAAAAACAGACGTATAAAACAAAAAAAAATTTGCGTAATAAATTAGAACTTTTTATATATAAAGCACCTATTTAATTAATTAAAAGCTATACCCATATTAATTATCAAAGTAGTGTACACCATATACAGTATACAATACTTTTATTCAATTATTAGACTTTAAGTACATGAACACTTTCTGGAAACAGAAAACTGTTTTCATTAAATTTCCTTTCATATGGAATGGTAGATATCAGATAAATTACAGCCAATAATTTAATAAGATTGAGATGTTCATCTTCAGACATTAAATTTTGTAAACGGGAACACTGAAGTATTTATAAATAGTTTTATCTACAATAATACTACATACAGAACTACATACTAGATTCACAACCAATGATACGACCAAATCAAACCCTGTGGTTAGGTCTGGTCCTACACCTATCAGCAGGTCGCCATAACGTCTGAGATATATACAGGGCCGTGTACCACCGTGGCCTCGATATTTTGTACAACTGTATTATGCTTATAAACATCTTGCATTATTAGTAATTAACCATTAATTAATTATCCTACATCACAGAACCACAATCCTGTAAAGTAATACTCCTAAACATCTATAACGGTAACATGAAATTGAAGTTCTAACAATTTATTGAAGTATATTTTAACGTTATACTCCTTCTATTGTAATATTATTATTTCTTACCAATGATCTCTGACAGTAACTTGTACTTTATGGCTAATTAATACATTACATCACTTATAACATACCTTGGTAGTTTACAAAAGTTTGTGTTATATTTACGACAGCTCCAACTTTACTATTAACCTTTGGCCATGCACACAGCCAAAATACAGTCTAACTAAAAATAACGTACAAATGATGCAAAAATATTGCATAATTGACAAAAGTTCTCATAAAAAAAAACAAATCTCAAAGCACCTGAATTTCAACATAATAATAAGCTTCACAAGCTTGGTTATAAACATTATTGAGAGGGAAATGCACAAGCTCTTTCTCTAAATGAATTTACAGAATGAAAATCTTCACACAATAAAATATGTTATTGCACACAGAACTCCACAACCTACTACACTCTTGAGGACAAATGGCTGACATATCCTTCAATGGCAAAAAATTAGTAAATTTTAAAAAAATCTGTATATTAATTTCTATATTTGACTTTTCTAAATAACAGAAAATAAGTTGTTTCTTTGAGACAGTCTCAATTAAATATAGTTTATTATCACAAAGCTTGTCAGTACCCTGTGATGTTTGTAAAATTATAACAGCAGCAAAACATTTTGGACAGATTTTTCTGAGTTGGTTATAGTGAAAATCCAAATGTCATTATGAAGACAATACATTTTAACGAGTAAATAATAAACACACTAATAGCACTCTAATCAGTAGAACAGGTTAAAGCTTGGCAGTGCAATTACATGATGACAATTAAACAGCTTAAGGTGGTCACTGGTGATGATGATATAACAGGGATTTCATCCAATGAGAGCCCAGGGTCCTACAAATTCAACATTGATCAGAAATGCAAAACAACATTTATAGGTTGAGCATGACAAGAAACTTTTGAAATATTTCATTGTGTCTAAGACAGTCTGATGATAATAGGCTGACCAGTGCCCTCTCATGTTATGGGAGAACATGGCATTGTTTAGTTATACGTGGGTTTATGGATTGGAGGGCTAGAGTCCTAGAGAGGCAGAGCTTACATAGGATCATGGACACTCATCGGATGGAATATCCCTCTATTTTCTTAACCTTTCTTCCATTGGATATTCAAACACAAATCAGATAAAGCAACGTATTCTATAATGGTCGTCAACCAAAAACAAACTGGCATGTAGTTTATGAGAAGGCAAGACTTGAAAAATACATTGGTAAAAAAAATTGAATTGCTCTCAAAATGTATCAAAATATAAATTAATGTGATAGTTAAATCTAGCAATTTCATGACAATGATGAAGATAATGGAGACAATGATAATCAGATATACCATGAATGAAATTCTTTTAAAATGTGTGCATTTAATAACTTTACAATGAATATTTAGGGTGATACTCGACATTATTGACACACATATATGTATCTATTTATATGGTTTTTTGATGCATCTTGTTGTCAAGGTGATATGTCCCACTTCAAGGGAGATAACTCTATGAGATCATTTTTGAAAGAGGAATCGGGTTATCAAAATGATATCTTCAGCAAACTTGAAACAAAAAATTAAAATCATTTTGTTGAAAAGATGTAAACTGAATATGTGTTCAAAATTAAAATTCAAAATATAATGAACAGAAAACAATAGAATAGAATGAAAAACACCTCCCATTATTTCAGGTATCATTACAGGTAACATGAAAGTTTTGTTTTATCTTGTCTTCTTCTCAATGCTAACATGACTAAGTGTAGATGACAAAGTACCTGATTTTATTGGTCATTTGAATACTGGCTGAGTTGCACATAATTATGAAAATGGTCAAATTCCACAAAAAAGCTGATATGACTACAAGATGCACCAAATAAGACTACCATCCGTAAGTGAATATGTACTTAACTTTATATATATAGTTTCTCTGTCACATGGTTTGGTCCATCTATATATCAAATCTATCACACAACTTCTACTTTCCTTTTATATATATAATGTTATATATTTCCCTCTCAACTCAAAAATACAATTATATTCATGTCTCTCAATTTATTCAACACATTCACAATATAGAACACTCTCTTTTTCACAACCTTACTTTCATTTTAGATATGCAATACACAGTCATGCAATATATATTTGTGTTACATAACTATGCAAACATTTTAAATAATTTTAGTAGCATAAAAACGTCAATCTTCACACATTGTGCATTATTATGAAGACATATGTGGGAAGGTCATACAATTTTGTACACACACATTACAGTGAATCCTGTCCAACTTTCCCATGTGATACTATACAGTATCATTACAATGTTATATAAATCAGTTACACTCTCACACATTGAGGAATGAGTTTGATACTAAATGATTACCTCATTATACAAAATCACAAGTAATCATGCACTGGTTCAAAATGACATTGAAACAATTATCAATCTAACACATCATTCTTGATACATCTTTTATGAACAGTGCTACAAAATATTGATTTTGATTTTTGTAAATATTTGCACAACCATCGTTTTTTCTCTCTAGAGGAGCACTGATATTATGAAATAAACATGATTTTCTCAGAAGGGTATTCCCCTTAGTCAACCTCCACGAACCTTTTATGCCATTGGAATGGTCTAATCCATTATGCGTTTAAGAGATGGGTGGGATCATAAACACACTTTAATACAAGATATTAAAATATTTCCATCACTATACAAAATGCTTAATACTTGATTTCAGATATAATATCTGATATCTTGATACCAAAATAAGTTATATCTTTGATGCAACACAAGTACAACTTGTATTTACTCAAAATCTTCAGAAAACTTGAAATCATTGCTGGATGTCTTTGCGAGCTAAGTCCTGATGTCACACCAGCTGATCATCTGCACATGTGTAAACATACATACACAGAATTATCCCAGGTTGCCTTAACACTAGAAATGTGTGTACTGTCCTTTGTATAAAAACATCTTTGGCTTTATTCTATGGTACTTTTCAAATATGCAATCCTTCTCTGAAGTTGTTCAAGTCTTAAGCTGTTTAAGAAACATTTGGTCACATAATGTATATTGAGGAATGGAAATACAAGGTGTTTTTTTTTTATATCTATCACTCTTGAGAGAAATCAGTATTTTGATAGAAAGAAGTCCTTCAAAATACTGATAATTTTCACTGAGACTGCTCAGATCTTCAGTCACATTCAGATCACAACATAATCTGGTTTTAGTTTAATAACCCTTCCAACAGCTCAACAGGATCAAACCTGTCCACGATATCTCTGGAATAGCGGCATTTCAAAAATTGCGTCCATTAAAAAATGCTAATGTATTATTACCAGGGTCACAAAACATCATCAGTAGGAACAGATTGATACATGTCTGCAAGCTTGGAGAACTTGGGTCCCCAGTCGTCTAGGTATTCATAGTCCTGATCCCCACCACTTGAACTAGTGTGTAGGGAACTCAGCGACCCTAGGTCACTGTCTCCTCCCTCATACGCAAACTCCATAACATTGTCATGAGGCGGCGCACTTAGGTCATTGTCTGCGTCGATCAGGCGATCTTCTATAAAACTCCCAACATCGGGTGTCTCTCCCGGACGCACTGCAACAGAAAAAATATCTGTCAATTTGTTCCTGTTAATATTTTTATTTGATTTTATTAAAATTACTTAATGAACCCAGTTCTTGTTTATATCTGGTACTTCACTTTTAGATTTTGACATAGAAGAAATTGGGATAGTAAACTTTCATACCAAAATCATGCAGTTAGATTTCAACACATTTAGATTTCTAAAATTGTTTATGTTAGAAACTTAACCCAATGTTAGAGACATGCAGCTTAGAAGAGGAGGTATTATAAGAGAAGAATAAAGAAACCAACACCTACTATACAAACCTTTGTCCGGTCTACTATGGGGAGGTAAAAGGAAGGGCTGGTCAGGTTTACGGAGACGAGATATGTCATAACCATCCTGATCCTCTTCACCTGTAGGTAAAAGGTAAGATTTAGTGAGGTTATTTAGGCGGATCAGAGGTCCATAACATTGGCTAAGAGCTTGAGTGTCATAAGAACACATGTTTATAGAAAGAGAAAGTACTTAATATATTCTAGCTAAAAGCCATCGAAATGTGTTTAGGTCACATGTAAAATTACCAAAACTTTTTAAAATAGGTTTCAAATTATTTTTTGATCCTAGCAAGATAGTATACCACCATATTTAGCTCACAAAGCTTCTACCAGTTCAGTGCAACACCATATTAACCTCACTAATCTAATGTTTCTGCTAGGTCTGTGTTAACACCATATTAACCTCACTAATGTTTCTACTAGGTCGGTGTAACACCATATTAACCTTACATATACTCTAAGTGTGTAACACCATATTAACCTCACTAATGTTTCTACTAGGTCGGTGTAACACCATATTAACCTCACTAATGTTTCTGCAAGGTCTGTGTAACCTCATATTACCCTCACTAATGTTTCTACTAGGTCTGTGTTAACACCATATTAACCTCACTAATGTTTCTACTAGGTCTGTGTTAACACCATATTAACCTCACTAATGTTTCTGCAAGGTCTGTGTAACACCATATTACCCCTCACTAATGTTTCTGCTAGGTCTGGGTTAACACCATATTAACCTCACTAATGTTTCTGCAAGGTCTGTGTAACACCATATTAACCTCACTAATGTTTCTACTAGGTCTGTGTTAACACCATATTAACCTCACTAATGTTTCTGCAAGGTCTGTGTAACACCATATTAACCTCACTAATGTTTCTGCTAGGTCTGTGTTAACACCATATTAACCTCACTAATGTTTCTGCAAATTCTGTGTAACACCATATTAACCTCACTAATTTCTACAAGGTCTGTGTAACATCTTATTAACCTCACTAATGTTTCTGCAAGGTCCGTGTAACACCACATTGACCTCACTAATGTTCTACAAGGTCGGTGCAACACTATATTAACCTTACTAATGTTTCTACTAGGGCAATGTAACACCATATTAACTTTTTAACTTCTACATGTCAGTATAGAACTAGGTTAACCTCATTGTAGGTTCATAATGTACAAAGACTTACCTGCTCCCTCCTCGTCATGGTCCATTACATTCTCCCGAATGTCGTCATACTGGTCATCATAAAGGATGGACTTCTCCTTGTCACGCTTGGTTAAGTTCCAAACTAACAGGAACACCAGCATCACAATCACTGTAACAACCAGAATAAATTCCTACTGTACATTGTCATACTTCAAACCAAGTTTCTAAATAAACATTTTTATGAAAACGATGATTATGAAAAGTTAAGTTCACTGAATTATGAAAGACAGGGTTTAGTGAATCATGGGTGTTTATAAAAATATCCAAAATTTTTCATTTTGAGTTTTGTGTCTAATTTCTTTCATCATCAACATATAGTTTTAATAGACAGGTCCTAGAGGGATATGAAACAGTCGTTAAGCTGTAACATATAATATCATTCATATTCTCACTCTTATACTTTAAAGGTTCAAGAAAGTACAAATCTCAGCAGACTGATTCTGGTACTTACAGGCCACAGTGAAGATGCTGACGATGATGATAACCAGAGCTTCAGTAGTCACTCCAGCAGGAATGACCTCAGACTGGGCCTGTTGGTTACACAGTGTGCCGGTCCAACCAGCAGGACAGTTACACATGAAAGTTTCAGGGTAGTCCAGCTCAATACATGTACCACCAGAGTAACAAGGGTTGGCGTTACAGTAAAGGATTGGAACACAGTTCTCTGCAGTACCAGGCTCACTGCCGGCTGGACACCTACACAAATATCATACAGACTATTTAAATGTGTTTTTCATAACTAGTATAATGAACAATTGGTCTTTTTTACTTGCAGGAAATAGATTAGTCATATACTTTTAAAATATAATACAGTAAAACCCCGTTATATTGCCACCCGTTTTACCGCCAAACTCGCCTATCGCCAAATTCTGTTGATAGGGACACATGTTTTCGTAAGGTGCTCAACTGCCGACTGACAGGTAATCAGCTACACACACTATGGCCGCGTGTATGACTGTGTGTACACAGTGAAATCAATTAACAATATGGGTACACCTTTGTTATTGTTTTACAGGTAGGTATCGCAAGTTGTGGTGAATAAAACTCACTTCTGTACATGTGTTTTACGTACTATCGTAACGTTAGTTATTTATTGACAAAAAGGAACCCACAAGTCTATTTCTCTATATCACCGTTCGTTTATATTGGACCATAAAATGCAACTAGCAATTTCAAGAGCGATAGAAATATAATGTACGTGCAGAAGAATCTGCCGTTTATTAGTAAGATCAAATCGTCGTCTGAGTGCCGTTTATGCAGACATGTGCGCGGAAGTGAGGTCACGACCGCACTGCGCTTGTTCAGAACTTCTATTCTTTGTTTCCGGGCGGGATTTCCCGTAATAAAAATATCATATAACCGAGAAAATCCCAACTAGCAGGCAACTCAGCACGATACGTGGTAGCACAAACGTGTTCGGTTTTCGTATTTTACACACATAAAGCTGACATATTTATTGAAAGACTACTATCGAAATTACTTTAATTTTGGAACTGTTCATATTACAAAATACGAAGTGGCCGTACACTACACAGACTGACTAGAAAGTCTGTTTCAGTACGGCACCGGGGGACTACCTATATTTAGGCCTAATTAAGATTTCAACGACAAATCCGATATACCGCCAAACTCGATATATCGCCAAAATCTAGGAAAACAGAAGGTGGCGATATAACGGGGTTTTACTGTAATTGCTTTCAAATCCAATATGATACTGAAAAATAGATATATATAAAACATGATGGTTGCAAGATAATGATGTGAAGAAAAAATTCTCCAATCATCATAGTGATATATGCGACTAGCTATTCCTTAACAGAGCCTTGGGTAAGATAACCACTCTCTCCCCTCTCTCTCTGTTTATCTCCCCTTATTGATTACCTACTCTAGCTGATTGTCTCTCCTTACTGATTATCTCCCCTAAAGATTTGTTTTATCTAACTATTCTGAGCCCTTACTGGTTATCTTGATAATTGTCTCCCCTTACTGATTATCTCCCCTAATGAATTGGTTGTCCTAACTTGTCTCCCCTTACTGATTATCTCCCCTAATGAATTGGTTGTCCTAACTGTTCTGAGCCCTTCCTGGTTATCTCCACTTGATGATTGTCTCCCCTTACTGATTATCTCCCTTAATAATTTGGTTTTCCTAACAGTTCTGAGCCCTTATTGATTATCTACACTTGATGATTGTCTGCCCTTACTGATTATCTCCCCTAATGAATTGGTTGTCCTAACTGTTCTGAGCCCTTACTGGTTATCTCCACTTGATGATTGTCTCCCTTTATCTCTACTAATTAATGATCTCCACTCAGTGTTGTGAGCCTCTGCTAATAGGCACTTACCTACAGTCTCTATCACCCCAGAGCGGTACACATTCCTTACTAATGGGGATGCCACTAGAACAGAGGTGACCGGTACAGTCTTTGTCACGGACGCAGTTCATCTGGACATTGGGGTAAAGAGAAAGGTTAGCAGCAGGACTGTGTAGATTTTCCTCCACTCGCATAGGGAACCACTTATCATCTACTCGAATATCTGTGATGCAGGCTGAAATACAAAACCACATTAGAATTAGCAGGTATTGCAACAAAATCAACTTCTAATAGAAAATGTGTTATGGTTTTAATGACATTATTAGTATTCAATTATTTTTCAAGTTGTTTTACATTGATGGAACTATTGTTCTACATCCCTAACGAAAAATAGAACAGAACTCCACTGGTGCAGGTTTTGATTTAGCCAACAAGATGTAACTACCAACCAATTTAAAATGATGGTGAGTGAGCTATTCTTTGCTTTGCACAAACTAACCACAGTAGACATTTTCCGACAGGTCACCACTCCAACTTTCAATAGAACCAGTTTACTACCAATACAAACACAACTTTCAATGCAATAAATTGTCCAATAGAATATCTACCAGGTATGATAAACCAACACATGTTACCTCCCCTTTCCCAGTTATAAAGAAACCTCAGTACCATCCAGCAATCTAAATTAGCTGTTTTCTTCACACCTTTTAGATTCACTTTTAGAAGAAAATTGAGTATTTGCAAGGTCAGTTAATCTTGTACTTACTGTCTTTGAGACCTCTTTTATCGAAGGTAGGAGTCGCATCAAAAGTTACACGTGCTCCTGCCACAATCTGGTCTGTACGGAGATTGAACTTCTGGCTTTCTCCTTCCTTTCCCCACGTCTCATTGTAGTATCGCCCCTCTCCACCATCCATCTTTAGCTGGAACCACTTTCCGGTACGAGTAAACTTGACGTGGTGCCATTGTCCATTGTTGGCACGAACAGATGACAGAGAAAGGACATTTGGCATCAATGGTGCATCATGGTCCTTAAGATTATAGGTCACTTGGAGGTGATTGTTTACAATCTGGAAATTCACATAAATAGTTACAAAATTTGTAAGGTTGAAGGTTGGGGAGGGGTTGAGGGGGGGAGGAGGCACAATGCCCTAGAATATGGAAACTGATGAAAATCTTAACGAAACTGACCGTGGATCCAAATGAATACTGAGGCCTCATTAGGGATTCAAGTAAATATGTAAATAATCAGTTTACTGGAAGGAACTACCATGTTGGACTCAACTCTTCTTACATAATTAGTTATAACTAGTAACACAACATGATGCTCCATGTCGGTCTCTCTACAATAGGACAGATCAAGAACTAAATGTATTATCTTGCTTTATCAAAAGTGGTGCCCCAAAGGAATAGCCACCAATTACATCAGGGAAATACCCTAACTAGTCACTGTATGTTGTTAACAAACATGAAATATCAACATTATAACACCGCCCAGTACCTCCATTGTGATATACTCCTTGGATGTTGATGGCAGATGTAGAAGTATTCCACCATCAGCGTCACGCGTGCGGAAACTCATCTGGATGGAGATTGATCTCTCCTGTAGTGAGTTATACATCTCATTCTTCAGAACCCAGGCCATAAAACCATGATCCTTCAGGTCTCGTACGGTAGTATCTATAAAATATTTATTGTTAAAATCAGTCATTTTTCTGTTGAATCAGATCACAAACGGTCATATCAATGACATAACAACATTATAATCAGTATCATAATTACATACAGTCGAATTGTAAAAACCTAAATCATTCATGTAATAAAGCAATGAGGAGACAGAAGTACGAGCTATGCTACCCACTTGTGTTACATTTGTTGGAGCCTTTATACTTGGGTCGGTAGCCAGGTTTACAGCTACATTTGAAGTCGTTACTATTCCAGTTGACAAGTTCACACGTCCCGTGTGGTCCACAGACCCCTTGTCTTTTGTCGTCTTCACAATGTCGGTCTTCTTGTGGACAGTCGTTCTCGTGGTTCAGACCAGGGTGGTTTCGGCTCGTGTATAGATCATAAAGCTAGAAAAATAACAAATACATTGGTTCAAGCGCATGTATGATTAGGGTTTCATAAATTTAATGTCCTGGATTGTACAGCTGGCAAAATAACAAATGAAATATCTGATTACACTGCAGAGTAAGTATTAATTATAATGGGGCGAGTGAGAGAGAGTGCTTAACTACTAGTTCAGCTTTTTATGCAAATAAATTCACCATGATTATGATGTTCTTGACTGATTGAAACTTTAACCTAAGGATGATCTATGAAAGACCTTAAATATAGATCATGTCATATCATCATTAGTCGGCGGTAAACACTCGCTCATAACTCATGCAACCTTTTGTTAGTCAAGATAATCGTCAAGTAATGTCTTCAATTATCAATTCCAGATAGTCTAGACTTAGCCACTGTGTACCTCTCCATTGTGGTATAAATTCCTTATACACCCGAAGAAGCTCTGATTGGTGATTCCCCTTGGATATGGTGGAGTGACATAGCGACCACCCATCTGTAACATTGTGTTGACATTTAGGTATTTGTTCCGTCCTCGGGTACTACCAGTGATCTCACATGGTTGGCGGTCTTCCTTTGACTCACTCCCACGCTCAAATACAGATGATCGGCACTGGTCCACTGTCATGGTAACCATCTGTAAACATTGCAACACACAGAATTTAGTACAATCATTTGTGTAATTCAACCTAATGAAATGCATAAATATGATCTCATTTGTTTGAAATATTTCTTTATTCCGACATTGCAAAACAATTTGCATCTCCTTTAGCAACAATGAACATTACAACTCACCCTTCCTACACGGACGATGTCTATATGATGCCATACTCCATCATTAAGTTTCTTTAGCCGAGTTATTTGGTTTTTGTCTTTGCCATCGAGTGGTAACATAACTTTTCCAGTTCCATGGTCAATTTGTAAACGCGGATACCCCTTAATTAGCTCCAAGGCAATAAAATCCCGTGGAATGTTAGGACCGATTGGTTCTACAGGTCCGTTGTAGAAGATCAGCCCATTCTCCGAGGTGGTAATGAACTCTATACTGGTGGTGCTTTCTTCACACTGGGCCAGGGCTGGGTACAGGGCATAGCCTCCTTTAAAGCTGTGTCGGGTCTTCTGACAACGCTTACCATCAAATCCTCTGGGGCACTGACATCTGAAATAATAGAAAGAATCAAAATTCATGAACAGCCTAACTAATAGATACCAGTGAAACACTCCTTTACTAGGGATGTGATTGATCCAATCAGCAGAACAAGGAAACATCTCAACAGGTCATTTTATGATGATTCAGATCACACCTGACATGTTTCTCATAAATATTGTTAAATCAGAGGAAATCCTCTGAAAAGAAACACATCCCTGTTTACTAATACTGTACACCGAATCTGCAACAGTTGAGAAAACAAGTACAAAAAAATTCATGTAGTCTCATGTTTAACCAATCCCATCTAAGTGAAATGATATGAGATACTTACGTGACCTCGCCCCAGTTGTCTCGAACACATGTGCCTCCATTATAACAATAGCCAGATTTACACACGAGTGGTTCAGAGAAGTCACGTGCCTTACAGATACAGTCTGTCTTGATCATGGTAGACACGCCCACAAAGCTCTGTCCCTTGGTGTTGACGAGACTTGGTCGGTTATCAACAAACAATGTGTTTGTACAGCCTCCACTTTCACATACTTCCTTTACACACAAGTCTATGCTAACCATGGCAATCTTTCCACCTGATATAGCCTCAAACTGGAAAAATAAAGATTTAGAATACATCAGACAAGAAATTCTCAAATAAATCAATAATAACAAATAAGTTTTTCTACAAATAAAACAAATACAGTCACACCTGTCCTAACGGCCATCATTGTTTAAAGACCTGACTTTACATCTGTTTCTGTGGTAGATGACAGGTTTAGTGCTAAAATATATTTGATTTCTGCTGTATCTTTTGTGTGTCAAATAACTGTTGTTTTCTGGCACTGGGTGCCAGAACGGTACATTGCGGAATAGGCTAGTACATAAAATCTTTGGAAAGTATATTTGTACATGACTTGTATTGGATTATAAATTACCTTGTCTTTGTAAGTGAGGACAATGCCGTCCAGTTTACTGGCCGCGTACCATGGTGACCCATGTGCTGCGTATCTGATATCGGTGAAGGAGCCATTGTTCATTACACTGAAAATGGCCACATTTTTTTCCCGCACACCAAGCCGTCTGGCCAGCAGAGACTTGAATCGGTTGTAACAGCTTCCATCAGGTCCTTCCTCCATAAACGCTTCCGCACTTGTACCTAAGAATGAAATATAGATTAACTTAAAATCATACATTCATGTTTACCTGCCACTAAAAGAATGCTTCAGAGTGCTTCAAAAACTTCATTTTCTACGATATTAAAAAACATTTCTTTTAAATCATTGTGGTTGTATCAGAATTTATAAGGAAATACTTATCAGGAAATTGAATTGTTAACTTTAATAAAAACATTATACCATACCATTTCATATTTCTTGATCATTTACATGAAAAAAAAATTGCACATAAAGACCAGAAAAGAATAGACTTCAAGACAAACTATTTAGTTTGGAATACATCATAAACATCTAACCTATTACCTTGATAAATAACATTAACTATATATGTATTGTATCTGTAGTAAATGTAGTAAAACTGAGGCTCAGTAGTTCTAACCTGACAGTCGGACAGAGCCAGAGCTGAATACAGCATCATCATTGATCTCCTGTACAGTAACATGTATAGTAGCGGTGGCGTTATGATTCCTAAAGACGACGTGATCATAGACCAGAACCTTAAACTCGTAATAACCACCAGGGACACCCTTCTTCATTGTAATGGTTCCATTCTCTCTCGACACACTGGAAAATAACGACAAATGATTCATTTATTACATGGAAATTTAATATATGGAAAAAAAGCGATCATTCAAGTACATATGTAGGTAAAATCTGAAGCATTATCAGTATACAGATCTCAGTCACTTTGGTTCCTGGAGAGCATTCAATATTTAGGCTCATCTGTCCCTAACCTACAAGTAATGGTCATCTCATACTAATCATCCTATCCACCTTAGACTCATTTCCTTTAGAATAAATATGTTCAACATCTCCAATCACAAAATCAGACACCTATCTGAAGAAGCAAGCCATGTCCTTGGGTCCAAGAGAAACTTACCCTGAAGAAGCGGGCCATGTCCTTGGGTCCTATAGACACTTACCTGAAGAAGCGGGCCATGTCCTTGGGTCCTATGAAGTAGTACCATTTGTCCTTGAAGTCCCAGTCATCAGGGTCATCAGCGTTAGCTCTGCCGATTTCAATGTTACCAAATAATCCTAGGAAAAATAGAACTCAACAATATCAGAAAGATAAAGTAACATCTTATTCTATCTTTGTTAGATGCCCTAGATACCTTTATCAAATAAATGATAAATGAAGAAATATCAGATAACCTTATTTTAGGAAGAAATTTTAGATAACCTTATTTTATGAATAAATTTTTAGATAACCTTATTTTAACATTAACAACTAGCCATGTCTAACTTTTAACTCATTATCACAAATCTTACAACCCCTGAAACATAATATTCTAATTCACAGTTCTAGCTAAGAATGTTGGGCTTGTTTACAGATTAATGAAACTACATGTATTACGAGTTCTAACCAACACCAACCCAGTCCTTATGATGAGACCATCAGGTGAATGTAAGAAGGTTCTATAAAGACTGACACTTAACTTGTATATTGTAACAGGGACATCAACAGGCCTGTTTATTACCTTTGTAATTATACACAAATATATCCTTGGAGCCGTCTGTGTGCTGGTTATTGTTCTTGTCTCCAATCTCAATGGTCAGCGTGCTGGTTCCAGTCATAGTAAGAGGATGGTAGCCTCCCATGTCAGTCATCACGATCGGCAGGTAGTAAAACTTCTTCTCTTCACGTAGGAAACGGTTCTGGGCATAAATCGTCCCAGTACCATTGTTCCCGTCACCAGCTGTGCAAACATAACAAGTAAATTGATATTTTGCTAAAATCTATATCTCTTTTGATCAGAAAAATAACTTAATAAAATTTCATTAAAGGAATACTTTTGAATAAATGTTTTTTAAATATCAACAAAATTGTTTGCTTTAATAATATGCCTTTACAACAGTTCATAGTTTTCAATAATATTTAATTCATTTTGTACAGTGAATGCTGCAGAACAAATGAAATTTCTCAGAGTGTGTGATTACCGAGGGATCTTTATTATTATGACAGTACATTGTATTTGTTTCCTTTTTAATAATAGTACATTGTATTTGTTTCCTTTTTAATAATAGTACATTTTATTTATTTCTTTGTCTTTTTGTATCTTCTATTCTTAATTCTTTATCATGTGACCATGTTTCTTTTATGTGTGTCTTGATAAACCTCAGGAAACAGTTCATAGGGTTGGTCTCAACACTTCAACATTGGTCATGACTGTTGCTGATAATGCATGAAACAACTGTATATTGTCTACATTTTAAGGATTATGTTCTTGCCCCATAAATCAGAATCTGGCATCAATATACAGTGATAATGTGGTGCCACTCACACTGGTTGAAGATCAAGGTGAAGTTAAGGTTGCCGTTACTATCACACGTTGGGTTATCCCTACAGGCTGGCAGGTAGAACTTGAACGGAGGTCCGTGATTCCGAGTGTCTCGATCTCGTGCCTTAAATGTCAACACTTGCTGTGGGAATGGGTCATCCTCCATTACGATTGGTCGGTAATTTTCAGCAAATGTTGGTGCCTCATCGTTCAGATCAGCCACATTCAGGATGAGAGTGGCAGTTCCTGTCAGGGGAGGATCACCTGGCAACGAAACAATATTTTAACATAAGTAAGGTCATTTTTGTTCAAAAAAATCCTAATTGGAAACTTTGAGCTGTCAGCTTTAAGTCATTATTAATTACAGTTTTAATTTTCAAATACTTCTATAACTGTGGTAAGTTATTTTTACCAACAATGAATATTTTATTTTTAAATTGAAATAAGCGTTATGTAGTGATTATTTTATATACATGTATTGTTACCCTCAACTCTGAAATACTAGTATGACATTTAATGCTGAACTTTGACCTATAGTCCTGAGATGTTTGACCTTTAACCTCACTGACCTTTATCAATGGCTAGAACTTCCACAGTGTATTTTGAGCTTGTTTCTCTGTCCAGTGTCTGCCCATCCAGTCCTTTCTGTATCTTCACGTAGCCCTTGTTGCCCTGTTGTTCTACATAGAACCTGTCTGAGTAATCCGCAATGGCAAACCTGTAACAGATCAATATTGTTCTACTTAATCCTTCAAACCTGTAACAGATCGATATTGTTCAACTTCATCCTTCAAACCTGTAACAGATCAATATTGTTCTACTTAATCCTTCAAACCTGTAATAGATCAATATTGTTCTATTTAATCCTTCAAACCTGTAATAGATCAATATTGTTCAACTTAATCCTTCAAACCTGTAATAGATCAATACTGTTCTATTTAATCCTTCAAATCTGTAACAGATCAATATTGTTCTACTTAATCCTTCATACCTGTAATAGATCAATATTGTTCTATTTAATCATTCAAACCTCTAATAGATCAATATTGTTCTACTTAATCCTTCAAACCTGTAATAGATCAATACTGTTCTATTTAATCCTTCAAACCTCTAATAGATCAATATTGTTCTACTTAATCCTTCAAACCTGTAACAGATCAATATTGTTCTATTTAATCCTTCAAACCTGTAATAGATCAATATTGTTCTATTTAATCCTTCAAACCTCTAATAGATCAATATTGTTCTACTTAATCCTTCAAACCTGTAATAGATCAATATTGTTCTACTTAATCCTTCAAACCTGTAATAGATCAATACTGTTCTATTTAATCCTTCAAACCTGTAATAGATCAATACTGTTCTATATTTAATCCTTCAAACCTGTAATAGATCAATATTGTTCTACTTAATTCTTCAAACCTGTAATAGATCAATACTGTTCTATTTAATCCTTCAAACCTGTAATAGATCAATACTGTTCTATTTAATCCTTCAAACCTGTAATAGATCAATATTGTTCTATTTAATCCTTCAAACCTGTAATAGATCAATACTGTTCTATTTAATCCTTCAAACCTGTAATAGATCAATATTGTTCTATTTAATCCTTCAAACCTGTAATAGATCAATACTGTTCTATTTAATCCTTCAAATCTGTAACAGATCAATATTGTTCTACTTAATCCTTCAAACCTGTAATAGATCAATACTGTTCTATTTAATCCTTCAAATCTGTAACAGATCAATATTGTTCTACTTAATCCTTCAAACCTGTAATAGATCAATATTGTTCTATTTAATCCTTCAAATCTGTAACAGATCAATATTGTTCTACTTAATCCACTAAACTTGTAACAGACCAATATTATTATATCTAATCCTTCAAACAAGTTTTCTTGTATAAACAAACAAAAAAACAATTGTATCAATCTTTTTCAGGGAGTTATGATGGTACCCATCTTTTGTAAACACATACTGTACATGTTCTGTATATGATCCAATAAGTGCCCCCGTCCCTATATGTACCCCTCCCGCTTTTTTAATTAATGACTTACCCGTAATTTTGTGAAATGTCAGGTCCTATTACGCACCTTTCAGTTTTAAATTTTGAAACTGCCCTGGGTGCTTATTGAGTCAAATACGGTATTAATATTTAGAAATATGAGGAAGGTCAAATATCAGTCTTACGTAAAGTCGTTGTTCGGAGGACTGTCTTTATCATTTGCAGCAAACGTATAAAGTAATGTGCCCTCCTCAATGTTTTCGTTGAAGTCCATGATCTTCACTGTATCTGTAAACTTTGGAGGTTCATCATTGGCATCTGTTACTGTAATCTCTACAAATGCATGGTCTTCATGGAGCGGGTTAGAGTCTCGCGCCTTCACAGTCAAGTTAAAGAATCTCTGTTGGACATTTTCATAATCGACAGGCTGAAAAGATAAAGGAGTAGTTTATTAAATACTGGCAGCCAATTCTAGACTTGAATTTGATATGACATCAAAGTTTCCTATTCTATATGTATCAATATCTTGGATAAAATCCTAAGATATAGAGTATTCCTAGATTCATGTTTTAATGCACTGCAAGGATATCATTAACATCTAGAGAAAGAAAATTTATTTCATAAAAAAAACATCTAGTGGAACAAGCAACATTTACTTTATCATGGACAATTGTATTATCACATTAATTTTGTCTTATTGAATTTACAGTACAGACTTTTATAAAAGAAGATGAAGCTAGATTTCATACTACCATCACTTACATGGAAAACATTAATGACGCCAGCATTGGATGGTAATGTTGTAATGGAAAAGAAACTCAAATCACTCTCCAAGGTGTATGTCAGCTTGGCATTCTCCCCAATATCATCATCTGTGGCAGACACTGTGATGACTGGGCCGCTCTTCTGACTCTCAGACAAAGTCACACGGTATATCTTCTGTAGGAACACTGGAGCCTCGTCATTTTCGTCAGATACTTTGATGGTGACAGTAGCAGTGCTGCTCCTCTGTGGGACGCCGCGATCAAAGGCGATTACCTGTAAGTGGTATCGGTCCAACACCTCACGATTCAGGATGTCTGTGTTAGAGTAGACGAGACCTGAAGACTCCTGGATCTTAAACAGGTACTCCCCATTATCAGGGTTAGCAGGAGTGTTCCCTCGGCCATCTATCTGGTAGTAAACTGTACCGTTCATTCCCAGGTCAAAGTCCTTAGCTCGCACTGTCATGATGTTCTTCCCTGTAAAACCAACAAAATCTTCTTAAAAACTTCACAACACAGGAACATTTAAGGTAATGTCAAATCTAAGCTTGAATTTGAGTTTTTAAATTTTTGTCTAATTTATATCTGGTTATATTTATAAAGCATCAGAAATATTTTTTAAGACACTTTTATTATCTAACAGAGAACTTAACTGTATACATACTTCAAAGTCAATTTGAAAAGAACCCTCAGAAGGACAACAGGAAAGCATCCAAAGAAGAAGATTCTGTCATTTTCAGCTTTAGCATGCATTATTTTATCTATGATGTTTCGGACAAAATTCTAACTTACTTTTAGCTGAATTCTCCGGAACATATCCCGTAAGATTTCCAACAAATAATGGAGCATTGTCGTTGATATCCTTGGGCTGAACTTTGACATAAGCGTAGCCAATCAGGGACTGGGGATTTCCTGGCTCATCTTCAACGATAATGTTAAACTGGTACTCAGCCCGCCCATTTGGAAGATCACGGTCTAGACTGCGTTTTAGAAAAATCCTGCCATCCTCTGGTCCAATAACAAACATTGGGTTACCAGGATCCTGATCGTCAATGTTGAGACTATAGCGGAAGTTATGTGGCCGGTCAATATCCTTATCAGTAGCACTTACCTACAACCAAAATATCAACTTATTGACAAAATACTGAAAACCGTTTTCATATATATATATATATCTTTAATTTCAATAATGGTAATTTAAATATAGGCAAACGTGTCTTTGTTTTTCAGAGAACCTTTTTACACTCCTTTTTTTTTTTCTTTTTTTTTTTTTTTTTTGTTACACTTTTTACATTCTGTCACACTCACCTCAGGACATAATGATTTCACTGACAACATTTCCATACCTTCCATATAATATGTATCAATGAACAGGGAATCTCTTAGAAATCCAGTTTTTGTTTATTGTGATTTTTACGTTTTCCTTCTATATGTCATAAAAATGATTTTTTTTACACTATGGTACATACCTGTACAAGGAATTTCTGTTGACCAGCAGGAGGGTCAATCTCCTCTACCACATCAGTAATGATGTACTCAGACTGAGTAAACTCGGGCTGGTTATCGTTGATGTCCAGTACAGTCAGTTTTACCCTAGTGGTGTTAGTGTGGTACCCATCATTGGCAGTAATGGTCAAGTTGTACACCTACAAAAATACATATTCTATGATCAGCTGCAGTTATGAATTGTTAGTTGATGATAAAAATATTTTCTCGTTCATATTGTTGGAACAAGATGTTTATTCCATTTTGACATTTATCAAATATTTGAATTAGAACTTATAGCTAATTTAGCTGGATATTGGAACAGAGAAATATAAGATAAATAAAACCGTACCTTTGGTGGGGTTTCGTAATCTAGGTCCCGAGCGACATAGATCTCACCCGTCTTTTGCTTGATACCAAATACATTCCCCACATTACCGCTGGTGATTGTGTAAGTCAAAACATCAGCTGATCAACAAAAATAATGATCCTAAACTCAAGTAACAGAAATTACAGTAACAATGGCAATTTTAAACAACTCTGCTTCAAAATCAGACAGTAAAACATCCGATCTGATATCAAAGGAGATGCTTACTCTCCTGAAATACCTGGTCCAACTTTCCAAGTGCATATTCACCATAATGAAATCAGTTTGAAGTTAATGCTACTTTTATTATGATGGCCTTTCGGCTATTTATTTTTGTTTCATTGATTTTGAGTTTGATTAACTATTTTATTATATTGAGATATTTACAAACAAGTACTCACAGCTATCGAGATCGTCAGCCAGAACTCGGATGATTGCCTTACTGCTGTCAGGAGGCTGTTCTTGGACCTCCTTCTCATAAAGTGTCTGCTGGAACCTTGGTGTGTTGTCGTTCTTGTCTCCAATAACAACCAGCACCTGAGCCGTGGCTGGGAAATAAGGTAAAACATATCAGCCTACTGAAGCCATAAGGATATGGAACTCCATGTGATAAACAGACCAGCTACATTGTTAATGTGACAACCCTTTATCAAGATTTATCAACAAAAGGTTAAAAGGATCATTCAACTGTTATGGTATCTAAATTGCAGAAAAAAAATCAAGTTTTTTCCAACTCACTAGTAGAACTTCTTGAAAAGCAAATATCTTAAGCAGATATAGATTTTAAAATCGCTCTAAAAAGTAAAACATTTCATCAAAGTAAGTCTGTATCCCATCAGAATAACTGAGTTAGAATTGTTACAAATTTGTAAACAGGATGAAGACAAAGCAGGATGTTTACAGTAACAAGCTACCTACCACTGTTAGGGCTATTAGGAGGCTCGTGATCCCGAACATCAGACGGCTTCCCATCCACCGCCTTTATATCGATGTAGTAGAGGTTATCAAGCTCTCGATCAAACGTAAAGTTGGTGGTAATTAAACCAGTAACAGGGTTGATGTCAAACAGTCGATGGACACCGTAACGGTCCTCTATGATGCTGTACCGTACCTGTTGGCAGAATTATTAGGTTTTCATTGGAACAATTTTATTATAGTATTGGCTAGTTTTACATCAACAAATTTTATATTCATTCATAGGTGACAAATCTGTTAAAAGAATTTTTCCTGACTTAAATAATTTTGATTAAGTTTTGTTTTATTTGCTTTTTTATATTTCCAGTTCTGTCACTGAACATCTGAAGTACATAAAGGTAAAGTATTGCATTGACTAGATATCCAAAATTCTGTCGGAAACATTTTAATTTCAATACTGAATGGTATATGAGCTAACTCCGTCTTTGGTTATCTATTTACTTTCCATAAACCAAGGAATGTTCAGTGCAATTACCTCATTGTTCGGGGGATCGTGATCAGCATCCACAGCTTTCACTGTGATGACAGTCTGACCAACGGGTTCGTTTTCAGGGACACTCCCTCTGTAGGTGTTACTCATCGTCGGGTCGAGACCTTCAAATCGTGGCGGCTGATTATTCATGTCTTTTACTTTCACTGTCACACGCATTTCATTGGACGCTGGATTTAACCCCTTATTCTGTATAAGAAAATGAAATATTGTCCGTCAGTAAACACAACATGGCATGTTACATCATTACAGTTGATCAAACATACAGTTCATCTCTAACAACAGTTTGATGGAAGAATGCTAGTTCCACATTATATACTTTTGACTTTCAGACATTTCTAAGATACATTTGCAAATAAAAAGGATGACAAAAATTCAGAAGCCATTAAGTACCCTTGATTGTAATTAGCTAGACGTTATATTGCAAGATAGACAAAATAACATTTAAATGTTTGCAGCTCAGTAGTTCCTGAGTTTAAACATTTGCACTAATTCAAAACAGAAATCGACAGGATACAGTCCCATTGATATTCTCACCGTGACACGAAGACGGACAGTGTACATGTTCTTATGGTTGTAGTCCAGATTTCCTCGCAGTTTCAGCTTCACCAGGTTAGATGATGTTGAAATTCGGAACATGTCATCAAATTGTGACTGTGACCCATCAGACTTGATGAGAGCGAAGCTTACACCCTGGAACTGTGGGTCTAGGATATTGGAACTGGCAGTGAATCTACCAATAGTATGGCCAGACGGAACAGTTTCCTCTACCACGTATACCATCCCATCATAGCTTTCGTCCCAGGTGGGTACCTCACCCTGAGAAGCGGCCAGCGTGATGGTCACTCGTACCGTGGAGTTCAGTGGCGGGTTACCTTTGTCCTTCGCCATCACAATAATACTGGTCTGATTCGTGGTGTAGGGTACCTATGGAATTAACAATAATATCATAATGCTGTGATATTCTCATGACAAAAAGTCGGTGGGATTTTAAATCTTATAGAATACAACTAAGTAGCCTGAAAATTAAGAAAGTAAATTTGCATTCGTTTTTAATCTTGATATAGTTTTATCAGTATATATTGCATATAGCAGCCTTTGACTACATAAAAAAATGCTTTCTTTACAAATGTTCTCCATATAATTATTTCTTAATACTAAAAGAAAATTTGAAATTTCATCATAGAAATGTGTTGTAAAAGACAAGATTGAAATCTTAGACCAAGAAAAAAATCTTACATCAATGAGACTCCTGTCCAAATAGATAGATCCTGTGTCTTCCTCAATCCTGAAGTAATTTCCTGGGTTGGACTCCAGAAGGTACGTCACTTCCGCGTTCTGTCCCATGTCACGGTCCGTCGCTAATACACCAGTGACACGCTTATTGACCTCGAATGTGCGTGTGATCTGCTTGGAGTAGGAAAGAGAATCAAACATCGGCCGATTGTCATTACGGTCGTCAATGTGGACCCAGAAGGTACACAGACTGTTGAGCTGCTGAGGCTGGCCTTTGTCCTCAGCTTTAATGGTGATTGGGTAGCCACGGGATCCCTGCTCCGACTCACGGTCAAACATGATGTTAGTGACCACTGTACCATTGTCTGGGTCAACATCAAAGTTCTTGGTCTGATAGGCAGGAGTGACCACAGAGTAAGTGATCTGACCATTTGGACCGCGGTCATTGTCTTCAGCTCTCACCTACACAACACAGATAAAGAAATAGTGACTAAATGTAAAAGTGATCATTCTCTAATGGTCATTATTCTCCTGGGAAATTTATTTTGAAAGTATGTGATGTTTCCCACTCCTGAGTAAAAAAGAAAGTGATCTTCATGATAATTCTTCCATTCACAATTCCCTACCCCTACATTTTACATGTAAAATCATTCGTAACAGAAAACCTGCGCCTGTTAACTACAAACCTTGTCCTAACCCCTGGAGATCACATTTACCTGTTCAACCCTTGTCCCTATCCCTGTGGATGAAATTTACTTGTTCAACCCTTGTCCTCCACCCCTGAAGATAACATTTACCTGAACAACTTTGGTGCCTATGGGTTCGTTCTCCATCACATTGGGTTGGTAGTTACAGGAAGGAAAGCCTGGATTGTTATTGTTGATGTCTTTAATCTCCACGATCAGAACGGCATCCTGCCGCTGTGTCACATGACCCTCACAACACGATCCATCATCATATGCTGTTATATTCAGCACGTACCTGGGTATAGCTGGAGGGATGGAGTTGGACAGCTGGATGACTCCAGATTTGGGGTCGATTATAAAAGGACCATTTGGGGCCTTTGTTAGTCGTTCTGTGTAGATGAAATATCATGAGGTTAAAAAATATTTCAATGTAATATTCAGTACTGTTTTACAAATAATTCTATTTCTACCCAAACTTCCAATTGATTCAACCCATTCATACCTGGAAATTTATAATGAATTGTTCAAACCTTTGAATTTGAAGAAATGAGTTTAAAGGGGTGAATATGTTAAAGTGACGTTACACAAAATGTACAACAAATACTTCATTGGTACTTTGCTGATTTTGGTCAAAATTTGAACAGTTAAATGGTGAAGACGACATATTATCAATGGTAAATATTATCATCAAAGTCTGGATTTTATTACTAAAATAGTAAAGTTTTACATCTTTAAGTAATGTCAACGGTAGTAAATTTAACCAATGTATGCTGCTCTCTGTACATGAGTTATAAAAACAACTAAAATAATTGTAATAATCTGTACCATACATAAATGCCAATAAAACAAAAGATTTGCTTTGTAATCATATCATATTAAAACACTAGTTGATACCTGTGAAGTAATATTCAACATTATCGCCGTCAGGGTCCACTGCCTGGACCATCGTCACGTAATTATTGGCCGTCAGATCCTCTCTGATACTGGCGTTGATTTCATCTAAACCCGTACCAAACTTAGGCTTTTCATCATTGATGTTTGTGACATAAATAACAACGCTGGCCCATCCTTTTTTCGGGATAGCTCCATGATCTGTGGCTGTGACATTGAACTTGTAGAGGCGATCAGGATGGAAGTCGTAATCCAGCCTCCTAGTCACAAACAAAAGTGATTTGATAATATTCTAATGACAGAATATATTTTATTTATTTTTTAACTGTTTAATGTCCTATCAACCGATTTAATGACAGCTTTTTGAGCATACTATTGTGTTAAGACAGGTGGGTATGTGTATTTCAGAAAGGCTATGCAGTCACACCTGCCTTAGTGATCACATCTGTATAAAGACCACCTGCTCAAATACAATAAGTCCATTTTTGTCACACAATTTGACCTGTGTATAATGACTACTTGGCTATTGTGCCTTGGGTGGTCTTTATAGACAGGTTTGACTGTGTATACTTATTTGCCACTTTTTGACAGCTTGAACTGACACTGTTAAAGACATTCACCAGATTATCACCGGAGAGTTACAAATTACTAGTGTTATTGTATACCGTATTCGCCATAATTAGCGCCCAGGGCAGTTAAATAATTTTAACAAAAGGGGGCACTTATTAATGAACCAAAATGTAATTTGTGGGAAAAAATCAGCCATATTTTAAATCTTTCTGTACTAATGGTACATTAATCTGTTACACTAAACATACATACCAGAGTAGGCCTTTTATACTTTGAGACGCATTATCATGTCGTGATTCACATGTAAAGACTCGCAAGTCATGTATACGGCATACAATGCTGATGTTAGAGGCAACATATTGTAAAACATTGTTAAATCCATGGGATGGGGGTGTTTATACAACTTTAACTCTTCTCCAGAAAAGGGGAGGGGCCCTAATTACGGCAAATATGGTGTTATATTTTACTTTAAACACAACAAGCAGAGTTTTATCTTAAGTAGAAATTGGAATAAAACTTGAAACTGCAGATGAATATAGATTGACCGGCATTTTCAACACCTTTAAACATTAGTAGGGCAGAGATACTTAAATATGTAGCATAAAATCTCGGCAGATTTTCAGAATGTGTTTGATAAGATGAATCACTGTTTAAATATTAATATTTTTCTCGAAGATACATTTTGTGGAGACTGCCAAGTCCTCACTGAGTCATGTTTGATTGAATGGATGTATCGTATTGCAATGTCTAATGGATGGGGTCAAACACAAACTATGTGGGGTGTCTATTTCATCATCCATTACAACACCTTAATCAAAATAGAGAATTTAGCAAGTAAAGTGGAGATGGAATTCAGAGGAGGACATAGATAAGATGAATTACACCAGAGTTAATATAAATCACTTTTCTCTAACTGAAATCTTGACATCAAGTGATGATGAAATGTTGAATCTGATAACAGGAACAACACTAGTGGACATCACATGTAATGGTGAGACTGACCGGTCCAGTTACTTACTTAGCCACCTTGAGATCCCCAATGTAGTTATCCGAGACTGGATCATAGCGAGTGACCACGTAGAAATGGTCATTGGTCACTTCGTACGTCAGCTCTGCATTTTCCCCAGAATCCCGATCAGTTGCAATCACTAAAAAAATTAAAACCACAATTAATTCAAAGACATTACCTGCTGTTAAATCCTATTTCAATTTATCATTGTAATAAAATTTTATTGAAAATGAAATTGAATTTTAAATTGATCTTTAAAAAGCAATCATGCTTTTATCATAAATAAGAAAATGGTTGCTATAAGAAGCAACCTTGCAATTCCTCCAAGACATTTTATGAAAAGATTGATCAAAACTATTCATAATAATTAAGCAGCTAAAGCACGAATTTGTCCAAATACCTAAAACTTGCAGCATTATAAACAGACAAAATAAAATGTTTAATGAACCATATGGTTCTACCTACTGAAGAAGTAAACTGTTGTATACTAATGCTGACTTACCAGAGAACAGTGTGGCGTTGATAGGTGTTCCTTCACTGGTACTGTTGGTATACGTAGATAACCCAAACACAGGCGAGTTGTCGTTAGAATCCTCTAGGTTCACAATCAGCTGTTCAAACCATACAAAGTTGTCATTTATTTGGGTTGGATCAATATACTGTGTCGTGATTTACATTTATCATTTTTTTGTATTTGCTTTTTTATACTTTTGAAGAATTTTCTACTATCACATCATCCATACTGGTATATAAATGATTATAAAATTGTTATTTATGAGGAAAATGATATACTGATATTGTATCCATTTATAAGAGCTATACTTTCAAACTAACTTGCAGCTCAGTAGCTTTGTTCTACTATATATATCTTGTAACCTACAGAAATCAATTATTCCCCTCAGCGACTATAAGGGGAGATAACAGACAAGGGGAGTAACTCCAGCCTACCTGTGTTGAGCTTGTAAGACCAGTAGATTCCTCTGTGCCGTTGAGTGTCAGTGTAAACTGTTTCCATGACGACGCCTCATAGTCCATGCTCTGTAATGTCTCAACTTCCCCAACTTCATTAATAGCAAACAATGACGATGGTTGATTGCGTTCATCGTACAAATGGAAGCGTACTGAATGGTCCCCTTGCTGTGACTGAAATGGCTTGGCTTGAATTTTCAGATTGACTCTCTCCGCAGTCTGGAGCCTATGATATTGAATAAAATTCATTATAAATAGTTCATTTGCAGCCAAGTAAATCTTAAAACAACTTTTCTAACCAATCAGAGTGACATTTATAAGTTGTTTGTGGTTATGAGGATGAAGGTCTATAAAATCACTAGTGAAGCTAACCTCTTTATCTTGAACTCATGAATCAATACACAGAGCACAATTAAAATATCATATAAGTAAAAAATCTTTACATTTGCATTAAGTCGATAAATAGATGGATATGTTGTCCAAATAACCTATTTCACATTACCATATTAGATGGTTAATATAAATGATTTATCAGTTCAAGACAATAAAGTCAGTCACCTAACGAGAAGAATTTGTTAAACTGTGGTACTGTACTAACTCTAATAGCAATAGGCTTGTCTGTTTCTACATCTTATCTACAATAGGCTCCCAGGATTCAAGAACACTACATTTTAATCAGTTACATGTTTTATCGTGTGATTTTCTGTTAAACTTTCTTAATCACGCTGAGGTCTCATTCCAGGAGAATTGAATATCAACCAGTATTGCACCAAGATTGACTTTGGCTTCACAGGATTAGCCGTAAATGTTTTTACTTCGTGTTTTAAAATAAACAAGGCTTTATGTCAGGATCAATACAGTACCAAATTTACTCACAAAAACATCCCCATCTCTCTTTCTCATATAATAATGAAATTTTACAGAGAGATAAGGGCTGAATTTGAGGATAAAAATGACATTTGAAAGCAGTGTATACAGAATAAAACTTTTTTGCTCCTACTAGGCACACATTAACCTTAGAGTATCAGTAACTAAAGGCGAGAATGACATTAACAATCTAAACAGTAAAGCACTATTAACATTTTTAGTTAAAGCTACAATTCATAGTTTGTACTTGTTCGCTAAAAATTTACACTAATGTCTACATCTGAAACCATTATAAGTCGCTATCAAGATGTCAAAACTTTCTAAATGTTAGATCATGCTGAATTTGAAAAGTTGTAAAAGTTATCAAAGAAAAAAAATATTGATAGAAAAAAGGCACTACATTTAATCTACAATCAAATAAAAAAAAAGTTAAAAAAAAAATAAAAAAATAATAACAATCTTCTTTTATTTTTCTGACAATTTTTCAAAACTTTGGAAATGCGGCCATCTATACCAAGGGTAATGACTGTGCCACATCTGTGAGTTAAGGAAGATGTTTGGATTTTAGTGAATTCAACTGTTTTATGACCACAGACTAAAAAGACCACAGCACTCTTCACTTATGAAGAGTACAGAAGATGGTCAATTAGACTGTTTCTGGACATGTTCCTAAAGCTCTTGTGTAAGTCAATGTCAAGTTGTGTAAATAATTAAAGCTGCAATCTCCTGTTGACAGTTCAGACATTTCTAAAGATGTTTGAATAAATTTAGCTATAAAATGTATTTATTAAATGTGTGCGTGTTTTTTTGTGTTTTTTTTTTGTGTTTTTCATAAACCATAGAGACTTCAGTTCAGTGAGGACTGGAGGATTTGAAAGTCATAAAGTTTATTAAGGTGCTGACAAATCTTCAAACCTTGAAGAGTTTTGGTATTTTCAAATAACAGTTTTAGTCCTTTTGACTCTGCTGTGTGGTTCCTTCGATCAACCTTTGACAATGGACAGTTTCTGAATATGAATTGTTCAGAGACATGGAGTACAGCATTAACAGAAGATCCCTTGAGACTAGAGACTACCAGTATATGGTGACCTTCTCCTGTACAGATGTAAATATCTCCTATCCACTAATCCTGCTATTTGTTTTGTTAAGGAATATTTTGTTCTACTGTAGTTAAGGAGAGTGAAGGACAGACTGAGCTGTCATACACTGTTTGTATGAATAGACAATGCTACCCTACAAATGTCAACTCATGCACATGTACCAGCCATGTAAAATTCCCTCACCAGTACATGTACCAGCCATGTAAAATTCCCTCACCCTATGCTTTAGTTTTATAGAAACAAGAAAACTTATGTTATGAAAAAGGTTAAACATTTGGGAGAAAAAAAACATTAAAAAGTAAAAATAAAGTTTGTAAAATGGTAACACAACAATCATTAATTTTAGAGAACACTTTGAAGATTTTAATAACACAACAATTCACAATTGCTACATAACATTTAAATTTATAACGTTAATGTTGAATATTGACGTGCCATGATACAAGAGGCCAAAGGGCCTGTATCATTCATATTGCACCATGCTATCAGCCTTTCTGGCCTAGCTGGAAGGTGAAAAACAATAGTTTGACATCAGTAACTTTCTTGATTACACCATTTTCCCTTTCTATGATCACCGTAAAGGCCATGTTGATACTTCAAATATACACCCAATGAAAATTGCATACGTAGTTATCATATATACATATATACTCCTCCATAGATGAATGTGAAAATTGACAGGATTGTTTGTTTTACAAAAAATCCATTAGACTACTTCAGTCTAAGCTCCAGTTCAATATCATAATTATCCGTACTGTGTAAATTTGAAGCAGTAGAATTTTACTCAAAAATTTGTGTTTAGAAGTGGCTGCAATAATTACAATTAAAGCTTTTAGAAATGTCAAAGGAATTAAAGTGGCATTATCAAATAGCAAAATGTGCAAAAGATTTTTGTTTTCATGCAAAAAAATTTCTCAGAAGATAGAATAAATGTCCTTAAAATCCCACACATGCTTCCATATTGCCATGCACAATATTCAAATTTTTAAAAGTATTATTGTGCATTTACATACCAAACACTTCCCCGCCTCAAAACGGAAAATTCATTAAATCATAAGCTCAACCATTAAGACTTATGCGAATTGGTAGAATACAGAAAATATCAAAAGCATAATTCAGATCAACATTAAAAGAAGAAAAATCCAAAGACATCTGAAAATGGACGCAAAGAGACCATTAAGAAATAAACACTTTCCTTAAGTAATCTGTGACCTTATTCAACTGGATTTTTTCTGCTGATGAATGATATTATTATAAAAGAAATATCTGTAAAATTTGTATGGAACATATGTCTTATATTGTTATAAGATCCTATTTGGTGTATATATATTAAAATACAAGAATCTATAAATTGGAAACAGTGATCTCTACATTTAGATACAAAAAGAACAGCAGTAATTTGGAACCTGATACACTAATTATTTTGATTACTAAGTAAAATAAGGGGACAGACTTCATTCAGCATCCATACAGAATAAGCATATACAGCTATAATTATTTTATGACTGTTGAGCAAGTCAAATACATTTTTCATCCTTAAAAGCCATTTGACTCAAATAAGGGACACAACTCTGATGATTATTGATAGGGGACATAACTGTAACCTAATTCCTTGCCAGATATTATTGTAACTCATTCCCAAGCATCCACACCAAAAGCATATATCTGATGAGGATAAAAACTTCAAACTAACATAAATCAACAAGAAATCAAACCAAATCTATAGAATTCAAATTTCAGAAGGAGAGAAAGAGAAAATTCAATTTCAGCTTAACAAAGACGACAAGAAAGACAGAAGATAATTTTCAGCCTGTAAATTTCAAACATCAATAAAAAGCCACATCAAAATTAGTTAAGTAGAACCATCAATCAATGTTAGATTATTTTCTTTAATCTAAAAACTGTTATACATCAGACACATATCATACTAAATATTCTTTAAATAAGAATACAGATTTGTTTTCAATATGATATTTTTTTTTATGTAAGGCTGATTTAAGTGACTCACTTGTATCCGGCTTGGTTGTTTTCAGACACATAGGCAATGTAAGGATTTTCGAAGAACTGTGGAGAACGATTTCCTACAAGGACCTGGACAATCTCGAAGTCCGACTTCTGAGTGACATCAAGGGCCGACATGTCCCGAGCAGAAACGACCAGTTCATACACACGGCCCCGCTCAAACTGACCATTCCCACTGACCGTGGTGATGATTCGACCAACGTTAGTGCCATTAACATTGACATTCTGGATAGCAAATTTCCTCTCACCAGCTGTAGATATATCAACATATAAGTTCATTATTCCTTCATCGACATTCACTATGAGATGGTCAACACCGATTCATATGTAAATTTAAAACCGTCACATAATACAAATATTACTTATTGAAGTTAGAATTTATTAGCCTAAAATGGAACTGTCGCTAGGGACAACATATTTGACATGGAAACACAAATATTAATATATTTAAGCATTAAACTATTTCTTTCTATGGCACTATGAGATGATTGTCTGCAAAGCTCTGGCATCTATATAGACCATAGATACCATAGGAAGATAGTTTAATGCTTATAATTACATTATCAATTCGTTTTAGGGTCTCTGAATTTTGTTTAAACTAGACCAGGAAAACCGTTTATCAACGATGATTTAATCTACAAGATGGAACAGCCATTTTAACTGTGATCAATTGATGTCATTTTGGGTGTCAGTTATACTGTCATATACATCACTTTGCCTTGGTTAGTTTATATACCTAGTAGAAGTGACAAGTAAATGTAGAATATATCCAAATAGACGTTGTGGAGCTAGTGCCATAGACCTCTATCTAAATTATAGCATGACCCAGATAGGTCCTAGATTTGTATCATGAAACTATCAATAAATCATAGAACCCGTACTCCCCAGAAACTCCTGGGTCTGGTCTCCAGCTACTTTCTCAAAACAAGATAACATTTTGTTTATCAAATGCTATGATTCAATTGATCATGAGTTTTAAGTAAAATAAGGGGACAGACTTCATTCAGCATCCATACAGAATAAGCATAGATTCTGATTTTGACTGTTGAGCAAGTCAAATACATTTTTCATCCTTAAAAGCCATTTGACTCAAATAAGGGACACAACTCTGATGATTATTGATAGGGGACATAACTGTAACCTAATTCCTTGCCAGATATTATTGTAACTCATTCCCAAGCATCCACACCAAAAGCATATATCTGATGAGGATAAAAACTTCAAACTAACATAAATCAACAAGAAATCAAACCAAATCTATAGAATTCAAATTTCAGAAGGAGAGAAAGAGAAAATTCAATTTCAGCTTAACAAAGACGACAAGAAAGACAGAAGATAATTTTCAGCCTGTAAATTTCAAAACATCAATAAAAAGCCACATCAAAATTAGTTAAGTAGAACCATCAATCAATGTTAGATTATTTTCTTTAATCTAAAAACTGTTATACATCAGACACATATCATACTAAATATTCTTTAAATAAGAATACTGATTTGTTTTCAACATGATATTTTTTTTTATGTAAGGCTGATTTAAGTGACTCACTTGTATCCGGCTTGGTTGTTTTCAGACACATAGGCAATGTAAGGATTTTCGAAGAACTGTGGAGAACGATTTCCTACAAGGACCTGGACAATCTCGAAGTCCGACTTCTGAGTGACATCAAGGGCCGACATGTCCCGAGCAGAAACGACCAGTTCATACACACGGCCCCGCTCAAACTGACCATTCCCACTGACCGTGGTGATGATTCGACCAACGTTAGTGCCATTAACATTGACATTCTGGATAGCAAATTTCCTCTCACCAGCTGTAGATATATCAACATATAAGTTCATTATTCCTTCATCGACATTCACTATGAGATGGTCAACACCGATTCATATGTAAATTTAAAACCGTCACATAATACAAATATTACTTATTGAAGTTAGAATTTATTAGCCTAAAATGGAACTGTCGCTATAAGGGACAACATATTTAACATGGAAACACAAATATTAATATATTTAAGCATTAAACTATTTCTTTCTATGGCACTATGAGATGATTGTCTGCAAAGCTCTGGCATCTATATAGACCATAGATACCATAGGAAGATAGTTTAATGCTTATATTTACATTATCAATTCATTTTAGGGTCTCTGCATTTTGTTTAAGCTAGACCAGGAAAACCGTTTATCAACGATGATTTAATCTACAAGATGGAACAGCCATTTTAACTGTGATCAATTGATGTCATTTTGGGTGTCAGTTATACTGTCATATACATCACTTTGCCTTGGTTAGTTTATATACCTAGTAGAAGTGACAAGTAAATGTAGAATATATCCAAATAGACGTTGTGGAGCTAGTGCCATAGACCTCTATCTAAATTATAGCATGACCCAGATAGGTCCTAGATTTGTATCATGAAACTATCAATAAATCATAGAACCCGTACTCCCCAGAAACTCCTGGGTCTGGTCTCCAGCTACTTTCTCAAAACAAGTAACATTTTGTTTATCAAATGCTATGATTCAATTGATCATGAGTTTTTATTCTGATTTTGTCATTTACCTAATGATAATCAATACATGTATCTGAAGTAGACGATGGACAGACATAGGCTGACTACTTGTTATTGTACTCTAAGGTTTCAACCAGCTCCTATTTTGTATGCTATCAATACCTATAGGGCAGACCTCAACAAATTAAAATACAGCAAGTACAGTCACGTAACAATGTTCAAAGTTATACCAATAATTACTTCATCATTATAAATATTAATACAGGATAAAAAACATTTTATACATGTACCATTACGCTTATTAGAAAAAGATATTCCATATCATGCACTAACAAGAGGCCCAGAGGGCCTGTATCGCTCACCTGGTTTATAATGCCTAGGAATGTTCTGAATACAAGTTCATTGTTTCTTTTTTGAAGGAATTTGAATATTTACCTCTAATTCCCCTATTGGGCCCCACTCTTTCTGCTCAAGGGTGTCAAAGCCAAAATTTATACAAATTCTGTTAACCCCAAGGATATTTCTGGGCCAAATTTGGTTAAAATCCATGCAGAACTATATGGCTATTAGCGATTTATCGGATTTACCTCTATTTCCCCTATTGGCCCGCCCCTCCTGCCCCCAGGGGGTCAGAGCCAAAATTTATACAATTTTCTGTTCTCCTTAGCCCAAGGATGCATTTCTAGCCAAATTTGGTTACAATCCATGCAGAACTCTTGGACAAGTAGTGATTTATAGGATTTACCTCTATTTCCCCTATTGGGCCCCATCCCTCTTGCCCCCAGGGGATCAGAGCCAAAATTTATACAAGTTCTGTTTCCCTTCCCCCAAGGATGTTTCTGGTCAAATTTGGTTACAATCCATGCAGAACTCTAGGATAAGTAGCGATTTATAAGATTACCTCTATTTCCCCTATTGGGCCCCGCCCCTCCTGCCCCTGGGGGAGTCAGAGCAAAAATTTATACAAGTTCTGTTCCCCTTCCCCCAAGGATGTTTCTGGCCAAATTTGGTTACAATTCATGCGGAACTCTAGGACAAGTAGCGATTTATAGAATTTACCTCTATTTCCCCTATTGGGCCCCGCCCCTCCTGCCCCCAGGGGGTCAGAACCAAAATTTATACAAGTTCTGTTCCCCTTCCCCTAAGGATGTTTGTGGCCAAATTTGGTTACAATCCATGCAGAACTGTAGGACAAGTAGCGATTCATAGGATTTACCTCTATTTCCCCTATTGGGCCCCGCCCCTCTTGCCCCCAGGGGGTCAGAGCCTAAATTTACACAAGTTCTGTTCCCCTTCCGCCAAGGATGTTTGTGGCCAAATATGGTTACAATCCATGCAGAACTCAAGGACAAGTAGCGATTTATAGGATTTACCTCTATTTCCCCTATTGGGCCCCGCCCCTCCTGCCCCCAGGGGGTCAGAGCATAAATTTATACAAGTTCTGTTCCCCTTCCCCCAAGGATGTTTGTGGCCAAATGTGGTTACAATTCATGCAGAACTCTAGGACAAGTAGCGTTTTATAGGATTTACCTTTATTTTCCCTATTGGGCCCCGCCCCTCCTGCCCCCGGGGAGTCAGAGCCAAAATTTATACAAGTTCTGTTCCCCTTTCCCCAAGGATGTTTGTGGCCAAATTTGGTTACAATCTATGCAGAACTCTATGACTAGTAGCGATTTAAAGGAAATGTTGACGGACGGACGACGGATGCCGCGCCATGACATAAGCTCACCGGCCCTTTGGGCCAGGTGAGCTAAAAATTAAAAACATGTCCTTGCATATCAATAAGCCGAGTTGGTCTGAGATCCAGCTGCTCTAACTGACAGTGCTTAGAGTGATTAATGAGTGCACACCCAGAAACAGCTGCACTTCAAATCCACACTAATTTGTACATCAAATTACACTACAATTGCCACATGATCTCCCTCAACTACGAATCCCCAGCCTCATAATGCACATTTGTTGCTGCAAGCCATGATTCTGTGATTTTAATGACCTCCATTAAATTAGAGACCATGATTTTAAAAATAATTTACATTGCATAACAAGCTTAAGATTCTGTAACTTGATGAGCTTTGTTAAAAATTTTGCTGAAATTATTAATGCTTATCAGTTAATCATATGATAATTTGTTAGCAGAAATTACTAATGCTTTATCAAGTAATCATATGATAATTTGTTAACATTCACCATATTTCAGGTGATTAGAACAAAAAACAAGAGGCCCAGAGGGCCTGTATCGCTCACCTGGTTTGTAATGCCAAGTAATCTAATGTTCTGAATATAAGTTCATTGTTTCTTTTCTGAAGGAATTTGGATATTTACCTCTAATTCCCCTATTGGGCCCCACTCTTTCTGCTCCAGGGGGTCAAAGCCAAAAATTTATATGATTTTTCTATTAACCCCAAGGATGTTTCTGGCCAAATTCGGTTACAATCCATGCAGAACTCTAGGACAAGTAGCGATTTTTAGGATTTA
Source organism: Argopecten irradians (assembly GCF_041381155.1). NCBI lineage: Eukaryota > Metazoa > Mollusca > Bivalvia > Pectinida > Pectinidae > Argopecten > Argopecten irradians. The sequence continues at coordinate 54,229,002 of NC_091135.1, forward strand.
CCTCTATTTCCCTTATTTGGCCTCGCCCTTCCTGCCCCCGGGGGGATCAGAGCCAAAATTTATATAAGTTCTGTTCCCCTTCCCCTAAGGATGTTTGTGGCCAAATTTGGCTACATTCCATTCAGAACTCTATGACTAGTAGCGATTTATAGGATTTACCTCTATTTCCCCTATTTGGCCCCACCCCTCCTGCCCCCGGGGGGCCAGAGCCAAAATTTATACAAGTTCTGTTCCCCTTCCCCCCAGAATGTTTGTGGCCAAATTTGGTTACAATCCATGTAGAACTCTATGACTAGTAGCGATTTAAAGGATTTACCTCTATTTCCCCTATTGGGCCCCGCCCCTCCTGCCCCTGGGGGACCAGAGCCAAAATTTATACAAGTTCTGTTCCCCTTCCCCCAAGGATGTTTGTGGCCAAATTTGGTTACAATCAATGTAGAACTCTATGACTAGTAGCGATTTAAAGGATTTACCTCTATTTCCCCTATTGGGCCCCGCCCCTCCTGCCTCTGGGGGATCAGAGCCAAAATTTATACAAGTTCTGTTCCCCTTCCCCCAAGGATGTTTGTGGCCAAATTTGGTTACAATCCATGCAGAACTCTAGGACAAGTAGCGATTTATAGGATTTACCTCTATTTCCCCTATTGGGCCCCGCCCCTCCCGCCCCCGGGGGGTCAGAGCCAAAATTTATACAAGTTCTGTTCCCCCCCTTCGGGCCAGGTGAGCTAAAATCAGTAATAGTGTATACAATTATTACAGTAAAACCTATATATAACGAACATTCTTACAACATAGTTATTTTCATTCCCCAACTAAAATCTGGGTGTTAATTAATATTGTTGTCACATTGAATTTGACTAGAATCTGGGTGTCATTTGTTGTCACATTGACTTTGACTAGAATCTGGGTGTCATTTGTTGTCACATTGACTTTGACTGGAATCTGGGTGTTATTTGTTGTCACATTGACTTTGACTGGAATCTGGGTGGTATTTGTTGTCACATTGACTTTGACTAGAATCTTGGTGTTTATTTGTTGTCACATTGACTTTGACTAGAATCTGGGTGGTATTTGTTGTCACATTGACTTTGACTGGAATCTGGGTGTTATTTGTTGTCACATTGACTTTGACTAGAATCTGGGTGTCATTTGTTGTCACATTGACTTTGACTAGAATCTGGGTGGTATTTGTTGTCACATTGACTTTGACTGGAATCTGGGTGTTATTTGTTGTCACATTGACTTTGACTAGAATCTGGGTGGTATTTGTTGTCACATTGACTTTGACTGGAATCTGGGTGTTATTTGTTGTCACATTGACTTTGACTAGAATCTGGGTGTTATTTGTTGTCACATTGACTTTGACTGGCATCTGGGTGTTATTTGTTGTCACATTGACTTTGACTAGAATCTGGGTGTCATTTGTTGTCACATTGACTTTGAATAGAATCTGGGTGTTTTTGTTGTCACATTGACTTTGACTAGAATCTGGGTGTCATTTGTTGTCACATTGACTTTGACTGGAATCTGGGTGTTATTTGTTGTCACATTGACTTTGACTGGAATCTGGGTGTTATTTGTTGTCACATTGACTTTGACTAGAATCTGGGTGTCATTTGTTGTCACATTGACTTTGACTGGAATCTGGGTGTTATTTGTTGTCACATTGACTTTGACTAGAATCTGGGTGTTATTTGTTGTCACATTGACTTTGACTAGAATCTGGGTGTTATTTGTTGTCACATTGACTTTGACTAGAATCTGGCGTGTTATTTGTTGTCACATTGACTTTGACTGGAATCTGGGTGTTATTTGTTGTCACATTGACTTTGACTGGAATCTGGGTGTTATTTGTTGTCACATTGACTTTGACTAGAATCTGGGTGTTTTTGTTGTCACATTGACTTTGACTAGAATCTGGGTTTTATTTGTTGTCACATTGACTCTGACAAAAATCTGGGTGTTATTTGTTGTCACATTGACTTTGACTAGAATCTGGGTGTTTTTGTTGTCACATTGACTTTGACCAGAATCTGGGTGGTATTTGTTGTCACATTGACTTTGACAAAAATCTGGGTGTTATTTGTTGTCACATTGACTTTGACTAGAATCTGGGTGTTATTTGTTGTCACATTGACTTTGACTATAATCTGCGTGTTATTTGTTGTCACATTGACTTTGACTGGAATCTGGGTGGTATTTGTTGTCACATTGACTTTGACTAGAATCTAGGTGGTATTTGTTAAGTGCACCTTTTGTCCAGAAATTACATTCTGTTATCTTTAAGCCCCCTTCCCCCTCTTCTAAATCTCCCTTTGACTGGCGTCATCTGTGTTATCTTTATCTAATACTGAAGATTTTTTTCTATTTGATTTCTGCATTCTTTATTGTTTGTTAATCTTACCTGACTCTAAGATGTATTTGATATCGGAGCCGGTGTCTGGGTCGAATGCCAGCAGCTCGTAGACCATCTCTCCAACGCTGGGATTGGTCGATACAGTGGCCAGAAATGGACGCGGCTGATTAACAAATATGGGACGCTCATCATTTGTATCTGTCACTTTTAGCGTTATAGCCACCTCAGTCAGATCTGTAAAGAACAAAACAGAACATATACTTATTGTTATTGATTAACCATAGCAACCCTTAAATAACCTCTCTAACTATCAATATATAGCCTATTATAAAAGTCTGGGAGCACACTAGTCCTCAAATAACCCCCTCTCTCTTTGTCACAGTTTAGTTTTCAAGTTTTTATTGTTTTGAAGAAAGGTTAATTTAGTAGACTTTATTTATACATTCTAGATCTAGATTATAAGGAAACATTAAAGAGGCTTGTGTGAAAATAAACAACAGGATATAGTATCACTTGAAAATTAACAGTTTTATTTGAACTTTTAACTACTATCTTTATTGAATACAGGTAGTAGTGGTTGTAATGGATGATCTAGTTTTATCATATATGATGAAATTTATCATTTAAAGTGATATATCCCACTGGAATGCACTTGAAAATATACAAGTAACAAAGTACCAAGGAAATCTGCTAATCAGATATTAAAATGTAAAGGATTATTGCCCAGGTACTGGCTACTTAGAGTTCTATTTTCTGTTATCTATCAGATGTAGCTGGTATATACTACACAATACCACACACCATTTTTAATTAGTCTCCCTACTACACCTGAGTAACAAGGTAAAAAAAACACCAAACCATCAAACCACACCTGTAAATTAGGTTAATATAAGCCCCTAACAGTTCTTAAAGACAACACAAGTGTCTTAAACAAGTGTCAGCATTGATCTAATCAAGACAAAAATCTAAAGTTGTCAGATTTTGAGGAAACAGAAAGTCACTTTCAATCTTGTTCAATTTTCACGTGAGGAAAACATTGATATCCAGCAGAACTGTCAGACTAGTGAACTGATCACCAAGAACGTAGCTGCTAGTTGTAGTGTTATGGTGCTGATGTATAATTATTGAGGGATGATGTAGTCAGTATAATTATTGAGGGATGAGGGAGTCTGTATATTGTGGGATGAGGGAGTCTGTATAATTATTGAGGGATGAGGGAGTCTAAATAATTATTGTGGGATGAGGGAGTCTGTATAATTATTGAGGGATGAGGGAGTCTGTATAATTATTGAGGGATGAGGGAGTCTGTATAATTATTGAGGGATGAGGGAGTCTGTATATTGTGGGATGAGGGAGTCTGTATAATTATTGAGGGATGAGGGAGTCTGTATAATTATTGAGGGATGAGGGAGTCTGTATAATTATTGTGGGATGAGGGAGTCTGTATATTGTGGGATGAGGGAGTCTGTATAATTATTGAGGGATGAGGGAGTCTATATAATTATTGAGGGATGAGGGAGTCTGTATAATTATTGAGGGATGAGGGAGTCTGTATATTGTGGGATGAGGGAGTCTGTATAATTATTGAGGGATGAGGGAGTCTGTATAATTATTGTGGGATGAGGGTGTCTGTATAAATATTGTGGGATGAGGGAGTCTGTATAAATATTGAGGGATGAGGGAGTCTGTATAATTATTGAGGGATGAGGGAGTCTGTATAAATATTGTGGGATGAGGGAGTCTGTATAATTATTGTGGGATGAGGGAGTCTGTATAAATATTGTGGGATGAGGGAGTCTGTATAAATATTGAGGGATGAGGGAGTCTGTATAATTATTGTGGGATGAGGGAGTCTGTATAAATATTGAGGGATGAGGGAGTCTGTAGAATTATTGTGGGATGAGGGAGTCTGTATAAATATTGAGGGATGAGGGAGTCTGTATAATTATTGTGGGATGAGGAAGTCTGTATAATTATTGTGGGATGAGGGAGTCTGTATAAATATTGAGGGATGAGGGAGTCTGTATAATTATTGTGGGATGAGGGAGTCTGTATAAATATTGAGGGATGAGGGAGTCTGTATAATTATTGAGGGATGAGGGAGTCTGTATAATTATTGAGGGATGAGGGAGTCTGTATAATTATTGTGGGATGAGGGAGTCTGTATAAATATTGAGGGATGAGGGAGTCTGTATAATTATTGTGGGATGAGGGAGTCTGTATAAATATTGAGGGATGAGGGAGTCTGTATAATTATTGTGGGATGAAGGGAGTCTGTATAAATATTGAGGGATGAGGGAGTCTGTATAATTATTGTGGGATGAGGAAGTCTGTATAATTATTGTGGGATGAGGGAGTCTGTATAAATATTGAGGGATGAGGGAGTCTGTATAATTATTGTGGGATGAGGAAGTCTGTATAATTATTGTGGGATGAGGGAGTCTGTATAAATATTGAGGGATGAGGGAGTCTGTATAATTATTGTGGGATGAGGGAGTCTGTATAAATATTGAGGGATGAGGGAGTCTGTATAATTATTGTGGGATGAGGAAGTCTGTATAAATATTGTGGGATGAGGGAGTCTGTATAAATATTGAGGGATGAGGGAGTCTGTATAATTATTGTGGGATGAGGGAGTCTGTATAAATATTGAGGGATGAGGGAGTCTGTAGAATTATTGTGGGATGAGGGAGTCTGTATAAATATTGAGGGATGAGGGAGTCTGTATAATTATTGTGGGATGAGGGAGTCTGTATAAATATTGAGGGATGAGGGAGTCTGTATAATTATTGTGGGATGAGGAAGTCTGTATAATTATTGTGGGATGAGGGAGTCTGTATAAATATTGAGGGATGAGGGAGTCTGTATAATTATTGTGGGATGAGGGAGTCTGTATAAATATTGAGGGATGAGGAGTCTGTATAATTATTGTGGGATGAGGGAGTCTGTATAAATATTGAGGGATGAGGGAGTCTGTATAATTATTGTGGGATGAGGGAGTCTGTATAAATATTGAGGGATGAGGGAGTCTGTATAATTATTGTGGGATGAGGAAGTCTGTATAATTATTGTGGGATGAGGGAGTCTGTATAAATATTGAGGGATGAGGGAGTCTGTATAATTATTGTGGGATGAGGGAGTCTGTATAAATATTGAGGGATGAGGGAGTCTGATGGAGTCTGTATAAATATTGAGGGATGATGGAGTCTGTATAATTATTGAGGGATGAGGGAGTCTGTATAAATATTGAGGGATGAGGGAGTCTGTATAATTATTGAGGGATGAGGGAGTCTGTATAAATATTGAGGGATGAGGGAGTCTGTATAATTATTGTGGGATGAGGAAGTCTGTATAATTATTGTGGGATGAGGGAGTCTGTATAAATATTGAGGGATGAGGGAGTCTGTAGAATTATTGTGGGATGAGGGAGTCTGTATAATTATTGAGGGATGAGGGAGTCTGTATAATTATTGAGGAAAGAGGGAGGCTGTACAATTATTGTGGGATGAGGGAGTCTGTATAATTATTGTGGAAAGAGGGAGTCTGTACAATTATTGTGGGATGATGGAGTCTGTACAATTATTGAGAAATGAGGGAGTCTGTACAATTATTGAAGGATGAGGGAATCTGTATAATTATTGATGGATCCTGTACGATCAGTGTCAGCTTCTGCTTTAAAACAAGGCAGATTTAGAGTAACTCATGGAAAATATGTATAAAGTGAGTGTAGATAGTGAGTGTAGATAGTGAGTGTAGATAATACTGGTTTCTAACTTATAAGATATGGTAGATAAGCACACATAAAAGACCAGATACTGTCAATACTAATATGTAAAGTCTTGTAAGTCGGGCATTTCAATGCTTGTTTAGTATTTCTCCAATGATGTCATAATTTTTTCATCACCAAGAGAGATAACCAAGATTTGGTCAAAAAACTTGAAAACACAGTTGCATTAATTTTTGTACACTATATTAGCTAGACCACTACATCCGCTATTTTTTTTTCAATTATACATGAACATAAAAACCCAACTGATTTTTACTAAGTGTTGAAACTTTAAATATTTCTATCATATTATTGAAGGCCATGCTCTTAAAAATGATACACCTTTACATACACTAACACCAAACTTTACACAAAACCGATTTTGTATGACCTCCATAACTGTCCTCCAATCCTCCCTGTAAAGAGTTGGACCAGACACTATTGACACTGGTTAAAATGACACGTTAAACGGGTCAAAACACCCAGATGTTTAATGGGAGTTTTTAGAGTACATTCAATTATTTAAACCTCTTGATGAATTATATCAGTAGGCTTTTGTTGGAACCAATTATCAGACAGAAAATACTGGTACAAAATCATCTGTCCATATCATACAGAGATTTTTTGTGTGGCCTGATTAACACTTTCACAAATTAGAGGTCTGCCCATCTGCTGTTGTGTAATGTGTGAATGTTAATTAGTGGTAAAACAGGTGCTGCTAGTCGTTAGGACGTACTTCCTAAACAGTACATAATACACCTATATGCTTATCAGCTTGTTTAAAATCATTAACATCCCCAGTATATTGTCTTGCTGATAATATAACAATACATCAGCAAAGACCTTTGTTAATTTGGAATGATCAGGTTAATCTATCCTACCATTGATCCATTGTATGGTGCACCAGGATGAACCACTCGTATTGTTGCTGTTTCAGTAGTAGTAAATATATAATAATTATGAGCAGTATGAAAATGGATTGGTTTACTGAATTTCATTACATAGTATTACAGAGCATAGTTGTAGACAATGGTAACTGTTGTGTTCAAGCTTTGTTGAGTGACATTTGTCTTGGTAAGACTGTCCACAGTGATAATATACCTGCACTGTTTCGTCATTCCTTCATTAGATTTCAAATAAATGTCAAATATTTATAAACATGTATGAAACTATGTCAGTGAAACATGTGTTATTCAGCTTTCGAGAAAATAATTACAATACTATATTTTCTAAAGGTTATACAAATTAAGATTGAGATAATTCTTCCTTTAATGGCCCTCAAGCTTTCAATAATTGATATAATAATAATTTGTACTATATATAAGTTTCTGTTCATTTACAATAAGCAAGTGATGTGAAGTGTACAAAATTATTATAGAGAATCTCTGTTACACTCTGGCCGCGTCATAGTGGCGTCATATGAACTCATTTTCAGTCTTGCATGTGAATAATACACGGATGGGAAATAGCTTTAAACCTAAAATTGTGTGACATTTGAAAATTGACATGACATACAACATACACATATCAAGATTTTATCAACTCAAATCTTGTTATAATACTAGAAATTAAATCAAGATAAAATCAGCTTTTATCTAAATGTCAGTCAGTCACTACACCCAGATTTCCACAAATCACACATTCCCAAAGCCAACAACGACAAGAAGTATAAAGTTGATGTTCCACAAGCTTTTGGACTTTAGCACTACAGTGACCTACTGGGATCGTGCTTCAGTAAGATCACACTACAATGAGACTCTGTGAATCGTTAGGTTAAAATAAGACTTTAGTGCGATACTACTATAATTTTAACCTCTTATCAACAAATTCACTATGCAAGGAAACCAATACGAGAACACACTGAGCCTTCACAACTCTTCAACAATTCAAACCAACCAAATACAGGGCGAAGTTCAGCTTAATGATGTGCACCCTTAATGATGTGCACGAAACTCTGTCTCCATAAACCTAATTTAGATTATAAATAGACTGCCTGCCATCTGCTTATTGGCATGCTATTGTGTCAATTATACAGAAAATGAATCAAAAAGGTGGTGCTCCGAGTTCATGCCAGCATATTACTGTATAATGGGTATGCTTCTCTTTTAGCAGCCTTCACAAATAATGTCTGTACAACATGCAAAGAAACAACTGCGCCACAAGATTTTTTACTGGGGAATTGAAGGATAAATCAAAGCTTTGTTATGGCATTGTTCCGATGGACTTCAACTTTGTTAGGATTTAGGATTGACCAAGTCAATTCCAACACTTAAATTTTTTGCCATGTTTACAAGTTACACCGGTCTTTGATGTCAGTATATAAAGGCTTCTAGTGTATCTGTCGGGGGTATTACGGCTTCTTTTTACTCAAGGGCTTTCTAAACCTAATCATGATCTCCAATTGATGTTGTAACCAAAAATCCTTTTTCAAGTTCTAAATTTTTCTTCTCCTAATTATATGTAAGGGGACTGCATCCCGATTGTGTACCAACTCTAACAGAAAACCAATCTGGTTACATTGTGTACCAACTCTAACAGAAAACCAATCTGGTTACATTGTGTACCAACTCTAACAGAAAACCAATCTGGTTACATTGTGTACCAACTCCAACAGAAAACCAATCTGGTTACATTGTGTACCAACTCTAACAGAAAACCAAACTGGTTACATTGTGTACCAACTCTAACAGAAAACCAATCTGGTTACATTGTGTACCAACTCCAACAGAAAACCAATCTGGTTACATTGTGTACCAACTCTAACAGAAAACCAAACTGGTTACATTGTGTACGAACTCTAACAGAAAACCAAACTGGTTACATTGTGTACCAACTCTAACAGAAAACCAATCTGGTTACATTGTGTACCAACTCTAACAGAAAACCAATCTGGTTACATTGTGTACCAACTCCAACAGAAAACCAATCTGGTTACATTGTGTACCAACTCTAACAGAAAACCAAACTGGTTACATTGTGTACGAACTCTAACAGAAAACCAATCTGGTTACATTAACAGAAAACCAATCTGGTTACATTGTGTACGAACTCTAACAGAAAACCAATCTGGTTACATTGTGTACCAACTCTAACAGAAAACCAAACTGGTTACATTGTGTACCAACTCTAACAGAAAACCAAACTGGTTACATTGTGTACGAACTCTAACAGAAAACCAATCTGGTTACATTGTGTACGAACTCTAACAGAAAACCAAACTGGTTACATTGTGTACCAACTCTAACAGAAAACCAATCTGGTTACATTGTGTACCAACTCTAACAGAAAACCAATCTGGTTACATTGTGTACCAACTCTAACAGAAAACCAATCTGGTTACATTGTGTACCAACTCTAACAGAAAACCAATCTGGTTACATTGTGTACCAACTCCAACAGAAAACCAATCTGGTTACATTGTGTACCAACTCCAACAGAAAACCAAACTGGTTACATTGTGTACGAACTCTAACAGAAAACCAATCTGGTTACATTGTGTACCAACTCTAACAGAAAACCAATCTGGTTACATTGTGTACCAACTCTAACAGAAAACCAATCTGGTTACATTGTGTACCAACTCTAACAGAAAACCAATCTGGTTACACTGGGATTCCAATATCAACATTTGTCAAGGAAAGCAGATTCTGACTGGCTTTATTGTTGGGAAATGTATATTTTTATGCCTTAAAGTTTAACCCAGATTTCCAAAGGCATTTACATGATCTCTATATTTCAAATTAATTACTGGAACCTTTAATCAATTAGACGATCTAAACATGATTCCCTGCCAATCATCACATCTTAATCTGATCACTTTATTAACTGAAGTAAATAGAGTGTTAATCTGTAGGGACCCTGGCGCTACTCCATCTGTTCTAATTTACCAGAATCATCAACTCAATCACCCATGAAGACACATTTCAACTCATCTGCATTAAGGGTTAGAACAGTTCATTATGAATTTTAAGGAGTGAATGAGTTATAATCTACAACTTGTTGAACTACACCTATCGTGTTTATGGTTGATTAATGTGCACACAATCAATAGATAAACATAATAATATATCAATTAATCACTTATAAAATCATATCTACCAGTATAAGAAATTGAATAATGATTCAGTAAATGGAGAAACACAATGTGTTAGAGATATCAAAGTGAAAATCCAATTTATTTTTTCTGTGATTATATATCTTCATAAAAATCATCAAAATCAACACCGGGTATTTTAATTTCATGAAAAATATTGTTATGAATTGAGGCGAGAAAGTTAATTTATTCATGTTTTTGTATCATTTAAACTTGATATCTTTTGGATTATGTACATAACTGTGACCTATTGATATTTGAATGAGGAGAGAGCATTCAGACTAACTATGCTAGCAGCCTAAACACTCTCGGTACTGTTTACACATTAGAAAACTTCTGCTTTCATCAATTAAAAACAAGTTTTCCTTTATTACAAGTGTTCACATATTGTTACTGAAAGCAAAAAATATAGTAAATACCTTTTAACATGAACGTTTTAATACAATGGTGGTAATTATAAATGTATAGGAGAATGTCAGATGGCAACATTTAGTCTGATGAGGTATTAACAACTGTCAACAGTTAGGTCAGCTAGCATGTACCTATTACCTATATGGTAAGTCTAAATAAAATCAACTTCCAAGGTATTACAGTTGAAAATGGTAAGTCCCCGTGTGTATATATATATATATATACTTGTCTTTAATCAAAACCATCAATAGATTTGTTTTGATGCTGGTACTCTATTATATGAGCATCATAACAGAAATATACCTTCATGATTTGAAGACATTAACATTAATTAATTACAGTAGTATACAGGGCTAAAATTCCAAACTTTCACAATCAACCTAAATGGTTTTTTACAGTCATAAAAAATGTTTTTTTACAGTCATAAAATGAACAGATGAGTGCACCACTTGACAGCCCCATATGTTAAATGTTCAAGTCTTCTGGAAGTGGATTTTTTTTCTTTGAAGAACATTTGTTTTGACTTCAGGGAAATGCCAGTGTGCTGAGAGAAGGAAGAAAATTCCTAATACAAAGCATGCACACAATCCTTATGTACTCATGTGGATGGATTGCTTTGTAAAATCCAATATGGAAAACTTCCACAAATTAAGATAAGATCTATTCTATGCAGTAATGTTATAATACAAGTGTGTCTTATTAGGCAGGTGGTCTTTATACAGAGCTGACCATTTTAGACAGGTTATACTTTATATGGATATCATTCCCATGCATCCAAATGGAATTTTAAAACAGAAGCCTCATCAATGACAAAACAAGGCACAGACAAGAAGAATGTTAATTCTCAGAGTTGCTTAACCCATAGAATCAATACTGCAAATTACTACCCTAAAAATACCTCAACTACTCAAATATTCCTCAACCAATTACCCTTAAAACATCAGGATTCCTCAACCAATTATTCCTGAAATAGCACCAACAGTTCTCTACTATTGACAACCATCAGGTCAAAAGGTCAAGTTTCTTCTCTGGATAAACAATGAAAAAGGATGAAGTAATACTCTGTTACTATTACTGTGCTATTCTATGAAGCCCCAAACAATCTAGAAATGACTAGAAAGCTACAGTACAGATCAGTTTTACTTCACTCTTTAGTATGATAATCTTATACATGTTCTGATGTACCAGTCATATTGTTCCACAAAGTTACCCTGAACATATGACCAGAAAGACACATATCATCCCTACTGAAACTAAACAGTGGAGTTCAAATATATTCCTCTCCCTGAACTTATAAACAAAAGTCTATATTCCTATCTATGTTATGACTTTTTTTATTGAGTCTTATCGTTGGCCAGAATGTTTAGATAGTTAGGACAAAGGAAGTAAAACCAGCCTCCAGATAGGCCTGCCAGATTGGATGAATGTGAAAACAAAAATCTCCCGATAGCTGAGGGGACTTATAGATGGGAAGTTTATTGCTCAGTGATAACAACCAATTACTGAAATACAAACGACTGGCCCTAACAACCATGGAAACATTATATAAACACCTGTCCATTGTGAAAATTCTTCATATTGATAGTGTACGGTAAATATGCTATAACCTGATAATCTATTTGAAGGATTTTCAAATACAACAAGTACAAAACAGTCACTCTTTTCTAACATATAAAAGAAATCCTTCTTATTCCATGAATAATTCTTGTTTCAATAAATTTACTACCATATTCGACCCAATAAGCGCCCAGGGCATTTAGAAAAATTGAAAAGGTGCTTAATAAGATAAAATTATTGAAACAAAAAGTGCCAACCTTTACAGTTTTGATAGTTTAATATTTATTTATGCCCAAGCAATTGAAATTGAGGCCTCAAAAGGGGGGGGGGAGCTAATAGGGACATGGGCGCTTATTGGGTCGAATACAGTATGTCTTTTAACCATAATTTGTCCATGTATCTACACAGAATAAAAGAAATTAATATTAGAATTTAATGAATAAAACTCCTCATGATAAAGGAATATTTACTTCACCCTTGCAACATATGTCCCCAATGCTGATGAGCTCAAATATGCCACAGCAAGCCCTCAGGTCAACACAATGAAAAGAGATAATGTTTGCTAACAAGGGACGGAAATTATCATAGATTCAGGGCCACTACAATCCAGTAAAATGGCTCTATTACAACTGTGCTTCCTTTGTGGGGCTTAGCTAGGCTTTTATGTGTACATATCTTTACAAATCCCCGATAATGATAAAACATCAGTGTAATTTCTTAATAACATATTGTGGCGATTATTATAGTAGAATTAAAAATTCTAGCTGCTCCCATTCTAACTGGTAATAACAGTATAATCACAGCATTATAGATGTTTCAACAACAGTATGTTTCCTTTTTTCACATTTCATTCACTATGTACAGGATGTCACAATTAAAACCTAAGCAATAATTAGAAATTAAGAGTCTGTGATTACATGAATATTGCATGTTCTATTATAGGGTCAAATTTGGCATCTACAGCTAAAACTCATAACTGTGAATCAAATGAAATTCAAATCACTCGTCACAGAGTTATATAACAGTGTGAGAAAGTGTTTATCTTGCTTTTCCAGCAGGGAGTTGATCATCATTTTCAGACTTTAAAGCCAGCTTTTACAAACATGACTGCTGCAGTTGAGTGAGGTTTATAGTGCATCGCTCCGTCAGCTAGAAAAGAAAATTATGGCCCTTTGAGATTAATCTTCCTGGAGTTGACAGAACCATAAATTTATGGAACATTTTCATCTCCACATTTTGCATGAAGTCATTGACATCTAAATATAGATTAATGTACTAGGTGAACTCTGTAAGACCCCATTGATGAACGTTGGGCTAATTATAAGAAAACATGAGAAAGCATCCCTCTTTACTATGAAGGCGGTGTTAGTGGAAGTTAATTAATTGTATTCCAATAAAGTGACACCTTGACCGACAGGTCTGCTGGACCCCCTACACAAATAATAACAAACACGTTTATATAGTTGTGCCCATCGGTACAGGAAAAGATGTAATGCAACAACACACGCTAAAGTTAAATATTTAAATTCAAATTCCCTCCATGTTTTGCAGAAAAGGTGTGAAAATGCATTTGGTATAGCCATAGCCAGTTTGTGTACTCCTGTTATCATCTAGTTCTGAACATGCAGGCATGCAGTTTGGAGAAAAGATGGTATGAAGAAAGGATGTGTTATTCTGATAATAAACTAGAATTATTAATGTTTTGCAGAAAAGGTGTTGAATTGCATAAAATTGGCTAACACAGCTTCACTTTTTGATTACAGAAGCACTGGGTTTGCGCTAATGAATGCTGTTACTTTCTAGTCCTATCCAGGCTATCTCACTGTAGCATATATATGACTGTCTCATCACCAAGCAAACAAATTACACTGAAAACAATTGAACCAGTTGTCTCCAGATTGTCCACATTTCAATATCTCAACCCAATCAAAGTAATACCAAAAAATATTTTTCATGTAAATCATGTATATGTCAGGTAATACATAATCATGTGAACACCATACATAGCAGTAGAATACAGTATAAATTGTGTATAGTAATCTACACAAGAGTCTCTTAAAGTGGTCACTTAACGCCATGATATCTCACAGATGACCATCCAATGACCATGTTTATCCCATACTTTGTCAACATTGGACAAGTACAGTGTAAATATTGACTAGTGTTTAAAGATTAATGTCCACAGACCAACAATGTAACAGAGCCCTGTACCATCACAATAGTCCAAAGCTATGGTGGTCCACATGTTTTTGTTAGGTGAGGAATCTTATAAAAATATTTATCTTTTTCGTTTGCACTTTCGTGAATACAACACATCCCAAATAAAACATGTTCATTTAAGATTTCCAAACAACCATCACTTAAGGTTTCTATACAAAGGACAAAGTCAATAGTTGTTCCCACACGGAAGGATAAATATTGAATCAAAATTATAAATATTGAGAAGAGCGGAGGTGAAAAAGCTTTAACTGTATGCCTTCTCCTGCTGGTCTGAATGGAGAGATATCTTAATTTCACTCGGCCAAAGTTTCATTGATGCCTATTATAGCCCTAACTTTTCTGAAGCATGTTTAGGTGTTTGGTTAGGTTTTGTATACCCTAAAGTTCTTTTAAAGACTTAAAACCTAAGATCCAGTGTGTTTCTCAGCAGACTCAAATATGTAATATGAAAAGTGACACTTTTGGCAAATTGTGACTGGCAATGGGCAAACATACCATTATAAGTATGTGTAAATTTATAAGTCAAAAGAAATTTACTAAATCCATATACATGTACCAGTATATAGACCACCTACGAAAGTTTTCACGTTTTGAATCAGGTCCATAATTGGTTAATCATAAGTGCATGCTTCGAGCTCCTACAGTTAAACATGGGTGGCAGGACAGTTACCAGGTACTAACTTTTATTCTGGATATCCTTCACCTGACTCTGGCAGTTAACAATTGAGAGTTTAATGCCAATTTTTACATCATCTAAAAGTATATCCACGTCATCTCCACTACCAAAAAAATCTACAATAATGTGGTACAACCAATTGAGATCAAATTTGTTTCCTAAGTGGTTGTCACATGCAACTGCCACCTGTCTGTCACACAGTACCAGGCATCACATTGACGGACACATGT
This sequence comes from Argopecten irradians, assembly GCF_041381155.1. Lineage (NCBI taxonomy): Eukaryota > Metazoa > Mollusca > Bivalvia > Pectinida > Pectinidae > Argopecten > Argopecten irradians. Next base: position 54,244,311 of record NC_091135.1, read on the forward strand.
AATGTAAACATCTGACATCTTAATGCCAAAGTATCTCATTTCAAATTAAAAACATATAAAACCATTGAAATTTTATGCCTAAAATAAAACACAATAAATGTTGTCATTCAGCGATTCACCTAATTCTTATAACCTTTCAAGTGTTTTCTCTGATCTTCACGGCTGACCGAACAGAAACAACAGCTGAACACAGGACAACCAGGGCTGTCATGACCAATATCACTTTTCTTGTCCATTAGCAGAAATATAAACGACAACACTCTGCTAGTCTCATAATTGTATTTCTCATTATTGTAAATTTGTCAGATGTAAAGTCAGAGATATTTATATGATCCATTAGTATAAACAATTAATATCAGATTTTAAATCAGTTTTCTGATTCAAAATGTTTGGTCAATCATATAAAATTACTATTGTCTAATATCATTAGACATTAATTAAGAGTTCTCTGCTGACCAGGACTGACTGAATGTTTCTGCATTGTTGAACATTTATTACTTGGTAGATATTCTAGTGAATTAACCCACAAGCACACTGAATTAATGAAATACAGAAATAGACAGTAAATTTATATGCATATTCAGATGCATATTCAAATTCGTCAATCATGAAATCAAATTCAACATTCTACATCTGTAGCCCAAGCCCAACACATGAACCAAAGCTCGAGGGAGGTTAAAAAAAAACTCATAAAACCCAGGTAGATTGAACTACAAGCTGTTTTTGATTATTCTTGTAAAGCAATCAGCAATGTTTTCCCTCAAATTAATCGGGATAACTCCTCGGCTCCATAAATGCTCGGTCACGGTGTCATATTCTCTCGTTAATTAGGACGAATCCAAAGAGTCATGTTGATCACTCGTTCTGTCGTAAGGATTGCTGCCAAAACAAATCCATTAAAGATTTTCTGAGGCACACCGTCCTCGAAGATCAGGGGGAAAAAAAGGTTTATTTTTCCACCCCTGCGTCTTGGTTATCTCTGTAAAGTAATTTATGGGAACCAGAGCCAATTAGTGCTGGCATGATTTTGTCAATGCGGCGTCCTCCTCTCTCCATGTGATGAACACTAAATACTCTCCATTGGTGACACCTAACCAACCACATTGTCAATGCCATATTGATTTTTGGTCTGCGTTCCGAATCTCTAACTCCTCGTGAACCAAGTGGTGACGCTTTCCAGCCATAAAACTCTGGTCAACCCCAGATACGGATGATAAGAAGTATTAAGGACTGATTCTAAAATCTGGCTTAGCAATGATGACTGAAACGATTTCTACTGATTTCAAATTTTCGGGTAATCTATTCTGATTGATTTTATTCTGATCTCTTCCACAAATTGCAACATATTAGTTGCAATAGAAAATAAACAACCAATATTTGCCGTTAAAAACCTGAATTTATTAAGAATATCTTTATTTATCTTTTCCTAGACCATGGCATGTCCGCCAGTGGAAATGGAAAGTTTATAGATTTTATGTCCCAGTCGCTGTCAGATTTAGTGATTTAAGCCAGCTGGTTCTCCAAATAACCTGCCATTATGTAAATTCTCCCTAGTCTTGCATACCTTGCAAAATGCAAATCTGCTCTGAACTGTGTTATTGGCATTTTTTTAAAGGCGAGCTGTTTCAGCATCACAATGAGGAAGTCTGTGAAAAAGTTTAACAAGTCACTTCATTAACCATGCTAGCTAACAGAGAGTCATTTTCTGGGGCCAAAAATATTTGCATTCAAAATGACAAAGTTATATTATGATAAACAACACAAGATAAACATAACTACTACTTATCTAAACCTCCTGAAATAAACATGAAAATGGTTTGAAATCCCATACCTTTTAAAGACGTAATGATTCTCTCATTTGTGATAACATTCCACATTAACTTGTATATAATTAACCGACTATATACAATCATAAAATGGCCACGGTACAACTCCTAAGTTGCAGCAAGTTACTTAAATATCAATTTTTTGGTGTACATGATACTGATTAGGCCAATGACTAGTTTCTCTTTCAGCTTCATGTATAATATGCTTTGTCTTTCAGTTTTATTGAACCCGTCATTCCAACATAAGACTTTATAATTACCTGACCATGTATATCAAGTACTGATTTAAGATACTCTTCAGGAACACCTGGTCTTGTCCTCATCTTGCTTTCAAAGACTCAAAAACTACCAGTTTTGTTTGTAGATATTTGCTTCATAGTAATCAATTCCGGATAATTAATATTGTGTTATGATGTACGCTGTAAAAGTGATTAGTCAAATGGCATGTACAATGCACAGGTTAATTTATGCACTACTAAATATAGTCTACTTGTTCAAAAAGTCCATATACAGACTTTTTAGCACTAAGTAGGGGTTTTAGCTAGCAGTATCTACTGAATATTCGAAAAAAAAATTTCAGTAGGTGACAGTATCTACTGAATATTCGAAAAAAAAATTTCAGTAGGTGACAAAAAAAATTTGGAACTGGAAGCACTTTGATTTGAACAGAAGCAATTACTGTTCTGAATCTGTGCTCTGAAAATCATAAAATTCCATCTCCAGTAAAACTCTACTTCAGCTGGCTGCTTGTATCCTACAAAATCAGATTTCTAGCTAACAACTTCAAAATTGATTTTTTTTATTTCAATCATCTTCACATTATCTCAGTTTAAAATCTGTCGTTAAAAGGACATAAACCCATCAGAAACATAGTTCATGAGGACGCTTTAGATCCTCTTATGTAAAATGAGCCAAAATCAAAATCAGGTTTAATTTACACCCTAATCATGGCCAATAGTGTGGTGAAGCACCTCCCGATAACAGGGCTAAGTATTCTCTTCACGTCCGTGTCCATAACGATACAGATCCTTATAACAAGTGTTTTAACACATTCTCAGGAGTAAAACCTGGAGTTTATTTAGTACAAACACTTGATACATCTCAAGCATGAAAGAATATAATATCTGCCGATGATTAACTTTTTATTTAAATTTCTGATGAAATATTCTGGTTAATACAACAGCTATAAGAATATTGCTGTTCATCTTATCACTTAGAGCACATGGAAGTCTCAGGAAGAATTTCTCCAATAATCATTTGATTTGAATTGGTTTGGATTAGATGGACTCAATCTCCATTATGGCTGAAGTACAAACAACCCCACTACCTCAGCTATGATAATAATGACAGAGGTGATGTGATTCATCAGGGTCAGTTTAAGGCTTGATGGATGATGCTGTCACCAGTCCACCTGTTTTAATATGTAGAATTTCCTGACCTAATCATGCCAGATGCATGTTTACAAGAGAACACAACATTGTCTCAGTTTTGCTCTCTAAAACATCTCATCTTCTCAAACTAGTTGCTTCAATGTTTAGTCCAACCAACATCCATCATTTAAACTGTTCATTCACCGAAAGTCTAGTCTCAGCTTTGTGTAAGATTCACAAGTGTAGTCTATCAGAAGAGGAATATTCATGCTTGCCTCTTTGTGATCGCACTAACACCTAGCTACTTTTGCACCCTTGAACCAGTTACAATATCATACTATCTCAATGAAGCAACTATCAGATCACCAACCAGTCACATTATAGTGCAATCTCAGTGAAACATGACTCAAACCAGTCACATCAACTCTCTCTGTGTCATTTTGGGCCACAGTGACCAAGTGGTTGAAGATGTGCAGACATATTACTACCACAAGCCCTCCATCTCTGGGTCATGAGTTTGAATCACTCGAACACACTGATCCCATTCTGTGGGGCAGCATATATGTGGTGATCAACTTTTTTTTATCTTTTTACCATATTTCATGTTTGGAGAGGAGAAATCTGAATATTGAGTATTTTCCTGAAGAGATAATCTTTGCCTTAGTAAGACGTTAATTGTATCCCAAGTCAGGAACAGACTAAACATGATATGTATTGTAATCACACGGAGACGACAGTAGAAGTACTGGAGATAGAGACAGACACACTATCCCTGACTTTCCTCAGTAGATAAGAGTGTAGGCTTCCCAGTGTAGAAGGACAGACATACTATTTCCACTAGAAATGTTTTATTGACATGAATGAAGCCCCACTCTTGTCAGTTCCAGTTTTACATTAGAGGTGGGGACACTAGTGTAAATGGACATTTCTAGTTTATCATACATTTACCATTCCTTCTCTCTTCTTTTTCTGTCTACATTTTTAGCTGCTCATTTTTTTTTTTTTTTTTGGCATTTTATTACCATACAGACAGTGTTTTTAAACGAATATCATGCCAACTGCAGCAATGAATAATGAAAACATGCCAATAGCATTTTTTAAAATATAAATATATTTTTTTTTTTTTTAAACTGAATTTCGACAAAGCAAAGCATGTAATACTGAAAATTAATTCATGTTGGCCTAAATTGTTACCAATGCATCACTTCCTCATCATCACAATGCGATAGCTAGTGTTCCTGCATCATCACCTTTCTGATAGCACTATCTCAAATACACAACTCCCAGTTCACGACTCTCAACATTTCAAAACCAACAAAAAAACACAAGTCTGATACAAGACTCGTGCAGTTGTCAGAGAAGGCCGTTTCACAGAGAAATAATGATAAGATTAGGTTCCAGCTGGGACCAGAAAGAGGGACCTTCCACAGCATATAGGTATACTTCAATTCCCTGTACCAAGTCATACAGCTAAAGCATATGCATGTATACATACAATCTTTGCACTGCAGACATTTTCACATAGCATGAAAAAAAATGACAATGTGATTAAAGAGTGCATCTCTTTCTTTTAAGGTCAAACACTGTCATTGTTCATTAAGCTACAAGAGACCAAAAAAGGATCTTTTATACCAACCATGCATTTAGATGAGCTAGTTTTCTTCTTTCTTTTACTGTTACTATTTAAGTTATTGAAGAAAGTATCAATAGTTAACAAAGTCTACCAAACTTGGAACATTATTATCAATGTTGGAATTTCCATATCAGTAATAAGAACCTATACATATCAATATTTGAATTTGAATAATGATGATCATGTCTAAAAGTGAAATCTACAGACATGAGAAAAGTCTTTAGATGGAGGAGGGTAAGTTATACCCATCACGTTCTGTATAGGTCGAGATAAGTATAACCCCTACAACCCTATAGCTATACCCATCACGTTCTGTATAGGTCGAGGTAAGTATAACCCCTACAGCCCTATAGCTATACCCATCACGTTCTGTATAGGTCGAGGTAAGTATAACCCCTACAGCCCTATAGCTATACCCATCACGTTCTGTATAGGTCGAGGTAAGTATAACCCCTACAGCCCTATAGCTATACCCATCACGTTCTGTATAGGTCGAGGTAAGTATAACCCCTACAACCCTAAAGCTATATATATACCCATCACGTTCTGTATAGGTCGAGATAAGTATAACCCCTACAGCCCTATAGCTATACCCATCACCTTCTGTATAGGTCGAGGTAAGTATAACCCCTACAACCCTATAGCTATACCCATTACGTTCTGTATAGGTCGAGGTAAGTATAACCCCTACAACCCTATAGCTATACCCATCACGTTCTGTATAGGTCGAGGTAAGTATAACCCCTACAACCCTATAGCTATACCCATCACGTTCTGTATAGGTCGAGGTAAGTATAACCCCTACAACCCTATAGCTATACCCATCACGTTCTGTATAGGTCGAGGTAAGTATAACCCCTACAACCCTATAGCTATACCCATCACGTTCTGTATAGGTCCAGGTAAGTATAACCCCTACAACCCTATACGTTCTATATAGGTATACCCAATCACGTTCTGTATAGGTCGAGGTAAGTATAACCCCTACAGCCCTATAGCTATACCCATCACGTTCTGTATAGGTCGAGGTAAGTATAACCCCTACAACCCTATAGCTATACCCATCACGTTCTGTATAGGTCGAGGTAAGTATAACCCCTACAACCCCTATACCCATCACGTTCTGTATAGGTCCAGGTAAGTATAACCCCTGCAACCCTAAAGCTATATATATACCCATCACGTTCTGTATAGGTCGAGGCAAGTATAACCCCTACAACCCTATAGCTATATATATACCCATCACGTTCTGTATAGGTCCAGGTAAGTATAACCCCTACAACCCTATAGCTATATATATACCCATCACGTTCTGTATAGGTCGAGGTAAGTATAACCCCTACAACCCTATAGCTATACCCATCACGTTCTGTATAGGTCGAGGTAAGTATAACCCCTACAACCCTATAGCTATACCCATCACGTTCTGTATAGGTCGAGGTAAGTATAACCCCTACAACCCTATAGCTATATATATACCCATCACGTTCTGTATAGGTCGAGGTAAGTATAACCCCTACAGCCCTATAGCTATATATATACCCATCACGTTCTGTATAGGTCGAGGTAAGTATAACCCCTACAGCCCTATAGCTATATATATACCCATCACGTTCTGTATAGGTCGAGGTAAGTATAACCCCTACAGCCCTATAGCTATACCCATCACGTTCTGTATAGGTCGAGGTAAGTATAACCCCTACAACCCTATAGCTATATATATACCCATCACGTTCTGTATAGGTCGAGGTAAGTATAACCCCTACAACCCTATAGCTATATATATACCCATCACGTTCTGTATAGGTCGAGGTAAGTATAACCCCTACAACCCTATAGCTATATATATATACCCACCCATCACGTTCTGTATAGGTCGAGGTAAGCTATAACCCCTACAACCTCCTATAGCTATACCCATCACGTTCTGTATAGGTCGAGGTAAGTATAACCCCTACAACCCTATAGCTATATATATACCCATCACGTTCTGTATAGGTCGAGGTAAGTATAACCCCTACAGCCCTATAGCTATACCCATCACGTTCTGTATAGGTCGAGGTAAGTATAACCCCTACAGCCCTATAGCTATACCCATCACGTTCTGTATAGGTCGAGGTAAGTATAACCCCTACAACCCTATAGCTATACCCATCACGTTCTGTATAGGTCGATAGTATAACCTACACCTTAGCTATATACCCATCACGTTCTGTATAGGTCGTATAACCCTACAACCCATAGGTAAGTATAACCCCTACAACCCTATAGCTATATATATACCCATCACGTTCTGTATAGGTCGAGGTAAGTATAACCCCTACAACCCTATAGCTATACCCATCACGTTCTGTATAGGTCGAGGTAAGTATAACCCCTACAACCCTATAGCTCTATATATACCCATCACGTTCTGTATAGGTCAAGGTAAGTATAACCCCTACAACCCTATAGCTATATATATACCCATCACGTTCTGTATAGGTCAAGGTAAGTATAACCCCACAGCCCTATAGCTATATATATATACCCATCAAGTTCTGTATAGGTCGAGGTAAGTATAACCCCTACAGCCCTAAATCTATACCCATCACCTTCTGTAAACGCTCTGCTAATAAAAAACAGTTTTTGCTAAATTGAATGCAATACAGCTTAGTGTGGTTATTTTCTATTAATACACACGGTTGTCTGTGTGAGTCATCTTGGTCTATAAACAACACTACCCCGTTTTACTACACAACATAAGATAACTATCTTACGATTTTTAGCAGGTGAAAGAGACATCATTGTTACTATAAATAGCCCTGTTATTTACTACAAGACAGTCAAACTGGTCTAGGCAGTTTTTACAGCTACATAATAGGTGAAAGGTCAATCCTAAAACGCTTACAATCGATTTCCATCATTAACTTTACTGAATAAATTTTCATTAAGCAGATCCGCTTTTGTCCTCGGTATCTAGTAATGGACATAGCTGCCTTTAGCTCGTCTTTCTGAATGCTACATATCATTTTCACTACTACTCCAATTCAAAGTAAGGAACTGCAACAAACTTCATACACAGGTTGGATAATCAAATGCTCATGGATGTGTACTGCTGCATCCCCTCCACTATCACCATCACCATGCGGATCCACCACTACCACCATCACCATGCCCTAGTTACCTAAGTCATCTAAGGACCCCCCAATTAAGGAGGTGGTGGAAAGCCAGAATACCTGGAGAAAAATCACAGATCTGCAATCACTTTTTTATTGATCTGGCAAATCACAGACTTGCAATTTACTCTATTATTGATATGGCAGCTGCACCACATGGGTTTCAAACTTGCATCCCAGAGGGCTTGCCAGAACATCTTGACCACTCCGCCACCATGTTTATCTATAGTTACAATACCCTTGTGTTACCTGGCTATAACGATAGTGAGAACAGTATCCCCTTTCTCTGTAATACCTGTAGCTGACCACCCACAACACAGTGGACCTAAGTAGTTCACACTTACACTGATCAGGATTTAGACCCCAATTACACCCCTTTTATGCCCTCTTTGGTCAGTAAGTGAAGTATTAATGACAGACCTATAAGATTCTCCTCAATCAAAATTTTACAGACACTTAAACACAGTGTGTAGTACAAGTATAACATGACAACTACTTATCAATCCATCTACAAGAAAACACCCTAAGTTGTATGAGATAGATAGATGACCTTTGACCCGTTCTCAGCACAGGCTGAGTTATGTTTGAAACATGTTTAATGGTCTGACCTCTGACCTCAGTCGTTAGGATGATGTGTGGCATGTGCCCAGAAAGTCATAAACTATTGTGTGAAATATGATCCTTGTAAGTAATGCTCCTCTTTACTGACAGACCTGTGTATTCCTCAGGGAGAGTTCAGACCAGAGTTCCTTACTCATTACCTCCCCTTGATTATAAATGACAACACAGGGTGGAGCTGTCTCTATCAGTAATTGGGATCCACAGGGGGTCTGCTTTCACTTTCTTTTTTTACTGGTCCTAATTTAGTTTGGATGTCATCTCAAAGTTGACCAAAAGTGAAGCTCAAAATTAGCAAGCACACCACTGCTATAAGCAGCTGGCTATCTGTGTTAATAGCATGATACGGCTGCTCATTGTACAGATGTCGGCTGCTCATTGTACAGATGTCGACTGCTCATTGTACAGATGTCGGCTGCTCATTGTACAGATGTCGGCTGCTCATTGTACAGATGTCGACTGCTCATTGTACAGATGTCGGCTGCTCATTGTACAGATGTCGGCTGCTCATTGTACAGATGTCGGCTGCTCATTGTACAGATGTCGACTGCTCATTGTACAGATGTCGACTGCTAATTGTACAGATGTCAGCTGCTCATTGTACAGATGTCGGCTGCTCATTGTACAGATGTCGGCTGCTCATTGTACAGATGTCGGCTGTCGGTACAGATGTCGACTGCTCATTGTACAGATGTCGACTGCTCATTGTACAGATGTCGGCTGCTCATTGCACAGACATTGTACAGATCGACTGCTCATTGTACAGATGTCGACTGCTCATTGTACAGATGTCGGCTGCTCATTGTACAGATGTCGGCTGCTCATTGTACAGATGTCGACTGCTCATGTAAGATGTGCTGTCATGTACAGATGTCGGCTGCTCATTGCACAGATGTCGGCTGCTCATTGTACAGATGTCGGCTGCTCATTGTACAGATGTCGGCTGCTCATTGTACAGATGTCGGCTGCTCATTGTACAGATGTCGGCTGCTCATTGTACAGATGTCGGCTGCTCATTGTACAGATGTCGGCTGCTCATTGTACAGATGTCGGCTGCTCATTGTACAGATGTCGGTGCTCATTGTACAGATGTCGGCTGCTCATTGTACAGATGTCGGCTGCTCATTGTACAGATGTCGACTGCTCATTGTACAGATGTCGGCTGCTCATTGTACAGATGTCGGCTGCTCATTGTACAGATGTCAGCTGCTCATTGTACAGATGTCGGCTGCTCATTGTACAGATGTCGGCTGCTCATTGTACAGATGTCGGCTGCTCATTGTACAGATGTCGGCTGCTCATTGTACAGATGTCGACTGCTCATTGTACAGATGTCGGCTGCTCATTGTACAGATGTCGGCTGCTCATTGTACAGATGTCGGCTGCTCATTGTACAGATGTCGGCTGCTCATTGTACAGATGTCGGCTGCTCATTGTACAGATGTCGGCTGCTCATTGTACAGATGTCGGCTGCTCATTGTACAGATGTCAGCTGCTCATTGTACAGATGTCGGAAAACTATGCATACACAAAGATCACTTCCTAAGTACAGAAAGTCACATGGTTAACACAAATCATATCAGATTCAGCACTCAATTTCACTTGTTTTTCATGTGTAAGCAGATTAAGAGTTTCATTTTCTAGCAGTGTACCAGTATTCAAACTCACAGCATCCAAAAATTATCTCTTTAAAAAAGCTTTTGAAAAATGAGGCGTGCCACAAGATTAATCAAAATGAAAAAAAATGAGTCACATGTACATATATTTTATTCAATTATATAATTAGAGTTCTAAAATTGCTGGTCCATCTAGAACAGAGAAGACTGCAGTATAAACCTGGCCTCAACACAGCTGAACCAATCTATCGGTAAATTCTACAGAAAGCTTCATCACATTGCTTCATCTAAATTAATTTATCAAAATAAGTTGTTAATTTCAGATCAAATAGCATCAAATTAAATAAAATTTTAACATATTAAAATTAACTGAATTGGATTCTTAACACAAACTTAATCTAAAAAACAACTTTGCTAATGTAAATGCATGCATCATTAGATGAAAAAATCTGATAACTCAAGTTTTTCAATCCAAGACATTAAACACTAAATAATCTTGAACAGTGCTTTATTACCAAAGGTACCTCCTCTATTCATTAAATACAAACACTCACTATTTCACACGATGGGGGGGGGGGGGGGAACTGAAGCTTAAAATACTAGTTCTTGCTAACCTTATGTGGTTATATTACAATTATTGCCTATAACATAAGGACTACCTATATTTCAGTGGTTTTCATTTAAAGATGCTCCACTGCCGACAGCGCAGAAATGATATTCATCATTTGAACAATAATTAATTGGTGTTTAATCGTGTGTATATATGTCTACTTAGCACAAAAAATAATATAATTAATTTTTGCAATTAAATATTTTTCATATTTTTAACTTTAAGTAAAACTAGAAGCTCAAACTTTTCAAAGGTGATAATGGTGTAAAGTAACTGAAGAAAGATACTAAATCGTCTGATCCTATTTTTGATAGTGAAAAAATACCATTTGTCCGCGGAGGTCCCGTGGAGCAACCTTAGGTTCCTTCCGCGGAGGTCCCGTGGAGCAACCTTAGGTTCCTTATATTACAATATTACCTAAATTGGTTCATTATTAAAACTTTTATTTATCTTCCCTTAAGATTGCAATATCACCCAAGGTTCTGTAAATTGCTTCATTATTAGAACTTTTATCTAATTATATAAGTCAACAGTTTCTTAAGAAAATGGATTTAAAGGGCACATCGCAACTCTGTCAAAACCAAAAAACTCCAAACCTATTCTACACACTACTGAAGGGCTATATCTTACTAAGATCCACATTACCCTTTGTTTTCACCTTTTACTGACATTCTTATCACCTGACCAACAATACTGACTGATTGACGATTTACGATTGTGTCAGTGTGCTCGTTAACCACACAGGTGAGACATTCGGACAGGTACATGATAAAACGGACCCTTGAGGCTCAGACATAGAAATAACGGAAAATCTAACCAACACAAAAAGATATATACAACAGTGAGATGAGTCTTCACTCTATTGATGCCACATGACCATTGCAAACAGTGAATAAATACTAATTTTAGCGGTAGTCTGGTAGGCCTAGTATAATGACTAAACAAGACCATATCGTTAATCAGTGATTTAATGACAAAATCAGCCAGATCTATTGTATGTACAACAAATCCTATACAGTCTGTCGACTCAGAATTGAATTAAATAGATAGCTATCTACAAACACAAACACCGATATCTAGTAATAACAGCTCAGGGATATGTTAACGTTTACACCAAACCAAAAACTCGCATCCTATCTAAAGATTGAAAGATTACTTTGTGTATTAGTGCTTTACACAAGGTTTTTTTTATATATGTGTATATTGTAAATTTTCTTTCAAAAGTTTCTGACAAGAACAAAATTAAAATCTTGTAATAGTGACAAAAATCATGTTGGAAGATTGCATCATTAATCTTATAATGGAATGTTCACTTCCCATCATAACACTGAAAATAATCCATTTGTTTTCAATGTAATAGCTATAGAACTTCCATTATAGGCCTTGTATTGCTATCCAAGCAATATATTCTGAATTTTTATAATTATATATATTATAGAATTATCTTTTAGGTAGAACTGATTGTGAAGTTATGTGTTTTCAAGTTTAATGTCATATAATTTTTTGCAAAACCAACTTAATCAACCTTCAAGAAAATATAGGCATCAAGGCATCTCTGGATTGAGTACAGATCAGCATAAATTAAAGTACAGATGATGGTGTCATATTCAGAATCTGAGCATCAAGGCCAAGGGCAGTTTAGGTTGCTAACACTCCTCTACCAACTCCTGTTTGTTACACTCCTAGGTGATCAGTTTCTACTCCCGTTATTAACATCCTACCAGGGAAATAGGATTTGGAGTGTAAATAAACCTTTATCTCTATAGATGCATTTCTATCAAGGCTTTATATTAAAATTTAGACCACTTTATAAGTGATACGACAGAACCATGCACTTTAATGTGATTGCCGTCAACACATTGCATCCTCATAAACCGTCACTGATCCACAGAATTCAACACCAAAACACTTTTATGTGATTCGGTCTGTCTGCGTGAGGACATTGTTTCTGAATGCAAATCAATAGGACTTCATGGACTAGTTAAGTAGATATTCACTTATAAGAAACATTTCACACCATTTAGTTTGATTATCAGGTTTTGGGGGTGATTCGTTTTGTTTCTGCTAACTATATGTATTACAAAATGAAATATGGTAGTCATAATTTGAAAAAATAAAATCTGATAAAAATCAAGCACACTTATGGAACGAAAGCCATAAAGTGTTTTAAACAAAACAAATCTGTTTTTATCACTTTAACCTCATGAATGCCACTGGGGGGAAAAACGAACAGTCATCATAATATTAATGAATGGTTGGTACAGTGCTCTAGATCTGTAAAATGTCATGCAATGTTTATTCATCATATTTCTATTCTCTCGACATTTACATTGATCCACCTATGTATTATTTCATTGCATTAACCATACACATTTTTAATAACATGAAAGCTGCACATAAAAGATAGGCTGAACATGTAAATGTTCAGGAGTGAATAGATAATTTGAAACTTTGGTGGCTTGTATTATATATGATATCTGGAGCTACATGCTATTACACTGCCTATATCAATCTATAGATAGGGGAAGTCCTAATTTAATTTCACACCCATTAATAATGTATAGGTCTGGTCCGGTAGACTGACAGTGGTGCCACTATAGGATAGTGACTAGATCTCCATTACAATCTTCAGCATATAATGGTCATAATCTCTGATGGACACGCCAAGGAGTGGGGGGGATAGGAATGGAAGTCAGACAAGTTCAGACTCTAAAATTAACCATCATGATGGAGACAGTACCATACACTGTACTACCAATGTAATTACATGCTCTGTAGCCTGATTGTATATATATATCAGATAGCACCTACCAATTTATGCACAGGTGTAATAACCAGCTGATTAGCATAATCAACTAATTAACAAGTTGTCTATGCACCATCAGTGGTTTACATTAGCATTGCCCTTAACTTTTTCAACAATATATCAATTAACACTTCTAATTTAAAGTAAATTCTTCAAAAGCTGTTGAGCTAGAGCTTCAGAACATATGCAATTTTACTTCCACATGTATAACCTTAGGACTTGACGAAATCTAAGGAAAGATTTCAGAAAATATCAATGCAATGCATTAACACCTGTGTGTGTGAGATTGTACGCAGAGTTACTACAACTGTACCTGATATCACAACTGCACTTTACTGAACAGTTCACCAGGTACACCATCTTCTCTCCTAGCTAAATGACACAATCTTTTACAACCAAGACAGGTGTTTTAATTCATACATCTAGACAAGATATAGCATTCTCTATAATATTACAGTAACTTGTAAAACAGAATGTCACAGTGAGTCCCGACCAACATATCTAGCTGGTATAGCCAGGTTTACGGATTAAACAAGTTTTAATTACTATAAATTAAGAAGGATATCTGTAAGTATTGTTAGATATATGGACCTTAATATACAAACAAAGCAAATTGAATAATTTTACAATGTACATGTTCAGACTCCATATCCCACACACATGTATACATGTACATGCATAAAGCACATATGTGCGAATTAAAAACCCTACTTAATTTGAACCTCAAATATCTTTTTATTTAAAATATTTTTACATCAATTAAATATTTATTAGTTTTTCAGGTGAATCACAATAACACTGATGAGTCATTCTATTCTAACACACACCAATTACTATACCAGGTATTCTGTAGTGCTGTAATGGAGCATTTCAGTAATTAATGCATGCACGCCATGGAATACAATACTATTTTAATTTATTACACAAACAAATATAAAAATAGTTAGGTTTTCATATGGACTGGAGCTTTATGGAAGATCTAGCTACCTCATTCTCAATTGAATACCAGCACTTTCAATATTAGTCAAATTAACCCTATAGTAATGCTGATTTTTTTTATCTTTAATATTTAACTCTCCGTTCTTCCAGAAAGAGGATTGACAAATCTGCTGAAATTTTGTATACTAGACTGAGTGGCACATGTAATTAATGGTAAGGTAGAAGAGGTTAACCAATCAAATTTCAGTGTTTTTTTTGTCTGTCTGCAGGCTAGGATATCATCATGTTTCTATGACCCCAAGACATGAGGGAGACCACATCTCTCCTCCCGTCCCCCCTCCCCTCCCCAGTATTATCTCTGGCATTGTTTTCTCCTCAGTCATAGAAAAGGCCCAACAGGGGTAACCTAAATGTTAATGTCACAATTCCTGAAACCATCAGACTGACTCCAGAGATTTGAACCAGGGATCTTGTACAACTAGTCTAACAACTCATGATCACTGCTCATAAGCTACAGAAGAATTCCCTTAGATTTTTTTAAAAAGAGTGATATACATATATCTAAGTAATTGTTTGTATTGAGGTTGTTACATGTGTGTGGAATTCGATCGATGGCGATAAATGTTTTATATCTATTAGATATCAAAAATGTATCCCCCTGCAGGTGCCCCAGGGACATGAACATCACTGCCCTATGAACCACACTAGCATGATTCTTCGCTGTTAAACAGATAAACAATTCCCATCCCTTGATGATGCATGTGCATTATCAGGGTCATGTGGTCACACATGCATGATGATAGTTAATGCAAGAGCATGTGACTGACTTCCCTGAAACAAAGGACCCTCGGACAATGCATACACATCACGAATAAATCACTTTGATGCAGGATATGTTTCATATCAGATAAATTCCTACTATCATGTATGGCATTATATGCCACCATAATCAACCTGAATAGAGAAATCTGATACAGACTATACTAAACTGTGTCACCCATGAAGATAGCAAAAGAAATTCCAATATCTGTCTTTTGTCAGCAAGTGTCAAATCTATCAGGTTTAATCAAGATATGAGGGGAGAGGTTTAGACCTTGTCTGGGCCATCAGACATGCCTCACCCAATGTCACATTATCACAATTGATGGGAAGTTAACATTTCGCTTTATTTTTAGATCTAATTTTACAGCATTCTTCAAAAAGATTTCTATTGTTTCATGTGTCTGAAATGCCAGCTCTAACATGGTTACTATTTCAATATGATGTTTGAGATGCATGCAGCATAATTAAAAGGATTTTTTTTTAACTTTTTTTTTTCTAAGACAGTATGTGATATAAGTACTTTTAAGTCTGCAGTCATAAGTGCAACCAGCTGTAGAGTCTGAAATATATGACTGATCAGACAAGTTGAAAATTGGCACTTGTTGGTCTGGAGGTGACAACCAGACTCTGGGACCTCTGGCGGTCTCTATAGAGTGACTCTATTAGAGTCTATAAATCCAATCAACCAACTAATTCCCCAACCTGACTCTAGATTGAGGAGATGGCAGCCAGCCCCTGACAACCAGTCCAACCACACAGCAATAACTAAAAATTGCCATTAGAGATGACATTGGTGATCACCTCACCAGGTCCCTGATCCTGAGTCTTGGTCTGGAGTGAACTCCCCCTCAGGGGTAGAATTTAACTTTTTAAGCCACTATCCATTTTTGGCAAGTTGGTAAAATTTCAACTCGCCAAATCAGAAACTTGCTTGCCACTTTGAATTTTGTATTGAAATCAACCAATTCATTGATAACTATTTTATTTATTTATTGTATATAACAATAAATGTTTTACGTTTTAGTGTCGCTATATAAGTGTAGTTTGACAACTTTTTATTTTCAGAATGACAATTATTTAGCATTTTGTGCAAATAAAAAAAATATTAAAAAACTTATATATGATTAAAGTGTTTTTGTCTAAACTTAACTGCAAATAACAGCAGGATTTATACTTGTCCTTTTTCATCTTGTGCATGCATTGCAATTTTGTTATGTCAGCCATTTTAGCAAACTACTTAAAACATTCGGAAGAAAGATTTTTCACGGAACACCTCTAAACTTTTCCATACCAAATCAATGTCGCTGTTTTTGAGACGCTTGAAAGTATACAGTATTTCAAAGTGTCGACAAGACGCTGCATTTGGAATGTTGTGCTTTCGATTCACGATTCATTTAGGCTATAGTTTGGCACACAATTTAGGACAGGTGTATTGATTGGAAAATTTAGTAACTATACATATGTATTTGAAATGACGAACGATGCACCCGCTCGCCAAAAAATGCAAGTACAATATTTTTCCACTCGTCATTTCAAAAACTAACTCGCATTTGGCGAGTGTGCGAGTGTTAATTTCGAACCCTGCCCCCTGTATACCGATTGCAGACTCTACAATTACTGTTTTCAGTATATCCAATTAAGCTTTTTAGTCATTTTTGTCGACAACTTTACCAAACTGAAGGTTCCATTTTACACTCATTTTTAATAGAGTCTTCATCCCTCCAATGCTTATTATGTCATAACACAGGATCCAACAACCTGACTTTATAACTTGAATGAGGACTGAGGAGGGAGTTTTAATTGTCATCCACAAATGAAACCGAAGTAAGTTAGAATGTATGTCTGTCCTATAGAACCTGATCTACCCTTTAGTGTGTAGTTGTACTATATGATCAATAATGGATGGATTTCGAGATACAGCCTCCACTGGTAGTACAGAAGCTTAAGGTGAACCTAACACAGAGAGGTGTGTTAGATCTTTATATAAACACTTACACTGCAGACGCTGCAGTCCAGCCAAACCAGCCCAGTATCAACCTATAGTGGAGTATTGGTTTTGCCAAAAAGAGCAGAAATCAATTCCTGAACCTTTAGCTTGAGGTTGGTCGTTATTGGTAGGAGAGAGCCTATATAAATGTGTATTGATTTCAATTTTGGTAATTTAGCTGTAGGTGGAAGCTGGAGATTGGCTCTCACTGACACAGTTATTGGCTCATTGCATGCTGTTTGACGATTCTTTAATCAACTACTAGCTCAAATGTTTGTTACTTTACAGCAGGTTATATTGATTAAAAGTCATTTCCCTGTATCAGCTTAAATTCATGGAAAACATTAACATGCGTGTTTGCACCTCAAGAGACAATAAAATCAATAGAATCTAGTTCAAGGTCGAAAGTAGTACTACTACTAGTTTCATTTTTAGATGAATGCATCATGAATAACTGAATTTTCTAGTGGTAAAGAGATTAATGCTGCTACATTTCTTTGTAAAACATAAATAGTTTTATAAACAACATTTAAAAACTTGGACTTCATTATTAAAAGATGGTCTAAATTATATATCAACTCTTCATTCTTAATAAGTGGTCAAGCGATTGCAAAAGCCTTTCAAAAAAGTTTCTATTGTAATTGTAACATCTATATCTATATAAAGTTTGTAATATATACATATGTACCTTAAACCTTAATACCATTATTTAGTATATATGGCTTTTTTTCTACATTCAAGAAGCAAAAATACTGCTGTATAAAATTCAGAATTATATGAATGGAAAACAGGAAGCAAGACTGATATTTGCTGTATTCCTATACATGCATCTGCTGTATATGTGTGGTACATACAAGTAGCACAGATGCTAATTCCAAGCTCTATTGCTGTGATAGTACTGTTTTATCTACACTAACTAGTATGCATGCATACGCGCTGCTACGTGTGATGTACAGTAGAGTTATGTATGAAGCCATCACAAGTGTCCGACCTGATACGCCTCAATAACAGAGCCATCCCCTACACCAGAGAGATCGAGCCACAACAGTCAGGCCCTGCAGCAGGCGATGCACACAAAGGAAACCAAGATAATGTAATTATAATGAGAACAACATCTTTCAGATCTTATCTTCTCCAGCTTATAATAAAATTTTATTAGCCACTTTGTAAAAAATTTAAGATGGGTGGAATTTTGTTTTAAACATGACACCATGAGAATCTCCTTACAGTGATGAATTTAGATAGGGTTTAAGTCTGTAGAAGATACATCATACTCATGTTGATAGGGTCAGCCATTACAAAAGATACACCATGTAGCTTATAATATCATATTTTATAACAAGAGATATTATATGATTAGATTATATACGCCATGCATATGTGTACAGCAGTCATCAACATATCAGATGGAGATGATCAAAATACAAGGTAACAATTTAAGTTAATTGTGTGTGCAAGATTAACTTGGCTCATGAATATAAACTTCACTCTAGATTAATTTTCTTTTGATGGACACTAATGATTATTAAATAATTCAAAAACAAACAAAAAATAAAGTGCCAACCTGAAAATAATATTAAATTAAAGGTAGATTTTGTAAGTTTGTTGTATAATTAATTGACCAAGCACATTAAGTTTATATATATACCAGTGGATGTACTTCAATCTCTCCTTGTCTGAAGTAAGTATATTTTCCTGTTCTCAAGTACCTCCACTGTATTGTAAAGACAAAAACCCACCCACCACCAATTGCTCCTTTTGATATATCTGGTCTGAGAGAAATAAGAAAAGATGTATCAAATCTGGAACTTACTGTATCTAAGCTGCCTTTAGCAATTTATAACACATTGATCATTACACGTAAACATGTACAGTATACGTAAGATGATGAAAACCTACGTAAGATTGGAGAAAACTAAACAGACATGTGTTTGAAAGACTGCACTCTGCAGTATGTTAAACAATCAAGCTTTAAGTCTTATATAAATTTCTGAAGCAAAAGATGGATCAAATTTTTGTTTCGTTTGAAAGACAAAGCAAGCAAATTCTTGCTTTCAGGTAAAAACTGTACATCAAATTTCTCTCCTACCCAATACCTTGCTGATGCCCATACCTACAAGATAATATATAACGCACAGAGTACAAGGGTGAATTGTGCCAAAAAGATAATTGTTTCATGTCTATAGTACTAATCTCTGTACCAACAAGACCAGCCTTATTGTCTAAGTTATTACATGGTCTCCAGTAGATGAAGCCCCATGAAGTGACATCCTTTTGTAAATCACTACCATCTTTGTTTAATTAAATACCTTCAATGATGATATGTTTTGCATTATCATATGAAAAGTTATGGAAAGGCCTGCATTTCTTATTAGGAGAAAATTCCACTGATTTATATTTATATTTTGAATGAAATTTGAAATATGGTAAATCATTGACATTGTATGTCATACAGTCAAATCTAGAATGAAGACTCATCAAGGCAGTCTCTATACAGAGGTGCATGGTCAGTCTGCAGGTCACTACTGGTTTTCCTAACTGATAAACTATGTTCAGTATGTTGTATTATTTGAGGATGCGACAGAAGAGGATTATAATTAGGGGATTTATCCTAATTTTTCCCAACAAATATTGATCAGTGAACTGATTAATGATGCAGATTCCACTTGTTTGCAATCCGTCAATCTGATATCAACACTGTTAACTGATCATTAGGCATGATTCACAACACAAGAATTCCCCTCACCATAAAACATGTACTGCCAAAGGGTTGGGAGACAAAAGGCCACTAATGGCCTTTTTCTGTAGTATTGGAGAGTATAGCCCCCCCCCCCCCCCAATGCAGTCTTTGTCTTCCAATGTAGTTAGTACAACAACATAATATATCTAAAGGTCAGTGTTTTCTTGTATTAAACCATGCAGTACTAAAAGATTTTTTTTGTTTTAAGTGACATTGATCATTTTTCAAAAATTATAATTATATGAAATCTAAGTTCCGCAAGGCACATATGTTACGCCACATGATCCTTTATTATTTTTTTATTAATTAAAGTCCTAATTTGAATTCAGAACCAATATATGTGAAAAAGTGTTTGAAAAAAAATTAAAAGTAAAAAATTGATGATTTTAGGAATGTTTTTTTCCAATTAAAACGTGTTTAATGAATTATTCAACAACAAGAGAATACTGCACAACCATCATGATAACAATTAATTTACAAAAAAAGATCACTTCAAATTTAAATCATATATACAAATACATGCTTGCACAGCATGTGTAAAAATATATATCACATCCTTCATAATTCACCACAGATTTGTCAATAATAATTGACTATTATACATGTACACACCGTCTTCAAATGAAAATTTTACTGTTTATTGATGTCGTAAAGAAATGTTGAAATCAAAGTTGTAAAGGAGCAAAAAATATAAAAAAGAGATCTTCTTAGGTGTCAGATATACAATAAAATAACTGTAGGTCAAAAGTTCACCTGGACATTTAACGAGTTGTATGTACAGATTGTGTACACCTGTACTACATTGAGGTTCAGAATGACCATCTAACACACAGCGTAGGGGAGGGGGAAGGGGCTGACACAACTAACATTATAACAATAACTCTGAAGTAGTCTGAATGAGATGACCACCCCTCTATTTCACCTGTAGAAATGAGCTTTGACTTCAAAGAAGTCACAGGTAGGGTTAACTAACAATAAAGTACATTTATGTGCTGGCATTTCCGTTACTGGTGACATGATAAATGACTGGTACTACTGTTGGTCACCTGACTGGACAATTGTCCAGTACTAGTGAGTCCCAACTACCACACCCACCTACAGGTAACAGTGATCAGACCCCCAGGTGACCCTAAACTGACCAAGGCTCTGATGATCAGCTATGTAAATCAATTTTACAGAAGTGTTACAGTATCAACAGTCATCATTTCATCATTATCACACCAACAAGAAGGAAATAAATTCATATGTAATAGAGCAACTGTTTCAAAGTAAATTATAATGACAAATCTTTGAAAATAATTACAAAAGAATTGCTTATATTTTATGTATACTACAAATGGCTAAGTTGACAAAGCTTAAATACTTCTGTGGCAGGTTCAGCCTGCACTCTGCAGGCTCCTTCTGTATGTAAAATAAATTGCAAGCTAACAATGTTAGTTTACTAGAGCAGTGTAAGCTTATGATTATAAGATATTACACCTGTGTAGTTTAGACTTGTGTTTACTAGCTAGAGCACAGTAGTAAAGCTAACAAGACTTGTGTTAATTTGGTCAGTCAGCCTCAGGCTCTTGTTTACTGCAGCTTCAGTCTACAGGTATATTACAGGTATTAGCTGGAATTATCACACAATTATAGGGGTGTCAGACAATAAAATGGTCAATTTATGTAACCAGTCACTGTAAACATGTAATCAGCTACAGGTCATTCCCAATGTGACTGCATGCTACACATGTATTTAAGCTGTACGGTAAGTGCACATGTCCATGTTGCATTTGATGTGTATATCTGGTCACTGTAGATGAGAATTATAATCAAGTTGAAAATTCCATAATTTTGCCAGATTTAAAGAAATTATAACACTATGTGTGTAACTGTATGTCTCAATTATTAAAACTAAGAATATATTCCTCAGTATAATTTCATTTAGAAAAATATCAGAACTTTAGCATATATCATCAGGTCACAAATAGTAACTAATGGTGTGTAGTTTTATTTCAACTGATCACAGGATTAGAGATCTTTTTCATTAAGGCAAAAAACATTTGAAAATATCAAAGTTCATTATTAAAATTACACTTAAGATAAAAGGAGTTTACACTCCTAAACTGACTCAGCTTTATATAAATTATATTATATTTGTGGTAAAATTATCTGTTTATCTTGAATGATTTGA
Organism: Argopecten irradians; assembly: GCF_041381155.1. Classification (NCBI taxonomy): domain Eukaryota; kingdom Metazoa; phylum Mollusca; class Bivalvia; order Pectinida; family Pectinidae; genus Argopecten; species Argopecten irradians. Next base: position 54,266,609 of record NC_091135.1, read on the forward strand.
AGCCTTTATGTGTCATCTATCTGTCTACAGAAATGGTATCTTTTTGTCTCTGCTGGAGCTTCCATCAGATGCATTCGAGCATTTTTCTTCTACAATTGTTGACTGCCATTTGCTGAACTTCATGAATATTTAATGAGTACAAATGAAGTCACGACATGGCAAGTGTTGCAGCAGAAAAACCATTAATTTGTGGAGTAATATTTTACAACTCCTCTCAACAACTGTCAATAAAAACCCATTCTGTTAATGGACTTTTTTTTTCTGTGACAACATCTTCAGGACAATGTATTACAACATTGTTAACAATGACCATTCATTGACAAATAGATTGAAATTACCGTATCATTTGACATGTAACTCCCATGTATGCTCATCAATATTAAATTAGTTGACATTGGTTCTACAGGACTATAGGCCTATATGGGGTCTTGCCAGCAGGAATGCAAATCTAGCTATCACTGAATCAACCCCAATATTCCCTGGGCCAGAAATGTAATTAAAAACTTTTGAGCTAAGAAAACAATAATGCTGTACCAATGAGGCTGAATATTTTATAATTCTCATTTGCATTATATACCATGCAACTATGTTCTCAGTAGATCTATACAAATCAGCACATGATATAGCAAATGAAATATAATTCAAGTACAGTGATAGAGAAACTGCTTCGCCTTCCATAACATTATCACGGGCATCAATCCAATCCTGGCAGACTGGTATCACAGTTGGCACATTGACTTTGTAGTGTATCGATGATCAGCAATATCATCATAACCTGGAGAGATATGTGTCAAGGTCACCCAACATTTCTCAAAATTCAGAATTTTGTTAGTTTCACCTGAATTAACTCTGATTCAATAAAATATTTTATTTTTTTCTACTGTTATTTTATTTCAAACTTCCGCCCCTTTACAGTCTATGGAGAGTATACTCTAGTGTCACTTGGCAAATCCAATCACTGTATAAACGAAAAATGCAGTTTTGAAAATCAATAAAAACATGAACCTACCTTGAAAATTGTTCGAGTTGGTGATGTGAAATTTCAGACCGATGACCCGATGCTGCATGTCTTCGTAGTCCAGTCGTCTCCCTTGTCTGATGTACACATTTCCACGGGTATCCACTTGGAATGTATCCGGAAGAGATGATTTTATCAAATTATACTGCTCCACCCCAGCTAATGGGGGCGGGGATGATGCTATACTGAACATAGCCTTACTGCTAGGCATACTCTCGGGAACCTCGTACGTTTTCTCAACGCGGTTAATAACAGTGGATCTCTTGGATAAACGACGGGACTGACCATGAAATGACACAAATTTTAAGGCTCTGGAAATCACTTTGATTTCAACACTGACCGGGTCACTGGAATGACCAACTGAATCGCGAGCTACAACAAAGATTACGTATTTCCCAGAATCCAGATAACCATTTCTTTTCAGGAACACTTTCCCACTGATAGGATCAATGATAAAGAGACCATTTTCATCTGAAATTTTATAGGAGATTGTTTCATCATCCAGATCAAAGGCACGGACTTGAATAACCTTTCTTCCTCCATAAATTGCTGATCCAAATTCTACAGAATATGAAGATTTTTCAAATTTTGGAATGTTGTCGTTTTCATCGAGAACAAATATTTTGACCACCGCTTGAGCTATTTGACCTTGGTTATTTTCAGCCTGTACAATAATCCTGTAATGGTCGTTTCCTTCCCTGTCCAATGGTTTTCGCGACATAAATTTGATTTCTTCTAATTGACTGTATATTTTATGTTTGAGATGGAAATTATTTGGACCAGTATTGTGGATGATGGAATATTTGATATGACCAAGTGATGATGAAGCATGGTTTCTGGACCAAATATGTCCCATTACTTTGACAGGCGAAAGAGAGGGTTGATTTTCTTTGATTGTACCAATGTATTGTTGTTGAGGAAATGTAAACAAATTTGTTGCATTGTCAACAAAGATGTGCAATATGTCTAGGATTGGTCCACTTGCTAATGCCTCCCTGATGTAGAAGGTAAATTTCTTTCCCAGTGAAGATGTCAGATCAGCCTTGGTCACCAAATGACCGTTGTCCATCGTGAAAAGTGACCTTGCTGTTTTGTCAAAACTTTCCAACACCGGTACCTTTCCAGACACCGATAGTTTTGTAATGACAGATGATAGAGGTGTTTCGAATGGCACATACAAATTTGTCTCTATTTTCTGATATTTTGTACCAACAGTGGAATGTATGAGACATGTCATAGTCATGAGAAACACAAGGTAAAACAAACCTGTATCTACTCCTTTCATCCTCACTGACGCCATGTTGCTTCACGGATCCAACTGAAAATCCGGGAAATGTTGTGTTAAATTTAGATATAAATAAATCCAACATATAACTATCACATTACAAATATGATCTTTAAATAACACACCCGGTTAACACACCGATGTACCACAGACATATCTACAAGCCTCATAAACACATCTCCTGCGAGACCGTTACATTTTGCGGCGAGCTCTCTCAAAATATCATCTGCATCGCAGCCACTCGGAACGCACTGCCTCCAGTCACAATATCAAAACATTCAGCTTAATCATTGATAATCTGGGTTTATACCATACATGTTTAAAACAAACCCATCGTCAAGTACTAGTTCCATTCGACTCACTCACTCTTTCGGAGTAATATCCTTTATCTGTGCATATTGCCTTTCCTAACCGAACCGTGTTCCGAACTCTCTCCCCTGTGTTTCCATTCGAACGACTCAGGTGTCGGAATTTGTCAAGTCCGGCTGCCGTTCTGTTTACCTCCCTCTATGAAGTCGGCAACTCAACAAACTGATGCACGCAGCATTATACGAGTTTCGATCGATAGTGTTTCTGAGCTTAGTCTATTTACATATTATTTATGTAAACCTGAGACAGAAATTTAGCTTTATACTGCTCTCTCTGTTTATGGAACGCCTAGTTTCTCTTTAGGAAATGAACGGGAGATGCTCGGAACGGCAGATGTATGCAAATAGTGTCTTGACCAATGATTGATGGAGAAGGTTATCCTTCATTTCTCAATGAACCGCGACACAATAGACTACTCTATCAAATACACCTGTGTCAGGCTGTGTGTGAGGTGTAAGGACAGATCAAAAGATAATACAGGATTATTCCACATGACTAACATACAATCGACTTTAAAACCGAGCCGATTGACTGTGGTATTGGTGTACACGTCCTAATATAGGTTTTCAATTGTTTTAGATGGGTTCCCCTATATTTCATAAGTTGAGCTTTGCGTTAGTGAAAAATAGTAAAGTAGTAATTAACTATTTATCAATAATTTTGTATTTATTATTTGTTTGAAATAGCTCTTGAGAAGGAGAGTCATGTATATATTTTAATTACCTATACTTAACATCATATATCACATAAAAGACCTTTGACTGCAAAAGAACGCAATGCAATCAGATGTTTTGGAACTCTTTTTTTTCAGTTTTAAAATAAGGAATTAACATATAGGACTAGTCAAGTCCCGTAGAGTAAACTACTAACTCTTTCAATCGGAAGTTTTATGACGATCCAAATAAAAGAATATTTTGCTATTCAGTGTGCATTTAACATTGATACTGACCGTAGGTTTGACTCCCCCCAAAATTTGAGAGACATAGATAATTTACTATTTAAATCTCTGACAATATATACTTGAAATTATGGACATAGTTATGGACTAGACTATATAGATTCCCGAAATGAAAAAGAACCAGTAGAAAATAATGCGAATTTACCAATTAGAAACTTTTTTATCTGCCAATAAAAACACACACCATTAGCTCTAGATATCAATGTAATTTCATAGGGCTCTCTTTGTCGTTATATCAGTGTCATAACCTGTCCGTTGTTATTATAGTTATCATTCTACCCAAAGAATTTATGGCACTGTTTTATGATGTAGACCGTATCGTTCGTTTGGAAACAACCTCCCTTTTACACCTCCCTCAGGATCCAGCGCCAAACCCCTGCATTAAGACATCGTCCATTTATAGGAATAATTAGAATTTGTTGGGGCACGAGAAAGGCAATACATTACATATTTTATGTGGATTGTAAATCATAAAATATTTCAGTAACGCAACATATATAACATCAATCAAGTATAAAAGAATAACAATCATATTAATAAAATGATGTGACAATGTGGAGTTTTAATTGTTCGGTGAGACGCTGACCTACTAGACCCCCTCTTCCCTCCACCGACCACTTGTCCCGACCATCCAGCCCTATATCGATCTAAATCTAACCCCACTAACCCCATAGTAATCGATCGACAGTTTAAAAAGCGGTCAGTTAAAAGTTTCTCGAGAGTCCAGACGCTTCAATGAAACGCATAAATCAATTTTCCAGACGAAAAAGTTTGAGACTGATTCCTTTAGTTTCATTAAAGCGATTTTCTGTGAACACAAAAGGCCGTGAAACCTTTGTCCAGCGCACGGAATCCGCGTGCTGGTCCTGGGGCCATAACTAGGCCCTACAGGGATTCAGCGTCGTAGATCATTGATTAACAGAAAAAACCCAATCTGTCATATGTCAACTGCAGTAATGTCGTAAGACGCCTTATAAGGACTAATGGATGGCACGGTGACCAGTCGCCTGGGTAACCACCGCAAGGATAGGATCATGGTCATGACAGCATCTTAATTCACATCTTTGTTTTACTTCAAAATTATTCATGCAAAAATTCAACTGTCCGCGATTCCTTTCATGTAGTAATTTTACATGAGCATTTAATATTGTACTTTACATGACTATATTTAAAAAAACATCTTTCAGACATATCATTGAGAGTTTACGTCCTTACTGGTATTTGCAAAAGATGAAAATCGGAGAAGAACCCACAGATACACCATGTAAATCGTGAAAAAACCTACCCCGTGTTGGAATTTTATTTTCACCTTGTTGGATCAGCAAAGTACGAGGAACTTCCTATAAGCACAGTTAGGTTATATAAATATTCAGACAAATTGAGCAATATTGATTCCTTGAAGTAAAGTTAATTTTGAAGTGTGCTTTTTTTCTATCAATATGCGTTCTTTATTCTAAATAGTTTTCCTGTTTAAAACCATACTACACGCATGACGTCATTGATTAACAACGCGGAAGAAATCAACACGGATACATACGGTCCTATCCGTTTTAGACCTTGTACAATAACAAAAAATTAGAAATAACTAGAGGTCGATGGTCTATCGGACCCAAAATGATATCCACAAACCCTACATGAAACATAGAAACAAGAGGCCAGTGGGCCTTAGCAGTCAGATGAAGGCAAGCATGGACAAACATAGTACATGTACTAGTTAATTAATACTTACATATGTTAGACATTTTTGTCCAAATCATTTGGGACAAGTTTGGGCTGAATGTCTGAAAGCAAAATGGATGCTTCAAGATGGCAAACATACCATGACAAATAATCTTTTTTCGAAGTAAAAAAAAATAACAACAATGTATTGGTTGTTTTACGACTTTCTAGCTCGATTGCACCATGACAGTGGAACTGCACAAAAGGGAGCTAGAATATGTGCTGAACAAGATCACGACCGTGATTTCGGACCGAACCGAAAAACAACGTTTGGTCAAGACAATCTCATTACCATTCAAGGCTAAGTTCAGCTCACACATGTTGATGGAAACGAAATTAATGTTAGCATGATTTCAGAATTTCGGGTCAGATGATGTAATAAATAAATTACTAATGGCTTTTGCGCCATGGTTTTATACAGTTTCAATAAGGTTTGAAATGGTTTGAATGCCCTTTTGTTTTGCGAAATTTGATTTGAACATAAAATAATAAAGAAAAATATTTTTAACTCATTTGAAATACTAAAGTGTTTTATATGTTTTAACCCAAGTCACAAGATGCACGCACCTGGCGACCGTTTATGAAATTATCCATACGACCAAAACTTCATTAAACACACTTGAAACCATCGATGATCAAGGAAAAGGAAACTACTGGGTTCAATCCGTGTGATGATGTGAAGGAGTTCATGTTATTATATTACTAGACACAATTAATTAGTCACTCAGTGTCGGACCGAAATTCCGGATACTTGTAACAACCAGGGATGTCGTCATATCGGATAGATAGGGAAAGTTCATTATAAGTACTAAATACCGGTTACAGTCGTATAGAATGTGTTTATCTTATTCATCTCATATTGGCCAACTCTGACCCGGAGTTGACGAAGGTTGGCACGCACGTACAAATGCACATATTGATATATATTCGTATTATATGATAATAACTTTCTTATTTTGTTACCTTCCTCAAACAATACTCGTTTTGATTATTTAAGATATAGCAGTAAAACACTAAGTGAAGATCTTAGGACAAATTATGTTACCAGTCTGTGGAGATCAAGTCAACACATCGTCACGATCATGTACATTTGTATGGTCTCGTTATTTGTATTAGATCACTACAAATACCCAGAGAGTCTGAACAATATCTAATAAAACGCATTTATTCATGAACGTCAGCAAACATTTAACACGTTCTCAGGAAATTTGATATCTTTTTTTTCATATTTTGCAAAGATGCGATGGTATTGACAAATACATCAAACACAAGATTTAGGTTTTCATTTTTTCCTCCCTTAAAGCTCAGAAAAAATACGATACACACTGTTACGTGATTAAGCGTCTCCATGGTTACAAAGACTCACAGAGAACGAGACCAGTCAGCCGAAACAATAAGATGACAGATTGGTTTCTAATGACAACCGTAATGGATGCTAGGTTTGTTTCCATGCCGCGATTCTGATTACCTAAGGGACACGTCATTCTGAAGTAACAAATAATAAAAAGGAAGCATTAAAAGAAAAAGATAATTAGATATTTTTTTACTCAGAATAAATTTGTCAGCAGTCGGCTTTGGTATTCCAATGACATCTGTGGCTGGGAATGGCGGATCTAGAACATGGGTTTGTTTAGCATAGCAAGGAATGCCGACGACGATGATAAAACTCAAGCTTACATGTAGCGAGAACCGAGGAAACAGAACCATGTGTTCTAGAAACGTAAGCGTCTTCTATTAACGACGTGTTGATCCAACCTTGGGTTAATTAGTCCTCGTGTTCACATCGTTTGAATGTCTGCTTTGGAAGAAAAACGGACATTTGTTTTGTATAACAACCATCAGAAATAACGAGAAAGAGATCGACACCAATCACCACGATAAAGAGATCGACACCAATCACCACGATAAAGAGATCGACACCAATCACCACGATAAAGAGACTGACACCAATCACCACGATAGAAAGATCGACACCAATCACCACGATAGAAAGATCGACACCAATCACCACGATAAAGAGATCGACACCAATCACCACGATAAAGAGACTGACACCAATCACCACGATAGAAAGATCGACACCAATCACCACGATAAAGAGATCGACACCAATCACCACGATAAAGAGACTGACACCAATCACACACGATAAAGAGATGACACAATCACCACAAAAGACGACACCAATCACCACGATAAAAGATCGACACACAAACCACATAAAAGATCGACACCAATCACCACGATAAAAGACTGACACCAATCACCACGATAGAAAGATCGACACAATCACCACGATAAAAGACGACACCAATCACCACGATAAAGAGATCGACACCAATCACCACGATAAAGAGACCAATCACCACGATAAAAGATCGACACACAAATCACCACGATGAAAGATCGACACCAATCACCACGTAAAACGACACCAATCACCACGATAAAAGATCGACACAATCACCACGATAAAAGATCGACACCAATCACCACGATAAAGATCGACACCAATCACACGATAAAAGATCGACACCAATCACCACGATAAAGAGATGACACCAATCACCACGATAAAAGATCGACACCAATCACCACACGATAGAAAGATCGACACCAATCACCACGATAAAGAGACTGACACCAATCACCACGATAAAGAGATCGACACCAATCACCACACGATAGAAAGATCGACACCAATCACCACGATAAAGAGACTGACACCAATCACCACGATAAAGAGATCGACACCAATCACCACACGATAGAAAGATCGACACCAATCACCACGATAAAAAGATCGACACCAATCACCACGATAAAGAGATTGACACCAATCACCACGATAAAGAGATCGACACCAATCACCACGATAGAAAGATCGACACCAATCACCACGATAAAGAGATCGACACCAATCACCACGATAGAAAGATCGACACCAATCACCACGATAAAGAGATCGACACCAATCACCACGATAAAGAGATCGACACCAATCACCACGATAAAGAGACTGACACCAATCACCACGATAAAGAGATCGACACCAATCACCACGATAAAGAGATCGACACCAATCACCACGATAAAGAGATCGACACCAATCACCACGATAAAGAGACTGACACCAATCACCACGATAAAGAGATCGACACCAATCACCACGATAAAGAGATCGACACCAATCACCACGATAAAGAGATCGACACCAATCACCACGATAAAGAGATCGACACCAATCACCACACGATAAAAGATCGAACCAATCACCACGATAAAGAGATGACACATCACCACGATAAAGGATCGACACAATCACCACGATAAAAGATGACACCAATCACCACGATAAAAATGAACCAATCACCACGATAAAGAGATCGACACCAATCACCACGATAAAAGAACAACCCAATCACCAACGACATCACCGATAAAGAGACGACACCAATCACCCGATAAAGATCGACACCAATCACCACGATAAAAGATCGACACCAATCACCACGATAAAGAGATCGACACCAATCACCACGATAAAGAGATCGACACCAATCACCACGATAAAGAGATCGACACCAATCACCACGATAAAGAGATCGACACCAATCACCGCGATAAAGAGATCGACACCAATCACCGCGATAAAGAGATCGACACCAATCACCACGATAAAGAGATCGACACCAATCACCCGATAAATCGACACCAATCACCGCGATAAAGAGATCGACACCAATCACCACGATAAAGAGATCGACACCAATCACCACGATAAAGAGATCGACACCAATCACCACGATAAAGAGATCGACACCAATCACCGCGATAAAGAGATCGACACCAATCACCACGATAAAGAGATCGACACCAATCACCGCGATAAAGAGATCGACACCAATCACCACGATAAAGAGATCGACACCAATCACCGCGATAAAGAGATCGACACCAATCACCACGATAAAGAGATCGACACCAATCACCGCGATAAGAGATCGTCAATCACCAGTAACCAATCCCGGGACGACGTAGAAGCGGTGGGGTAGGGGGGGGGTGGGGGGTAGGGGTCTTTTTGCCCCCCCCCCCCCCCCCATTTTCCGCCGAGTGAAATGTTCTAAAAATGCACATTTGAAAGAAAAAATGGTCCTCCTGCACATTTTGTACTTCATTTTAGAAAATTTTCCGCTGCGCGGCGCCTTTTCTAAAACGTTCAAGCACGTAATGTTCAAACCTTTAATAATGAAAATTCAATACACACGAACTAGACTAAAAATATCCATCAAGGGATTATACTATTTAAAAAATGTTTCTTAAAAGATTAATTTGTTTCTATGTCTTAGCAAGACAATCAATTTCATTATTATTTTAAGTTACACAACAATGTGCCGATTGTGTGAATCCGGTATGTTCGGATCGAGCAGGGTTGCATAATATTATGACGAAACTCACAATTATCATTTCTAAATGCAGATAACTTTCAATGGAAAGATAACCTTGATAAGAACGCTTTAAAATCATAAAAATACATTGTAAAACTCATCTCAGCCATACCACATCGTAATATTTTTTCTCAAGGGAGACCCCCGGACGCCCCGAACACCAAAATCTCGCTCATTCGGCGCTCACAAAATGCATCGTAAAACTCATCTCTGACATTCTGAATTATCGATTTTTTCCCGCGACCCCTGGATTCATCAAGCACCAAAAATCCTGCGCCTTCGGCGCTCGCAAAATCATCGAAATACATCGTAAACCTCATCTCAGTTATTCTTTTAAAATCGTAATATTTTTCCAGAAGATACCCCGGACCCCCAAACTCGCACGTTAATTTGCGTATTCGTTAATTTCCTGTTAGCGACGCTAGCCTACTGTCTATAGATGTGTGCAAGGATTATATGTAATGATGCATGAAAAAAGTATATCAAGTATCTCCTGTGGGTGCGTGGGGGGTGGGGGATACGAAATATTGAGGACCTTTGCCCCCCCCCCCCTGGTTTTGGATCTCTTCTTGTGAAGCACCACTCATATTGCATAACATCTGCCATAGTTGCAGCTGGAGCTGTCGAGCTCGGAAAAATGAGTTCTAAATCTAAAACATTCTACCGATTTTCGCGGCTTACTCGCATCAGCGGTCCGAGCGGAGAAAAGGTTTGAAATACGTTTTAAAGGAGTCAGTCATGGCGGCCATCTTAGATTTCGATTTAACTGGAAAAAAACATGATTAGGTTAGAGTCCAACCAGAATCATTTCAGATAAGTTTAAAGGGAATTTTAATAGTGTAACATCATTCGAAATATGAAAAGTCGATGAAGGCTGCATACTTCATAGGTCATCTTGTACCTTATATTGCCAAATTACCTCATGCATGTTGTGGGGTCAGAAGACGTTCATCATCCGTTAAAGCGTGACAATTAAAACGTTATCTTTGCGGGAAATCAGGATTCAGTATGAACATGACACGATTAAAATCTCCTAAGCAGAGGGACGCACGTGCGGGTGCGACCTATCGACATCTCGTGATATTCTTGAGCAGAGTTGTGGACGTCCAACAGCAGTCGTCGGGTGGTCTATTTGCTTGCTTATGATTTATACTACTACAAAAATATCATACTGCAAATAATTCTGCATACCGTATATGGTTGTCGCATGGCAACCGATGAAATTGATAAGGAACGTCAAACCGTTAAACAAATTCACGCACAGTTACTGACAGTAACCATACTGGCAAAACAATCAGACGAGTGTTATGCAATTTTTAAAATTCTTATCTCGAACATTTTTGTTGCCAAATATCTTTGTTGTTTCGGATATTATATGGAAGTCAATGGTCACTAATTGGTTTATTTTGAAATTGTTCTTTTTAATGTCCTCAGGATAAAATACCCGAAATGTAAATCGCCGGAAGTGAACATCACATACTTACTGCACACCATACTTAGCAAGCCCCTTGACAGATTTCACATTTTAAACGAGAGCACACCTATTTATGTGTTTCCTGCCCGTAATCACAATTCCGAAGACTTAGCTAAAGCAACATTGCGCGTTTTAGTTAATAGAAACGATTTTGATTATTTCATTAGAGAGGATGAATGTTTGTCACTAGGGTTCAGGGCAATCATTTTGAATTTAGAAAGGATTATATGTTGAAAGCATTGCATGAGAACATTCACGAAATCTTTATATATTCTAGAGAATGATGGAAAATCAGAAAATGAAAGTCCTTATATCTTCTGTTTAGAAATATGTAACCCATGGCACCACGTCCTTATATTTAACATTTATTCCCAGGTATTCGTCAGGGTTTTGAACTAAGCCATACAGGTTTCAATGGAAGATATTGTTACACATTGACATAATATTAAACGCAAGCCGACGTATGGTGAAAATTGGATTACATACTTTTGAAACGCTAGTTTAGGTACCTTTGGGAAAGCTGAAATAAATCGAGGTCGCCGAAAGGTTTGTCCATGATCACAATTTCACGACGTACACCAGAGTATTTATTTGACAAAAGTCGATATAATTTGGTTAAATAAAAATGTTCAACTCATACATCTGCTGGAATTCAAAAAGGGTTTTCTAATTTCAAAATGAAATAAGTAAATGTTTTTATATCATTAAATTTTACAAATTCTTGAGCATACATCTTGAAAACCATTGACATTTTGCTTGTGCTTATCCCTTGTCGCATGTACCAATACTTTTTAGCGCATGGACTCATTGTTTTACAATGCTGATCCGCCGTATATGAAAGACACAGCACATGTAAATACATCATACATAACAGGTGCTGTTTCACCTCGTGTCTCTTTGGTACTTTGGTACACTTTTCGCTCGTGTAGAAAGTGGCAGGCATATTGAATTTTAGAATGGAATTTTATTATCTCTAAAAAAAGTTTTGACTGCATGGCGCTACAGCAAGAAAATGTCTTAAGTTAGCCCCAAGGCAAATCAGCATTTCCTTCGTCAATACTTGTTCCAGAATTTCAAACCGACCATTATCATGTTTCCTCGTCTGCTTATTGATTTTCGAGACGAGATCAAAGAAACTTTTTATCATGCCATCTTTTTTTCTGAAAGTTTGTGAAATAAAGTGCTATATCCATTTACAAAGACAATATCAGTCTCAAAATATTTCTTGAACTGAACAATGTATCTGACTGTTTGTTCTATGTATAGCCTTTTGGCACATGGATTATATGGAATATTGTTATTCATACTTAGATTCTATAGATTATATCCAAACAAATTATCTTCATGACAAAATATTGCGATTTTTGTCGATAAGATCTTGACATAGCCTATCTTACACAAAGTGAAATAGCTATACATAAAAGTGTATAGATTCAATGAATCAAACACATGTAATTTAAAATATTGTAAAACATACTTATTGATTGATAAGAAACAAATACATGTACACTTCTAGATTTCAGAGTAACAGGTTTATGAAAACACATTTTTTAATTCGGCTAATCTTAATTGTAAAAGAGTCCGTGAATAGTTGATCGTAATGGACTTAAAGCAGCGTTAATATTACGTTTTTGAAGAATAAAGAAGGCTGAAGACGTCAAATGTCGATTTAATTACTACGAGGCCTAATAGCCTGCATAAATTTACCCCAAAGTGGTTAGACGCGGGCAGGGGGAGGGGGACTAGAAATGGGTCTAGGAAGCTATGTCGCCACTTTGTGAATGACTAATGGAGCAGATGGTTTGAAATTAACAAAAAATTACATCACGGAAAAGCAACATGATTATGCTTCGGCATTTGTGCTCTATCTTGTTAATTTAGCCTCGTCCCTAATTGAGGAGCCCTTTAGGGTTATACAAGAAAATCGCATTAGAATGACGAATTATCTGTCCTTTCTGGCTTGTGGGTAAGATGACGTGGAAATGGTGTCGAAAGCCACGGACAAAAGTTTTTTGTCCAGGTTTTAACTCCGATAATAGGATAGTTTTTCATCGTTATGAGAATGTCATGAAATGAGACATTCCGACATGAGACACTGTAACAGCGGAAGAGATGATAGTAACGATGTGTGTGTAAGCAGGGATTTAATATACATTAATAACTTTTGTTCTACACATGTCTCAGGGACCTGTTTGCATGAAACCTAGGTATGGGCTTCTTAGCAGACAAGGTTTCTCTTTGTTATTAAGCGACGCTTTAGATACTCCAAGCGTATTAGATTTCAGATGATTAATAAGTAATCTATGATGGACATTCATCTCGACTGACTACTAGTATAGATAGTCAGAGACCCTACGATTATCGCATGATTCGATTATCAAGTGTGTTGTGATATTAAATCAAAAGGAATAGTATTTCCATCATTACAAAACTATGGTTACTGTGTCTTTAAAATAATGAATTGTTTGAAAATAAGAATGCAAAATATAAACAATAGTAATTGAATTCGTATTCGACTCATTTCATAGTTATGGAATCTTGTCCGGAATTCGAGGTTCACCCGAAGCGACTCTGAAATTAGAAGCACGCCAGACACGAGCAAAACACGACAGATCCATTTTGTCTTTGTGTCTGCGTCCTAATTTTGGCTTCCACATCGACCTCGGGGGAAACAGAGATCTCCTAACATCGCCTGTCTGTCAAAGTGTCGAACTATTGACTGGAATCATCCACTGGTGTCAACTGCCTGGAAACCCATCATTGTAATGATGCACCACACCATGCATTCCCAGACGGAAAGAGAGACAAAGGCATACCATCTCGTATGAACGGTAATGAGAGAGTCCGGGAACCATTTAGGAATGGGTGCCAAAAAGTACTCTTTTTTTTAACCAAACTTGTGATGGAGTTAAATTATAATTTTCTTACATTTTCTTTTCAAAACGGAAACAGATATTTTGGTTCGTTCAAAGCGTAAGAAAACCGAAGCAAGAAGATTGGAAAGCTTTTCTACAAATTACTCAAATATATGATAAAATCAATAATTCCATTTCAATTTACAACTAAAATGCTGTGTCGTAGTTTCCTTTCGGCTACAAACGCAAGTAAAAAGGAGGCAGAAGATAAGATACATCAACTCCATCGATCTTTAAATGTCTTAATAAAGAAAACACACGCATGCCTTCGAAATGAAAACCCTTTACCGTGAAGGTGCGACTTATTTATGGACTTTTTTTAGCACCGTCACTGGAAATATTGGTCTTTTTTTTACGATTCAGCAATCCTCCTCATATACTCTTGCTGTTTGATGTTTCTTGATATCCACCTTTACCTGACTATGGATGCTGATGTCTTGGCATGTACCCTCATTTGACCTTGAACGGGGGATTGTCTTGAAATGCGCCATCAATTTACTCTGAATGCGTCATCATTTGACCTTGAATTTCGATGTCCTTGACATGTGTCATTATGACCCCTAATGACAGTGTCCTTGACATTTATTTTTTCTTTTGACGCTGGATGTCAGTGTCCTTGACATTTATTATCTTTTGACCCTGGATGATAGTGTCCTTGACCTTCTCATTTGACCGTAAATGTTTCTTGCCATTTACATGCATTCTCATAGGACCATGATCCTTTTAATTTGCATCCTTATTTGACCTCTAACATCAGTGTCCTGGACATTTTTCATCATTTGACCTTGAATGTCAGTGTCCTTGACATACGTTATTACATATCCCTGAATGAAGCTCTAGTAACACAGAACAAACATTACACAGAGACAGAGATTGCCTTACAGTTGTAATACGGTGTGTCATTAACAATGGAGTCCATTAATATTACTCTCCAGGACATAAGAATTAACGCAAGAACGCGTTGACTAAATCAATAAACTTTGATAGAGTCTCGTTATGTGGGCCAGGCGCTGTACTTCCAATGCATATACACGGTATTTCTGATGCAACCTGCTTTAAGGTTTCAAACCAATAAACAAATCATGCCATTTCGGAACATACCGGTATAATATAATTGTTTTGATATATCTACGATCTCGCGCGCACGAGCGCCACGTTTGATATGGGGGACATTATATAGAAAGTACAAAGGCTGATAGGTTTATACAGGCGTATAGTTTTATCAGCGCACAGATAAGTCAGACTAATCTAATTCCGTGTAATAGAGTTGTATCATTATAAAATAGGAAAAGGAGACAATGTCGTCGTGATGATCCGTTTGGCTCCAAACTTATTTACAAATTCACGATCACGTGGCTTGTCCTATACAAAATTTAATCCCCGGTGGTTATCCTAAAATAAACTGTTGCGGGAAGGCGTAATGAAATTATATCACTTATACCACACTGTACAGCTACAAAAAGTATCTTATGTCTTTATCTTTTATCTTGAAAATGTAAGTGTCTGGGAAATGATAACTCGTCAGGAGTGCAATTATATCGTTTTCCACTACAATACTGGCTACTGAAAACGGAACAGTAGTTTAATAAACATTGACTACATGAACACGTTCACCACACATACAGGAAAGTCTATGACTATTTTAAAAATATTTATCAAATATCTATCAAATACACTTTAATTTTGAAAATGGCAGACCACGGCGTGAACGCGTCACAAAGGTACTAAAGAGTTCAAATGCAGAAGCATCATAGCCTCTTTTTCTTTTTTATTAATTTCTCATCGTGTTTTGTTCTATATTGTGAAGTATTGGGTTTTACTGATCTCAAAGTAATTGAACGTGTACATTTTAAATTTTGCAAATTATTACTTGGATTAAAAGCCAGTAGTCCTAATTGTATGGTATACGGAAAGCTGGGTATTACCTAGTCCGCTAAACCTGCCTATATTATTAGGCTATTTATTTTTTATTTTTTTTTTTTTGCCTAATATATTAGGGGGGAAAAGCCTAATAATATAGGCAGGTTTAGCGGACTAGGTATTACTCCACTTGAAATTGCGGTTAACACAAGATTAATTTCATATTGGTCACATTTGACCCATTCTTAGAGCAGTAAATTGAATGTCATTTTAAACAGACTTACATTCACCACTTTGAACATAAAACCTGTTACATATGTATGTTTTGTAAAATCTATACGGATGTCGTCCCTTGTTCTAATGGAGGCCATGTTGTGCTTATATCCACAGAACTACAACTCTAATACGTATATTTGAATTTCTTTTCTGATAATCTTTTTGATACCAACGGGCTTTCTTTTAATTTGTATTCCTGTTTTAGAGACGATTCATCGAGACATCACATCCGGTGATATTTGCTACCTTTGGTTTTTATTCTAGCTCCTATTAATGTATATATCATATATAGTACCAAGATTTGCCTTTCTTTATTGAATAAGATGTTGTTGAATTAGACGTTGTTGAATAAGACGTTGTTGAATTAGACGTTGTTGAATTAGACGTTGTTGAATTAGACGTTGTTGAATTAGACGTTTCTTTGTGTTTTGCAAAAATGACATTTCGATCTTCACTTCATTACTTTTGAAATATTTCAATGAATTCTTTTATTGTATTGATGATGTTTGATTTTTTAGCATTAAATGTTCCGGATACGTTGTTCGTGTCGGTTATTTTATTACATCGATCGCGGTTCTTGCTTTGAACCTTTGTTCGTGAGACAAAACAATAAAACACAAAATGGGATTTTGGGTGATAATTTGGTATAACCTTCTGCCCGATGTCTTCATAAAGCATTTCGCATTAATGTTAATCGCATTGAAACATTCAGATCAGGATTTATCGCCGCGAAATTGCTCCGAAACGTGTTTTTTAATAGACAATAAAATAACTCATCATTCCTTGGATATTGCTTGGCTACCGTTCGACAGTTAAGCGCCTGTGTGCCTTAGATTGGCGTTTTGCTGCTCAAACAAATCCTTCGCTAACGCGTCTGTATCTAATGTAAACGTTGTTTGGATTCGACACGTGCTTTGGTGATATATAATTTACAATCAATAGAATTGGAGCCAAATTGGATTCCGGTTGCCGGTGATTGAAATAGTCCAAGATATTGGCCCGAATTTTAATCTTGAATCAATAACGTTATTCAAGCTCAAGGAGCATTGAATTGATACCTGAAAATATGCTCTGTGGTCGATTTTCGTATCGAAACAATGGCTTTCAACAACGTCAACACGATATTAGCAAATTGTGTAGAGAGATTGGTTGATGCTAACCTGATCAATCAGTACCAATCAAATGAGACTCTATACAGTCAGATATTTGGATTATATTGTATGACTCTAATCACGACATTATACTTTTACAACAACTCAGTAGCAATTGTCTTGGTCGCAGAAACGTTTCTTGACAGCATGTGACAGTACAGATTCGTTAAACGCATTATTGACCAAGACATTGGGAATGAACTCTGTTGGAGGGCATCTATAGAAAATTGCAAATACTATCGACCCGACTAATGTTAATGTTTAGGGCACCAATAAGACACTGCAGCCTTGACCACCTGACTAACCACTGGGGCAGATCTAAGTGACTCGTACAGTGTAGCGGTCATCACTAGATTTGAAAAGACGTCCCCTTTTGAACTCTTCGGCTAATGAGCTCTTTGTGCTGAATCTTGTAACGTGTCATACTCAGTATTTGATAGAGTTTGTAAAACAAGTGCTGTAGGATTAATTTCGTCAATTTATGATTTGACGTGACTACTAGTAATTAATGTTGAGAACAAAGCAGTTGGTGATATTTTTACCAATTTCACTCTTGTTATAATATCTCCATAAACGATTTCTTCCTCGCAATCATATGACCTTGGTTGTTGGTGTTTCTTTGACAACTGTAATTATACGACCTTAGCTGTTGGCGTCTCCTTGATATCTGCACTCAAATGACCTTGGCTATTGGTGTCTACTTGACATCCGCCCTCATATGACATTGGCTGTTGGTGTCTCCTTGACAACTGCCCTTATATGACCTTGGCTGTTGGTGTCTCCTTGACAACTGCCCACATATGACCTTGGCTTTTGGTGTCTCCTTGACAACTGCCCACATATGACCTTGGCTGTTGGTGTGACCTTGATAACTGCCCTTATAGGACGTTGGCTATTGGTGTCTCCTTGACATCCGCCCTCATATGACCTTGGCTATTGGTGTCTCTTTGACAACTGCCCACATATGACCTTGGCTGTTGGTGTCGTCTTCTTGACAACTGCTCTTATATTACCGTGGCTTTTGATTACGTCCGCACTCATATGACCATGGCTATTGGTGCTTCCTTGACAACTGCTCGTATATTACCGTGGTTGTTGATTACATCCGCCCTCATATGACTATGGCTATTGGTATCTCCTTGACAACTGCTCGTATATTACCGTGGCTTTTGATTACGTCCGCCCTCATATGACCTTGACTTTTGGTGTCTCCTTGACAAGTGCCTTTATACGACCTTGGCTGTTGGTGACTCCTTTACAACTGCCCACATATGACCTTTGCTGTTGGTGTCTCCTTGACAACTGCTCGTATATTACGGTGGCTGTGGATTACATCCGCCCTCATATGACTATGGATATTGGTGTCTCCTTGACAACTGCTCGTATATTACCGTGGCTGTTGGTGTCTTCTTGACAACTGCTCGTATATTACCGTGGCTGTTGATTACATCCGCCCTCATATGACTATGGCTATTGGTGTCTCCTTGACAACTGCTCGTATATGAACTTGGCTGTTGGTGTCTCCTTGATAACTGCTCGTATATTACCGTGGCTGTTGATTACATCCGCCCTCATATGACTATGGCTATTAGTGTCTCCTTGACAACTGGTCGTATATGACCTTGGCTGTTGGTGTTTCTTTGACAACTGTCACTATACGACCTTGGCTATTGGTGTCTCCTTGACATCCGCCCTCATATGACATTGGCTATTGGTGTCTCCTTGACAAATGCCCTTATATGATTTAGGCTGTTTGTGTCTCCTTGACAACTGCTCGTATATGACCGTGGCTGTTGGTTACATCCACCCTCATATGACCTTGGCTGATGGTGTCTCCTTGACAACTGCCCTTATACGACCTTGGCTGTTGGTGTCTCCTTGACAACTGCCCACATATGACCTTGGCTTTTGGTGTCTCCTTGACAACTACTCGTATATGGCCTTGGCTGTTGGTGTGACCTTGATAACTGCCCTTATAGGACCTTGGCTATTGGTGTCTCCTTGACATCCGCCCTCATATGACCTTGGCTGATGGTGTCTCCTTGACGACTGCCCTTATACGACCTTGGCTGTTGGTGTCTCTTTGACAAATGATTACATATGACCTTGGCTGTTGTTGTCTTCTTGACACCTGCTCGTATATTACCGTGGCTTTTGATTACGTCCGTCCTCATATGACCATGGCTATTGGTGCCTCCTTGACAACTGCTGGTATATTACCATGGCTGTTGATTACATCCGCCCTCATATGACTATGGCTATTGGTGTTTCCTTGATAACTGCTCGTATATGACCTTGGTTGTTTGTATCTCCTTGACAACTGCTCGTATATTACCGTGGCTTTTGATTACGTCCGCCCTCATATGACCTTGACTTTTGGTGTCTCCTTGACAAGTGCCTTTATACGACCTTGGCTGTTGGTGACTCCTTTACAACTGCCCACATGTGACCTTTGCTGTTGGTGTCTCCTTGACAACTGCTCGTATATTACCGTGGCTGTTGATTACATCCGCCCTCATATGACTATGGATATTTGTGTCTCCTTGACAACTGCTCGTATATTACCGTGGCTGTTGATTACATCCGCCCTCATATGACTATGGATATTGGTGTCTCCTTGACAACTGCTCGTATATTACCGTGGCTGTTGGTGTCTTCTTGACAACTGCTCGTATATTACCGTGGCTGTTGATTACATCCGCCCTCATATGACAATGGCTATTGGTGTCTCCTTGACAACTGCCCTTATATAACCTTGGCTGTTGGTATCTCCTTGACAACTGCTCGTATATTACCGTGGCTTTTGATTACGTCCGCCCTCATATGACCTTGACTTTTGGTGTCTCCTTGACAAGTGCCTTTATACGACCTTGGCTGTTGGTGACTCCTTTACAACTGCCCACATATGACCTTTGCTGTTGGTGTCTCCTTGACAACTGCTCGTATATTACCGTGGCTGTTGATTACATCCGCCCTCATATGACTATGGATATTTGTGTCTCCTTGACAACTGCTCGTATATTACCGTGGCTGTTGGTGTCTTCTTGACAACTGCTCGTATATTACCGTGGATATTGATTACATCCGCCCTCATATGACTATGGCTATTGGTGTCTCCTTGACAACTGCTCGTATATGACCTTGGCTGTTGGTGTCTTCTTGACAACTGCTCGTATATTACCGTGGCTTTTGATTACGCCCGCCCTCATATGACCATGACTATTGGTCCCTCCTTGACAACTGCTCGTATATTACCGTGGCTGTTGATTACATCCGCCCACATATGACCTATGGATATTTGTGTCTCCTTGACAACTGCTCGTATATTACCGTGGCTGTTGATTACATCCGCCCTCATATGACTATGGCTATTGGTTTCTCCTTGACAACTGCTCGTATATTACCGTGACTGTTGATTACATTCGCCGTCATATGACCTTGACTGTTGGTGTCTCCTTAACATATGCCCGTATATGACTGTGTCTGTTGGTATCTCCTTGACAACTGTCCTTATATCACAATGGCTGCTGTTTATATCCACCCACATATGAACTTGTCTGTTGGTGTCTCCTTGACATCCACCCACATATGACCTTTTCTGTTGGTGTCTCCTTGACCTCCATCCACATATGAACTTGTCTGTTGGTGTCTCCTTGACATCCACCCACATATGACCTTGTCTGTTGGTGTCTCCTTGACATCCACCCACATATGACCTTGTCTGTTGGTGTCTCCTTGACATCCACCCACATATGACCTTGTCTGTTGGTGTCTCCTTGACATCCACCCACATATGACCTTGTCTGTTGGTGTCTCCTTGACATCCATGCACATATGACCTTGTCTGTTGGTGTCTCCTTGACATCCACCCACATATGACCTTGTCTGTTGGTGTCTCCTTGACATCCACCCACATATGACCTTGTCTGTTGGTGTCTCCTTGACATCCACCCACATATGACCTTGTCTGTTGGTGTCTCCTTGACATCCATGCACATATGACCTTGTCTGTTGGTGTCTCCTTGACATCCACCCACATATGAACTTGTCTGTTGGTGTCTCCTTGACATCCACCCACATATGACCTTGTCTGTTGGTGTCTCCTTGACATCCACCCACATATGACCTTGTCTGTTGGTGTCTCCTTGACATCCATGCACATATGACCTTGTCTGTTGGTGTCTCCTTGACATCCACCCACATATGACTTTGTCTGTTGGTGTCTCCTTGACATCCACCCACATATGACTTTGTCTGTTGGTGTCTCCTTGACATCCACCCACATATGACTTTGTCTGTTGGTGTCTCCTTGACATCCATCCACATATGACTTTGTCTGTTGGTGTCTCCTTGACATCCACCCACATATGACTTTGTATGTTGGTGTCTCCTTGACATCCACCCACATATGACTTTGTCTGTTGGTGTCTCCTTGACATCCACCCACATATGACTTTGTCTGTTGGTGTCTCCTTGACATCCATCCACATATGACCTTGTCTGTTGGTGTCTCCTTGACATCCACCCACATATGACTTTGTATGTTGGTGTCTCCTTGACATCCACCCACATATGACTTTGTCTGTTGGTGTCTCCTTGACATCCATCCACATATGACCTTGTCTGTTGGTGTCTCCTTGACATCCATCCACATATGACCTTGTCTGTTGGTGTCTCCTTGACATCCACCCACATATGACTTTGTATGTTGGTGTCTCCTTGACATCCACCCACATATGACCTTGTCTGTTGGTGTCTCCTTGACATCCACCCACATATGACTTTGTCTGTTGGTGTCTCCTTGACATCCACCCACATATGACCTTGTCTGTTGGTGTCTCCTTGACATCCACCCACATATGACCTTGTCTGTTGGTGTCTCCTTGACATCCACCCACATATGACCTTGTCTGTTGGTGTCTCCTTGACATCCACCCACATATGACTTTGTCTGTTGGTGTCTCCTTGACATCCACCCACATATGACCTTGTCTGTTGGTGTCTCCTTGACATCCATCCACATATGACCTTGTCTGTTGGTGTCTCCTTGACATCCACCCACATATGACTTTGTCTGTTGGTGTCTCCTTGACATCCACCCACATATGACCTTGTCTGTTGGTGTCTCCTTTACATCCACCCACATATGACCTTGTCTGTTGGTGTCTCCTTGACATCCACCCACATATATGTTCACATCCACCCCATATGACTTGTCTGTTGGTGTCTCCTTGACATCCACCCACATATGACCTTGTCTGTTGGTGTCTCCTTGACATCCACACATATGACCTTGTCTGTTGGTGTCTCCTTGACATCCACCACATATGACTTGCTGTTGGTGTCTCCTACTCCACCACATATGACTTGTCTGTTGGTGTCTCCTTGACATCCACCCACATATGACCTTGTCTGTTGGTGTCTCCTTGACATCCACCCACATATGACCTTGTCTGTTGGTGTCTCCTTGACATCCACCACATATGACCTTGTCTGTTGGTGTCTCCTTGACATCCACCCCACATATGACTTTGTCTGTTGGTGTCTCATTGACATCCACCCACATATGACCTTGTCTGTTGGTGTCTCCTTGACATCCACCCACATATGACTTTGTCTGTTGGTGTCTCCTTTACATCCATCCACATATGACCTTGGCTGTTGGTGTCTCCTTGACATCCACTCACATATGACCTTGTCTGTGGTGTCTCCTTGACATCCACCCACATATGACCTTGTCTGTTGGTGTCTCCTTGACATCCACCCACATATGACCTTGTCTGTTGGTGTCTCCTTGACATCCACCCACATATGACCTTGTCTGTTGGTGTCTCCTTTACATCCACCCACATATGACCTTGTCTGTTGGTGTCTCCTTGACATCCACCCACATATGACTTTGTCTGTTGGTGTCTCCTTTACATCCATCCACATATGACCTTGTCTGTTGGTGTCTCCTTGACATCCACCCACATATGACCTTTTCTGTTGGTGTCTCCTTGACATCCACCCACATATGACCTTGTCTGTTGGTGTCTCCTTGACATCCACCCACATATGACTTTGTCTGTTGGTGTCTCCTTTACATCCATCCACATATGACCTTGTCTGTTGGTGTCTCCTTGACATCCACCCACATATGACCTTGTCTGTTGGTGTCTCCTTGACATCCACCCACATATGACCTTGTCTGTTGGTGTCTCCTTGACATCCACCCACATATGACTTTGTCTGTTGGTGTCTCCTTGACATCCACCCACATATGACTTTGTCTGTTGGTGTCTCCTTGACATCCACCCACATATGACTTTGTCTGTTGGTGTCTCCTTGACATCCACCCACATATGACCTTGTCTGTTGGTGTCTCCTTGACATCCACCCACATATGACTTTGTCTGTTGGTGTCTCCTTGACATCCACCCACATATGACTTTGTCTGTTGGTGTCTCCTTGACATCCACCCACATATGACCTTGTCTGTTGGTGTCTCCTTGACATCCACCCACATATGACCTTGTCTGTTGATGTTTCATTGAGAACTTGTCGCTGTTTTCTCCCTGACATCCCTCCTCGGTGAGAGAGTTACACCGATCAAACAGAAAACAGGATAGATATTTTTCAGTAAGATGTTTTGAAGTGCATACGGTTAGTTAAACATTTCCAAGAACTAAAATTATGCCAGAGGATACCACATTGCTTCCCTTCCGTAATTAAATCTACATGACGAAAGCAATCAAATATGTAGACTTGCTGGAACTCTCGGCATGCGAGAAACCAAATTAGGTAGATGAGCCAGGAAGAAATGACGTACAAAAAACAAAACGTTCTTTACATAAGTTCACAATGATAGATCTATAGTCGCTGGGGACACATTAGGGACGATCTATGTCGTGTAGCTAGGGCGGTGTTGAATCTGAAGTTTCTTTAGACTAAGACTTTCCTCCAAGTGGAGTTTGATTAAAGGAAATTGATAAACGCGATAAGTTGAATCTAAATTGCATCCCCTCAAATTATGGCTTGATAAAGACTTAAAGGGATAGGGGAAATTCGCTGTCACGTTTTCTTGTCGAGTTGTTTTTTTAAACATGTATAGCACATAATCAAATTAGCCTCATAGTAACCTTATCATCATCCTCGATAATCCAGGGGTTCCAATCACTTACCATCTCTATACAACATAAGTAATAAGAACACACATCGTTAGTGATCAGAACACACATCGTAAGTGATCAGAACATACATCGTAAGTGATCAGAACACACATCGTAAGTAATCATAAACACACATCGTAAGTGATCAGAACACACATCGTAAGTGATCAGAACACACATCGTAAGTGATCAGAACACACATCGTAAGGGATCAGAACACACATCGTAAGTGATCAGAACACACATCGTAAGTGATCAGAACACACATCGTAAGTGATCAGAACACACATCGTAAGTGATCAGAACACACATCGTAAGTGATCAGAACACACATCGTAAGTGATCAGAACACACATCGTAAGTAATCAGAACACACATCGTAAGTGATCAGAACACACATCGTAAGTGATCAGAACACACATCGTAAGTAATCAGAACACACATCGTAAGTGATCAGAACACACATCGTAAGTAATCAGAACACACATCGTAAGTATCGAACACACATCGTGATCAGAACACACATCGTAAGTGATCAAAATCGTAGTAATCAGAACACACATCGTAAGATCAGAACAAATCGTAAGTGATCAGAACACACATCGTAAGGGATCAGAACACATCGTAAGGGATCAGAACACACATCGTAAGTGATCAGAACACACATCGTAAGTGATCAGAACACACATCGTAAGGGATCAGAACACAAATCGTAAGGGATCAGAACACACATCGTAAGTGATCAGAACACACATCGTAAGATCAGAAAAGAAGTATCAGAACACACATCGTAAGTGATCAGAAACACACATCGTAAGTGATCGAAACACACATCGTAAGTGATCAGAACACACATCGTAAGTGATCAGAACACACATCGTAAGTATCAGAACACACATCGTAAGTATCAGAACACACATCGTAAGGATCAGAACCACATAGATCAGAACACACATCGTAAGTGATCAGAAACACACATCGTAAGGGATCAGAAACACATCGTAAGGGATCAGAACACACATCGTAAGTGATCAGAACACAAATCGTAAGGGATCAGAACACACATCGTAAATCGAATGATCAGAACATACATCGTAAGTGATACAGAACACAGAACACACATTGTCAGGGACCAAAACACACATCGTAAGGGATCAGAACACACATCGTAAGTGATCAGAACACACATTGTCAGGGATCAGAACACACATAGTAAGGGACCTCCGGTTTTATAAGCATTTCCCTTGGCTTACTTCTTTTAGGTGTATACTTTTAAACATGGTGTGTTTTTGCATCAACACAAAGTTAAAAACATTATATCATGGATTGATGTGACCAGTTTTCCCGATTATTGTTACTTAATATGATTATTGGAAGGATGAAAACAGCAATTTTACCTGGTTTTTCGAAAATCAGACATTTAAAACCGAAAGTGCATTTTTTTTTGGGTGATATATAAGTTAAAATATTATTTTTTCTGTTCAAAATCGTACGTAAACCATCTGAAAATTGCTGAACTTTTATTACAAAGTTATTCTACTGCTTTAACTATTTTAAAAAGAGTTTATCTAAAATCCCCTAAGCACATACAGAGGTACATCTGCCGATCGTAAAAATAGCGGAGTTGCCAATCTTTATGTATATATGTTTCTGATATATACCAGGGAGATGAACTTTCACCCTCGAGCATCAACAATACAATATATACCCGATTTACTTAAAACTTATGGTTTGGTAAGCAATGTCTGGAGGTAAACAAACCCTTGACCACAAATTACCACGTACGGCCAGGGGAGGTACATAATTTTCTTGACACTGAACTATTTTGATCACACCTCGTTATTTTTAAATGACTGCACTGCACTCTCCTCTCGAATTGCCACCCGTCATATTTATCCGGTCTCAGTATGCACTTTATTTAATGCCTATATTGCATTTTCCTCTGAGTTACCATTACCTCCGTAGTTTCCGCTTCCGTTTGTCGTTTATTGTGATGTCGCAAGAAAGCACTATTCTTTCGCTGAATGGACCAACGTTTAATTTACTCCTGCACCTTCGTATTCTATTTTCCCCGCCGTAACTCGCCGTCCATTAGACTGTCTGGCCTAAAATAATGACAGGCGTATCTAGATCATATTTCTTACAACTAACGCGTGTCACGTAACACCATGATTCCAGTGCACTTTACGTATATCCTGGCGCGTCCACCATGATCACGTATTTGCACGCACATGTGCCATTTGTGATGATAAACAAATAAATTCTGGGTCAACAATCGATTGACAGTTTTACGTAAACCTAACAGAGCTGTCCCGTTAAAATAAAAGTACACAAGGTTAGTGAATTCCCTAGAGAACGATATTTAATGGTTACGAATGCCTTTCACAGACACTAGAACTGTCAATTTCTTAAAGAATATAGCATACGCTAATGTATCGCTATATCCGTCCATCCTTTACATTTGTCCACTATTAAGCCCCCTACGACAAAGCTCTTTGCGAGTGGGGATTGTTTCGGAAGTAACAAAGTCTTTTTGTTATCTCTTGGAAATCTATCCAAGTGTTACCTTTTTGAATTTTCAATGCAAAGTCTGGTACATGTACATTGTTCTTTGTTTGGTTGTTTTGCTGTCAGTTTGCTTTAAAAGCAATATCAACGGATCAGTTGATATGGAAATACTCGGAAGTTTTCTTGGTGATATACGATATGATACTGTACGTTATATGGGGTCAGTTAGATATAAGGCCCTTATATAAGTTGAATTCCCTTCCGTGAAAAAAGGTACAATAAAATTTACTTCGATCAATACCATGCTAGAGTAGACAAAACATATTTTGAGTTACTCTAAATCACGAATTTTATGGTGTTGATTTAAATTAAGATCTACTCAGAAACATCACGAGAGAACACGAGAAGAATATTGTATAATAGTACAATAGTAATAGATCTGTTTCATCATTACGATACGTCGTTTACAAGTAACCAAAATAAAATTTATGTTTTGTTAGAATAGTAACAAGCTAAAGATTTTAGCAAATTGTGTTTCAAATATCACTTCGCTAAAATCAATTGTCTACCGTATATGCGGTAAAAATGTCGTTTCTTCCCAAGACAAATTAAATCTTAAATATAGCGATGAAATGTTATCTTGGAATCGTCAGGTACCAATTGTAGTGTACTGGGAGCATCTGGATCTACGGCTGCTGATGCTGAGAGTTTCCCGCGGGTGGTATAGGGATACAGAGACTGGAGATTATCGATCTATCAATGTCTGGGGAACTATTTGTCTGCGACAGAAAAAAAATCCAGTCAGGTCACGGTAAATATAGCTCATTGGCCCGAATAACACTTGTCTTCCTCTAAACATCAAAGATTCATGCATTTCCATCGTCTAGCCAGACGCTTTTTATAGAGGAGATTTCACACAATGAAAAAATCGTTCCGGTGTTGTTTACGCCACGTACAGTATTTCTTGCATATTATTGTGTAGATGATTTCTTCTGAACGTAGACGTACACCAATAGAACTAATCCACATGCGGGTTCTCAGACTGCAATGAACTACATTTAAAGCATCCAACCAACTGTTCGAATTGTATTAAGTAAATGTGAAGACGAGGTGATTTGAAAGGATATCATTAGTACATAGGTTCGGCATTCGATACCCCAAGCTCTTTAGGCTGTTTTTACCTTAATCTGTTTATATGATAAATCATTAATTGCAAATATCATTGCGCGAAGAAAGCGTATAATTTCTAGTTATTCAGAAAGTGGTACCGTAGTCCCCCAAATCACGTCACTCGTCACACTTGTCTCTCAGATGAAGGGTTGTAATTGACTGTCAGTTGTCCATTGTAGCGAGTCATCTCCATAACAGTTATATGACCTTCATTTTACGCCACGATTGTCAGATTCTAACTATCAAATATGCACATTTTGCATGTAATTGTCTGAAAAGACATGTTTAAACAAAAAGGCGAGATTTACGACGCACGGAGGTGCATTTTAAGCCATCTTGCGAATCCTATTTCCGATTTCAGACGTTTAACGAGTGTCTGCATCAACCGGAAGTGCTTTGGTACCATGTCAGATTATTAATTAGTGACAAATGGTTTTGGGCTGAGGCTGGACATAGTTAAGTCTGCTTTATTGACAATGAAATATCTGTGTATCGAAATTCAATGGCCACAGGGAGCATGATTGTGTCTCTGGCATCGAACATTCTGCATTCACATCACATCCCATCTAATCCCCGGTAGCACGGGGCACTTTGCAACTGAGAAATCCAATAATTGGTCAGCTCTCTACAAACAAAAGAAACGTTACAAAATCACGACCCATATAGAATCCCCTGCCGTTACTCCTGTCTTGGAAACTATGATGATCAAAGTCAATAATATTACATAAGTCCCGATGGAGATCAATTTCATATCAGTATAGATACCGTTCCATCTTTGATAATTTGTTGACCTTCTTGTTTGACATTGACGTCTTCAAGCAGCTTCATTACAAATTTCAAGAAAATTTATTTCTTTTTAATTTTCAATATTCCCGACCGTTCAAAAAATCATTTTCTTAAAAACCACTCTCCAGTATAAACTGAAACCAAACAATCTGTCAACAATTGTGTTGCCTTGGTGACATCACGACACCAGCTCGAGACAAAGGAAATTCCATTGGAGATCAGACAAACGTTTGTTCCAAGAGTATTGATTACAGTGTTTAACAAACGGATTTATGACTCGATTTGAAGGTCTCGTATCAGTTTGTATCGCGAAGCCTGTAATTGATAAGATGTCAGAGTGATGCCGACAAAATATTTCCATGTTTCTGAAATTTAGGAGTCTCGAAAGCAATTAAACGCTACTCAATTTAAGTATGACAAGGCAATTTATAGAACTTTGTTACACATATATACTCATTTTGAATTTCTCTTATTTGCCTCACAGTGATGGTTAACATAGATAAAAAATATTTAAAAATCCTGTTTGGTCAGACGTAAATATCAATTAAATTAACTGTCTCATGTATGGTGATTGGAATTAGATACATCATTCTCAGACTGTGTATTGTACTCATGTCATCAGTGGAATTATTTTGACAACTTTTGTTTATATCTTGTAGAGATTTGTCTTTGTTTACTATTGTCCTCTCAGTTTTGAAGTCAGCCTTCACAAGTTGTACAGTGGACCAGTATTACGTCGTGGTACAGGGACTAGATTTAATATCCACTATAACAGTGGAGTGGTACAGGGACTAGATTTAATATCCGCTATAACAGTGGAGTGGTACAGGGACTAGATTTAATTTCCACTATAACAGTGGAGTGGTACAGGGACTAGATTTAATATCCACTATAACAGTGGAGTGGTACAGGGACTAGATTTAATATCCACTATAACAGTGGAGTTCATGAACCTTGAGCATGTCACAAGTATGGAGACCCGCAGTAACTTTGCTCTACAAGTTAATGTTACAAATTAAAAGAAATGTTCACTGTACCCCTGGGAAGAGCGAAGATACCGGCAATAACCGATAATGCTAGAATATTGTAGACATTAAAACGTTTGACTCTGGACGTTTAACACTTGAAACCTGTTTTTATGTGGTGTGATCCGATGGTGCAGGCGAACTGCTCGATTTTCAGTGATATTCACGTTAGTTTAACCAAATATGTAAACTGTTGAAACTGAACATTTCAAATCTCCCGGGTATACATATACGATTAACTGAATTAACTTAGAGTTTGATAGTCTATGACTTGCTCTCTTTTTGTCATAGAAAAGGCACAAAAGTATATTATATTGTATACATATCTTCTTTCATCTCTCGAAGGTTTAAACTTTCCATATTTACCGAATTCGTTTTTGACATTCAGAAATATGTCCAGCAGACATTTTATTTGCCTTCAACTGTGAAGAGTAACAATTTGTTCTGTTTCAACTTTTATTTGCCTCATTCGGTACTCCACAGACGATTCTGGACTAATTCTGACACGCTGTGGTTTCCATACCAACCTCGGGTCATATGCTTGTTTGGCAAAAAGACAAAACTCGAGTAGTTCCTTTTATTGGTCTCCAATCTGATTATGACAGGAATTTAACAGAATTTGGCAAATTTAAGACCAGAAATTACAATCTCTTTAAGTTGCCCTTCCAGCACCAAAGTCAGTGGGTATCAAAGCCAACATGGATTAAAGGAAGTCGTGCGTTCGCTGCAATGTTCTTTTAACCTTGAAGTTGGGTTTAAATCGTATTGGCACCAAATTAGACGTGAATACTTAAAATGTGATGATGCGAATATAAATTTATGCCATTAAACTTTGGATTTAAATGTCAAATACTTTCCAAATAGTTTTTGTCAACTGTGTGTAGCTGTCCCTGTTGTGATGTGTGGCGAGTGAGGACTAGTGAACAGAGACACCAACACATACTATAGTGTAAAATTCCGTGATGATCTCTGCAAATGGATTTTTTTCAACAAGGAGTGAAATTGATCTCTGAGGACACTACTGTCGTCATTCGGTGCATTCTTCGTTACCATGACAACCGTCGGTTGTTACACAAAACTACCCACATTTGAATTTCGATTCCAGCAGGATGGGCAAAGTCTAGAGATAGACACAAGTGCTATGGAATTTCAGTGGCTAGAACACAAAATTACCCGCATCTTAGTATAGTGGCTGGACTCGACTCTCTATGGCGTTACGTTAATCTAGTTGATCGTTTTTTCATCTCCATGTAATTGAACTATTTTTTTAAATTATATTTACACTTTTCTACTCCAGCTACTACATAGTCTTCAAATAAGAATAAAATTGAATCTTAAGTCCCCAAAGATAGGTCTTTGGTATATATTAAAATATATATATATATACTTAGAAAACACGTACAAAATATAGATCTATATGTGGGTACAAAATTTAGGTATTAAGATCGGATATTTGTCAGGATGCCTTCATCCTCGATATTCCGGTTGTTACTATCACGGTCGTTATATCCACTATAACGACATTGAAAGTAAGCCCGGAGTATTGAGGATGGGACGCCATAGGAACAAACTTTAATAATCCCTTTGATATTTCCGGTATAACGTTGAAAATGGACCTCTGGTCATTTTTCAACGTTGAAAACGTACCCCGAATGCCGTTGAAAATTGAACATGCCGTTGAAAATTGACAGCGTCTAGAGTCAATTCTTAACGGCAGATCTGTTGAAAAATGACCTTGGCAAACTCTCAACGGATGGTCTCTTGAAAATGACTTTAGTGCCTTCACATATGTAGCTGTTGCACAAACATAATTCTCGAATTCTGTTATCGCCATTCCTAATATAAGCCCCCCTTCTGTGCTGGTATCTAAATTACGTAATCACCGTGATTTGAATTGAAATTTTGTATTGTTATCATCTTTGTGTTTTGTGTTGTTGTGTTATGTTGTTATGTTGTGTGATATTGGTGTGTTGTGTTGTGTTGTGTGTTGTTGGATGCTGTGTGGCTGTGTTTTGTGTGGTGTTGTGTTTTTGTTGTGATGTGTGTTGTGTTGTTGTGTGTCGTGTTGTTGTGTGATATGTTGTGTGATGTTGTGTTGTGGTTTTGTGAGGTGTGTGGTTGTGTTGTGTGTTGTTGTCGTGTGGTTGTGTTGTGGTTGTGTTGTGTATTGTAGTGTTGTGTGATGTGTTGTTGTGTGATGTGTTGTGTGATGGTGTCGTGTGTTGTGTTGTTGTTGTGTTTTGTTGTTGTTGGGGGGTTTGTATTGTTGTTGCGTAGTTGTGTGTTGTGTTGTGTGTTGTTGTGTTATGTGATGTGTTGTGTGGTTGTGTTTTGTTGTGATGTGTTGTTGGGTGGTGTTTTCGTGTGTTGTGTGGTTGTGTTTTGTTGTGTTGTTGTTAGGTGGTGTTGTGTTTTTGTTGCGTGGTTGTGTGTTGTGGTGTGGTTGTGTTGTGTGTAGTGTGATATTGTGTGTGATGTGTTGTGTGTTGTTGTGTTGTTGTGTGATATTGTGTTGTGTGGAGTTGTTGTACAAAGATGTTATGTGTCAATAGGATTAGACATCAGGCATAGCCTATCTTAGTCTTCTCATGAGAAGGGTCACTTTTCAACGGGGTCCATTTTCAACGGTCGGTGTAAAAAGTGCGCTAAAGTTCAGTTTTCAACGGTTTTCGGGGTCATTTTTCAACGTTGAAAAATGACCCGAGGTCAGTTTTCAACGGGGGTCCATTTTCAACGTTACACCGGCACCAATCAAAGCAAAATTTCTTTTTATATCATATAATCACCAAGATACAATTAGGTGGGAGATCATTATGCATATCCATTTTCAAATTTAATATGGACATCTCTAATACAAATGAGCTTGTAGACGATTATGACAAAGCTTAGAAAACGG
Organism: Argopecten irradians; assembly: GCF_041381155.1. Lineage (NCBI taxonomy): Eukaryota > Metazoa > Mollusca > Bivalvia > Pectinida > Pectinidae > Argopecten > Argopecten irradians. Next base: position 54,299,618 of record NC_091135.1, read on the forward strand.
AGGATCTGATGTTATAGACTCCAAAACGAAGAGGATTACAGAAACAAGTATTGAAAATCAGGCATACATGTGTTATAAAATGATCCCCTAATTCGGCGAATAATATTGCTACTGTTTTTGGCATTACACAATCCGATTATGATGACGATAAAGACGTTCCGCCATAGACAAGAGGGCCATCTGTGTATTAATATGGTTGGTTTCTACAGCTAAATCGCTACACCAGATCGGACATGGTTCATTAACAACATGAGTGAGGCTGTGGTACACACTGGAATGTGATTATAATACAAGGAAATACCAATTCGATAATACAGGAATGTGGCCAGGGAGGAACAGGACAAAGACTGATTAGAAACACCCTTTATTTTTTCCACTATTGGTCTCTGTGTTTTATTTTCTCCTCTAGGTATTTCATACGACTGCCATCACATGACCATGTCTCTATTGGTCTCTGTGTTTAATTTTGTCTGTTTGTACTGTCTCCACGACAATCGTCAAATGAACCAGGACCTTTGGTGTCTCCGGGCCTCCCGTACCGTCACATCAAACCAAAAATTTTCAAGCTATTATTTCTTTATTTCCTCCAATATTGAAGAGTTTACAGAAAACAATAAGTTGATAAATAAAGAAACATTGTAACATACACACGTTACACACATGTATACATAGGGTTACTCTATAAAATAGTTGATGAAATTCAATAGTAAAATATGTACTTCAGCAATCAGAAAACGATGCTGTCAACTTCGACTTTAAGATCTTTTAAACAAGATGCACTATCTTGCAGTTCGATTGCTTGAAAATTATAATATACCTGTCCATCTCTTCACCTTCGACCTTTTCTTATAATGGATGTTTTTGGAGCAAAAAAAATAAAATAAAACTGTGTCCACATCTTTTTGTGCATATCAATTCAGAAACAACTTTAATATGTCTAACTAATACAACAAATTCTCTATATATGTGTTACATTTCATAATTATAAACACTGTGGGATATTGTCTTGGTGACTTTCAATGTATATGGCCAGAAACAGCTGTGTTATCCTATTACTAGTACAAACGATACCATTTTCTGTCGAAGTCGTTTGAGCTACAATTTTGCAGCTACATTACTAGTACACATGTAGTTGAAACTGTGCTAAATATTACCCGGTATGGTGTGCTGAATTATTCAATAAGTCTGCATCACAATAAATCATTTGTTATATTCAGAAGAAAAAAAATAAAAATAATTTCTGAGCCGCATTAAAAGAGTATTGAGCTCAGCAAAAATATTACTTTATGGAAGTAAAATGACATGAATGCCAGAGTTATCTTTCTTTGTCAGAAATAGAATGACATGTGTGGTCTAGTACACTCATCTCAATTTCCCAAAATGAAACTTATAATATTTTTTCGACAAAGGAATTTTTCTTTAAATGAAGCGTACAGATTTAAGTAAACTGCGAAAAGTGAAATTGTAAGAAATTGAGAAACTTTGTTTTATAATTATTGCAAAATATGCGTCTTTTTAAAACAGAAATTACAATGGGTAATGTATTATAATTATTGTCCCCGTACACTATTTTTGAACCGTGGATTAAATTAATATCCTAAGATGTTGTTTGCAATCCTTATACCTGTATTCAGAGACTTAGATATAATATTATATCTAACTGTGTTTTATAAACGTGCTGAGCCAAATTGAAATAAGGGAAGTAACTCTGGTATATCAGAAAAGAACATTAATATTTCAATTTATTATCGGTTAATCAAGTCAGAAATATCATAATACTGTCTCCTCCGTTTTTATATTTTTATGAGTTGTTTTTATATTTAATATTGGCTTGCTATGAAATATATTCGCCATTCCAGACAATCTGGGTTTGGAAATGCGTACAACAATTCGCCCACAATGTGAATGTCAACATCCGGTTCCGTTTGACAGCCGCTGTCAGTTGTGCACACCGAAACGAAATGACAACCGAGATTACAGACCTCCCACCAGAAATTCTGGCCAAAGTTTTTTCATTTCTACCTGGGAAATGTCTAGGAAACGTCTGTAAGACTTGTTCATGCTTTAGGGAAACTGTCAACATCGATTCCATTTGGCAGATACGATGTGCCTTAGGTAAAAAAGACTGGAAAAAAAAATGCTGGCCGACTGGGTCAGAAATCAAGATTGGCGAAGAATAGATACATGTAATAATGTATCGGATATTTATTTCCAGTGTAGTTAACATGTTTATATCTTTCCGAAGCAAACACAAAAAAATGAAGTTTTGACTTGGTTGATTCATCAAACTTAAGTTAAAAAATAAAATCAATTAAGTTAGCTTTTTAATTGATAGGAGGAATGTAAGGGTTGAATTGTAGAAAAATGAGAGGCTTTGTCATTGAGAATTGAGGCCGAAGTAAACTTGTTAGGGAAAATCCCCTGGTATATACATGTATCTGTTTATTTCACCTGGAAAGCACAAGACCACACCCAGCTGTGTAAGAAGTCATGCAGCTACACAATGCATGGCCTGACTCAAAAGGGGTTAAGCTTATAAGTTATAACCAGAGAGTTTCAAACACTAGTCTGATACTCTATATCTAGAAGCTACCAATAAGTTAACCATAATTACTTGATCTGCATTGGTCACTGGGTATCAAAGCGATCCAAAACCATTACAAAATATAAGTAGATGTACAGGTATCTACACTGCCAGACTAGATTCAAATCAGGATCTCAATGTGAACACTTGTGGATGATCTACCAATTGAGCTACCTGGTCACATGATTGACAGTCCAAATATGCTGGTTGAGGTTTAATACCATCTCATCAGGTCTCAAAATATGGGAGTACAGCTAAGCATGATTTCAAACATATTATATATTCCCTTGTTGGTATTGATGGAAATGTGAAAGAGATTGATTTGTAATTGCATATTATATACAATATATATAGTTATCTATGCTTGCAGGTTTAAGGTACATGTCTATATTGATTGTAAAGTCATAAGTTATGTTTACAGCGAAAATAGTGTTTCACTTACAAAATAATTAATGTGTCCCAAATTATACCGGCTTGCAAAGCCAGATAACTCTGTAATATGCAAAGATGTGGTACAATATTGGTTCATGACCAGTATTGTAGAAAACTGGAGCACACGCCTTTAGAAGCTACTTCGTAACTGTCATGAAGTAGCTACAGAGCAACATCATTATTACTCTTGATTGTTTAGATGGTGAAAAAGAAGACAAAGAAAAAAAGAAAAAACTTGCAGAGTTTCGGTTTGTTATAATGCCGAGACATTGTCGAAATAGGTCAGCAGTATAGTACAGCACTATACTGATGTAGCCACTTTTGATATCATAACGTTAGTAAAGCAAATGTTTTCGTCATGTCTTGTTTCTTTTATTCAGAATACAATTTCACAAACCCTCAAGGATGGAATGGCTCATATCAAGATATATACAAAAAAAGTAAGTTTTGCAAATAGTATATATTTCAGATTGCAGACCATATTTTCTTTGAACATTCAAATAGACTTGATATTTGCAAATTTGTGGTTTTGTAGATTCAAAGAAAACTTAAAAGACATTGATATGTTCTGATACCCTGGTATTTTAAGAAAATTGAAGAAAATACTTGTTTTGATTATTTCACATTTCAAAATTTTATCAACACATTTTTAGGTTTATTTTTGTTTTCAATTGATAATTAGACAATACTGTTCACCATGTAACTAAGTTAGTACAAATTGCTTTAAAGGGTTGGTGTGTGTATATTGGATCTCCAGCTTTAAACATCTATAGAGCTCTACAATACATTTTAATGGTTTTTGTACTATGTGGATTTTGCCTGTCAGAACAATGTGAATGAATAACTGATTTTTGCAGTATTGGTTAAATATGGGTCATTACGAGGACTTTATCAGCGGGATTTCAAACCCTACGGAGGAATAGCACATATAAAGGTAGGTGTAGATATTGTACAGAGACAATGTTTTTGATATGTTAGAAACCTTATTTATTTAATTTTATTGTTATATTACATTGCATGCATCTACTAAACCACAAAAATATACAGATAATAGCAGGTCATGACAAAAGTACACACAGCTCTGTTTATGTTGTATATTCTATCAAGCTTTTGTAGATTGGTGATTGTTTACGTATGATGATTTTACAATGTTTCAGTATGATACGGGTCAGATTTTAGTTTGTGAGTTCTTTGCCCCTGATAACCCCCACATCAAGCTGCCATTGAGGGAACGGAAACTCTTCAGTATATCTATCAACAAAAAGGGCGAGGCTGAAGTTCTATGTCTCAAGGGTTACAAAGGACCTCACACCTGCAAGTTAATACAGGTAACAACATGACTGTAGTCCACTCAGTATACTCCACAGGTGCTTGTAGGCCTCATCATCTTTTCAGGTCCTGAGTTCATAAAAATGGTTGGACAGCCTTGCTTTTAAATTATAAAACACAATTGCATGTACATTATAGTTTACATCAAATATTATATCAACCAGGCCATAATAGATAACTATAGACAAAGACATGGTTAATAGTGATCAATTATGTCACGTTTATTCATAGTTTACTTAAATTTCAGAAACATCAACTTAAACACATTCTGTATGATCAAACACTATTCTATGTTCAATTGGTTGAAGATTTTCAAAGCATTAACAAACTTTTTAAAACAGACAAGTGGGAAGGTCTGAGTAAATGGTCTGCCTTGTGTTTTTCCATTAACTTCTATAATGTACTCCTATGTAGAATTTTATGTGGAGGAGTTCCTCAATGTTAAGGAACATTGAAGAAACTACGATAACATTCGTAAGGCACAGTATGCTAGAGACACATCTCATACATTTATGATTGTTTTTGTTACTGCCATTTGACATGTAGGAACATATGGAATCAGATTCAGATAAGTAATATGTTCCTTGGTTTTTACCTAAATGTATCCATTTCATTTCTTTCTACACAGAAAAATCAAAAGTTGAAGTTCAAGTGCCAACAAACTTCAAACCACCGACACCCAAAAGGAAAAGAAAAGGTGAGTGATTAATTTCATAAAGAAAATGTGTTTATGACTAGAAGTTTTTTTTTCACAGTTAAGATATATATATTTCTGTGAAGATTTCAAATGATCTACAAGCTACATTGTAGTCAAAGCAAGTTTTTTGTTTACTTTTTGTAGCTAATAACTTTGACAGATATTGATCACTTGTTTTGTTGGTAAGGACTCCTTTTGTAAGGAGATACATATTAGAATTAAAGCTAGCTTGTTATTATTTGTTTGGTTTTACAGGAGTTAGAAGAATGGCTAGTTTCTAAACAAGAAGATTTCTCAGATTTATCAGTTATGAAATTTGAAGAATATTACCTTAAAACGTAAGTAATAATCTTTTATACAAAGATTAACCGAGTATGCTTTGATGTATCTTACTAAATTCTAAGTGCTTTTTATACACATAATCTCATAATAGTAGTTCTGTTTAACTTGGCTCTTGTCCTCATTTGATTCTTGTTGCCCATCCTCACATGACCGCGATTGTTGGTTTTCTCCTTGACACCCATCCTCACATGACCGCGACTGTTGGTTTTTCCTTGACACCCATCCTCACATGACCGCGATTGTTGGTTTTCTCCTTGACACCCATCCTCACATGACCGCGATTGTTGGTTTTCTCCTTGACACCCATCCTCACATGACCGCGATTGTTGGTTTTCTCCTTGACACCCATCCTCACATGACCGCGATTGTTGGTTTTCTCCTTGACACCCATCCTCACATGACCGCGATTGTTGGTTTTCTCCTTGACACCCATCCTCACATGACCGCAATTGTTGGTTTTTCTCCTTGACACCCATCCTCACATGACCGCAATTGTTGGTTTTCTCCTTGACACCCATCCTCACATGACCGCAATTGTTGGTTTTCTCCTTGACACCCATCCTCACATGACCGCAATTGTTGGTTTTCTCCTTGACACCCATCCTCACATGACCGCAATTGTTGGTTTTCTCCTTGACACCCATCCTCACATGACCGCAATTGTTGGTTTTCTCCTTGACACCCATCCTCACATGACCGCAATTGTTGGTTTTCTCCTTGACACCCATCCTCACATGACCGCAATTGTTGGTTTTCTCCTTGACACCCATCCTCACATGACCCTAACTGTTGGTGTTCTCCTTGACACCCATCCTCACATGACCGCGATTGTTGGTTTTCTCCTTGACACCCATCCTCACATGACCGCGATTGTTGGTTTTCTCCTTGACACCCATCCTCACATGACCGCAATTGTTGGTTTTCTCCTTGACACCCATCCTCACATGACCGCGACTGTTGGTTTTCTCCTTGACACCCATCCTTATTTGACCCTAACTGTTGGTGTTTCCTTGACACCCATCTCACATGACCGCGAACTGTTGTGTCTCCTTGACACCCATCCTACATGACCGCGATTGTTGGTTTTCTCCTTGACATCCCATCCTCACATGACCGCGATTGTTGGTTTTCTCCTTGACACCCATCCTCAACATGACCGCAATTGTTGGTTTTCTCCTTGACACCCCATCCTCACATGACCGCGATTGTTGGTGTTTCCTTGACACCCATCCTTATTTGACCCTTACTGTTGGTGTTTCCTTGACACCCATCCTTATTTGACCCTAACTGTTGGTGTTTCCTTGACACCCATCCTCACATGACTGTTGGTTTCTCCTTGACATGTTGGTTTCCTTCTCCTTGACTGTTGGTTTCTCCTTGACACCCATCCTCATTTGACCCTGACTGTTGGTTTCTCCTTGATACCTGTCCTTATATGACCTTGACTGTTGGTGTCCCAATGACAATCATCCTCATTTGACCCTAATTGTTGTTGTCTCCTTGACACCCATCCTCATTTGACCCTAACTGTATGTCTCTACTTGATACTCATCCAGATTTGAACCTAACTGTAGGTGTCTCCTTGACAGCCATCCTGATTTGACCCTAACCTTTGTCATCTCCTTGACGCCCATCCCTATTTGACCCTTACTGTTGGTGTATCCTTGACATTCATCCTCATTTGATCGTAACTGTAGGTGTCTTTTTGACACCCATCCTCATTTGAAACTAACTCTTGGTATCTCTTTGACCCCATGTCCTCATTTCAACCTAATTGTTGGTTTCTCCTTGACACTTACCCTGATTTGACCCTAACTGTAGGTGTCTCCTTGATACTTACCCAGATTTGAACCTAACTATAGGTGACTCCTTGACACCTATTCTCATTTGACATTGACTGTTGGTGTCTCTTTGACACCCATCCTCATTTGACATTGACTGTTGGTGTCTCCTTGACACCCATCCTCATCTGATCCCAACTGTTGGTGTTTCCTCGATACCCATCCTGATTTGACCCTGACTGTTGGTGTCTCCTTGACACCCATCCTCATTTGACATTGACTGTTGGTGTCTCCTTGACACCCATCCTGATTTGACCCCAACTGTTGGTGTTTCCTCGATACCCATCCTGATTTGACCCTGACTGTTGGTGTTTCCTTGCCCCTGTCCTCATTTGACCCTAAGTATTGGTATCTCCTTGACACCTGTCTTTGACAACACTCCTGATATCCATTCCTCGATTGCTTGTCTTTTTGTCTTTATGACTTTACCATGATGCTTTAGTAATTTTAAATGATAACCAAATCCTGGTGCCTGTTTTGATAGAGGTAAATACAAGTTTGAACCGATGGAGCTACCTCGTCCCCTGCAAAATGTACCCGTACAACCAGGGCTATTTAAAGGTCATTACGGAGCTCATGGAATTGAAATTATGCATCTCAGCTATGATAAAGACCTGAAGAATATCAATGTGTTAAAAGTAACGGTAAGTAGGCGAGCTAAAGACAGAAAATTAAATTTATATTACATTTAATTCTGAGAGCTTGAGATATGAATATATGCATATTTTTTGTCCTCAACCAAAATACATTTGCTTTTTACCAATGAATGGAACAAACATCACAAAACGATATTCTTAAAGAATTATTGCTGCAATAATGCCTCCATGTCTAAATTCAGTAAAATTCATGTCAACATTGCATACTTATTTGTTCACCCTAGGGTGATGTCAATGTTCCTGCGATGAACATCAGCCTCTTTGTGGATCTACAGCGACCAATGATCTTAAACTTGGAGCAGCAGGAGTCAATGCACATGCTCCGCGAGATTGACACACCAGATATTCCTGAAGAAAACGGCCCAGGCTTTGAACCAAGAAACCAACCATTCATGATACCTAATTCCTGTTTCAATCGAGTAGATAGTGTACCTCAATATTGCAAATACAGGTAACTTCATACTGATACAGATACCATTACTATAAAAACGTGTAACTCCATCTTAACCATAGGTAAACATGTGTTATCTATTTTTATTTATTTTTAGGTCATCTGACCGAAGGTCAGGATGACCTATTGTCATCGTGTTTTGTCCGTCGTTGTGCGCCGTGCGCCGTGCGCCGTGCGTAAGACTATTTATACAAAAGCCTACTCCTCCTTCACCCTTGGATGAATTTCATTTATATTTGGTTTGAAACATCATTGGGGAAGGACAATCATATTTTATATAAATGAGCCTGGTCCGACCCCTAGGGGCTGAGGGGTGGGGCCCCAAAAGGGCAAATTTTCTTAATTTAAGCTTTAAAATCCTACTCCTCCTTCATCCTTGAGTTGATTTCATCCATATTTGGTGTGAAACTTCATTAGGGAAGGACAATCATATTTTATATAAATGAGCCTGGTCCGACCCCTAGGGTCAGAGGGGTGGGGCCCCAAAAGGGCAAATTTTCTTAATTTTAGCTTTAAAATCCTACTCCTCCTTCATCCTTGGATGGATTTCATCTATATTTGGTGTGAAACATCATTGGGGAAGGACAATCATATTTTATATAAATGAGCCTGGTTCGACCCCTAGGGGCTGAGGGGTGGGGCCCCAAAAGGGCAAATTTTCTTATTTTAGCTTTAAAATTCTACTCCTCCTTCATCCTTGGATGGATTTCATCCATATTTAGTGTGAAACATCATTGGGGAAGGACAATTATTTTTTATATAAATGAGATAGGTCCGACTCCTAGGGGCTGGGGGTTGGCGCGACAAAAGGGCAAATTTTCTTAATTTAAGCTTTAAAATCCTACTCCTCCTTCATCCTTGGATGGATTTCATCCATATTTTGTATGAAACATCATTTGGGAAAGACAATCATATTTTATATAAATGACCCAGGTCCGACCTCTAGGGGCTGAGGGTTGGGCCCGAAAGGGCAAATTTTCTTAATTTTAGCTTTAAATCCTACTCCTCCTTCATCCCTGGATGGATTTCATCTATATTTGGTGTTAAACATCATTGGGGAAGGACAATCATATTTTATATAAATGAGCCTGGTCAGACCCTTAGGGGCTGAGGGGTGGGGCCCCAAATGGGGAAATTTTTTCAATTTAAGCTTTAAAATCCTACTCCTCCTTCATCCTTGGATGAATTTCATCCATATTTGGTGTGAAACATCATTGGGGAAGGTCAATCATATTTTATATAAATGAGTCAGGTCCGACCCCTAGGGGCTGAGGACTGGGGCCCCAAAAGGGCTAATTTTCTTAATTTTAGCTGGCCCACGTCCTGTTTTCAGGTTTCGGTCTCCGATCTCAATAAAAATTGGTCTATAGGGGTTTTAATTGATGCTGAACAACATGCAAACATTTCCGTAAAGATTTTGGTAATCCAAGATGGCCGTTGGCCCACTTCCTATTTTAAGGTTTCAGTCTCCGATCTCAATGAAAATTGGTCTATAGGGGTTTTAATTGATGCCGAACAACATGCAAACATTTTCGTAAAGATTTTGGTATTCCAAGATGGTCGCTGGCCCACTTCCTGTTTTAAGGTTTCAGTCTCCGATCTGAATGAAAATTGGTCTATAGGGGTTTTAATTGATGCCGAACAACATACAAACATTTTCGTAAAGATTTTGGTATTCCAAGAAGGCCGCTGGCCCACTTCCTGTTTTCGGGTTCAGTCTCCGATCTCAATGGAAATTGGTCTATAGGGGTTTTAATTGATTCAGAAGGGGTAACTTTAGGTGAGGACAATCATATTTTATAAAGGACCGAGCTAAGACCCATGGGGAAAGTACGGTGGAGGTCCAAAATGGGAGCTTTGCTAAAATTTGGCTTTAAAATCTGACTCCTCCTTATATTAATCCTTGAATGGGTTACAACCATATATGGATGAAGGGCTACCAAGTTTGTTCAACAAATGACATTTACCTATTTCAGAAACTTACAAATTCAACTAAGGAGTTCCTTGTATTGTTTATATTAATCGTTAACCAATACTTTATACTGTGACTTTGTTATTTTATGCCATGAGTCAGATGACCGTTAAGGCCCATGGGCCTCTTGTTAGTATTGTGTGTTGACCGGCAGCTGTCTATGAATTTATCACTATTTCCCAGAAAGTCCTCCTACTTTCTGAAGTGGTTAAGGGATCATTCTCGAATTCCCTATGTAGGCTTTTCTTGGTCACAAGTATTTCATTTTAGAACAAATGAGAAATTAATTAGGAATATTACAACAGCTTTGGAGTAAGTTGGTTCCATTTATTATAAGGGTCTATTATTGGTTTTTCCCTCTTCGGGCTAATCTCCAGGACCCGGGCCTTCTTAAATAAGAAATAAAGGAATAAAATCATCTATAAAATTAACCGTAAGAAAAAGAGTGAGCAGAGGCAGCAGATTAATGATCCATCTTTAATTTCACTGATACAATAGCTCCTGATTTCCTCTTTCTTTCCTTATCTATGTTTCTATAAATTTTGCAGGTTTCATGGACAAGGAAGGATAGCTGGACATGGATATCACAACCCTAGTCTAACACCGGGTCACTTTATTGTGTTTGATGACAACACGTTGGGATTTATGTGGATGGAACTCCTATCATTTAGCATGTATTCCAGGGTCATGGAAACGTTTGATTGACACCTGTAGATCAGTACATCTCAGGATCATGGAAACGTTAGATTGATCTCTGTAGATCAGTAATTCTCAGGATCATGGAAACGTTTGATTGACCTCTGTAGATCAGTAATTCTCAGGATCATGGAAACGTTTGATTGACCTCTGTAGATCGGTACATCTCAGGGTCATAGAAAAGTTTGATTGACCTCTGTAGATCAGTACATCTAAGGGTCTTTGATGTTAAAATTAACTAAAATAATTGCCTTCTATTGTTCTAAAGTCTTTAATACCACTGCCATAAGCACCATTCGCTTCGTTTAAAATTTATGGTGTATATTTATCCGTTTCACATCCAATTCAAGTCGCCTGGGCAACTTTCTGTGCCAGTACATAAATAGATAAAACTATGTCTGACATTGCCTTTATTACCCTAAAATCCTTTAAACTAAGATATCAAGTTTAAGCATTAGTGTTCAATGTTCTTCCAATTTATTTACTTATCCCCATACTGTGTTATCATGTATAGTATCATCTGAATATATCTACAAAAATGTATTTACTAAATCCTGCTCTCATATTGAACTACATGAATGGAGATATACATGTACATTGATATAATTACCACGTAAAAGTTACAGTCCAAAAGTATTTGTTTAATGACAGAACAATGCTATTTGTGTAATATTTACTATATGGTCTTTAACCACACTTAAATGTATTGTTTGTTTCTTTATATATATAACGGTATATACAATTACAAAGATCAGGTTTTGGTTTTATTGTTAATGAATTGCAAAATTCCACAGCAGAGTTTGTGACTCAGTTTTTTTTATTGTCAATATGAAAGATAAAGGATTCAGTTTATCAAAAGTTTTTCTCTTTTGATGAAATTTAAAATTTGTTTTCATTTAAGATTTTATTTTATGTAAGCTTAAACAAGAAAAATTCAGATGTTTTTCATAAAGTCACAAATAAAATTGTATAAGATTATATGTGTAAATGAATATATAACGTCATGTTACCCAAATCGCTAGCTACCCAAAATGGCACACTTTTTTATAACAATATTCCGTTTTAATTTACTTAGGACTTTTTCTTTTAGTTATTGCTATATAATTATTCCCTAATCATCATGAAATATTTTAATGGTGATATTTTTGCATGACCATAGCTAGGAGGAATTTTTTACAGCCATAAACTTGAGAAAATACCAGAAATTAAGTGTTATGGTAAATATTGCCCCATCAATGATTCTAGTTTTCCTCTTTTACACTTTGTTTTAAAAAGTGAAAGTATGCTTTAAAAAGTGGGGGAAATGGTATAAACTATGTCTAAAATAAAAATTTAATCAATTTAATTATCAGTTATTTGGTAGTTTCAAAGTTCAGAGCTGTTTTATCCTTGGTAAATGTAGATTTTCTAGTATGTAAATTTTCAGCTGTGATACTGTGCGCATGTGAAATGACTTATTCCATTCATGTTTATTTAACAATACAAAGCTTTAAAAGGCAAAATATGCTGAGCATTGTCGTAAAAATCATATAAGAAAGACAAGTGACAACCATAAAGATGAAATTTTACCTGCGTATTGACTACATTGATTTTGACGTAAATAATTCTAAAAATAAAAATGGAGAAAAGTGTTAAATGGCATTAATTGTTGACTTTCGTATTGTAGTTTCAAAATAAATAAAATTAGATTTGAAATATCCCAATATTTTTGTATGTTCACCGTTTTTACCTGGATGTGCCAATCTGGGTACCGGCAACCGGTTGATATTATGTACGTTACGGACCTGTATCCAAGAGTGCTATTTATGGAAACACATGCAGGAAGAATTCCAAACATAGATCAACAGACAGATAAAAGGCTCTATTTTGAAGATTCATACAAAATTAGGAATTATACTGCAATCTGACAAATAGATGCTTAAAAATAAGAAAAATGTGTGCCAATCTGGGTTACATGACGTTATATATATCAGAAAGGCCTTGAAACGAAGTCTTGATTTTTCTTCTTCTTTGATATATATACCTTCGCAAGAAGCATTGTTTTTTTAATATAAATATATATATACGGTATAAAAATACACAAGAATCTTATAATCCATTCAGTTTATATAATTCAATTCCAAAACATTAAATATACCTAACTGCTTAAAGGGACAATTCACTCAAGCTATTTCTTTTAAATAACCAAGAAGCAAAATATGACATAAATGTATTATTCTACATCTCTTATGAAACATATAACAAAAAATATTGACAAATCCACGTCATTTTTTAGTATTTGAATTGATACCATTGTAATTACAAATCGTTGATCTATACGATAAAGTAGGTAAAATATGTATTCTGTACCCAAACTCGAGCCAAAGTCACGCATGTTAAACAAATGAACTACATTACCACTGAGGAGGTGATAAAATGATTTTTTGTCAAGACAATTCACATAATAAGGTAAACACACTACTGTCAGAGCGATTTGAACAGTTCTAGACAAAAGTAGCATTAAAGGAACAGGGTTCGGCATACAAGATGTTCGACCACAATGTGTCGTGGCGGACCGCGAGCGAGTTTGAACATTTCACATGCATTTCACCACCATTGGCTTTTCTGGCATATCACAGTAAAACCGACTGATCTAATTTCCATTAGAACTGGATTTTTTTACAATATATGCAAACATTTTAATGTTCTCTTAGCCTGAATTGTTCCTTTAATGTGAAAGTTGTAGATTAAAAATAACGAAAATAAGATTTAATGTAGATTTTGTTCATGAGGATGTATGTAGATTTTGAAGAGTATTATTTACTCTTTTGTTTATTTCTGGTTGAATTGTTAAAGGGACAATTCACTCAGGCTAATTCTTTTACATAAGCTAGAAGAAAAATATGGCATAAATGTATTGTTCTACATTTCTTATGAAACATTTAACTCAATATATTGACAAATTCCACGTTATTTTTACGTATTTTAATTGATACCGTTGTAACTACAAATCGTTGATCAATACGAATACTCTTTTGTTTAGACTCTGGTTGAATTGTTAATGTGTTGTATTTTTATAAGCAAAATTTTTACACAGAAAGTATTCACATTCATGATTTCACATCCATGTTTAATTGTGTTTTTATTAGAGCATAAAATTTGAAGCAATTTTTTAAACAATATAAATTTTCTACATTGGATGTAAAAAGAAATTGAAATATAATAATGGTACTTATGAACATGATATAGTTCTGTATACCATATTTAATTGCTTAGTTTGACAATTTTTTTTTATTTAACTTGTATTAGCTGGAATAAGGATAGTATGCATTTTTTTCAATAAAAATATAGGTTTAAAGGTGCCAGGTTGTTGATGATGTGTACAAACTGTATATGAAATAGATTCTAGTCAAACTTAAAAGAAATAAAAAGGTTAAAATCATTTTAAAAATAAAAGATGGAGAATGAAATGATAACATAATAATAGCTCTATCAAAGGTTTAAAACAGCATTGTTTGTAGCTTTTGTTATAATTTCTATTTTCAATGCATCAGCATAACTCTGATGATGATGTTCAAATACCAATGATTGGAATATACTGCCTTGTTATGCTTTATTTATTACCTATTTATTAAGAATCATCCCTGTACGAATGTATAGGATAAATGGTATGTATCTACTGGTTATGTGTTTATAGTGCTTTTATTATAGAATTATTTTTGATTTTACATTTTCTTTTGGATGTTCAGCTATCAGATGCAAGACAATTGATAATTCATGTTATATTTGATGATATGATATAAGGGATGTAACTCTTATATTCGTGGATAAATAAATTTTATCTTAAAGGGAAATAACTCTTGTATTATCACAGATAATTCTATGGTAGCTTGAAGGTCAAAGCAAAGTCATTTCAAGGATAATGGAATTAAATGTGACAATGAACTTTGTATAAGTTTGTGTTATGAACGTTTTTTTTATAAAAATGTATTTGATGGAGAGAATGTACATAACAAAATGTATGTATAGCTAATATATATATATAGTATGTATGTTTGGAATTCCTGCGAGCAAACAGTAAGTACTTAGCAGGTAGCCAATATATCTTATTTCCTTACAATTACATTTTCATACCATTTTTAATCATGAATAGAGAATACTTTAAAGCATCGAGTATGAATTGCCCTGTGATAACATGTTTTCTGTGATGCCTACCTCTGATCATGATAGACCAATTGGAGAATTGAGATGGATTCTTGATTTTGTGATTCTGCGTCATATTTAATTTTCCTACTGTTGATGAACTGTTATTTCTGCTTTTGGTTGATTTTCATAAACGTACATCTATACATTTTTAAGTGTGTTAGTCTGGTTTTTTTCTTTGTATTTCAAAGACGACTTTGTATTTTGTGATATGGTAAGATACTATAACTTTACATTTGGTTACAGCTAAAGTATATCTCACACAACATGCGTAGGCATCATATCATTGTTTGTTAAGAAAACCAGTGAAAAACAAACTACAGCTAACCAACATCTAATTCTCCATTTCTATATGGAAGGTATGTTTATGAGGTATAACATGGTTCACGATTCTCCAGGTCATTTGTAAGCTGCCGATAGCTTGTGTAGACACTTCTTCACTTAACTGACACCGTGACATTCCAGTTTTGCATATAGCAGATAGTATACTATTGATAATTAAAACATTGACTATAAGGAATGACAGTTTATATAAATCTTTATATATTTTGGTTTTATTATTTTAACGTCCTATTAACAGCCAGGGTTATATAAAGACATGCCAGGTTTGTTGATGGAGGACAGCCGGGGTACCCAGAGAAAAAAATACCGATTAGCGGTCAGTACCTGGCAACTGCCCCACATGGTATTCGAACCTGCATCCCAGAGGTGGAGGTCTTGTGGTAATATGTCGAGACATCTTAACTACTCGGCCACTATTATCAAGAAAACCTGTCTATGACAAATACATTTATTATGACATGTACTTTTTTGCTTTAAAAACAGATAAAATTAGCACTATATTTATTTCCCCTTTAATACGCTCTAGCCAAGGGGGCGTATATTGCTTCATACCTTCATTACATCAAATGCTGTCTGCTGCTTTAATTAGAGTAATTAACATATTAAGAAGACAGACGGTGACAGCACTGACGGATATAATGAGAATCCAGTTTAATGGTATGTGGTTCAGTTTGTATTATGTGTAGAGCATCTTGGAGTACAGGCCAAGGATTTCACTGGGAACCTACTCAGGAATCAGCATTACTAGTTAAGGTAATACACTCAGATAAGTATTTCTTGTGTCATCCTCGATACCCCATGCGTTACTATCACTGACGTTACACCCTGGTATACAGTGATAGAAGTCACTGGAGTATGTATACGTATTTATCAGTTGGCGAGTCGAGATAAATGGGTCATTCGTAACTGTCTCCTTGCGATAGAGTGAACGATAGAGTGATCGAGACTGGCTTTCACTTTATAGTGGTACATGTATCTCACCGAAACGTCCGGTAAAATGCATTCCGTGATGATGGCTGGTATTATGTCGACATATCGCTGAGTAGACCTAATAGTCAAGTAATAGACTCACTTTTGACGAGGTGTGTCTAAATACCAATAATTCACGGGACGAACTTCATCAATTTTCTTATTTCGCTGATTTGACCAAATAACTCATTTCTTTCGGTACTATTGATAATTCACAAGGCAAAGCCAGTGTAAACACTAAAATCCCGAGCTGAAAATGTCGGAACTTCATTCATTTTTGCTGTTTCGCAAAGATTTCAGTGAGATGGAATCTCTTTGTTTTGTAATTAGTTATGTACCGTATTACCAGTCTCTCGTACCTTATACAGATACCTATCGCTCACCATGTTACAGTATGATGTGTTTATGAATAGGATCGTTATTTCCGTTTCACAGTTACGCTGGAAAATTATCTGGAGTTATAGCCATTTTGACAGACACAACTATATGGGACTGTTTCATGTCCGTGACGAGAATAATAAATGTTGTGCTGAAAATTAAATTAGATTTAGCCTCAAGAATGAAACCTTTGTATTTCTTTGAGACACAGACGATATGTACATTTGGACTGACACATCCTATTTATAACTACTGCTTTGAGGTCTGTCCCAGTTATATGCAGTATTAATGTGTTACTCGCGAGTCTCATGCTATCCAGGCAGGTAAAACTTCACTTTGACGTAACTAGACGTGAAAATCATATCACGTGTGCTCGTCGCATTTTTCTAGCGTCGTCAGAAAGAAAGAACAAACAAGGACATAGTCATTCAGATCCCCGCCAATGGAGATATCAAAGCTGAAGTAAGTTTGATTGTGGAGACTTATGTGTATGAAAAAAACCCAGGAAAAAGGAAGTTGGGCTAAAGAAAGATGGAGTATAATTCAAGTTTGTTTGTTTGTTTGATTAATTAACGTCCCATTAACAGCTATGGTCATGTAAGGACGGCCTCCCATGTATGCGGTGTGTTGCGTGTATGTTGTGCGAGGTGCGTGTTTCGGGAGACTGTGGTATATTCATGTTGTGTCTTCTTGTATAGTGGAACTTTTGCCCTTTTTATAGTGCTATATCACTGAAGCATGCCGCCGAAGACACCAAGCAACACACCCCACCCGGTCACATTATACTGACAACGGGCGAACCAGTCGTCCCACTCCCTTTTTGCTGAGCGCTAAGCAGGAGCAGAAACTACCACTTTTACAGACTTTGGTGTGTCTCGGCCAGGGGACAGAACCCAGAGCCTTCCTCACAGGGGCGAACGCTCAACTCAGGGCCAAAAGTGAGGCGGTGCTAAGGGAGGCATTAGGAAGGATAAAGTCAGTTAGGAAGAATAGAAAAGATAAGATCCTAAATTTAGTCGCCTTTTACGATCATGCAATAGGGGCAGCAGGTACAATTCTAACGCCCTACCTGCAGGGCAGTATAATTCAAGTAGAGCGGGGCTGCAATTGTTGAATCAGGTATACAGCCTTGACATTTATTTTAGACTATATACACAAAGATGGGTGGAGTTTTGTAAAGTAACATTTACCATTTACCATGATATTTTCAGTAATGTTTCCATGGTAACGGAAAAAAGTGCAAAAAATGAAAACCTAAAAATAGCAAAAGGTACTACTTGACCATAAAAAGAATGTGTCTATGAAGTTTCATGGAAATATCTCTGCTGGTTTTAGAGTTGTGCTCCGGAAACGATTCTTACACAAAAATCTGCCATTTTCAGCAATGTTTCCATGGTTACAGAAAACAGCACAAAAAGTGAAAACCTTAAAATAGCAAAAGACACTTCTAGACCAATGTGTCTATGAAGTTTTGTGGAAATATCTCTACTGGTTTTAGCGTTATACTCCGGAAACCATTCGTACGGACGGACGGACAGACGGACGGAACCCATTTGCATATCCCCCGCCAACTTCGTTGGGCGGGGGATAATTAATTGAGTACCATGATCAAAATTTTTTGCCGCATTTTTCTAACGTCAGAAGAAAAACAAGCTTAAAACGTGAGTCGCATTTTTCTAGCGTCGTCAGAAGGAAACAAAACATGAACACAGGCGTCTGTTGCCTAAAGTTATGTTGGATCATTCTTTATCGTCCGTCTTTCTGTCCCTTTGTTTCCACTGTTCAAAGATAAGTCGTACTAGTCGTTGTGTAGTTGCTTAAGATGATAATGCATTAGCATTATTGGAGAAGGGCTTTAGACAGCCCTAAATGGTGGAACTTGTAGCAATTCCCTTTTGAATTTGTTCAAATAAAATGTGTTTAAATCAAGTTATTATGAAGATATAGATGTATTTCATTGGATTTGCCAGGAAATTGGTTTCATTTAATACGTCTATCGATGTCGGAGGTCTTATGTGTCCATACGCCACCCATTCTGGCCCCTTGGAATCCATTCCCCCAGTGATTGGGCAATGCAAGAAAATGCTAAATGTTATCTGCGACGAAATGGCAGTCCCGACTCCGGGAAGTTGAGTGCATCCAGCACGTTTCTGTATTACGTGTGTAAATCTCCTAATTATGACCATTTATTATATATCGCTCTATCAGACAAACTTAGGACAGGTTACTTCCGATTTTAAGGGTCTCGTGTGAAGTATCTATAAGTATCGGTGACTGCGGATTAAGGCGGTCTGATCGGGTTAGCTATAATCTACTTGACCTTGGTAGATTAAACAGGAGAAGCCAAAAAGTGTGATAAACCCATTATCGTGGGCTGCGTAATCTAATTGAAGTTTTTATGACTCACAATAGTCTTGGGATAATTCTCATAGGAGCTCCTTCACAACCTTAAACCGGATTAGTGGAATAGCTCAAAACATTATAGCAGGAGGCATTTGAATGAGAAAGTCTCGTGTCGAAATGTCACACGCCTGCGGCTTCGGCAAGTCTATAGCAGAAACACTGTTAGCATAAATCAGAGACCTTTTTGCACATAGGTATTGTTATTTTAAGTTCTATATTTAAATCAGACCTGCATGTCTTTCAGTGAGCACATGCATTTACATCTAACTCAGCATTTTCCACTGTGGGTTTTGCCCAAAATAAAAGAATCTTATTGGTTCTTCGGCCAAATCAAAGATCAATATAATATTTAGCATTAAATATGACTTTGTTCAAATAATAAAAATTCCGTTCTCTGCAATTTGAAGTTCAAATCAAAGATCCATATTACGTTTATTTGAGATGTTTGGCCAGGTGCTGAGATGTTTGGCCAGGTGCATCCTCGATACTCCAGGGGTTCCGATCACTAACGATCTCTACACCCCTGGACTATCTCATAGTAAAATTGAAGGCAGCTCAGTGGAAAACATTTGACCAATCGCAGGCCAGTAAAGATTTCCTCTGAAGACTACAGAGAGAGCGACGCCTAACATCAAAGCCACATAGTCGACCACAGTGTACCGTTATACGGCTCTTTTGATGTACATCAATGACTGAATTTCCTGTACTGTTCTGTTGCCTCCGGTTTTACTATGAGATAGTCCAGGGGTGAAGTGATCGTAAGTGAACGGAACCCCTGGAGTATCGAGGATGGGCCAGGTGTAGTGATGAGAGTCTCCGATGGATACTGACATGGCGACTGTAGTAGGTCCGTTGGTGAAGTCTCGGCCATTACGAAATTAATGCGGTATTATATCAGAATAAATGTACTGATGTGGATATATATGCCTTTAAGTTCCGTAATACGTTTTCAAATGACCACCGAGTTAATGTAATGACCACTTTATTATGTACCGTGATATCGGACGATACATTTAAAATATAGGTTAATTGATGCGAGACTTCGGACTACATCATTAAAGTTGGCACATATACCTGTATATATAATGATAATAGAACTACCATGTTATCTCTCCCATCCCATCAGGTAAACTCTGGACAGATATGTTACATGGCCTAGATGACCAATATTGGGCTTACAGGCAAATAGCATCATATTGTATTCGTGCAAAAGAAAATATTAACATTTTGACAGCCTAAGCTATTTTTAGTGACAGAATGGAGATGATTCTGCATGTATAAAGTAAACCAACTTAATTTCGCGGGCAATGAAAATTCACGAAAATAAATAACCGCAGAAAGATTTCAAATACAGGTAAAGTAGGACCAATGACATCAAATACAGGTAAAGTAGGACCAAAGACATCAAATACAGGTAAAGTAGGACCATATATCAAATACAGGTGAAATAGGACCAGATATCAAATACAGGTAAAGTAGGACCAGACATCAAATACAGGTAAAGTAGGACCATATATCAAATATAGGTAAAGTAGGACCAAATATCAAATACAGGTAAAGTAGGACCAAAGGCATCAAATACAGGTAAAATAGGACCAGATATCAAATAGAGGTAAAGTAGGACCAGATATCAAATACAGGTAAAATAGGACCATATATCAAACACAGGTAAAATAGGTCCAGATATCAAATACAGGTAAAGTAGGACCAGACATCAAATACAGGTAAAATAGGACCAGATATCAAATACAGGTGAAATGGGACCAGATATCAAATACAGGTAAAGTAGGACCAGATATCAAATACAGGTAAAATAAGACCAAAGACATCAAATACAGGTAAAATAGGACCATATATCAAATACAGGTAAAATAGGTCCATATATCAAATACAGGTAAAGTAGGACCAGACATCAAATACAGGTAAAATAGGACCAGATATCAAATACATGTGAAATAGGACCAGATATCAAATACAGGTAAAGTAGGACCAGACATCAAATACAGGTAAAATAGGACCAGACAGGTAAAATAGGACCCGATATCAAATACAGGTAAAGTAGGACCAAACATCAAATACAGGTAAAATATTACCAGACTTCAAATACAGGTAAAATAGGACATAAGAGGTCTCGATCGCAAAGTCATAAAGGAGTTATGTTTGGTTCACAATAGTTAGAGTAGTTTACAAGTTAATTTCCATATAGCCAATCGATCCCCATGGAAATGATTCGGCTAGAATACTGTAGCCTGTAGACAGAACAATGGAAATAAGAAACAGAACTGACTCCCTCGGAATCAGGAACATTTCGGGATGAAAGTAAGAGTGAACAAGCGGAGACGACTTCAAGTCGATCACAGTGTAGATATCAGGCATTACATGTTATTGTGATCTTATAGTCAGACTTTAGCAGCAGAACTTCAGAGAGATTATCACTTCGATAGGGAGACTTGGGCTATTGTTTAGGAATTCTCCGGGCCAGACGATCGCTTATCGTATATATATATATATGAAACTGAAATGAAGGATGAACAAAGACGATGAAAAACTGGAGAAAGAAAATGTTACACACGTTATGGTTAATTACAACACGAACGCGTCTGAAGAATAAGTGAACAGTACAACCACCTGATTGTTTAAAAATGTATGAGTCACAGAAAATTAAGAGAAAACAGACTCTCGTTGGTGTTTAAAAAATAACCTTTTTTATTCTCTCATAATTGCAATGACCAAATATATTAGATATCTATATAATTCGGAGCAGATTCTATAATCTAGATAGGCGTTGCTACAGTCAGGTTCTGAAGTCATCCTAAAATATACCTGAGGCTTATTTCTTATAGGTTAGGATTGTTCAGCATGGCACGAGTTTTAATGGTGGAATAACATTGGAGTAAAAGTATAAGTATATTAATAGGTTGTAAATTCAAGTTGATTTGATAGTTAGGCCTAGAGGTAGCACAGTAACATTGTCTTTCACTTAGGCAACCGGTGTACGATTTCTCAACAAGGAAATTATAATCCCGGTTTCAAATAAAATGAATTGATTTTCTTTAAATCACTATTCCGTGAAAGTAAACGCAACATATGGCCTTAGTTACATTTTCAATTGCTCTTTCTGTCTTTCGTAAGCGTTGACCTGTTTCACTTGAGAAACCGGCTGATGAATTCTTTCTAAACGCCAGCTTTCTCCCGCTTAGGTTTCAGATAATTCTCCGAGACGGAGTAGTACAGTAACAAAAGACGGGAGTATTAAATCCACTGGGATCCCCACAAGGTTCCGTGTTAACTCCCTCGTTTTTAATCCAATATTGTGAAAAGGGTCATTAAATTGATAAAGTAATTGATTTCGGATTTAAAACATACGTTTTGTTGTCGTGATTGTTAAAGCGGAGTGTGTGATCGAGTCTCGGTTTAATTTGAGTGTTTGTATAGAGGTATGATATTTGTGTTTTTGTTGATCGGAATCTGTATAATTGAGTAGATCTATTATGATAACAAGCCGTATATACGGTAAGGCGACGGTGTCCGTTTCTCGGGGGTGACGTGTTTTTATAGACAGGAGTACTTACTAAGTATGCTAACCATACACCCGTGAGATTGGGTATATATACTGGTAAGTATATACAGTATGTGTCATCCACACATGTGTGTATACGTTTAATATACACAAAGCAAGTATAACAGTGGCATTATTAGGGGACCGTTTCGACTCCTACTCACCGCCAACTGAAGAAATACTTTATTAGACCAATGACAGTTACAACCAACTATATATATATTGGTTTTGTTTTTGGCTGACACAATGGAATCGTATCTCGATACTTTCACTTGTTTGATTTCAGATTCCTGATTCAAACACAAGAAAACCTGGTCAATTTGTTTCGGAACTCTTGGAATAAGACGCCCGGGTCTATATGGTCTCGGAAATCTCTACAAAGCAGCGGGGACTTTCGTTGGAAGATATCAAATAGATTAATATTATATTATTTATGAAGAGGTGTAATTCTGTATTGTAGCTTTAACTGGAGTGAAGCTTGTATAGATCTTATGATAACGTGACATTCAAAGGAGTTTGTCTGGATCACTTTAAAGGATTATAGTTCGTTGACAATAGTGCATAATTCACCAACGACGAGACAAAGTGTTCGGAAGTTATTTTAGGATTTAACATATCTCCGGGGAGTTTCCCACCTTCGACCATTATATCTGTAATCCCGGGTACAGCAAATCTGCTGGGCCAGCGGTTTCCGATCTATATCCATTGATCCCATTTGTGTGGAATATTTTCGCCCGGAGGAAGATTTGAATTGCAACGGAACCGAAATGGGTATACACAGAAGAGAGATCTCGAACTGTATACAGGACCCACTACAATATAAACTGTGTTCCCGACATATATGTGTGGAAATCGGAACTCCGTGTCGTAAGTATATTTTGAATAATATTGTGTACATATTACGATACCTAATAAGTCCTTTCAATAAGTCCATTACCGTGTAGGTAAAATTGTTAAACTTTTCAAAGTATACCCAGCTTAGTGCTATAACATCTAGATGTACTTTACCAAATCAAATTTCACTAGAAATGTATATCATAATTGACAAACGTTGGTATAGTTGCTATTTTATAGTTGAATAAAGTTGAAATTAAATAAAAATTTTGCATGTCACAATAAAAGTGGAGATGTCCAGACCTTTGGGTTTCATGTATAAGCGATAAATGTATAATATAGCACCCGGTATATAACAACGATTTTAGTAATAAAACCAGAAACATATGTTTCTGATAACTAAAGGCACACAGAAAATGTACAGATGTATTACATGAAATCGTTCATCCGGAAACCATTTACTTACATATAAAAATAGGCTTCAGAGTTTAACAAAAGAACAACACACTATAAACAAACTACAATTTTATACAAATTGTTATTTAAAATGAGTTGACATATGATTTTGTTTCACATGTGTAGGATGTTGGCTAATTTTTGTCCAATATTACACCATTAATTGTTCACATTGGAATGTCAACAGTAATACAAATCCCATCTCGGCGATGAGACACTTTGTAATGATAAAAGTAGAGCCAGAGGCAAACTTAGAACCACAGGGACACAGGAATTAGTTACAGTATAACCTATCCAATTTTATCTAATATTTTTGTTACGATGCTTTTAAATAGGACTGAGTGGAGTTAAGACTAGAATGGTACTGAAATCTGGATTGAAAACTAACAACTTTATGGGTAGGAATCTTCTATACATTATCTCCATACTTATCTACAATATTACAGTATTGACAATATTGACAATATTGACGTCACGACAGAAGGTTGAAACGTCCACATACCGACTATCACGAGAGGTTGATCGTCGGAATGTCCCACGACAAACAAGATTGATAAGTATATTTGATACCGGAAGCTTTATTAGATCGGAAGCCAAGCAGACGGAATGTGATTCAGTAACACATTATTTATTTGTTTGTTTTCTGACCAGTCAGCGCAACCACTGGAATGCCAACGACGAACTTCAGTAAATAGCACAGGGACGTGGTTAAATAATACACCGAGTTTCACATGACCTATAGAAACCAAACTGTCTGACTAATACTTGGCCGGTGATTGAAACTTGGTCATTTGAATTCAATTGTAATTATCTTTTTAAAAAGTAAATCAATAAATAACCCTTGTGATTGAAAGACATTACAGCGATCCCAGGAGCAAGGTTGATTTATTTCATTTTCATGAACCGAGCCCCTGTGATTACTCTAATGTACTCTAATCTCTTCATAAAGACCTCCTTTTGTGCTCATTTTATGATGCTAGACACAGTCTTGATAAAATGTTCTTGGGTATATTATGTTCTCTCCGAAAATAATTTTGTTGATACATAAAAGACAATTTTACTTGTAAGATTTCGTTCACTCTTGTCCGTCTCTCTCAAATCTGACTTTGATTGTCCCTGTGGGAAATGCCACTCTGATGTCTAAACGTTTGGCCCAGTTATTAAGTTATCACAAAGATTATAAGAAAGGCAGTCTGGAAGAAAGTCTCTCGGAAAGAGTATAAAGTTTTTCTATATTTGAAAAGTCTACTTGTACAATCAGAAGGTTTGGATACGTTTTTGTAGTTTTTCATGATGCATTACGTGCTTGTAACAATTAGGCCATTGTTCTATCAAAATAAAAGAGCCACAGAAGATTTTTAGTCGACTCCACCCAATATGCAGCTGTCGAATCAGCGGCGGAATACGTTGTTTATCAGATAACAAAAATAGCTTTTAAGACGTGCTGGACTCAAAACTTTTTAAAATTTGTTTTCATTTTTTTTTCAAACCGTTTCTGGCAAGGATAAGTTCATGATATTTTGACCTAAGAACGGAACTTTATCTCATATGCGTTCGTAAATAAACGAAACTCCCCAGGGGTCGCTACCGATATACGTGTCAGTCGTTATTTAATAGTGCTAAACTAATAAATTTTTTTAAGAGAAACGGACTAAATTTACGAGACGATTCGATTCGTGGAAGCCACCGATCTTCATTTACGATTCAGATGTTAGCAAACTTAATTAGCTTCTAAATAACACAAAGCATTCCACTCCATTGACATATTAAGCATTTTTGTTCTTTTTAGTCAAAATGAGTATTTTCATGGCTTCTTGACATTACTTATTTGAGACTTATATCAATCATCAGTCGATAAGCTAACTGTATAACAGATTAGATTTAGAGTTAAATTCATTATTTATAACTTAAAGCTCATCAATTCACTTTGCGGATTAACAGCTGGTTAGGAAGTGTACAAGTTGAGATATTTTACTTCCATAGTTAATGAATTAACTTCTTAACCTCTGGTTTGTTAATTCGGAATTTACAATAAGTACGAATACAGGACTACAGATTGAGTAATACCGACACGTGATCATGATTTCAACGTTTTGTTAATTAAACACCTGTAAATTCCCTAACTTGACACAACAACAGGTAAAATATGATGACTCTTAATTAGCTATGCAAACTGCAATTTTCTAATTAGCATTAATTAGAATAACTGGTAATGTTAACCAGTGCATAGAATTTCACGAACTTGTACTTTATTTCCGTCTGCTCAAAATGCAGCGTAATATCAGAGTTGTAACACTTTAATCAGGTGTTATACGGCGCCATCGATATGTCAGACTCCTCTCTATAAAAGAGTTCGAAGTTATTATACAACTCATAGTCTATAATAATTGAGTTGACGAAATCATAACCGAAAGTACATGGATATAAATTTTGTTTTGAATTTCTCCACACCCACTGAGCATGTTGGTAATATAATCGTAACCTGTATATTGTGACACCCTATCCGGATGACAGAAACAGGTCATACATCACGACTGACATCACACTTTGACCTAGTAATATTTCACCAATCCCATTCAGTTTTGACTCTCATAAAATCATTCATTTTATCATCTAATTTACATACTAAAATGTCTAGATATGACAATGATAGTATCGGTTATGATTTTATAGCACACACTTATTACAAAGTTATAGCGTTTTTTATGTATACTGGACAGGATCTTATCATGGTTTTGTGATATGAATTTATACATTTCATCTGTAACTCGGCAAAACATATATACGTTTTTAAACACCACAGGCCGTTATGAAAGCTTGAATTTCCGTCGCATTGTATTGTAACCCCCGCATTTTTTTGTAACCCCCCCCCCCCCCCCCGATAACTACTTATAAGGTTAAAGGTAATCTTTGATGTAAATCTTTGCTCTATAAATCACATCTGTAATATCCTCTTTGATGCGGAAAGCGTTTATAAATGATGTGTCGGTCGGAATCTTGTCTCCGGAACCGAGGGATTATTTCAGTCCCGCCAACTTTCTTATCAAATTGAATCAAATTTAGGGAGATGGACCAAGGTTGTCATAATGTTCAGAGTCATGCTAAAACTTTAATATAAGCCTTAAGGTATAAGGTCACCTGAAAAATTTGAAATGATATAATTATATACCACTCCCAAATGGAAGATAAATATTTGATAAAATGTCTTTTTTTTCAGCTGATTAGTATATGTATAGGTACTGTATGTACTAACATGACCTAGAAATAGTATATGTGGAGAGTACAGTATATAGGACACTTCGTCCACATATATATCAGATCTTGAGGGTATCTGGGCGCGAGACGACAGGTGAGGTATACATCAAAATAACCAAAAATTCTGGTCCGTCTCTCCTCTTACCTTGACACCAGATTTAGACATTATCACAAATGGATGATTATTGCAACGTTAGTTGTGTTCACAACTGTCTTCATACCCAAGTCTGGAATCAAGGTCAGAGGAAAGTCAGTTTAGGGGAACATTTAATTAAGCCTCACATGTCCTTTTATTAGGCCAATTGTGATATTTAGGACACGTTAAAAAAACTCCTCCTACTGTAAAAGAGTTCAAACATATGAAGAGGGGTTATCGGACAGATAGTCTGCTATCGGGGTTAGCATGATAACACAGGGGACTGACGCAATAAACAAACCAGGGTTCTCAGGCGTGCGTTATGTCGAGGATGTATTTTTCACATGGAGAATTTAATGGGATCGGTACACATGTTATTAGATTATACAAGGTCGGGTTGAATAAGCTATATTCGAATGTGAATCTATTTAATACCACCAACATCGACAATATTCTATGTGACTAACGTTTATTCCCATTTTAATTATCGGAGCCCTGTGATGATGTTACCGCGGCCATGTGCTTCAGTTCTGATACCAGTAACGGATGTTTATTTTATGTTACAGCCTGTCACCCGGACGAGTACCAGTGTACGGACGGAAGTTGTATCCCGCACAAGTCCCTGTGTGACGGACGGACGGACTGTCAGGACGGACGGGACGAGGCCCGCTGTGTAGGTACGTGTCGTGTTCGGAGCTAGCGAAAGCAATGCTCGCAATATCGTCACCGATTGCAGCAACAACATCATCCCCTATGTTAAAGATGCTCCACCGCTGACAAATGGTATTTTTTCACTATTAAAAACAAGAGCAGACGATTTAGTATTTTTCTTCAGTTACAAAAGTTACTTACTTTACACCATTACCACCATTGAAAAGTTTCAGCTTCTAATTTTACTTCAAGTTAACAATATGTAAAATAATTAATTGCATCCTGAAAAAAATCGTACCACTATATCCTATATGAAATGAACTACTGAATGCGCATGTACCAAAGGCAAAATAAATTATTTTATATTATTCTTTGTGTTAATTAGACTATTATATACACGATTAAACACCAATTATTGTTCAAATGATGAATATCATTTTTGGTCTGTCGGCGGTGGAGCATCTTTAAAAAAAACACCAAACAAAGAAAAATTTTCATTATTTGTTTATACCAATTAAAACTAATCTGAGTCATAACGGATCAAAGTTATTAAATTAAGGACAGACTTATAAAGCTCTTTCTCACAGGATCAGAAACACCAATGAATGAAAGCTACTAGTCGCCTCGTCGTGGTTCCTAACATGCGATTTGCCAGTTTTAATGACTTGGGCTTAATACTATAATCTTTTGTTGAGAGGGTATGAGTAACACTTTAATAACATTGATTTCTAGTGATCACGCGTCAGTGCCGTTCAGTGATGAGTAAGCTGTGCACATTCGCTACACATGTCGCCGGCGTCACTTTTTATTCTAAACTCACATCTGCAGCTTTTGTGATATATTTAGTGGAGAGCGTCAGGCTGGATATGTTATATCTATATATTCTCATGTAAACAGGTATGGATGTAGACTTGTAGATATGTATACTTCAGATAGTTTTATTTCTTCAGGATGCCTTAGTTTTAGTGTTTTATGTTATATCTGTCTATCCATCCCGTAGTAAGTGAGTGTGTTTTTCAGTGTGTTATAGTACAGTAGGAGTGTCTATATTATATATTTGTGTGTTATAGTACAGTAGGAGTTTGCTATATTATATATTTGTGTGTTATAGTACAGTAGGAGTTTGCTATATTATATATTTGTGTGTTATAGTACAGTAGGATATATTATATATTTGTGTGCTATATATTGTATAGTACAGTAGGAGTGTGCTATATTATATATTTGTGTGTTATAGTACAGTAGGAGTGTGCTATATTATACATTTGTGTGTTATAGTTCAGTAGGAGTGTGCTATATTATATATTTGTGTGTTATAGTTCAGTAGGAGTGTGCTATATTATATATTTTGTGTGTTATAGTACAGTAGGAGTGTGCTATATTATATATTTGTGTGTTATAGTACAGTAGGAGTGTGCTATATTATATATTTGTGTGTTATAGTTCAGTAGGAGTGTGCTATATTATATATTTGTGTGTTATAGTACAGTAGGAGTGTGCTATATTATATATTTGTGTGTTATAGTACAGTAGGAGTGTGCTATATTATATATTTTGTGTGTTATAGTACAGTAGGAGTGTGCTATATTATATATATTTGTGTGTTATAGTACAGTAGGAGTGTGCTATATTATATATTTGTGTGTTATAGTACAGTAGGAGTGTGCTATATTATATATTTGTGTGTTATAGTACAGTAGGAGTGTGCTATATTATATATTTGTGTGTTATAGTACAGTAGGAGTGTGCTATATTATATATTTGTGTGTTATAGTACAGTAGGAGTGTATATATTATATATTTGTGTGTTATAGTACAGTAGGAGTGTGCTATATTATATATTTGTGTGTTATAGTACAGTAGGAGTGTGCTATATTATATATTTTGTGTGTTATAGTACAGTAGGAGTGTGCTATATTATATATTTGTGTGTTATAGTACAGTAGGAGTGTGCTATATTATATATTTGTGTGTTATAGTACAGTAGGAGTGTGCTATATTATATATTTGTGTGTTATAGTACAGTAGGAGTGTGCTATATTATATATTTGTGTGTTATAGTACAGTAGGAGTGTGCTATATTATATATTTGTGTGTTATAGTACAGTAGGAGTGTGCTATATTATATATTTGTGTGTTATAGTACAGTAGGAGTGTGCTATATTATATATTTGTGTGTTATAGTACAGTAGGAGTGTGCTATATTATATATTTGTGTGTTATAGTACAGTAGGAGTGTGCTATATTATATATTTGTGTGTTATAGTACAGTAGGAGTGTGCTATATTATATATTTGTGTGTTATAGTACAGTAGGAGTGTGCTATATTATATATTTGTGTGTTATAGTACAGTAGGAGTGTGCTATATTATATATTTGTGTGTTATAGTACAGTAGGAGTGTCTATATTATATATTGTGTGTTTAGTACAGTAGGAGTTTGTATTATATGTTTATATAGTTGTGTGTTATATAAGTAGTACAGTGGAGTGTGCTATATTATATATTTGTGTGTTATATACAGTAGGAGTGTTATATTATATTTGTGTGTTATAGTACAGTAGGAGTTTGCTATATTATATATTTGTGTGTTATAGTACAGTAGGAGTGTGCTATATTATATATTTGTGTGTTATAGTACAGTAGGAGTGTGCTATATTATATATTTGTGTGTTATAGTACAGTAGGAGTGTGCTATATTATATATTTGTGTGTTATAGTACAGTAGGAGTGTGCTATATTATATATTTGTGTGTTATAGTACAGTAGGAGTGTGCTATATTATATATTTGTGTGTTATAGTACAGTAGGAGTGTCTGCATTATATATTTGTGTGTTATAGTACAGTAGGAGTGTGCTATATTATATATTTGTATTTTACAGTGGAGAGTATAGATACTGACGCCCTACCAATGTCCCTCGTCCTCGGAATTATTGCTGGTGTCATCTTCCTCCTCAGTATCATCGGCCTCGTCGTTTTGTTTGTGATTTGGCAGCGGAATCGGCGACGGAATCATTCAAACTCCGGTAAGTACTCAACAACGAATTTCAGGCGAGGAGATTCCCTGTATGCTTCAATAATTATATAAAAAAAGAAATTTAAACACTTTAGATAAAATCACTGACTTTGATAGTAATTAGCTGGTAGTAATTTTAAAGTTACATTTTTTTGACGTTTCTATTTTTTATTTCTGCAGGTAATGAACCATTGAAACTTGAATCTAATTACTCGGAAGTGACGTCGCACAAAATATGCCTTCACCATGACAACCATCCTTTAATGCTAAATAAGGACAGTGTGCATCCGCTGATAACTCAAGAGGAGGCGCTCCTGGTGAAAGAGGATAAAAGCAAAGCTTTCTCCAAAAATACGAACGACAATCCTCCATCAATTATGCGCAGAAGTATGCTCCTGTACCAGCCTTTCGAACAGAAGAGTAGCTATAACATGTTTTCGTCACTAGACATAGACTTCGGGGAGGAACTTCTGTGTACGTCCACCCCTAAACAGGGCAAACGGGGCCAGCTCCGTCCAATCATCAGACTCGATACATCACCAATTAAAGACACGTCAAAGGGAGATCTGTCAAAAGCGCTCAATCTCTCCATGTTCGCCTCTATCACGTGATAGATGAATTGGAAGAAATCTTCCCATATGACGTCATCGACCATATATGGTACCGGAAGATCGTCTGTCTGACAGTTTCATGCCAAATTATAGTGCCATGCCATTAATCAACATATTCTGTTTCGGACATGATGTCAAATTTCCAGAATATGCCCGAGAAGATGGTCGTGTAGATTATCTTGAAGTGGTGTCGATCGCTTATAAATTAGCAGTCATACATGTAGAAAAAAACTTATCAATGTGGAATCATCAGACGATCGCTCGTGACGTCCAGTACACACTGCGAGCTGAGAAACCGGACGATGTATATCTGTACCTAGTGCAAATAGAACACCCATAAAATGATCTGAAAGGCAGTGGACTGAGTTCGAAAATACAGAAGTAAAGTGCTAAGCATTCAAACACTATATCGTGAAAATGTAAACACGGTGTACGTAAACTAAAGTGGTGGTAAACCATAAAGTGTCTTATTCTGTCCATAGTTGAGTCCTTTTACTGGAAGAAAGATAAGTATTTATGTGATTGGTGGTAGGAAACTATTTCCGCGCATGGCGACACCTGGTGGGCGTTTCCAAGTGCAGTGCTAGGCGACACCTGGCGGACTGATTGTAGCGACCTCTAGTGTACATCACGTGTAGTGCTAGGCGACACCTGGCGGACTGATTATAGCGACCTCTTGTGTACAAATGGATGTAACATACAGCAGGATTCTGTATAATATGTGCTGACAACTGGTTTTGTCGGGGTACCGTTCATCTGTACATACGTATATAGAAAAGTTAATTAAACTATTTAACACATTTTGCCTACTTTTTGATAGTCATTTCATGATTTAAATGATTTAGAAAACTGAACAGTAATGCTATTGCACTACAAGGATTTATAAGTCACTTATGAATCCTTGACTCCAACAAGATAATTCAAAGACTCAATTTGATTAAGGATTGAATATTTACAAGAATCTGATTGTATTCTAAAACTCCAGGTTTATGATGAGAGTGCACTCTGATTTTGTGTTAAATATCGCCGCAACAAACTGAAGTTAATCTTTAACGTGACGCTACCCAAATTGGTACACTATTAATAATATATATATGAACAGAGATTTAAATAGTAATTATTTACTATTTAAATCTCTGATATGAAGCAGAATTTTCAGTTTACAATCTTAACTGACAATAACTATCCTGAACAAAAATTCAGGTGCTTAACAGTAACTATGACATTTTTCATCGTCATATGCTTTCCTGTTGCTAACTATCTCTATTTAAACATAAAAATAATTAAATTGTGAAAAATGAGAGACCCAACCCTCACCTCAAAGTGGAATCAATATCACAGCAAGTTCATGACCAACTTCGCTAACTAAGGGTATTCAGTCAATACTCTACCTGCAGTATCATAGACTACTGCACAGGGACCTGGCACGAAATTTTTTAACCAACAGTATACATATATTTTATATATTATATAATATTATATATGTTATAGTATCAAGGGTATGAACTCGGCGGTCGAGAAAAACGAACCTATTTTTTTTAAACCGTGATTATTTTAATAAATGGGTTCTATACAACATTGACGGATATCTTACCTTAAAGAGAAATAGTTTATCTTTCCATTGAGTGCTTGATGAACAAAATTTGCCAAGTAGGCCTATTGACGAAGTTAGGCTTGATGAATCGGGAAATTTACGAAAAATATGCTAGGTAGTCATTTCCCAGTCCGGTCGAAATGTCGTCTCGGCTCCAATTGGTACCTCAAAAACCAAGCCAAAATCACAAAATCTACGCTTGTGGTGGTAAACAGTACCCATAACTGTGTTCATCCAAAATCTCCTTTGGAGGTGTTATGACCCGTACTTTGTAGAATCTACATTAAAACATCGTGTAGCTCACTTACTTTTGTAACGAAGCTGCGGTGCGCTTCGTTGGCTTCGTTTGCTATATATTCCGGAAATTATATTAACCGAGACTTTGGCGGGAATTTGCTGTGCATGAGATCTCGGGACTTAGGAATCTGCAAGCTATACGCGGCAGTCGAACCCAGAGCAAAACAAATTATTGTATCATTCTTGCTCTACGCTAATGACTACGGTGTTGGTGGTTTTAAACAAATAGGTCCGTTTTCCTCGACCTCCGAGTTCATACCCTTGATACTATAATATGTATATATGTATACTGTTAGTTTAAAAAAATCGTGCCAGGTCCCTGTGGACTACTGTACCCTTCACTAGCGAAGTTGTTTCATGACCTATTTACATACAGCATTTAGTAAAATACACAGTAAGATGACGTTTTCTTTGGAAATAAGTTAAACATGCATGGCTGCAACAAAGTTGGGAGGGGAAATACCCTTATAAAAATACAGTATATATGTCCTTTATATACTAGAAGTAACAGCTGAAGTTATCTTGGCGGCTAATGGTGGTTTGTTGTTTACAGCATCTAAGATGAATTGTACCAAGGTTTTAATCCATGCTTAGATCTTTATCAATCATAAAACACATTTAATATGTAAATTGTTTTATTGCACATCACATGGAATGGGCCACAAAAACGTGACATAAATTATATATCAACGCATATTCAAAATGACCTCACACATAAATTATATATCAACGCATATTCAAAATGACCTCACAGATGACCAAGATTTTATCAAGGTAAGAAATCAGCCTAGTTTTCTTGCTGCATGCTACCATCAACTCTAAATTAAAACTCTGGAAGTGAACCCAGTTCAGGTTTATTATTTTGATATTACTGAGGGGAGATAACTCTTACACCACCAAAACAAAAGCCAAGAGAAATATTTTAGAATAGTTCACACTGATTCCCCTGGTCCCAAGAACATCAGTCTGATGACCTTGACTCCGGTAAACAGTTCATAAACTTGACACAAAGCTAGCAATAATGCAACATCTAATTATAAGTGCCAAATGTATTACAGTAAACATATAAACAGTAGGCTTAAAGTGAATAGTTGGGCAAAGAAAACCAGTCTAAATGCGTTCATTAGCCTTCCAAAAGTTCTCACATATTAATACGACGGCCAAGTTCTGCTTACGTTTCCCAGTTCTGACCATTAAAGTAAAGGAAAGTTGAAAGCATTGAAAGCGAGGCTGCGTGGAAGTGTAACCACGGACATAGTCAGCCGGGAGGACGTTTTAGGATTACTATACTTTAAATTAATTTCTTCGTACGCAGACAGATTTTGGCGAGAGATTTTTATTTTTCTATTTCATAAGAAATTATACTGGATACATTCACACCATTTTTACCGACTTTAGCCATCCTTGCCCGACTGTTCACTTTAATTAGGTAATACTGTAGGAATTTGTGTGTTTAATCATTAGTTACAAACTTTTTGTATGGGAGCTGGGGAAAGTAAACTAAACTACTTTTCCCTACACCTTTGCCTGGTAAAGAGTAAATAACTCTGTCTATTCCATTTGTTCATGGCCAGAATGCCTTTGACTTTTCTGTCTATTCAAGATCAAAATACCTTTGTCTCTTCAAGACTAAATTGCGTTTGCCTGCTAAGTGTTATTTTTACACCAAGTCTGATAGGTTATATTACAATACTAAGTTCTGATACAGAGTAGGATTTGATGGGCCAGATTCAAACTATATCTTTAATACCTTTAGCATGACTAAATAAAATCAGTGACTACAAGTGTGATTGAAGATATGTGCCTTGTTATGATCCCACCAAGGTAGAGTGACATAGTCCACAAGTCATATATGTAAAGTCTTGTTTCAGTTCCATAAAGTTCATTTCTTTTTATAACTTTCAACCATATAATTCATCAGCGGTAAGCCTACACATTATATTTACCACCAATAACAAAAGTGATTTACATACTAGTAAGACAATAGATTACATATGTGATATAGCTGATCGGCACTTACTACTTCATCAAGCCTCACTGAGTTGTGTTTAATCCTCCAGAAGTTTTATATCCTGATCGTTTGTGTTTAAATTTATCAGCAAATATCTGCCATCTGCTCAACATATTCCTTCCATACACTGTTGACATTATACTGACAGGACAGAAAATTTATATATAAATCTTGATCATGAGAAGACTTATAACTTATCCATTGATTAGCGTAAGTTTCAAACATTTGAGTGACTAGAATCATGCTGTGCTGGAGTTTCGGTCACACAGTAAACTGTCACTGTAGAAACACATCAGCTGAATTTTCATCTGGGATTTAAATTTGTTGAGTAATTCCTCTACAATTCTGAAAACAAAATGAAACAAAATATCATTTTAGAACAAAACAGCAACAACAATTAACATGAAAATAAAGGTTAATTAATTACCCTTTCTTCCAATGAGGATAAAAGGTTCTGATTTATTCTGTAATGCAGTGTATATATTTCTGAGTACACTGAATCCAGCATTAGAGCTTTCATTTTTTAAAAATACAAATTATGAAGTTAAACTCACCTTTTGTCATCCTGTTTGATAGCAGGCAGAGCGTCGAGAGCTTCCTGGAAGCATTCACTGTAAAACATGGGGCAAAATATACCAGTTAGTTTTCCCCCAATGAAGAATAAAAACAACCATATGAGTTCTTAAGATACACAAAATATCAGAAACATTACTAAACTTCAACAGTTTAAGTTAACAGTAAAACAAGCTTACAACATATTCATGTCCAAATATTTAACATTCCCCATAAAGGTTCCTATAATTTGTTTGTTATATGTGTACATGTTTAAATTAAATGATACCTTATAACTGTGTCTACTGTAAGTGATTTTACAGCTTGATGACATTAGAATTGTGACCAAATTCCGTTCTTTTCTATGTTCACATTCAACACAAATAGTAAAATCACAAAGGCAAGTAAAACTCTAAAGACATTACCTGGCATGTGGGGTCTGGTACAACTGTACTGTCTGTTGAAGGGCAAGCAATTCAAGTCTGGCCTGAGGAAAACCAACATTCTATCTTACTACGTCAGTATTGAAATAAAAAGGTTGTTGAAATGAATTAAAAAACTACAACATGTTTAAACTTAGTATGCATTACCAGGTCCATGTATTTTCCAGCACCTATTTAAGACTATATCACTTAAAATCTAACGAAACTTTATATTTAATACACATGAAACAGGAGAGGAGAAAATGTAGCGGCCAGACCGGGATTCAAACCCGGGACCCTCCGAACACTAGCCGAGTGCTCTACCGGCTGAGCTACCTGGTCACCTATGATCCAACCAGTGCAATCCCGCTACACTTCTCCCTCGTTTCTCAAAGTCTTCGCCCTCGAAGACATACGAGACCTTTAAAAACACCACCACCGTGGTTATTTAGTTGGGCGCCAATTTTGTAACAGGAGAAGAGAAAATGTAGCGGCCAGACTGAGATTTGAACCCGGGACCCTCCGAACACTAGGCGAGTGCTCTACAGACTGAGCTACCTGGTCACCGATGATAGTACCAGTCCAATCCCGCTACACACACAATATACCTGTAATACTCCATTCGGTGAAAACTCAGTAATACATTCTACAAGTCGTGACATCTCCTCAGCGACAGCCTCAATCACATTCTTAGTAACTCTGGTCACAAATGCAGGGGAAACAGCAAATACCTATAACATGTAGAATTTAATGATACACATGTACGTAAATGTATGTACTACAGGTCCTAGGCAACGCTATAGAAAACATTCCTACTTCAAAATTGTTTGTTTCAGATTCTGTATCTTTTTAGGATAAAACAGGAAGTCTGAAATCTGTAATTTAAGTATTATTTTGACTTATCGAGACACACAGATTAACTGACAATAAAAAGTGTTTGTGTTTGTGAATATCCTACCTCAGCATGTACCTCTATCATCTGCATTATTACTTCCTTCAGGTAATTTCTGACTCCTGTAATAAAAAAAATTAAAAAAAACTTTGACACAAGGAATGGTGCTTTTGGTTGTCTATTAAACCTCATGCTTTTTCTTTTTTAATTTTGATATTCTAATGGCCAATGCAGCCATTTTTTTTTTAATTTCCAGACCTCTTAAAAACTACAAGTATAAGCATGATATTCACTGTCCTCCAAACCATCTGTATACCAATTTTCATAGAAATCAGACAATTTTTAGAGGTCATGACAGCCATCTTGGATATCTCAGGAAAAAACCAACCCTATTATCAGCAAATACCATGCAGTTTCAAACCAATTTAGCTATGGGTATTTAAAGAAATGCTTGTGTAAGCATGCCCATTTTTATGGAGAAATTCTACATATTACATAAAAGATTTCTCAGGAAAACAAGAAGCCCATGGGCCTTAACGCTCACCTGAGTTCGGATACACAATGAAACAGAGACATATAAACACTATTTATTGGTCCATCAGGCCCTTGCAGTCAGTCAGTGATTTTATAAATTTGACTTTTTATAAACTATAACCCCTCTCTGGGGGGAAACCTGAGACCCCAGGGTCATACAATTCACAATCTGTGAGTGGAGAAGAAGATTTTTCAAATTTTAGTAAATTTTACCCCTTTAGGGCCCCTCCCAACAGCCCCCTCGGGGATGGGGGTCATATAACTCACAATTTACAGAATCTTAATTTTGATAACAGATTTAAACAATCAGGATTTTCACAATACATATCTTATCAATCACCTTGGTAACTACATACCATATGGTTTTTTACAGGTCTTCCAATCAAACTTGCCACAGTACATGTTTTGTTCCATGGTGCCGACAATAGGGTTTGATTTCTCTTCCACATACGCTTCAAACAGTTTATCATCCAGCTCCTGGAAGGTCGATTCAGCAGTCTATAGGGAGAAATCACATCTGAATTCTGATCACTACTGATCAAGAGGCCACAATATTCTGCCATGTACTTTACTAATAAAAGGTAAGTCCAATATAAATGTTAGGGACAAAGGCTATAATCTGACATGTGTCTTTGGTATAGCTGTTTCAGTGATTAAACAGAAAGTTTATGTTTAAATCAAATCCATATTAGGATCAAATTAACTAAATCTAGGACCTTTTAGGGCCAAAAATAACTTAATCCATAGCTTTAAGATCAGGTAAATAAATGGGCTTGGCAGATCTAAAATAACTTTATTGCCCTGTTTTTACTAATATTAGGACCTTTCAAATTCCACATTTCTTTGTATTTTGGATAATAATTAATCATTTTAAATGAATTTAAGAACAAAGCACTTTGCCTGTTCTAGTTCACTCTGATGTGTGATCAAATATAACTCTGGCATGAATGTCTGTGAAATTGAAACAATTATTAAAGAGAGAAAACTAAGAGTCTTTTTACAAGGACTTTAGGACTGATTTGTGAGTGCATCCAGTTAAGGACTTATAAGAGCTCCAGGATTCGTTTAGTGTTAACAAACACTGACCTAACAGACAAGGTTTGTTAAGTGTTTACAAACACTGACCTAAAAGACAAGGTTTGTTAAGTGTTTACAAACACTGACATAAAAGACAAGGTTTGTTAAGTGTTTACAAACACTGACCTAAAAGACAAGGTTTGTTAAGTGTTTACAAACACTGACCATAAAAAGACAAGGTTTGTTAAGTGTTTACAAACACTGACCTAACAGACAAGGTTTGTTAAGTGTTTACAAACACTGACCTAAAAGACAAGGTTTGTTAAGTGTTTACAAACACTGACCTAAAAGACAAGGTTTGTTAAGTGTTTACAAACACTGACCTAAAAGACAAGGTTTGTTAAACAAAGACAGTTGTAGTGACACTAAAAGACAAGGTTTGTTAAGTGTTTACAAACACTGACCTAAAAGACAAGGTTTGTTAAGTGTTTTTACATTGTTAATTTACAAACACTGACCTAAAAGACAAGGTTTGTTAAGTGTTTACAAAACACTGACCTAAAAGACAAGGTTTGTTAAGTGTTTACAAACACTGACCTAAAGACAAGGTTTGTTAAGTGTTTACAAACACTGACCTAAAGACAAGGTTTGTTAAGTGTTTACAAACACTGACCTAAAGACAAGGTTTGTTAAGTGTTTACAAACACTGACCTAAAAGACAAGGTTTGTTAAGTGTTTACAAACACTGACCTAAAAGACAAGGTTTGTTAAGTGTTTACAAACACTGACCTAAAAGACAAGGTTTGTAAGTGTTTACAAACACTGACTAAAAGACAAGGTTTGTTAAGTGTTTACAAACACTGACCTAAAAGACAAGGTTTGTTAAGTGTTTACAAACACTGACCTAACAGACAAGGTTTGTTAAGTGTTTACAAACACTGACCTAACAGACAAGGTTTGTTAAGTGTTTACAAACACTGACCTAAAAGACAAGGTTTGTTAAGTGTTTACAAACACTGACCTAAAAGACAAGGTTTGTTAAAGCCACACTATACGTAACTATCGACAAAAATTCAAGTTAAATTCGACTCCGATGTTGTTAGTATTTGTAGATGTAGTTGAAATTAAGATATATTAAAGAATATTTATAATGTTTTTTAATAACTTTGGTACAGCAGTTGTTGAAAGTCGATACATGTAAACATGCCTTCATTTTAAACTGGTCGCCATAGAAGTTACGATTATTGCCGAACGGAAGTCGGAAAGTTCATGACCCGTTTTCGGAAGAGTTCGCACGGACGTTACGTAGTTACGGTAGTCACATGACGTTCTCGGCAACGACGGTACCATGTCGGCTAACTTTGGCTTGTTTGACTAAGTGGGACCCACCTAGCGATGTTTAATATTTATTTGATTTTTATCAAAATATTCCAAATCATAATCGCTCATCTTGACTTCGATTTAGTCCTATCTCTGCATGACTTACAACAGGATTTTTTTTCAACATTCTTCTAAATCATGAAAAAAATAAGAAAGATACGGATATTGGGCCTTTAAGTGTTTACAAACACTGACCTAACAGACAAGGTTTGTTAAGTGTTTACAAACACTGACCTAAAAGACAAGGTTTGTTAAGTGTTTACAAACACTGACCTAAAAGACAAGGTTTGTTAAGTGTTTACAAACACTGACATAAAAGACAAGGTTTGTTAAGTGTTTACAAACACTGACCTAAAAGACAAGGTTTGTTAAGTGTTTACAAACACTGACCTAAAAGACAAGGTTTGTTAAGTGTTTACAAACACTGACCTAAAAGACAAGGTTTGTTAAGTGTTTACAAACACTGACCTAAAAGACAAGGTTTGTTAAGTGTTTACAAACACTGACCTAAAAGACAAGGTTTGTTAAGTGTTTACAAACACTGACCTAAAAGACAAGGTTTGTTAAGTGTTTACAAACACTGACCTAACAGACAAGGTTTGTTAAGTGTTTACAAACACTGACCTAAAAGACAAGGTTTGTTAAGTGTTTACAAACACTGACATAAAAGACAAGGTTTGTTAAGTGTTTACAAACACTGACCTAAAAGACAAGGTTTGTTAAGTGTTTACAAACACTGACCTAAAAGACAAGATTTGTTAAGTGTTTACAAACACTGACCTAAAAGACAAATTAAGTGTGTATGTTGCATACCTTTAATGCCCTGTTCATTTCCACATATCCGAGCTTGTTGAGATTTTCCACCAGTCGAGGCAGCACTCTCTCCATGGTATGGTTACAGTTACTAAGCATGATGATGAGTCGTTTATCCTGTAACAAGTCAAACAACAACTCATTTCCATAATAGCTTAATAGTGATTTATCCTGTAACAAGTCAAACAACAACTCATTTCCATAATAGCTTAATGGAAAATCTCCTACAAAATATGTAAAAATTAATTAGATCATAGTAGCACAGTAATATTATCCAAACATTTTTTCTTGAATCCAAAAATAATGAAAACCAAAAATAATTTATATAACATAGAATTTTACTGGATCCTTTAAATCAAGTATAGAGTTAGAAGTGATAACATTATGGTCAATATATACAAACCAGTGGCAGTATTCCTTCCTCACTCACATCAACATTGGGGTCTGATGATCGGTTAGGACGGCTCAATCTCCTGTAATCAAAAACATTCTCACATTTCAAACTTGACTCACTAAACTTGTGTCTTTTCAAAATTTGAAAATTACCTAACTCCTGTTTGATAAACATGATAGACAACAATTCCTTGTT
This sequence comes from Argopecten irradians, assembly GCF_041381155.1. NCBI lineage: Eukaryota > Metazoa > Mollusca > Bivalvia > Pectinida > Pectinidae > Argopecten > Argopecten irradians. Next base: position 54,341,511 of record NC_091135.1, read on the forward strand.
GGCGAATCTCTATTGATTTACTATTTCAAAATGCATATCAGATACAGCTGTATTAAATGTTCAATATTAATTGACAGCTCAAAATAGTTTTATTACATCAAAACTGATGAAAAATTTGAAAGTTGATGAGAGGGGAAGTAACTTAAATATCTGTGTAGGTGATAGGGGAGATAACTTACTTATTGTATGAGCGACAATGGAGATGACTTCTTTCATGTTGCTTATAGGGGAGATAACTAACTTATTTGTGTTGGGAACAAGGGGGTAACTGACTTATCGGCATTGGTTACAGGGGAGATAACTTACTTAATGGTGTTGGAGACAGGAGGTGGGGTGAAGGCCAGACAGTTGAGACAGGGGGCAAATGCCTGTAATAGCTGGGTACATAATGTGGTAGCATCCTTCTGGACCGTTCTCTGGCTAAAAATCTGAAAGTACAGATGAACAATCAACCTGAAGTCATTAATACAAGATGTTTTTGTAGTGAATATTTTGACTTAACTGGTAGTTATAATAGAGAAGGTATTCAAAATACAAGTATCTTGCTTAGCTAGTTATATCAACAAAAATAAATATACTTTCAAAGTTATCATTGCAGTTTAAAGTCAGTAAAGTCAGTATTAGACTTTGAAATTATTTACTTGACTTGCTTCCCACCCTTTCTATATATTGATTAAAGAAATTAAAAATAATTAAGAAATTTATGAAGAAATAAGTAAATCAATAAACATATTAAATTTGTTACCTCTGGCTCCCCTGGCTTGTTCTGGACTACAACTTCATGTAAATGTTGGATTGTTTCATTCACAATATTCTCAAACAGTGCAGGCTGAAAAAATTACATCAACATTCACATATATATTCTGACATAGAGTTATTTATAAAGAAGAAAGAATATATATCTTAATATTAAAGATAAGGTAAATTGTGAATTGACAAAGACAATGAGAGTGGTATTACTAATCTTTCAAAATTAGATATCGAGCAGACAGTTTTATCAGACAAATCTGGAAGGTTATGTTAACTTAAATAACATTGCACACACAGGTGGATTTAAATGTAACTAAAAACTGTCTGTTGGACATATCAAAATATTACCTCACAAATTTTCGTTTGAGGACTTTACAAAATGAATCACCATTGAACTGGCCCAATAAGAATTGACATTTGTGTGATCATTGAGTTAGAACCGAGAGCTGTTATAAACTGACCAATTGTGTGGTTCCTCCTGATTCATCATCGGTCTCCACCGTCCATGTCTCCTTGGTGTGTAGTTGTTGGACATCTGTGGAAACAAGGGATACAACTCAATGATACAAGGGACACAACTCAATGATACAAGGGACAAAACTCAATATTATAATGGAAGCAACTCTAGAATGTAATACTCAGATATCTGATGATAGAAGGACCACAACTAAATGATATATGGGAGGCAACTCAATAATATAAGGGCCACAACTCCATGATTAAGGGATATAACTCAATGATATAAGGGACATAACTCAGTGATATAATACTCAGATATCTATAAGGGACACAACTCAATGACATAGTACTCAGATATCTGAGGATATAAGGGACATGCTTCAATGATATAATAATCAGATATCTGAGGAAATAAGGGACACTACTCAATGACATAATACTCATATATCTTAGGATGTAAGGGACATACTTCAATGATATAATACTCAGATACCTGAGGATATAAGGGGCACAACTCAATGACATAATACTCAGATATCTGAGGATATAAGGGACATACTTCAATGATATAATACTCAGATACCTGAGGATATAAGGGGCACAACTCAATGACATAATACTCAAATAACTGAGGATAAAAGGGACACAACTCAATGATATAATACTCAGATACCTGAGGATATAAGGGACACAACTCAATGACATAATACTCAGATATCTGAGGATATAAGGGACACAACTCAATGACATAATACTCAGATATCTGAGGATATAAGGGGCACAACTTAATGACATAATACTCAAATAACTGAGGATAAAAGGGACACAACTCAATGACATAATACTCAGATATCTGAGGATATAAGGGACACAACTCAATGACATAATACTCAGATATCTGAGGATATAAGGGGCACAACTTAATGACATAATACTCAAATAACTGAGGATAAAAAGGGACTCAATGATATAATACTCAGATACCTGAGGATATAAGGGGCACAACTTAATGACATAATACTCAAATAACTGAGGATAAAAGGGACACAACTCAATGATATAATACTCAGATATCGGAGGATATAAGGAACACGACTTAGTGACATAATACTCAGATATCTGAGGATATAAGGGACACAACTCAATGATATATTACTCAGATATCTGAGGATATAAGGGACACAACTCAATGACATAATACTCAGATATCTGAGGATAAAAGGGACACAACTCAATGACATAATACTCAGATATATGAGGATATAAGGGACATGCTCCAATGACATAATACTCAGATATCTGAGGATACAAGGGACACAACTCAATGACATAATACTCAGATAACTGATGATATAAGGACACAACTCAATGATATAACACTCAGATATCTGAGGATAAAAGGGACACAACTCAATGACATAATACTCAGATAACTGATGATATAAGGGACACAACTCAATGACATAATACTCAGATATCTGAGGATATAAGGGACACAACTCAATGATATAATACTCAGATATCTGAGGATATAAGGGACACAACTCAATGACATAATACTCAGATATCTGAGGATAAAAGGGACACAACTCAATGACATAATACTCAGATAACTGATGATATAAGGACACAACTCAATGACATAATACTCAGATATCTGAGGATAAAAGGGACACAACTCAATGACATAATACTCAGATAACTGATGATATAAGGACACAACTCAATGACATGATACTCAGATATCTAAGGATATAAGGGACATAACTCAATGATATAGGACTCAGATATCTGAGGATATAAGGGACACAACTCAATGACATAATACTCATATATCTAAGGATATAAGGGCCACAACTCAATGACATAGTACTCAGAGAAAGTCAGCAATACAAAGGGCCAAACTGACCTTCATACTTATTTGGTCCTCATTGTTCATTTGCTACCATGAGATCCTATTTATTATGTACAATGTATAAAAAGTGTAAAACAAGTATGCTTTATGGAAGATATGAGATCCATCTGTGTTATTCTTGGGTTTCTGTACATGTAACTTGTAAAATGGTTTACATATGATGGTCAAGATAGTTTCCTTACAATAACAGATTTTACAATTTTCCATCCAAGCATGGGATGAGTACAATTCTAGGTAACCCTAGCCTCTTGTTTATTGAGAAAAAAATTGTCTAAGGTGGGAAAGTAATTAATGCACTAGTTATTAAAGTCTGTCCTGACAAAATACCACATATAAGTGATTATAAACCTACCAGTTATAGCCTGTCTGAGCAGGGTGAACATACAGTTAGTCCTCATGTCCAGAGCCAGGTCAGTTACCAGACTCGATGAATCTCCTGGCAGGTCTAATTGTGTTAATGAGCTAACACAATTTCTGTAAATACCAAAAATTACTCATTATCACCTAATGTTTGTATCACAACTTTCATAGTATCACTCGGCCTTCTTTTATCCATGTCAGACCAATGTTGGCCTATATTTGATATAATCCTTAATTTTGTTTGTGGTAGTGCAGAGCCAGATTGTTTTTGTGGGAGAAAAAATCTGAAGATATATAATGGATAACTTCTGTAAATTGAAGACTTTAAAAGCAAAGAATATTTCAGTGAAAAGTTCTACATTTTTTTTTCAATAGTGTTAACTACCACAAGGTTGCATCCATACAAAGTCTAACATCAACAATAGTATGAGTTTCCTCTGAACCTTACACCTAATTTAAACGGCCATTGAAACAACGGTACACCAGTCATCTGTCACTAAATCTACTCTGTAAGTTTGAATTTAAGGGTATTGAAAACTGTGACACTATAGAGTTACATGGAGATCCCAGTGGCAAAGGCCTGGTTAGAGTGTAAAATCAGCCTACCGTATGTAGCGGACACAGATAGGAAGCCATGCCCCTGAGATGTCCTGTTTGGAACTGTGCCAGACCCCATACTGGGCACGCTCCTCTGAGGGAATATTCTCCAGAGATTCAGGCAGAAATGAGGCTCGCACCAGGTTAGCAAACACTGCTATTATCCCAGTAATCATTTGCTGGAAAAATGTGTGAATATATACCTTATTTATCAGGAACATTTAAGTGTCTCTTAAGTTGTTCATACTGAAAATAATACAACAGAGTTTGAATATTTATTTACTTGATACATGCAAATGATGGCAATCAGCCTCAAGCCACATGTCACATCCAAACGGTGAGCTATACATTCAATGACCATGAAGTGAATATATTCAATGTTAGAAAAAATACAAAAGCACATTTAAGTGTAGTACTGAATGCTTTTTTTAAGAGCACATACCTTGAATTTACTATGTTTGGCAGCATCTACTTTGAAGGTCTTTTCACCAGACTGAAAAACAGGTAATGAGATCATCATTCAGAATATAAATGATTTTTTTTTTTCAAATTAATTGATGAAAAACTTATTGAAATTAGACTTGTAATTTCGCTTCACTACAATGCTTTACGATACTTGTGTTGGAGCATATCATAGAGCATCATAGTGGAGCGGAATTACAAGTCTAATTCTAATTAGTAGAAAACTGAACATGAACATAACAAAATCACTTTTTAATCTTGATGAAACAGTAATTTGGTGAAGAAGTGAGTTTGGTTTAACAGTTTAATGTAAATTAAAACAAACCTCTTTAGTAAACAAGGAGCCAGAAAAGAATGCCTGGCCAAGCTTCCACAGGTCTGGGAAGTTATCTGTGACCAGCTCTGTCAGTTCCTCTATAAAGGACACTTTCTGTGGAGTACGGAATTTATTGTAGCCTGTGAAGAAAAAAGGTTTAAATTATGTGTACTATGAACTTTAATCTGTATTAACATATAAATTCAGGATGTTCAAACTTACTCTCTCAAAAGTTCTGGTACAATATCATACTGTTTTGCTTTCATACTTCTAGATTATGCAAAGTTTTCTTGAGGATTTAAGCTAAATTTAACAAGAGATCCCAGAGGGATCTTGGCGCCCACCAAAGAATGATCTATGTCTGACAATGGAAAGAGGGATCTTTTCCCTGCTTTTCAAACTTTTTCAAACACACTACATATAAAATTTGAGACAGATCGCTATAGTACTTTCTAAGAAAAGTGGTAACAAACTTCAACAATGAAATCTAAGATGGCGGCCCGTTGGCCATCTTGTTTACCAATCAGTCCTGAAAGGCATTATGCATCAGTCCTAAAAGGTACTCTGCACAACTAGGGTACAAGGGGAACCTATGCATGGAATTTGAGAAAGATCCCTTCAGTACTTTTTGAGAAATAGCGGTAACAAACTTTAACTATCAAAATCCAAGATGGCCGCCTGTCGGCCATCTTGTTGCCCGATCCGTCCCAAAATGCAATATGCACAATTAGGGTCCTAGGGGAACCTACATATGAAATTTGAGAAAGATCCCTTCAGTACTTTCTGAGAAATAGCGGTAACAAGAATTGTTAACGGACGGACGGACGGACGGACGGACGGACGGACGGACGGACGGACGGACGGACGACGGACCACGGACGAAAGGCGATTTGAATAGCCCACCATCTGATGATGGTGGGCTAAAAATTAAATGTTACTAAAATTAATGTCATTGATACAGGTATAATTGATTTCAGTAGATATATCAGAACTAACCTGGACTACGGAGGATGTTCCCAGGGGCCTCTCCTTCTGTTTGTACACTTCTCAGCTCTATAACAGGAAACATTCTATATTAAATTCACAGCATTTTATCAGCAGAATAGCAAATTTCACTCAAAAATTTAGACACCACTGTTCTGTGTCAGTCAAAGTCACTCTAATATAAGGTTAGCAAGTTTTATTGTTTTATCATCATATAAAGACGTGCTAGGTTTGTTCCTCTCTATAACATCTAGTAGTGCCTACCTTCCTGTATATAAGATCTAGTAGTGCCTACCTTCCTGTATATAAGATCTAGTGATACCTACCTTCCTGTATATAAGATCTAGTAGTGCCTACCTTCCTCTATATAAGAACTAGTGATGCCTACCTTCCTGTATATAAGATCTAGTGATACCGACCTTCCTGTATATAAGATCTAGTAGTGCCTACCTTCCTCTATATAAGATCTAGTGATGCCTACCTTCCTGTATATAAGATCTAGTGATACCTACCTTCCTGTATATAAGATCTAGTGATGCCTACCTTCCTGTATATAAGATCTAGTGATGCCTACCTTCCTGTATATAAGATCTAGTGATGCCTACCTTCCTCTATATAAGATCTAGTGATACCTACCTTCCTGTATATAAGTTCTAGTGATACCTACCTTCCTCTATATAAGATCTAGTGATACCTACCTTCCTCTATATAAGATCTAGTGATCCCTACCTTCCTCTATATAAGATCTAGTGGTGCCTACCTTCCTCTATATCAGATCTAGTGATACCGACCTTCCTGTATATAAGATCTAGTGATACCGACCTTCCTGTATATAAGATCTAGTGATGCCTACCTTCCTGTATATAAGATCTAGTGATACCTACCTTCCTGTATATAAGATCTAGTGATGCCTACCTTCCTGAATATAAGATCTAGTGATACCTACCTTCCTCTATATAAGATCTAGAGATACCTACCTTCCTCTATTTAAGATCTAGTGATGCCTACCTTCCTGTATATAAGATCTAGTGATGCCTACCTTCCTCTATATAAGATCTAGTGATACCTACCTTCCTCTATATAAGATCTAGTGATACCTACCTTCCTGTATATAAGATCTAGTGATGCCTACCTTCCTGTATATAAGATCTAGTGATGCCTACCTTCCTGTATATAAGATCTAGTGATGCCTAAGATAAGATCCAGTGATGCCTACCTTCCTCTATATAAGATCTAGTGATACCTACCTTCCTCTATATAAGATCTAGTGATACCTACCTTCCTCTATATAAGATCTAGTGATGCCTACCTTCCTGTATATAAGATCTAGTGATACCTACCTTCCTCTATATAAGATCTAGTGATACCTACCTTCCTCTATATAAGATCTAGTGATGCCTACCTTCCTCTATATAAGATCTAGTGATACCTACCTTCCTGTATATAAGATCTAGTGATGCCTACCTTCCTCTATATAAGATCTAGTGATGCCTACCTTCCTCTATATAAGATCTAGTGATGCCTACCTTCCTCTATATAAGATCTAGTGATGCCTACCTTCCTCTATATAAGATCTAGTGATACCTACCTTCCTCTATATAAGATCTAGTGATACCTACCTTCCTGTATATAAGATCTAGTGATACCTACCTTCCTCTATATAAGATCTAGTGATACCTACCTTCCTCTATATAAGATCTAGTGATGCCTACCTTCCTCTATATAAGATCTAGTGATGCCTACCTTCCTCTATATAAGATCTAGTGATACCTACCTTCCTCTATATAAGATCTAGTGATACCTACCTTCCTGTATATAAGATCTAGTGATACCTACCTTCCTCTATATAAGATCTAGTGATACCTACCTTCCTCTATATAAGATCTAGTGATCCTACCTTCCTCTATATAAGATCTAGTGATGCCTACCTTCCTCTATATAAGATCTAGTGATACCTACCTTCCTCTATATAAGATCTAGTGATACCTACCTTCCTCTATATAAGATCTAGTGATACCTACCTTCCTCTATATAAGATCTAGTGATACCTACCTTCCTCTATATAAGATCTAGTGATACCTACCTTTCCTGTATATAAGATCTAGTGATACCTACCTTCCTGTATATAAGATCTAGTGATACCTACCTTCCTCTATATAAGATCTAGTGATACCTACCTTCCTGTATATAAGATCTAGTGATACCTACCTTCCTGTATATAAGATCTAGTGATGCCTACCTTCCTCTATATAAGATCTAGTGATGCCTACCTTCCTGTATATAAGATCTAGTGATACCTACCTTCCTGTATATAAGATCTAGTGATGCCTACCTTCCTGTATATAAGATCTAGTGATACCTACCTTCCTGTATATAAGATCTAGTGATGCCTACCTTCCTCTATATAAGATCTAGTGATACCTACCTTCCTCTATATAAGATCTAGTGATACCTACCTTCCTCTATATAAGATCTAGTGATGCCTACCTTCCTCTATATAAGATCTAGTGATACCTACCTTCCTCTATATAAGATCTAGTGATGCCTACCTTCCTCTATATAAGATCTAGTGATACCTACCTTCCTCTATATAAGATCTAGTGATACCTACCTTCCTCTATATAAGATCTAGTGATACCTACCTTCCTCTATATAAGATCTAGTGATGCCTACCTTCCTCTATATAAGATCTAGTGATGCCTACCTTCCTCTATATAAGATCTAGTGATACCTACCTTCCTCTATATAAGATCTAGTGATACCTACCTTCCTCTATATAAGATCTAGTGATACCTACCTTCCTCTATATAAGATCTAGTGATGCCTACCTTCCTCTATATAAGATCTAGTGATGCCTACCTTCCTCTATATAAGATCTAGTGATGCCTACCTTCCTCTATATAAGATCTAGTGATGCCTACCTTCCTCTATATAAGATCTAGTGATACCTACCTTCCTCTATATAAGATCTAGTGATGCCTACCTTCCTCTATATAAGATCCAGTGATGCCTACCTTCCTCTATAAGATCTAGTGATACCTACCTTCCTCTATATAAGATCTAGTGATGCCTACCTTCCTCTATATAAGATCTAGTGATACCTACCTTCCTCTATATAAGATCTAGTGATGCCTACCTTCCTCTATATAAGATCTAGTGATACCTACCTTTCCTCTTAGTGATCCTACCTTCCTCTATATAAGATCTAGTGATGCCTACCTTCCTCTATATAAGATCTAGTGATGCCTACCTTCCTCCTCTATATAAGATCTAGTGATGCCTACCTTCCTCTATATAAGATCTAGTGATGCCTACCTTCCTCTATATAAGATCTAGTGATACCTACCTTCCTCTATATAAGATCTAGTGATACCTACCTTCCTCTTCTATATAAGATCTAGTGATACCTACCTTCCTCTATATAAGATCTAGTGATACCTACCTTCCTCTATATAAGATCTAGTGATGCCTACCTTCCTCTATATAAGATCTAGTGATACCTACCTTCCTCTATATAAGATCTAGTGATACCTACCTTCCTCTATATAAGATCTAGTGATACCTACCTTCCTCTATATAAGATCTAGTGATGCCTACCTTCCTCTATATAAGATCTAGTGATACCTACCTTCCTCTATATAAGATCTAGTGATGCCTACCTTCCTCTATATAAGATCTAGTGATGCCTACCTTCCTCTATATAAGATCTAGTGATGCCTACCTTCCTGTATATAAGATCTAGTGATGCCTACCTTCCTGTATATAAGATCTAGTGATGCCTACCTTCCTCTATATAAGATCTAGTGATGCCTACCTTCCTCTATATAAGATCTAGTGATACCTACCTTCCTCTATATAAGATCTAGTGATACCTACCTTCCTCTATATAAGATCTAGTGATACCTACCTTCCTCTATATAAGATCTAGTGATGCCTACCTTCCTCTATATAAGATCTAGTGATACCTACCTTCCTCTATATAAGATCTAGTGATGCCTACCTTCCTCTATATAAGATCTAGTGATGCCTACCTTCCTCTATATAAGATCTAGTGATGCCTACCTTCCTCTATATAAGATCTAGTGATACCTACCTTCCTCTATATAAGATCTAGTGATACCTACCTTTCTCTATATAAGATCTAGTGATACCTACCTTCCTCTATATAAGATCTAGTGATGCCTACCTTCCTCTATATAAGATCTAGTGATGCCTACCTTCCTCTATATAAGATCTAGTGATACCTACCTTCCTCTATATAAGATCTAGTGATGTCTACCTTCCTCTATATAAGATCTAGTGATACCTACCTTCCTCTATATAAGTTCTAGTGATACCTACCTTCCTCTATATAAGATCTAGTGATGCCTACCTTCCTCTATATAAGATCTAGTGATGCCTACCTTCCTCTATATAAGATCTAGTGATACCTACCTTCCTGTATATAAGATCTAGTGATGCTACCTTCCTCTATATAAGATCTAGTGATGCCTACCTTCCTCTATATAAGATCTAGTGATACCTACCTTCCTCTATATAAGATCTAGTGATACCTACCTTCCTCTATATAAGTTCTAATGATGCCTACCTTCCTCTATATAAGATCTAGTGATGCCTACCTTCCTCTATATAAGATCCAGTGATGCCTACCTTCCTCTATAAGATCTAGTGATACCTACCTTCCTCTATATAAGATCTAGTGATGCCTACCTTCCTCTTATAAGTCTAGTGATGCCTATATAAAGATCTAGTGATGCCTACCTTCCTCTATATAAGATCTAGTGATGCCTACCTTCCTCTATAAAGTTCTAGTGTGCCTACCTTCCTCTATATAAGATCTAGTGATGCCTACCTTCCTCTATATAAGATCTAGTGATGCCTACCTTCCTCTATATAAGATCTAGTGATGCCTACCTTCCTCTATAAGATCTAGTGATACCTACCTTTCTCTATATAAGATCTAGTGATACCTACCTTCCTCTATATAAGATCTAGTGATGCCTACCTTTCTATATAAGATCTAGTGATGCCTACCTTCCTTTTAATAAGATCTAGTGATTACCTTCCTCTAATATAAGTTAGTGTGATACCTACCTTCCTTATATAAGATCTAGTGATGATACCTTCCTCTATATAAGTTCTAGTGATACCTACCTTCCTCTATATAGATCTAGTGATACCTACCTTCCTGTATATAAGATCTAGTGATGCCTACCTTCCTTATATAAGAAGTGATACCTAGTGATACCTACCTTCCTCTATATAAAGATCTAGTGATACTACCTTCCTCTATATAGATCTAGTGATACCTACCTTCCTGTATATAAGATCTAGTGATACCTACCTTCCTTTATATAAGATCTAGTGATCCCTACCTTCCTGTATATAAGATCGAGTGATGCCTACCTTCCTTTATATAAGATCTAGTGATGCCTACCTTCCTCTATATAAGTGTCGAGTGATGCCTACCTTTCCTGTATATAAGATCTAGTGATGCCTTCCTTCCTTTTAATGTAGTCAATTCTGCAGAACTCTAGGACAAGTAGCGATTTATAGGATTTACCTCTATTTCCCCTATTGGGCCCGCCCCTCCTACCCCCGGGGAGTCAGAGCCAAAATTTATACAAGTTCTGTTCCCCTTCCCCCAAGGATGTTTCTGGCCAAATTTGGTTACAATCCATCCAGAACTCTAGGACAAGTAGCGATTTATAGGATTTACCTCTATTATCCCTATTTGGCCCCGCCCCTCCTGCCCCACGGGGGTCAGGGTCACCATTTATGCAAAATCTGATCCCCTTCCCCTACGGAAGTTTCTGGCCAAATTTGGTTGCAATCCATGCAGAACTCTAGAACAAGTAGCGTTTTATAGGATTTACCTCTATTACCCCTATTGGGCCCCACCCCTCCTGCCTCAGGGGGGTCAGGGTCACCATTTATGCAAAATCTGACCCCTTCCCCTAAGGAAGTTTCTGGCCAAATTTGGTTGCAATCCATGCAGAACTCTAGGACAAGTAGCGATTTATAGGATTTACCTCTATTTCCCCTATTGGGCCCCGCCCCTCCTGCCCCAGGGGGGTCAGAGCCAAAATTTATACAAGTTTTGTTTCCCTTCCCCAAAGGATGTTTGTGGCCAAATTTGGTTACAATCCATGCAGAACTCTAGGACAAGTAGCGATTTATAGGATTTACCTCTATTTCCCCTATTGGGCCCCGCCCCTCCTACCCCCGGGGAGTCAGAGCCAAAATTTATACAAGTTCTGTTCCCCTTCCCCCAAGGATGTTTCTGGCCAAATTTGGTTACAATCCATCCAGAACTCTAGGACAAGTAGCGATTTATAGGATTTACCTCTATTATCCCTATTGGGCCCCGCCCCTCCTGCCCCACGGGGGTCAGGGTCACCATTTATGCAAAATCTGATCCCCTTCCCCTAAGGAAGTTTCTGGCCAAATTTGGTTGCAATCCATGCAGAACTCTAGAACAAGTAGCGTTTTATAGGATTTACCTCTATTACCCCTATTGGGCCCCGCCCCTCCTGCCTCAGGGGGGTCAGGGTCACCATTTATGCAAAATCTGATCCCCTTCCCCTAAGGAAGTTTCTGGCCAAATTTGGTTGCAATCCATGCAGAACTCTAGGACAAGTAGCGATTTATAGGATTTACCTCTATTACCCCTATTGGGCCCCGCCCCTCCTGCCCAAGGGGGGTCAGGGTCACCATTTATGCAAAATCTGATCTACTTCCCCTAAGGAAGTTTCTGGCCAAATTTGGTTGCAATCCATGCAGAACCCTAGGACAAGTAGCGTTTTATAGGATTTACCTCTATTATCCCTATTGGGCCCTGCCCCTCCTGCCCCAAGGGGGTCAGGGTCACCATTTATGCAAAATCTGATCCCCCTTCCCCTAAGGAAGTTTCTGACCAAATTTGATTAAAATCCATGCAGAACTCTAGGACAAGTAGCGATTTAAAGGGAATGTTGACAGACGGACGACGGACGCCGCGCCATGGCAATAGCTCACCGGACCTTCGGGCCAGTTGAGCTAAAAAGGTTTAGAAGTATTATTTACGATAGATATTTCAACAGAAGACCAAAATGGCGACCATTTTCCTCAACTTGCAAATGTTGTATAATAGGCACATCTGGGTCACTTAAAAGCTGAAGATAGCACTTCTGTTTCAAACACGGTAAAGACCAAGATGACAGGTAGCAAACAACAGTGATGGCAGAACACAGTAGATTTGAACAATTTATGAAAGAAAGGCACAATCTACATAAGCTTAGTCATTAAACTGTACAAACCATCTGTACAAAAGCATATATATATAATTCATCCGTAGACATTTGCATTTGCAATATGATATTTAGATAAAGATTTTTCCACTTTTCAAGCTTATTCATGCATGTGAATTCCATGATAATTGAAAAATTGTAAAATATCACGTTTTTTTGCTCAAAATTGCAGTAAATTCTGTTTCCCTTCCCCAAGGATGTTTCAGACCAAATTTGGTTACAATCTATGCATAACTCTATAGCTAGTAGCGTTTTATAGGATATACTTCTATTTACCCTATTAGGCTCATCCCCTCATGCCCCTGGGGGGTCAGAGCCAAGATTTATACAAACTCTGTTCCCCTTCCTCCAAGGATGTTTCAGACCAAATTAAGTAACATTCCATGCAGTACTCTATGACTAGTAGGCATTTATAGGATATACTTCTATTTACCCTATTAGGCCCAGCCCCTCCTGCCCCTGGGGGGTCAGAGCCAAGATTTATACAAACTCTGTTCCCCTTCCCCCAAGGATGTTTTAGACCAAATTAAGTTACATTCCATGCAGAATTCTATGACTAGTGGCATTTTATAGGAGTTACCTCTATTTACCCTATTGGGCCCCTCCCCTCCTGCCCCTGGGTGGTCAGAGCCAAGATTTATACAAACTCAGTTCCCCTTCCCCCAAGGATTTTTCAGGTCAAATCTGGTTACATTAGATGCAGAACCCTATGAGTAGTAGCGTTTTATAGGATATACCTTTATTTACCCTATTGGGCCCCGCCCCTCCTGCCCCTGGGGGGTCAGAGCCAAAATTTATACAAGTTCTGTTCCCCTTCCCCCAAGGATGTTTGTGGCCAAATTTGGTTACAATCCATGCAGAACTCTATGACTAGTAGGGATTTAAAGGAAATGTTGACGGACGGACGACGGACGGACGACGACGGACGGACGACGGACGCTGCGCCATGACATAAGCTCACCGGCCCTTTGGGCCAGGTGAGCTAAAAAGTCTCACCTTTGTTCATATGTATCGCCTCAAAATACAAATGTACCTAATCTATTAAGGGTACCATGTTTGTATCTTGTACTCAGCTAGGTCACAAAAAAAAAAATAGTTTTGAAATTACAAGCAAGGGAAAGTGAACTTTTTTATATCAGATTTTTCTAGTTCACAATGATTCCTATCAGAAACTTCAAATGTATTCAGAACAACATGATACTAAGAATTAAGCGGTGATATTTAGTCTAATGGATAGAAGTCAATCTGAAGGGTGTGATGAGATGAATCAGCAGAGACTGAGCCATATAGTCCCAATTATCTCTAAACACATGATTTATTATATAACATTAAAACCAATTAAAAAAAAACCCAAAAAACATAACCCATAATATTTCCGGTGCTTACTTACCGTATTAGTTTTTTCTGCTCCTCCAGTGTATTGGGTAATTCATATAACTTATTCTGTAGCATTTCACGGAAGGAGTTCACCCTCGACTCAACCTCAGTATACACTGAACGCACAAAAGAGATTTTAAATACTCAATATTTAGAAAAGGTACTTTGATTTCTGTTTGCAAGGACTTAAATTAGATGATATATAAGTAATAAATACAATTATATGGTTTTTTTTCCAACATGTAATTGTACACAAAGTTAATTCAAATTTTTGCTTTTGCACAATTCTCTAAATTATGAGGAGTCACCAATGATACATCTAGCAGCATAAACAGCACAATCAGATACCTTAAGAGTATCCGTTTGCTTACTTAATATAAAATAACAAAAACAAATGTGTCTTGCAGTCTAATAAATAACAAGTACATGTTCTTATAAAATATGGAGATTGGAACCTAAATTACCTTTTCTGAACACTTGGACTTGAGTATCGGAAAATAAAGAACGAGCTCGTACGTAGTCATTGATGACAAGGTTGTAGTCTCCCTGTAATGTAATTTTATTGGTTTACTCTCAATACCAACAATTTCAGTATTAAATGACCGTATATATAAATGGATTTCTACCACAATAGGCGGTGTTATTCAACTCTCACAGCATCAAATAAACAGTGCGGTTGTTGATTAATAATTTGTTTAAACCACAAGTGGTAAAAACTCTGTACGCATTCTGATTGGCTGACATGGTGAACTTTGACCGAACTACTTTTTGTTTGGTGTAACAACATCATTTGTCAACGTCATCAATAGTCGAATAACTTCATACTATGTTGTGATCGCCGCTTGACGTCCAAACTGGTGTTGGAAAGGATATGTGTCGTGGCCATTGTGTCAAAATATGTAACTTATTCATGTGGGGTGTAAAATCGACATGAAATACTAAAAACATGTGTAACGGAAAGAATTAGTAGATTAAATGAGTCTGGAACATCATTAACTCAAGAAACATAAAAAATAAGCTTGGTTTCGGTTTTATTAGCTTAATGTCCTGTTATCAGCCAGGGTCATTTAAGGATGTGTCAGGGACATCTTGACCACTTGACCACATTGGTCCCAAAAAATGAACTAGAAGAACACTGAAATAATATTCTGATTGGAATCCTGTCAAGTTCACAAAGTTTTACTTAGTTATGCCAAACTAATTACTCTATACCGTTTTCCAGTATTTTGCATAAAACTCACCTTCTGGATATTCCTCTCTATATTTAAAGGAAGGTAGAAAAGGAATCTAAACCTCTGAAGGACACTAAGGGCGTTCCTGGTCGAGTCAGCTTTGTCTTTCCTTCCAAGCACTTCTTGGAACAGGCCATCTGCACACGACTTAGCCTCTAAATTACAGAATATCTTAATATGTTAATCACAAGTACTCAAAGACATACTACATAATCAACATGATGTTAATTTAATTTCATCACATTAAAATATCTGACAAAAATCAATCAATCATGTTTCTGGAAGTAGTTTTAAACGTCAGAACTTTAATATTACTCTTTAATTGCTCTATTACTAAATTACGGAGGCTTTTCTTAGAAATATTTTGTATATCAGCTAGCAGAAGTAACAGCAGAGCATCCAGTACGTAGGAAAGAAATTGCTGGATGAAGAATACTTTTAATTTGCTGGGGACCTTTAAATGGGTGTATTTATTTTTCTCTCCTGAAATAATATAAGAAATGATCTTGTAATACATACGCATGAGTAGCACAGCATAGGAGTTAATGGACTGGCCGCGGATATCGTCACTACAGTATTTCTCATACATCGCTGTAAGGAAATGCAATCACAGTGTAACAACTGTTGAACTTTACAATCACAGTGTAACAACTGTTGAACTTTACAATCACAGTGTAACAACTGTTGAACTTTACAATCACAGTGTAACAACTGTTGAACTTTACAATCACAGTTTAACAACTGTTGAACTTTACAATCACAGTGTAAAAACTGTTGAACTTTACAATCACAGTGTAACAACTGTTGAACTTTACAATCACAGTGTAACAACTGTTGAACTTTACAATCACAGTTTAACAACTGTTGAACATTACAATCACAGTGTAACAACTGTTGAACTTTACAATCACAGTGTAACAACTGTTGAAATTTACAATCACAGTGTAATAACTGTTGAACTTTACAATCACAGTATAACAACTGTTGAACTTTACAATCACAGTGTAACGACTGTTGAACAAATATAAGATCACAACTGTCATAAAAAGATCATGTTTACGACAAAGGTACTACATGATTTTCATTAAGTTAAAGAAAAATTTACATAGATTGAGAATGAAAATTTACCTTCCAGACTATCGAGGCAGTCGAGTGTGGATGAAAGGTTAGATTTAACAAAAGCAATGGGACCCTCTGATCTCTGGGTGGCTCGCCTCTTCATGTGGGCCAGCCCGGCCTTTAGGTCTTCAAAACTGTTAATATCAATAGCAGATTATTGATGTTGCAAATTTTAGTATGTTAGACAAGGCATTACTTGCATGTACTCCAAAGACAAGAAGTCTGTTATAAAACTTCATGGACAATATTTGATATGAAAAGGTCTTGAAATACAAGTACATGTGATTGTATTACAGTATTAGAATTTCCAATATTGAATGTATTACCTGAGAAAGTATTGCTACAATTATTCTACATCATTTCCAACAATATAATTCAATTATCTCCCCCTGATACTGAATGTTCTATATTCAATTATCTCCCGCTGATACTGAATGTTCTGTATTCAATTATCTCCCCCTGATACTGAATGTTCTATATTCAATTATCTCCCCCTGATACTGAATGTTCTATATTCAATTATCTCCCCCTGATACTGAATGTTCTATATTCAATTATCTCCTCCTGATACTGAATGTTCTATATTCAATTATCTCCCCCTGAATCTGAATGTTCTGACATTTTGAAAGAATCATTAATACATATGAATATAGGGACTCTACTGTGACAAGAGCATTTTTTTAGTTTTAACTGGAAGCCTCCATCAATTTTTATCTAAACCTGTCCAAATAACAGTTTTTTCAAAGGTTACCTAAACATTTTAACACTAAAACAGTGTTTGAAGTATTCGTTTAACCTTATTATTATAGAGAGGACACTTAATAATTACCCCGTGTTGTGGTGGTTCTCTAGTAAATACCAGGAAGGGGAAAAGTTCTCTAAGGTCATGTTCCCAGAAGCTGAAACATCATTAAAACATTTTCAATGAACAATTGAAAACAATAAAAACCTGCAACTATAGAAATTGTCCTCTTTCTCAGGAAATTTAATAGTAGATTTCGGATTTTGAAATACTCAGCTGAGAATTACATTACCAGCACAATATACTTGAACTGTTTCATACTATCTTCTTCAGTCAGTTACATAACTAAGAATTGGTCAGCTGATCAACTGAAGGAGATTGTGATAAACAGTCGATATATACCATAATTATTCTTTGAGTAAAATTTAAAATCTAATAAAAGCTGAGCCTAAATTAAGGTTACTATGAACAATGAACCAAGTCATACAACATATTTAAAAATATCATACACTACAACTACTGTTTCAAGTTTACTTACATTCTGGAAATATTTCTGCTAATTCTTCTTCAGTAAACTTTGCACTGAAACAGACAAACATGCCGTACAGTATCTGTCATCCTATGAAAAGTTTGAAAACAGTTTTAAGAGTAAGAAGGAAAAGTTTTTAAAAAAGCCTAAATTTTCTGAAATGGTGTATCATACCACTTGTCAAATACTTGTCAACAAGAAAACATGAGTTTTTTTTTATATTCTAAAGATCAACTCACTGACTGCCTTCGTCTGAGATTCCGAGTGGGTCTTCATCATCCTTTGAGAATATAGGGGACTGAGGCCGTCCGTGGCGCATATTGGTCATTACACTCTGTGACTCGTCAATCCATATAGCAGACTCTTGTAAAGGACCTGGGTAAATATACAATTACACTCTGTGACTCGTCAATCCATATAGCAGACTCTTGTAAAGGACCTGGGTAAATATACAATTACACTCTGTGACTCGTCAATCCATATAGCAGACTCTTGTAAAGGACCTGGGTAAATATACAATTACACTTTGTGACTCGTAAATCCATACAGCAGACTCTTGTAAAGAATCTGGATAAATATACAATCAATAGGTAGCATAGACGTAAGTTATTGTACAAAGTAGCCCTTGAAGCTCACAGAACATCTTACCTATCTGTACAGCTTACCTATCTGTACAGCTTACCTATCTGTACACCTTACCTATCTGTACAAAGTAGCCCTTGAAGCCCACAGTACATCTAACCTATCTTTACAAAGTAGCCCAGCCCACAGTACACCTTACATATCTGTACAGCTTACCTATCTGTACAGCTTACCTATCTGTACAGCTTACCTATCTGTACAGCTTACCTATCTGTACAGCTTACCTATCTGTACAGCTTACCTATCTGTACACCTTACCTATCTGTACAAAGTAGCCCTTGAAGCCCACAGTACATCTAACCTATCTGTACAAAGTAGCCCTCACGATACACCTTACCTATCTGTACAAAGTAGCCCTTGAATCCCACGGTACTGTTTATCTATCTGTACAAAGTAATTCTTGAAGCCCACAGTACATCTAACTTATCTGTACAAAGTAGCCCTTGAAGTCCACGATACACCTTACCTATCGGTACAGCTTACCTATTTGTACACCTTACCTATCTGTACAGCTTACCTATCTGTACAAAGTAGCCCTTTAATCCCACAGTACAGTTTACATATCTGTAAGCCCACAGTACATCTAACCTATCTGTACAATGCCCTTGAAGCCCATGGTACATCTAATTACCTGTCTGTACACCTTACCTATCTGAACACATTACCTATCTGTACAAAGTAGCCCTTGAAGCCCACAGTACATCTAATTACCTGTCTGTACACCTTACCTATCTGTACAATACCCTTGAAGCCCACGGTACACCTTACCTATCTGTACACCTTACCTGTCTGTACACCTTACCTATCTGTACAAAGTAGCCCTTGAAGCCCACAGTACATATAATTACCTGTCTGTACACCTTAACTATCTGTACAATACCCTTGAAGCCCACGGTACACCTTACCTATCTGTACATCTTACCTATTTGTACACCTTACCTATATGTACACTTTACCTTTTTTGTACAAAGTAGCCCTTGAAGTCCACGATACACCTTACCTATCTGTACAGCTTACCTTTCTGTACACCTTACCTATCTGTACATCTTACCTATCTGTACAAAGTAGCCCTTGAAGCCCACAGTACATCTTACCTATCTGTACAATTTACCTATTTGTACAAAGTAGCCCTTGAAGCCCACAGTACATCTTACCTATTTGTACACTTTACCTATTTGTACAAAGTAGCCCATGAAGTCCACGATACACCTTACCTATCGGTACAGCTTACCTATCTGTACACCTTACCTATCTGTACACCTTACCTATCTGTACACCTTACCTATCGGTACACCTTACCTATCTGTACACCTTACCTATCGGTAGACCTTACCTATCTGTACACTTTACCTATTTGTACAAAGTAGCCCTTGAAGCCCACAGTACATCTTACCTATCTGTACACTTTACCTATTTGTACAAAGTAGCCCTTGAAGTCCACAGTACATCTAATTACCTATCTGTACACCTTACCTATCTGTACAGCTTACCTATCTGTACAAAGTAGCCTTTGCAGCCCACAGTACATCTAATTACCTATCTGTACAGCTTACCTATCTGTAACAACAGGACTCAATACACCGCCTCCTGCACAATATGTTAATCCTGTCCCAATCCCGTACCACGTACCCTACTCCACACCGGCCCCGCAAATGGCCAGCATGGAACCGCCTCCCCCGCCTCCGCCCTCGCCTCCTCCTACGCCTTCGATGTTTCTTATCAATGATCTACATACTAGACTCTCACAACTAGACCAAATTCTCCCCAAACTAGACATTCTAGATCAGATAAATGAAAAAATAAATACGTTTGAAAACTGTATAAGAAATATCCAAAAAGATTTGGGTGATGTTAGGGAAATGGCGGAGAGAAACAAGGCTACAAACGATAAACAGGAAGATCACCACTGCAACCTGGAATTCCGTGTAAGTGAGTTAGAGAAAAAAAATGAAATGTTACTTCAAGAAAACCACGAACTATCTGAAAACTTCCTGAGACTGCAGACACAGTCCATGAAGTACAATTTGCTATTCTCAGGAATCCCTGATACTTATGACCAGACTGAAAACGCTGAAGATACGGTGAAGGACTTTCTCCGCGATTCCTTACAAATCGAGCGCGCGGATGAAATAGCATTTGACAATGTTCACCGACTCCGACAGAGGAGCGACCGCAAACCTCGCAGCATCATTGCTAAATTTTCAAAGTACAGTGACTTAGAAAAAGTACTCCAGGCGGCGCCTACTAAACTACGGGATAAACCGGAGATCAGCATACAAAAACAATTTCCTCAAGAAATCGCGCGAAGGCGCGGCGCGCTTTACCCAGTGATGAGGGAACAGAAACGCCGTGGTAACCGGGCTGTGCTTAATTACGATACTTTGTATGTTAACGGAGAGCCATACCGCGACGCACCCCCGAGATATCCTGCAACCGAACGACCACCTCCCGGAAACAACGGCCGTCACTAGGGACGCGACACAAGGGGTCATGTGACCAAGGACTTAAAATTTACCTACCTCAATGTATGTGGTATCAAATCAAAACTGTTATTACCTGAATTTGTAGATGTTATCAAATCAAATGACGTCTCTATTTTTGTAGAAACTAAAACAGATGACTATGACGTCCTAGATTTACCCCAGGGATTCAGTTATATAGCGAAAAACAGATCACACGCTAAGCGTAAGTCAGGTGGTATAATATTGATCTATAAGAACGAGTATAAGTCATCATTAGTGTTTCATAAAACTCCTTCAGAGTTTGTTCAATGGGTAGAAATAAATACCTCTAAAAACTCGCATAATCTACTGATAGGCTGCGTTTATGTACCGCCAGAAACGTCAAAATACACTTCGAATGAAGCGTTTGATGATATCGAAAATGAAATGACCAATCTGGTTAAGAATGAACAAAAAATAATGATTATTGGTGACCTAAATGCTAGAACACAATGCCATAATGATTTTGTTGTTCCAGACGGTCAGCTGGTAGAACTTTCTAATGCAGTTGAAAGCAATGATTTGAGAAATTATTTTTACGATTATGAATCATTAATTCGGGCTGGAGTCCCATTACTAAGAGCTAGCCAAGATCAAGCTAGACCAAATACATTTGGAATCAAACTTCTAGAATTTTGTAAAAATAACAATCTTTACATAGCGAATGGTAGGGCCGGTAAGGACATTAACATTGGTAGAAATACGTGTAAAGATGTAAGTCTGATAGATTATTTAATCGTCTCCTCAGATATATTTCCTATATTAACTGATTTCGAAATTCTGGATTTTGACCCACTTATATCTGATGCGCATTGTAGAGTATTGTATAGTATTCAATACACAGAGGCCATATTTGAAAATGAAAAAAATACTTCAACCTCAGAGAAAATAAGAAAATGGGTAAAAGAAAAACAAACTGATTTTGTTAACACTCTACAATCTGAACAAGACGGTATCATAATGGAAATAAATGAGAAAATAACAAGACTTCAGCAGTCAACAACACCAGTATTAAAAACTGATATAAATGATATAGTAAATATGATTACGGACATGTTTAAAAAGGCAGCTAAAAATGTTTTTGGTACACAAGAAAACAGAATTAATAGAAGAAAATTTACACTAAATTGTGACAAACCTTGGTTTACACGCGACTGCTCACGTAAAAGACAAGAATTTCATGAAGCGAAAAAACGTTATAATATTCTGAAAAGTAGTGCAAACCGGAAAACACTAGTGAAAAAGAGCAGGGAATATAGGAATCTCTTGAAGACAAATTACAAGAAATTCCAAGAAAATATCGAAACTGAAATTAGAAGAGCATCAGTTAATCAACCAAAAGTATTTTGGGATATGTTGAATAGACTTGATAAGAAGCATAATGAACTTAATGTTGATTTACCTATCGAAGACCTCTATACATATTTCAGCAATCTAAATTCAACCAAAGATAATGACACAGAAGAATTTGAAATTCCTATTTTTACAGATAACACATATGACAATATACTGAATGATAAAATTTCTTCCAAAGAAATTGTGGACGCAATTAAAAAATTAAATAATAATAAAGCATGTGGCATTGATAATATATATAATGAATACATTAAGAGTACTGTAAATGAAATGTTACCTGTTTATGACAAACTTTTTAATATTGTTCTCGACACTGGTATTATTCCGGAAAGCTGGAGTACGGGGATTATTAAGCCTATCTTTAAAAATAAAGGTGATCCCAAAGATCTAGATAATTACAGGGCAATTACACTAGTTTCGTGTCTTGGAAAGGTTTTTACGTCTGTTATCAATGCTAGGTTGTATAAACTATCGGATGAAATTGATCTCATCAGTCACGCACAGGCGGGCTTTCGAAAAGGTCATTCAACCGTAGACAATATATTTATTTTACATGTACTTATTTCGTTGTACTTGTCTTCAGGTAAAAAAATTTACTGTGCTTTTATTGATTTCAAAAAGGCCTTTGACTCGGTTTGGCGTGTTGGCCTGTGGCAAAAGTTAATCAAGAGTAATATAACTGGCAAAATATTTAATGTTTTATATGCTATGTATTCGAACAACAAAATCTTGTGTACAAAATGGAAATGAAAAATCAGAGATGTTCACATCCAATATCGGTCTAAAACAAGGGGAAAATTGCTCACCTTTTTTATTTGCCCTGTATCTGAATGATTTAGAAACTTATTTTGCTGATAAAAATGTTGATTGTCTAAACAAAATCCATGAGTTATGTCGAGAGAACCTTAACATGTATGTTCGACTTTTTCTAATTTTATATGCTGACGACACCGTTTTGATGTCTGAATCAGCTGATGGTTTGCAAGCAATGTTAGATATGTTTCAAGATTATTGTCAAATGTGGAAACTTGTGGTGAACACTACAAAAACTAAAGTGATGATTTTTTCGAAAAGAAAAACAAAAACGGCAAATAACTTTTCCATTTTTGATAATAGATTGGATATCGTAGAAACTTTTTCGTATCTAGGAGTAATTTTCAATTATAATGGAAGTTTTAACATTGCTAAGAAACATTTATGTGATCAAGCTAAAAAGGCACTTTTCGCCTTGTATCGTAAAATAAGGAATCTGCACCTACCTATAGATATACAATTAAAACTATTTGATTCATTGGTTAAGCCAATTTTATTGTACGGGAGTGAAATATGGGGTTTCGAGAACATAAATATGTTGGAAAAAATCCACCTACAATATTGCAAAAGAATTCTTGGTGTGAAGAAAAATTCTACAAATTTCATGATATACGGAGAAACTGGCAGATTCCCTATTTCAATCGATATTAAGTTAAGTTTACTTAGGTTTTGGTTTTTCTCTCATCTCCAATGAAAAGAAATTTGTCTAGCTCTATGTATAAATTAATGTATGCCCTCCATGTAACAGGGAAAACTGAATTCAAATGGCTTAAGTGCGTTAAAGAAATTCTAGATAATTCTGGTTTAAGTTTTGTTTGGATATATCAAAAAAGCTGTTTACCTGATATTAAGTATCTGAAGTCAACTATTACCCAGAAATTAAGGGATCAGTTCATCCAGTCGTGGTTCCAAGATATTGAAAACTCTTCGAGAGGTTTTTATTATTCTATATTTAAAAACCATTTTGGACTTGAAAATTATTTAATACGATTAAATGAAAAAGACAGAAAAACAATGTGCAAATTCAGAACTTCAAATATTAAATTTCCGGTTGAAACCGGAAGATGGATAGGAGTTCAACGTAACAATAGAATATGTCATTTATGCAATACCGGTATTGGTGATGAATTCCATTATTTGTTTTTTATGTTCAGATTATAATGTAAGTCAGCTACGTGGGGATTACATTCCTGCTTACTACACAAGACATCCTAATCACATTAAAATGAAAGGCATGTTCTCCATTTTTCATAAAAAAATGTACGCAAATTTATGCTTATTTGTTCAGAAATTATGCAATTTGTTATAGTATTAATTACAGCTCAAAATTATCTAAAATATATGTATTGTTCTAATGTATTAATATATATACACATATGAATAAGTCAATTATTACTATACTCAATACATGTATATTAATATCTCCTATGTTACCAATTTTAAAGGTGAAACAATTTGTTGGAAAAATGTTATGACACACTGAATTTTGTTTGTAAAAGTTTGAATCTTTATACAAATAATGCATCTAATTTTGCCTGTCATGCTTTAAAATTGAATTGTATATGTATGACCTCTTGTTATACACAATAGTGTATCTGAGTGTAATAAAAGAATTGAGCTTACCTATCTGTACAGCTTACCTATCTGTACACCTTACCTATCTATACAAAGTAGCCCTTGAAGCCCACAGTACATCTTACCTGTCTGTACACTTTACCTATTTGTACACCTTACCTATCTGTACACTTTACCTATCTGTACAAAGTAGCCTTTGAAGCCCACAGTACATCTAATTACCTATCTGTACAGCTTACCTATCTGTACAGCTTACCTATCTGTACAAAGTAGCCCTTGAAGCCCACAGTACATCTTACCTATCTGTACACCTTACCTATTTGTACACCTTACCTATCTGTACACTTTACCTATCTGTACAAAGTAGCCTTTGAAGCCCACAGTACATCTAATTACCTATCTGTACACCTTACCTATCTGTACACCTTACCTATCGGTACACCTTACCTATCGGTACACTTTACCTATCTGTACAAAGTAGCCTTTGAAGCCCACAGTACATCTAATTACCTATCTGTACACTTTACCTATCTGTACACCTTACCTATCTGTACAAAGTAGCCCTTGAAGCCCACAGTATATCTAATTACCTATCTGTACACCTGACATATTTGTACACCTTACCTATTTGTACACCTTACCTATTTGTACACCTTACCTATCTGTACAAAGTAGCCCTTGAAGCACCACACATTGTACACCTTACCTATTTGTACACCTTACCTATTGTACCTTACCTATCTTACTAGCCTTGAAGCCACAGTACAACTACCTTACCTATTTGTACACCTTACCTATTTGTACAGCTTTCCTATCTGTACACCTTACCTATCTGTACAAAGTAGCCCTTGAAGCCAACAGTACAGCTTCCCTGTCCTCCAGATTTAGTGATCACGATGACATCACCTTTTCCCTTCCCTGGTCCTGTCCGAGCAATGATCTTACTTGGAGATTTCCATTCTGATGACAACAAGCAATCAACTCCACAAATCTTTAAACCTGAAAGATGTAGGATTTTATATGCAATTACATGTACATACATCATGAAAACTCATGAAAAAAGGAAAAGACATAGATTCTTTTGTCCTTTAAAATTTAGGAAAATGAGAACTGGAATATT
Source organism: Argopecten irradians (assembly GCF_041381155.1). NCBI lineage: Eukaryota > Metazoa > Mollusca > Bivalvia > Pectinida > Pectinidae > Argopecten > Argopecten irradians. The sequence goes on from NC_091135.1 coordinate 54,367,649, forward strand.
GATTAATGTTTAGCATTGCATGAGATCATATCATCACACATCACACACAGTTATCCAAAAGATTACTAATGAAAATTTTATTTTCATTTTCCTATATTAGCTGCCATGATAACAATATCTGATATCGCTTCTTTTGCAAAAATGATTGATGGCTTACTTGGCTATAATAGTGTAGTCCAAATCTGGTCCCCATTTTTTCCCAAGTATTTTTAAAGTGCCTTGGACACTTAAAATATGGTAAGTTATAATTGTAGAGCAATACTTTAAGTCAGGAACTTTTTCAACCCTTCCAATAGAATTATAATTACTACCAGGTATAATTTTTAATGCAATACCTATAAGGTCATTGATATCATATCCCAGATTTTCGCCTCTTATTGTGATGCGAGTGCCCGGGGGTCCTTCCTTGGGGGACACCCCTGTTACTAGGGGTGGGGCACTCCTTCCAGGCATCTTGACTAAACAGAAGTAGTCCTCAGAAGCCTGCACTTATACATATATAATAGTGTTGTACAGTGTGTTTCTGCTTACATTCTTCAAACTGAAATTTAAAATATACAAGAGATGTACATGTAATTGTAACTTATCATCATTGTATCACAGTGTGTTATGTTATTGTCGTTTTAACCCAGGGATACAATATACCACATATATATACAACTTATATTTGTAATGAAATAAATAACATATCAATGTGCCTCGTTTATGTAAATACAATGAACTAAATCTAAAAACTTATCCCACGTACAGCACCATGACAAAAGTATTCGTGATTTTTTAAATGGCGGCTTGGCCGCTGTGCACTTCGTGCGATTACAGGGGTATAAGTAACTCGTACATAAATGTATATTTTTGGCTGATTTTTTTATATGACGTCGTAGATGACGTAGCTGACGTCATTTGTCAAAGACAGATGTCTGCTTGCTAAAATACCAACGTAAACAAAGCCACGTAAAGATGGGGAGGAAATCGGCTGAAGTTTCGTCTGACATGAAAAAAGTTATAATAGAAATGAAGTCATACGGACATAAAACTTAGTTGATGAAGGCAACTGGAATACCAGAATCTACGATTAGATCCATATGGAAAAGGTATTTGGAAAGTGGAACTCTGGAAAACAAAGCAAGAACAGGTAGGCCGTCTAAGTTGTCAAAGAGAGACAAAACATGGTTTTTTCTTTACACAAAAACAAACAGAGGCAAAGTATTGAAGGAAATAACTAATGAATTAAATGAAAGATCGGATGTACAAAGTGCAGTCAATAGTCGAACTGTTCCAAGATTTCTTCATAAAAAGGATTTGAAGTGCAGAGTTGTCAGAAAAAAGATGGTTGTTTCGGAAGTAAATCGTAAAAAATGTTTAAACTGGTGTTTAGAAAAAAGACGACTTAGTGTGGAACAATATTGGAAAACTATAATATTTTTCTGATGAAAGTCAGGTTGTAATAGGTAATAATCACAGTGCATATGTGTCGAGAACAGCCTGTGAATCTTTCCTACCAGAGTGCATGTGCCCTCCCCGTCAGCGCCAGATATCTGTTATGGTGTGGGGATGCATCACATATTATATGGTGTAGGAACTCTTTGTAAACTTGACGGAAATATAAATGCCCAGAAATACGTAAATATACCAGATGATAATCTTTGGCCTGTAATCGCTCAGCATTTCGCCGACAAAATATATATTTCAAGACGACAATGCCCCCTTACATCGGGCACATGTTACAAACGAATTTAAGCTGCTAAATAATATATACCAACCATTATATGGCCTGCACAATCACCAGACATTGATATTACTGAAAATTTGTGGCTTAGAATCAAAAGGACTTTGCAAAACAACGCCCGGAACAACGGATCTGCAGACCAGCTGTTTCTAGCGATTTCCGATATATGGGTTTCATTCACTCTTCAATATGTCAGATCTTTATATAATTCAATACCTCGCCGTTTGTTAGCAGTTATCAAGTCCAAAGGTCACCTTACAAAATACTAGGTAAGTGCAATTATTTTAATGTTGTGTAAAAAAAGTTTTCGGTCAGCGATGCTTAATGAAGGACGTCAGCCATCTTGGAAAATCGCGAATACTTTTGTCATGGCGCTGTATATCTATAACGTACGCGTTATGTCTAATGAACAGCTGATAGACTGTACTGTGTCTTTTTTAATCAACTGCCTGGAAAGATTTGTCAGATAGTAAACAACTCAGGGGACAACTACGTTACATGTAGACAACACATGAACATGTTTTTTCAACAAAGGGAATAGGGAAAGAATCATGCAACTCAGAACAGCTCTTGATCAGTTGATAAGCTGCAGCTGTTGGAATTCATCAGTTCATGTGAACAACTGATGCATTCGGCCATAATTTTACGGAAATCCGACTTGAATTCAAGTTATTTTAGAATCTCGTCGACCTATCCTTCAAAACAGTTACGACTATGGTCAGCTTGAGTAAACAAAGAGAAGGCATGCAATGCAATGAATAACAACACGCCTACCTTTAAAATCGTCCGAGGAGGAGTTGACAGATTTTATATTGTTGAAGTTCGAGTTCCGTAAAAGAGTTTCACTATAAGGGAGGTAACTCCGGTCCGTAAGGCGAGTTAAGTATCAGTAGATCTATGCCTGCTGGGTGTATTACATGTACAGTAACGTACATATATACAAAAACATACGGGGGAATCTTACAGTGGTATCAAGGATTTATAAATCCTTGGTTATATATACATAACTGGGTGATTTTTAAGTGTTACTTTTTCTTCAGTAAAATACAGTAGGCCTAATCTCTTGAAAACCATACAATACTACAGGTATTTGAGAATTACAGATAATATAATCATGGACCCACCAGAGTGCCATAAGACCATTTTTAGACGTTTAAGAGGTCTAGATTAAAAAACGATAAAAATCATACTCTACATGGTACTATTTTTATCTTTTTTTTTTTAATCTAGACCTCTTAAACGTCTAAAAATGGTCTGCATAAGACCATTTTTAGACGTTTAAGAGGTCTAGATTAAAAAAACGATGAAAATCATACTCTACATGGTACTATATAGTATATAGTACCATGTACTATATACTATATAGTACCATGTAGAGTATGATTTTTATCTTTTTTTTTTTTAATCTAGACCTCTTAAACGTCTAAAAATGGTCTTATGGCACTCAGGTGGGTCCATGATTATATTATGTACAGTGCTGTAGACTATATATATAGGCCTACATTAATTGTAAGTCTTGATGGATTAGCACTGTGAAAATCATTCAAGTGGACAGAAGCGTGTACGATGCATTGTAAATATTAGTTACAACACAGAATAAATATTAGTTACAACACAGAATTTGTGCACATATATAATTTTTTTATGCATAATAAATGACACATGATGAGAGCTACGCGTAGTATCAAAGACAAATATATATATAAAAAAAACACCCCAAAACCCCAAAAACAAACATTGATTGCAACTGTAGGTGTTGAAATGCTCAAATTGTTAGATCAAAGTTAAATAGTATTGAGCATCACTTTCGGTAAATGATGACCTTTGCTCTAAATTCCTTTTTCTTTTATTAGTAATATTTCAATGGTAACATGTGTTCCATCAAGACCATTCGACACTAATATATAATTATGTATATATAACTAATGACAGGGATGTTTACACAAATATTGTATTTTAAAAGAAGACCAAATGATGTTGTCGCCCAACTCTATTTTGTTTTACACAGATCATCGGCTTTGGAACAAAATACATTTGAATTACTGTTATATCGCAAGAGGAAAGTTAATTAAATTAAAAAAAAAAAAAAAAAAAAAAAAAAAAAACACTATTCAAAACGATATTTTCAGCATCGGTAGAATCTATATGGAATCAAAAGTGTATTTCAATCTTTTTGTCCTATTTTCTTGAAACATTTTGGTTTGCCATTCCTGAACATGGTATTTGCGACAGTGAAGAAGTTTGATAGTCGACTTATCGCCATATCATATGGCACTTGACAAGGAATTGATTAAATCAACAGAAGGATGACTTCGCTTTTCCATCAAATGCATTGTTGTTGCGGTAAGTTTTTATTTAAGGGTCATGACGGCCTTCCTTGCATGCAATCTCTTATGTGTGTGTATGTCTGTATGTTTTCGGAAGCTGCGATAAATTCATGTTGTGTTTCCTTGTAAAAGTTGGATTCATTTTTTACAGTTCTATCTAACTGAAGCCAAAGATAACAAACACACTCCACCCGATCACATTATACTGACAACATGCAAACCATGCATTCTTCTCCCTTCATACTGAGCGCTAAGCAGGAGCAGAAACTAAAACTATCACTTTTATAGACTATGGCGTGTCTCAACCTGATAACAGATTCCAAAGGCGAGCGCTCAACCCAAGACCAAAAGTGAGGCGGTGTAAAGACAGTATGGATCAGTGCAAGAAATGTACAATGTACATAAAAAAGTGTTTTTTATTTATTTTGTTAATATATTTTATTGTCTAGTTTTATGTCTCGATATAAAACGCTTGGTGATATGTTTTACTATCTGGTTTGGGCATGACAATGATAGGGGTTCTTGTACAAAGGCATACTGCATACTTCCAATCTCCCACAAAGGAAAAGTGTGGCCAATAAATCTCTTGCTACCACAGCTGAGTCCACACATTATCCCCTTTCAAGGCCAATCAGGATTACATGGTCGTGAAACGGGCCGAATCTCCCCTTTCATGGCCAATCAGGATTACTTGACCATGAAAGGGTTGGACATGTGTGCAGTCGATCATGGTAACAAATGCTGTAAGAGAGTGGAGATCATCATTACTCACCTTGTTCTAATGATAAGGTCAATCAATAGACCAACTAACCAACACTGACAAGATTTTCTTAAAGACAATGCAATAAGAAAATCACATGAACATCAAAAAAACTTCATTAGTAAATGTTTCATTTAATTATCATATGATAGATGAAAAGCAACTTAAATTTTTAGGAACCTTTATATCAACAAATGACAACTTGAAATTAATATGTATTCTATAAATAAATAAATAATAATAATAAAAATACAGAACATTTCGGCGGAGTCGATTTTAAATACAGTTTACTTACACATTTAATGTTTCCGACAATTTCTTTTCATTTACTTATTTTTCTTTTAATCGTTGAGCAGCGCTTGAAAATAATCCCATTCTTTCATAGTGTACATTCCCTAATCATTCCTTGTGCTCCTTACAGTGGATAATGACAGAAGGACAAACTGAGCCAAGAACCCCTTGTACCAAGGACGTATATGAGAAGGATAAGTCACACTGAGTTTTGGGCAAAGACAGCGCAGGCGCTTTTGTGTTTGTGCACTGACCGTGACGTTGGGCGACGACTGATTTCCTTTGATATCCGCCGCCGCAGCCTTTGATGTAGATTGGGGGTGCGAGGGTTACCGTCTTACTTTCTGAAGCGTGCTGCCATTTCATGAGCGGTCGTATTTTTTTAACGATAGTTTAAGACATTTCTTCTAAATCTTCCGTCTTTAAAGCAAGTTATAAACGTTGTGAAATTTAATTTACTTTACATTGGCGTTTCGTTTGACTCGATAAGACAAGTATTTGTTGAGAAAAACGGTTTTTATTCCCGGTTCATAAGCGTCTCGCGTGGTGTTTAGTAGTGTAAAGAGACAGACACGAATCCTTCTCACTTATAAATCCTTGCCTTGTACCGAAAAGTACTCAAACGCATACCAAGTAAAGGTAAATCAATCAAACAATGTTTTGATTTACCTGTACCTATTATGCTTGTGAGCACTTTTCAGTATTAAAGGTTCTTTGCTCAATGTTAATACATCATTTCATTTCAGTAATACGTTACCATAACTTTAGTATGCAAATACGCTACCTACACCCATCAAGCTTGTCATTGTCCATCGTAAGGAGCACAAGGAGTTTTGCCGTGTGTGGAGATAAAAACTTTCATTCTGCGAAATGCTGTATCAAAATGTTTTAGGAGATATGTACAGTATGAAACTGTAATAGGACGAGTCGGAGTTCCGGGATTGTCACTCGACTCCGGACATTAGTATGTCCCGTGACCCGTCCATAGTACTTCCGCTAGTTTGCAACCCAGGTTCGTGAGCTCAAACTATAACCGTCATATTGTTGTAGTAACAAAGGAGTCAGTTCAACAGTTAATCACATTTATTAAACAAGACAGATGTAAATATTTCCATCTGTCTTGTTTAATAAATGTGATTAACTGTTGAACTGACTCCTTTGTTACTACAACAACATGAGCTCACGAACCTGGGTTGCAAACTAGCGGAAGTACTATGGACGATGCGGGGTCACGGGACATACTAATGTCAGGAGTCGAGAGACAATCCCGGAACTCCGACTCGTCCTATTACAAACTGGTGCTGTTTGACCATTAAAAAACTGTCAGTTGTTGTGGTGGTATAGAAGTCGTAGTTTAAGTTTAGGTGTATCATTTATTTTTGTGTGAATTTTTCAATATGGATAGATTCCTTGGGAGTGTAAAGGGGAGAAGAAATTCTGCACCACTTACACAGTACCCGAATTGGAGGTCACCTTGGCAGGGATAAAACTACAGACGCAATGTAGAAGAACAGGGAAACACATTCCTGTCGAGTGCCCCGACCAGGAATCGAACCCGGCTCTCCGGCATGGAAATCTACGGCTCTACCGACTGAGCCAAAGAAGCATGCTCCGTCAGCTGAGTGACAGAGACCGTATTTAACACTATTTACATTGAAATTGCCCAAGGACGAAGTGCCTATCATGGTTCCCACGATCGAGGACGAGGTGTTTGATGGCCTTCAAGCCCAGATCATAATAATTCTTTTGTCTTCCCGCGGCCTTCCCAACATTAACCTTTACTTTGTGAAAACTTTCTCTCATTGATTCTTGTAACCATTCCACATATAAGTTTGGACAATATTCCCCAGAATTGTTCCCAGGAGCCCCCACAACTATGTCCAAAGGTAGAATTATCTCCCTGCCCAACATCAATAAGTTCGGATTGCAGCCGGTGCTGCACTGTGCAGTAGCCCTATATGCAATCATAATGTACGGAAGGTGATCGTCCCAGTCATCTAAATGATCATTTACCACCATTGACAACATGCTAAGTATGGTTCTATTTAATCTTTCAACCAAACCGTCTGACTGAGGATGGTAAGGGTTGGTCCTAGTTTTTTCTACACCTAAATTTTTACAAAGATGGCCGAATAATTCCCCTTCAAACTCTGCGCCCTGGTCGGTATGTATTTGCCTAGGAACGCCGAACCTGCTAATAAATTCAATACACAATTTATCTGCAACAGTAAGTGCTGTATGATTTGGTAATGCATAAGCCTCAACCCACTTGGTGTAATAGTCACTGACTACCATTATACAAATATTTCCATTCTCAGTTTCTTTCAGACCGGTAAGAATATCCAAAGCTATTCTATCCAAGGGCTGTGAGACCTGGTCGATGGTTGACGTCAGAGGTGACCTCCCTTTCCCCGGACCTGGTTTGAGTCGTGCACACTGGAGACAGGTTCGACACCACCTGGCAACATCATCACTGTAACCTGGCCAGTAGAAGCGCTTTCTTACTGCGTCTGTAGTTTTATCCCTGCCAAGGTGACCTCCAATTCGGGTACTGTGTAAGTGGTGCAGAATTTCTTCTCTCATCCTCTGAGGTGCTACAATTCGGACACAGTTCTCTTCCCCCTGCAAACAAAGTAGCTCATCTCTGAACACTAACTGCTCCCATAGTTGGCAGTAGACCCTAACTTCATAAGGAAAGCCTCCCATATCCCTTCGCCTGGGTTTATTTGTTAAGTTTTTCTTTAAACATATTATCTGTCTGACGGTAACATCTTCTTGCTGCCATTGTTTGATTTGTTCCTCCCCCCAGCTTTCTACCCAGTTACTCTGTTCTACTTGGAAGAGCCCCCCTTCATTTTCCTCCCGGGATTCATCAGATGGCGAACCGTCTTTGTGAGAGTTCCTCCCTGACCTAGCATCGGTTATCCCTTCTCCCCCCTCCATTTCAGATTGGCCTTCTCCCCCCTCCATTTCAGATTGGCGATGATTTTTGGAGCACTGAGGACAGTCTGCCCGCTTACACGGTCTATTCGGTTTCCTAGATATGCTGTCTGCATTTGAGTGCTGATAACCTGGCCTATGTTTTATCTCACAATCAAACATTTCTATGACCGTCAACCATCTGGCCAGCATCCCCCCAGGATCTATACACTATATGTCCGAGATATTCTACTTGAGTTTGGAATAGTGTACATTTCTTTGATTTTAGAAATAAATTAGCTCTCCCCAAGCATTCAAACACCTGTACCAAGTTTGCTAAGACCATATCAAAAGTTGTTCCAAACACTATCACATCATCCAGGTAACATAAACACTTTGACCATTATAAACCCCTGAGTACTAGCTGCATCATGGTGAAAATGTTGCAGGAGCATTACACAACCCGAAGGGCATGACCTTGAACTGATAGAGTCCCTTATGGGTTGCGAAAGCTTTCTTGTCTTTATCTCTTTCACTCATGCTACATTGCCAATACCCGCTGGCTAGGTCCAAAGTACTGAACCACTTAGCTCCATGTAAAGTGTCTAAAGCATCATCTATAAGGGGCAATGGGTAAGCATCTTTTTTCGTGACCGCGTTCAACTTACGATAATCTACACAAAACCTGATCGATCCATCTTTCTTTTTGGCTAGGACTAATGGAACTGCCCATGGACTGATACTAGGCTCTACTATACCCTTCTCTATCATACTGTCCAACTCTTTCTCCACTACTTTCTTTTGTGAGGGGGCTAATCTCCTAGGGGGAATCTTTATAGGTCTAGCGTCCCCAGTATCTATGTTATGCTTGGTAATGTCTGTCTGACCTATTGTACCATCAGGAGCTACAAATATATCCTGGTAGTCAAGCAACAATTCACCCACTTTCCATTTCTCTTACTTTGTTAGTTTATCTGATGTTCTGTCTAACACCTGTTGCAAGTGAGGAGGGAGTTCCGAGCTTACCCTCTCCGAACCTCTGTCTACACTAAAAACCTGGTCAACCCTATATATCTCCCCAACATATGTGTTATGATGCAGAGTTATGGGCCCTCATGTCATATTCAATACTGAGTAACAGGTTCACGATCCCTACAAGGAGCAATTACACTTCTAGCCAACAACAAACTTTTCTTAGCTACAAACTTGACCGGTTCCACAATACCACTTCCCTGTCCAAGATCCCCATCTACATAGCCGGGAAAATACACTTCAGAATGTTTAGGTATCACTACAGTCTCGCTGACCCTAATACGTGCACACTGTGCCTTTTTACGTGCGGTTATCTCCACCCGACAACTTTCTAACTTGAGCGTGTTAGTTCCAAAATGTACCTCCCCATTATGTTCTTTCAGGAAGTCTATCCCTATTATGCCATCGTGTCCATCTATTTTGGCTACCACTGTATCAAATTCATAATACCGACTCGCTATCTTGAATGTCAACAAAGTACTACCAAACACCTGTAACCTATTTCCCGAAGCTGTTGTCAGCCTTAAGTTACAGCTTCTCAACTCGTGCTCCCCTGCTAGCTTATTAAACATCTCATGGGTGATAATGGTAACCAATGAACCCGAATATATCCATCACTGAATTTTGGTACCCCCTACCACCGTATCAACATATAAGGTTGGCTGAATAAGGTTTAACATCACTAGTGGCCCTTCCCTCTCCTCCTCATCTAACAACTGGGCTGAATGTCCGGGCCCGACCCCAGCCCCATCTAGTTTCCCTGATTTTTCCCCTCCTCTAGATTTTCTGCTTTATGTTTGCAATCGTAGGACAAATGTCCCATCTTCCCACATGCGTAGCAAACTATCTGAGTTGGATCCCTACGTCCCCTTTTGCTACTCCGAGCAAACCTTTGACTCAGGGTTTTATTCAATGTATCGAACTGCTCTAGTAGTAATGTCTTTAGATCATCAGTAACACTAGCAACCGGGTTACCCCCTCCCTCATTCTCGTTAGATACAGCTTGTACATGGTGGAAATCATTGACTAGATCCTCCCCCTTAGGTTTCCTGGTAGGTACCCCGTGCCTATTTACAAAGGACTCATGCTCTATTGCCCTGCTTACAGCTTCCTCTAGGGTAGTGGGGTGACTAAACTGCACATATCTCTGTATTTCAAAGTTACCCAAACCCTCCACAAACTGTTCTATGGATCTCCTTTCCACCTCCCTTGTTGATAAATCTGGGAATGCTAGGACGGACAAGTTCCTTAAGGATTCCCCATATTCTACTAGAGACTCCCTGCCAACCCTACGTCTGCTCTTAAATTCACTGCCGTGGGCATACTCCCGCCCTGGTGGGGCAAACTTTTGTATAAGGGCCTGTTTAAGCTGGGCATAATCACTAAGCTGGCTAAGGGTTAGCTGTGATAACACATGAACATCATTCCCCCTTAAACACATGGCAAACTACTGGGCCTGTTCATACCCATCCCACCTATTCCACTGGGCTACATGTTCAAAATGTGTAAGGAAATCTCTAAAGTTTACTTTATGACTGTCATAAGGCTGAGGTTCCTTTTCCTTTCTCCGTGGAGTGTTGTCATATACAGAGTTATTTCCCCTTCCACCTACGCCTACATTACCAAGAGGCCTCTCATATACTGACGGATAAATCCCCTCCCTTACTGGCCCACCATACATTGAATATGTCCCCGCTTGCCTGGCTGGTGGCATCTGTGTTCCTTCATTATCATATGACCTTGTATGACCTTGACCATATGAAGGTGGCTGAGTAAGGGACAGCCGCATAGGGGGTGGCTGACTGAAGTTTGGTTTTATAGAGGGTGGCTGTCTAGGGGGTGGCTGCCTGGGGGTTGGCTGTCTAGGGGGTGGCTGCCTAAATAATGATTGACTATAGACCAAGCCTGCATTTGACCTTGACCCCTGGAGATTATGCACCTTCATGCCCTCAGATACCATACACTGCTGACTTAAATGACCTGGTTGATAGGGAGTACTGGTAAACCTTGGTCCCATAGGCCTAATCCCTTCAGACCTACTTAAAACAACCCTATGTCCAATCTGCTGGGTATTACCACCCCTATTAAAGTCGGTATCAACTGTTTTTGCTGGAAATGAATAACTGGGATGGCTATCTATCATAACATTTTGCTGTAACTGGTATTGGCCCCCTTGACTGCCACTAGTGGTATCCCAAGTACTAGCATGTCCACTGACAACAGATGGTGAAACTCCTGCCCCCTTATACCCCTCTAGAACAGGAGCAGCATCAGATACAACAGCATTTTCTTGCTCGCTTTTGGGCATAGATATTCTCGGTCTTACTCCCCCGAAAGCTTCCTGTTTAACCAAAGTGTTGTTATACTATGTCTCTGATATCATAACCCTATGAGTACTAATTTCTGGGGTTTGAAACCTTTCAGTGTACGTATTTCTCGATTAATCAAACCGCACCCCACTATCAACAGGTAGGGATACATTCATACTATCCAACTCCGGTTGTAAAGGAAGAAAAAAAAACTCTACCTCCATTGTCTCTACATCGTCACACACATTGCCTTCAAACTCAGGGTCCCCTACATTACTCTGTTCTGGCTGTTTACTAACAGGTTCCTCCGTACTAGCCTCAGCCTGGCTAACAAGGTTATTATTCCTCCTTCTAAATATTCTCTCCTTTACACTCCCAAGGAATCTATTCACACTGAAAATTCACACAAAAATAAATGATACACCTAAACTTTAACTACGACTTCTATACCACCACAACAACTGACAGTTTTTTAATGGTCAAACAGCACCAGTTTGTAATAGGACGAGTCGGAGTTCCGGGATCGACTCCTGACATTAGTATGTCCCGTGACCCCGCATCGTCCATATTACTTCCGCTAGTTTGCAACCCAGGTTCGTGAGCTCAAACTATAACCGTCATGTTGTTGTAGTAACAAAGGAGTCAGTTCAACAGTGAATCACATTTATCAAACAAGACAGATGGAAATATTTACAGATGAGGCATTCACTCGCTCACTCACACTACATATGACACAAACATAACAACAACCCCGACTCCTACATCAGCTCCGGGTTAACTAGAGTCTTAGCTACATGCCCTACCAGCGGCGTACCAGACGTAATGTCCACCCCCACCCTGGACTTGTCGACCACATGAAATACCTGACGGCCTCGATGATGGAGCAGTCTCCGGAAACAAATCCGTTTGAAAATGAGCCCCAGAGTGCGTGTCGCACTTGTATTTATACCCTCGCCTAGGATTGAAATTGTCGAACGAAAAACACGTGCAGGACTGGTGTTTTATTTTCCTGGAACTATGCAAATTAGCCATGTGCTCACTAGTTTGTAGTATTTATCTGAAAATATAGACAACCCCGCGCGACAGGAAACGCTTTAAACGACCTTTAGAAAATAGTAAGTATTGATACTATCGTTTCCCATATATGTTATACGAACGCTATTGATACATGAGTTAACAAAACTGCACATATTTAAAACCCCCTCCTATTACAAAACAATTTGATTATTATCAAGCTCTGTTCATCGATTGCAAGAAAAATAAGTAAATGAAAAAAAGAAATTGTCGGAAACTTTAAATGGAAGTAAATTTTACTTAAAATTAATTCTATCTGCGCTTTCAATTGATAAAATGTATATATATTAATACCAATGCATCATTTGTTGATATAAAGGTTCATTAGGAGTTAAAACTTTTCCTTACAATACAAAGTTGCTATCACATAATAATTAATTGAAATAATAATTAATGAAGCTTTTTGATGTACATTTAAATAAATGTGATTTTCTTATTGCATTGTAATTGTAAAAATCTTGTCAGCATTGGTTAGTTAGTCTATTGATTAATATAATCATTAAAACAAGGTGAGTTATGATTATCTCCCCTCTCTTACAGATTTGTTACCATGGTCGACTACACACATGTCCAACCCCTTTCATGGTCATGTAATAGTCCTGATAGTTATCGCTATACATCGGTTTACCGGTATACACGTGTACACATATTCATTTTATTGTCCACCTATAAATAGCTAGTCGACAGCCGTCCATGAAAAGACTTTCCAGATGACAACCACCAACTTGCCAGGTGGGTATCCTTGCGAAACCATCATATACATTGTACATCACAGCAAGCATTGGCGTCGCCATCTTGTGGTCCTGTGCTGAATAATCCGATAGACTATCATTTACTCTATTCTGAATATGGTAAGTGTATAGAAGCATATACATATCAAACTTCTGCCATCATCATTAACTCGTATACTGTTTGTCTTACCTTTTCCTTGCAACATATCCACAAATGTCATGGAAAGGTATTCACATATGTACCAACTCCCTATCATCGATGAGACTATACTACGCTAGATATACACTTCCATGTCTGTGCTGTGCTACTTTCTAATGTTATTGTAATCAAAGCTTACATGGACGCCATATACCTACTGACGATATGGTTGACCACATGTGAGGGTTATTGTTGATGTCGATCGACCTATAGCAAGTTATCCGCCGATCAAATGAAGCGTCAATATTTAAAGGCCAAAACCGACCCATATCAAATTGTTTATTTACTAAGAGGGTTAAAACTTACCAATTTGTACATGTGACGATATCAACGGTACTATATATGTATCTATAAGAAAATTTGGAACGCAGTGTAGCTGGAATCTAAGCAAATAATTAGTTAAAGGCCCACTACCTTTCCGGAGCAAGACATAAAGGTTTATTAAAAATATTAATAACATCAGAAAATATATACCGATGGCCTAAGATGAGGTTACAACACCAAACATATGCAAGATTCCCTGCGTAATACATGTATATGGTAATAGTGGATAATCATTTCGCATTTTGTCGTCTGGCGCAGTGATAGTCAAGAGCCGCGCGGTATTTAGGACGATCTATCTTGTTTAACACTTCCATTTTAAAAATTAAAAGCAGTTTCGGAAAGGTAGTGGGCCTTTATACTTTCTTGTGCTCAATTTCCCCCTCGTTTTGACATCAGTTGTTAATGAATGTTTATGTATCTTTCTGACACTCACATTTTGTAACCCGACTGTATTTTTTCTTTTAGAAATATCAGAAATTTTAATAATCATTGTATGACAGTTAACACCTATTTGCTCTAGATTTGTCAGGCAAGAGTCCTGTATTCCTATTGGTGAAAATTAAGCCATGTGATATCCAAGAGATAGCTGTATTAGGATAGTAGGATCTTTTATTAGGTTTGGACAGGTTTAGAGTTATCGTTTTTTTTCCCATATCGTCATCAGTCAAATGATGGCGACCAAGAAACACTTGGCCTCGCCCGATAAAAGTTTCTTTTATACCTAATATTTTCCCGTATTAAGTCACTAACTTTGTAACTAATATTACAGGAGATGCAGCAATCTCATATGATGACTGACCAAGGTGAACAAGGAAAGTCGTGGATGCTCTATCATATTCTAGATAGGTACATAGGGAGTCGGCAAGTGGTGGCCATCAGGAGGAAAACTACGCTTCTATTTGATCAGATTGCACAACGAACCAAGCACCCCGTAAAAATATTCTCCACCGGAAGTTCAGCAGAAGGAATGGAAATGAAAGGCTCAGATATGGACTACATGATGATTGACAGCTACGTTAAAGTGTTGAGTGGTGATGAAGACGTCCGATGTGTAGAGGACAGTCCAGAGAAGACTGTGTTTGTAATGAGAGACACGAACAGTCGACCTGGGTATGTGATATTACAACTAGTTAATTTAGGAGAAGAAGGATGTACTCATATGGCGGACTCCATTGTCTCAGTAGGGGACCAGCAATTTATATCCAGTGAAATATACACCCACTTATATGCCGAGTCAGGGAACATGGAAACCCACGGGCCCGCTGTTAGTCTGATGAAAGAACACGACGACAACGAAGCTAAAGGTGACTTTGATTTTTCTCACTCTTTCCCATGTACTAGTTGGCCGCGGCAAGCCAATGAGTGGCGGAATAGGCCTAGATTGTATGGATGGCCAAATGAGACATTGAGGTATCAGATAGTTAAAGGTGGATGCCATCTTGTTCCTGTAGGCGATAAGACATCCTCTGGTGCATTCCTACAATGGCGAATATCCTTTACAACAGCGGAAAGAAAACTCATTCACTCTCTTACTCACGTCCAATTTCTTGTGTACGGCCTTCTCAAATACTTGCTCAAGCAGATTGCGGATGCTTTGAAACAACTATTGGGCGATACAGAGGTTGTATCCTCGTACATACTCAAAACAACCGTATTCTATGCTGTGGAAAACACGCCCGAATCATTCTGGAAAGAGGAGAATATATTCCATGGTTTCATGTTTTGTATCAAGATTTTAATCTATTGGGTCCATGCTGGATACTGTCCAAACTATTTCATTAGCAATAATAATATGATTTTCGGTAAAGTTCACGGCGAAAACCAAAAAAGACTGCTTAGTTTCCTAGTTGAGCTATATGGTATAACATGGGACTGTCTTTCCATTGGAGAATACATACATCCATCCCTAGGACAACTAGTCAGTAGGGTACGTAATGGAGAGTGGCAAATAGCACAACCAACACCCACACAATTAGAGAGGGATCACGATTTGAAGACATTTTTGAAAATATTTCCCTTAGCCAATAACTCATTTGTTCTTCCCATCACACTAAAAAGATTGACCGAGTCCAGTACAGACCTGGACGAATTTATAGGATACTTCACTACAACCAAGGCGTTATGTGCAGGAGGTATCACCATATTTGAGAAGCATCATGCCACTGCCAAAGGAAATAAACAGAAGTACAAAGCTCTAAGGATTAGCAAAAGGTTTATGGCGCCATTTTCTTCCGTATGCACAAGTCCGGGCCTGTTGTTATTGGCAACATTTCACTACCAGACCGGGAATTACATGAAAGCAATAGAGCTTTGTGAACAAATGATATCGTCATTCAAGATGTTTGTTGGTGACGGTTCTTTTGTCAGTAAGGACATAGAAAAATACAAGCTCATCTAATGTGGACGAGGATACACGCTCCTACAGAAATGCCAACAGGCATGTGCATACCCTATTCATTTCCAACAAGAATCTAAGCACTTTTGCCCGTCGCAACTGCATCTGGAGTTGGAAAGCGTTCCAGGACAACTATTCCTGATTCCACCGCTCCCATACGCAGTGTTTCTGACTTTGTTGTGTTACAATTTAATGGGAGAAACAACAAAGCGCGACCAAGCTTTGGTCCAGCTCCAAACCATAAAGCATGACGAAGAACAAGGGGGCAGAGACAATTGGATTGTCCATACGTTCATAGGAATATGTCATGAAATTGTTGGAGACATACAAAGCGCTCTTATCGAGTACAGAAACTCCGCGGGTGGAACAAGAGTTAGTGAACGTTACAACCCTGCTTGTGAAAGAATCGACCACTTGCAGCGTTTGTACCCATGCGAAGATTGGGGTGAAGACACAACATTAACTGCTCTATGTGAAGGATGCAAAAATTGTTCCTGTTGCTCTAACTGTAAAATCATTTAAGACAACTTATCCTCTTGCGTCTTCCTTGTCCATAACTAATGTTAAACGTTTGTCTATGTATGAGAGGGAATCTTTGGGTCTTGATCGCAAGCCAACCCAATTGAGATAATGGGCCAGTCGATAAAACAGTAATGACTTTTGTTAGATTTTTTACTTGTTTACCGGTATAATATGTCTTCACTGAATGGCTTGGACAGTTTTATATTTAAATTTTGGTAATGCGTTCATATAAAGATGATACTGACAGAAGTGTCACGTTTTGGCTCTACTAGTAGTTTTTAATTGAATCTCACTAAGGCTTTTGATCAAAACTAGGGCTTTAAAAAACGTTTACACAACATTAAATAATTTAAATATTATTCTTAGACATGCACTTTCCTGAAGTGACAGGAACCTTATTTTGGAGATCTTATTTACTCAAGCATTTTAAGGTGGACACACATGTTCTATAAACTTTTGACAAATCTTTCTGATCAGAGGCTCATCTGTTTTAGTTTTATTGAATTGCTCGGTAAATGGAAATAACAAATGCAAAATCAAAACATGCTTCGAATTTTTTTCTTATTTTGGTATTTCATATATCTTGACAGAAAAAGCATTCCTTCCAAGAATGATTTAAAATAGTTACTGATATTTAGAAATAAGAAGGACCAAATTGTAAATAGCAATATAGCGGAAACATTCGCTTCTACGCGAAAATATCAACAAGTCCTTTGGACGTCCAAATAATAAGACTATATACGCAGGCTATGAGAGCACAAAAAACTTTTACACTGTGAATACATGTATGTTAAAATCTGACTTAAATTTTTAATGATAACAAGAGGCCCATGGGCCTTAACGGTCATCTGACTCATTGCACAAAACAACAAAGTCAAAATATAAAGTATTAGTTAACGATTAATATAAACAATACAAGGAACTCCTTTGTTGAATATGTAAGTTTCTGAAATAGGTAAACGTCATTTGTTGAACAATCTTGGTAGCCCTTCATCCATATATGGTTGTAACACATTCACGGATTAATATAAGGAGGAGTCTGATTTTAAAGCCAAATTTCAGCAAAGCTCCCATTTTGGACATCCGCCGTACTATCCCCATGGGTCTTAGCTCTGTCCTTTATAAAATATGATTATCCTCACCTAAAGTTCCCCCTTCTGAATCAATTAAAACCCCTATAGACCAATTTTCCTTGAGATCGGAGACTGAAACCTGAAAACAGGAAGATGGCCAGCGGCCATCTTGGAATACCAAAATCTTTACGAAAATGTTTGCATGTTGTTCGGCATCAATCTAAACCCTATAGACCAATTTTCATTGAGATCGGAGACCGAAACCTAAAAAAAGGAAGTGGGCCAGCTAAAATTAAGAAAATTTGCCCTTTTAGGGCCCCATCCCTCAGCCCCTTGGGGTCGGATCAATCTCATTTATATAAAATATGATTGTCCTTCCCACATGATATTTTACACCAAATATAGATGAAATCAATTCAAGGATGAAGGAGGAGTAGGATTTTAAAGCTAAAATTAACAAAATTTGCCCTTTTGGGGCCCCACCCCTCAGTCCCTAGGGGTCGGACCAGGCTCATTTATATAAAATATGAATGTCCATACCAAATGATGTTTCACACCAAATATGGATGAAATCCATCGAAGTATGAAGGAGGAGTAGGATTTTAAAGCTAAAATTAAGAAAATTTGCCCTTTTTTGGGCCCCATCCCTCAGCCCCTAGGGGTCTGACCAGGCTCATTTATATAAAATATGATTGTCCTTCCCCAATGATGTTTCACACTAAATATGGATGAAATCCATCCAAGGATGAAAGAGGAGTAGGATTTTAAAGCTAAAATTAAGAAAATTTGCCCTTTTGGGGCCCCATCCCTCAGCCCCTAGGGGTCGGACCAGGCTCATTTATATAAAATATGATTGTCCTTCCCCATTGATGTTTCACACCAAATATGGATGAAATCCATGCAAGGATGAAGGAGGAGTAGGATTTAAAAGCTTAAATTAAAAAAAATTGCACATTTGGAGCCCGCCCCTCAGCCCCTAGGGATCGGATCTATCTCATTCATATAAAATATGATTGTCCTTCTCCAATGATGTTTCACACCAAATATGGATGAAATCCATCCAAGGATGAAGAAGGGGTAGGATTTTAAAGCTAAAATTAAGAAAATTTCCCCTTTTGGGGCCCCACCCCTCAGCCCCTAGGGGTCAGACCAGGCTCATTTATATAAAATATGATTGTCCATCCCCAATGATGTTTCACACCAAATATGGATGGAATCCATTCAAGGATGAAGGAGGAGTAGGATTTTAAAGCTAAAATTAAGAAAATTTGCACTTTTGGGGCCCCACCCCTCAGCCCCTAGGGGTCGGACCCAGCTCATTTATATAAAATATGATTGTCCTTCCCCGATGATGTTTCACACCAAATATGGATGAAATCCATCCAATGGTGAAAGAGGAGTAGGATTTTAAAGCTTAAATTAAGAAAATTTGCCCTTTTGGGGCCCCACCCCTCAGCCCCTAGGGGTTGGACCTAGCTCATTTATATAAAATATGATTGTCTTTCCACGATGATGTTTCACACCAAATATGGATGAAATCCATTCAAGAACGAAGGAGGAGTATGATTTTAAAGCTAAAATTAAGAAAATTAGCACTTTTGGGGCCCCACCCCTCAGCCCCTAGGGGTCGGACCAAGCTCAATTATATAAAATATGATTGTCCTTCCCCGATGATGTTTCACGCCAAATATGGATGAAATCCATCCAATGGTGAAAGAGGAGTAGGATTTTAAAGCTTCAATTAAGAAAATTTGCCCTTTTGGGGCCCCACCCCTCAGCCCCTAGGGGTCGGACCAGGCTGATTTATATGAAATATGATTGTCCTTCCCCAGTAATGTTTCACACCAAATATGGATGTAATCTGCTCAAGGGTTAAGGAGGAGTAGGCTTTTGTATAAATAGTCTTACGCACGACGCACGGCGCACGGCGCACGGCGCACGACGACGGACGAAACACGATGACACGAAGGTCAGATGACCTAAAAAGACAAATCGACACAAATATGTTTACTGTAATTTTTAATGAATTAACTTTGATAAAGACATAAATTAACTTTGAGCAATTTAAGACATACGTTTCTAGAATATATCTTTGTGTGAAAATGTCGATACAAATCACATATTTCCGTGATTAAATCAACCGTGTTGAAAAATCTTGATTATAAAGTTTGTTAGTATACTTGTACATTGTGAGACAGGGTTTCATAGATTTAGCGTGCGTTCCAATGGAAAGGGTCCATTTGCAGGCCAGTACCAGTTGTACCGGTACGCGTGGTGTGGTCGCGTTCCTTTTGTACCAAATCGGTACAACTGGTAAGAATTCGCAAATGAAACGCACGGAATGTGTTACCGCAGAGATCTGAAGAATATACTCAATTTTTTATTCAATTACTATAGCTTCATAGCAAAAATAGTTTATAAATCCGAGAGAGGCGTTTCCAGGACTATTTACGCTGTGGTACAGATACAGAAGCCGGCATGCTCATCTGACACAGAGTCAGATAAACGGAGTCCGGCTTTCTCCACGATGGTACTCAGCTGATCCAGACTGTATTTACAGCTAAACCCGGCTCCTTCGTGGAAGTAAAGACACTCGCCCTTCTCCATCACCAGCTCTATACCTAGTCCAGCTGTGAAATTAACCAAACACCATCAGATTTTAGGATTCTGTCTATAAGATTATATGATTCACAACCTTATCATGTCAGTCCTAGTTTGGACATCAGTATTTGCTGCTAATATTTGTTTATTTATTTCATTTTAAGAAAGTTTCATTCAACAAAAGGGTTGGCAGCTTATACATAATGTATTTATAAATTCTTTCCTAAAAAGAGTTTCGTTTAACGTCATATTAACAGGCAGGGTCGTTAAAGGACTACTACATGTAGATCTGGATGGTGGAGTAAAGCCGGAGAAAACGGCCAGTACTTGATAAATGCCCCACATGGGATTCGAACTCGTGACCCCGAGGTAGAGATCTTGTGGTGATGTCGGCCACTGCGCCTAATATAAGGGAGAGGCCATGGAGGATGTAGTGACAGAGTGCGATATACTGATGATTGTAGTGACTATCTAAATGACACCACTTAGTCAAACATACTCATACAGGATAGGTACACTTGTACTTACGTATAGGATAGCGGACATCTTCTTTGGCCCGGATGTAGGCCCTCACATAGCTCATGGACTGTGCATCTTTGTTTGATACGAAATTCACTTCGTACGTAAACTTGGCCATGTCGATGTCACTTCCAGTGTCTTTGTTTAACCGGACCATAGCGTAGCTTATGAATCGCTGCATTACACCTGTACAGGAAATCAAATATTTAGTTCTCCTAGACCTTATTCGGTTATTAAAGTAAATAGTCGGGCTAAGGAAGGCTAAAGTCGATAAACATCCAGTGAAATTTCTTTTGAAATATATAAAAAAATCTCATCAAAATCGCTTTGCAAAAATCCTAAACAGTCATCCCGTCTGGCTATGTCGGTGTTGATATTTCCAAGCATCCTCGCCTGCAACACTAAATCATCATCCAGTTAAATGTGATTTAAGATATTTTTTCGCAAAACTCTATGTATGCCACCCTTCTCTTGACACTGGATCAGCCATCTTGTTTTCAAGGAATGTGTTGAGAACAAGGGATCTGAGAATTAGTCACAGTTTGTATAATTATGGACTTGCCAGACTGCCATAAGACTATTTTAGACGTTTAAGGGGGTCTAGATAAAAACCTGGTAAAAATCATACTCTTTATAGTACTATGTAAAGTATGATTTCACTGATTTTTGATCTAGATCCCCTAAAACGTAAATGTGGTCTAGACGTGGTCGTTCTGTTTGGCAGCGGATGCTACAGTGAGGTAGCACTATACATATCTATATAAACTCCACTCATTCAACAGAATCAAAACACGCATTGTATGTGTATTCACTGATTAGAAACTGGATTACCTGCCGGGTCATCATAGGCGTTCATTACAGCACAGCCGTCCTGTGTGACGTCAGCACTAAATACCAGTCGACATTTTTCTAGGAGAAAAAAAAATAAAAATAAAAATGAAAGTTTTTTTTACATTTCCTCACCATGGGAGTTTACTTTAAATGAGAAAAATTAATAGATGTTAAGTTGGTTTTGTTTTGGTTTATCGACCTATTAACAGTGTAGTGTCTTTTAAAAAAGTGCCAGGTTTGTTGGTGTGGGGATGTCGGAGTACCCGAAGAAAAGTCACCCGCTAACAGTCAGTACCTGCATCACATGATATTCAAAATCACAATCCAGAGATGGAGGGCTTAAACCACTCGGCCACCGCGGCCCCAAAAGATGTTTAAGAACAAATGTCAAAGTAAGTGCATTGTAGATGGTCACGATAAGGAATACAATTATGAATAAAAAGACAAACGAATGGGAAAATATGAATAGTTATTCGAGAAGAAACATGTAAACACATGACATGGAACCATTTGCGCATCTATTACACCCGGATATGACGTACCTGTCATCATGGTGGAGATGAGCTTGAGCGTTTCCACCTGGTTATCATATGACAAGTTGATGATGCTGTCGAACCATAAAACTATCTTTGGACCTTCTATCTCTCTGTAACAAAGTATAACCCACACATAGTCTTAGGATCACATACACATAACAACAGTGAAAGATCCAATGGAGCTGCCTGTAGCCGTGTCCATATTCCCCAACTGTGGACAAAAGACAACCTATCCATGCATTTTCAGAAATATCCGTTCATCTGTATTGTGAAAAATGATGGTTGTAATTGTCAAAATTGAAAAGGACTATCTGTTTATAGAAATATGATGTTTGCATAACAAGAGAATAATTGTGTACATCCCCGTAGTACAGAAATGGTGGGGAGGAAACGTCTTACTTGAGCTGGTCTATTCCATGGACATAGTTTGCAGCTATTGGTTGGATCGACAACGAATCGTCGTATTCTTCTGATAACTCCTTCACTGATTTCAATAGAAATTCTGAAAATTTAAGTAAAATGAATTCTAAAGTAAGTACCAATGAATATTGATTATGTATTAAAGCGTGTTCGATATGACTAAAAACAATCTTACCTTCAGATATATCCACTGGGTAAAACGTCAGTGATTTCTGTCTAGCTAGCAGCTCGTCAATAACAAGCCTCGTTTTGGAACAATTTCCACTTCCGAGGTCGACCAAAGCAACATCATAAGGAACTCGTGGGATTATATCCTGTGTAAAACGTATTAACATTTCTATGAATGAACGCCAATAGAGTTTGATCTGTCTCGGCGAATTATTATTTTAATAATGCAATTGTAAAAAGACAGATGGGAAATAAAAATTATGAAAATTTTGAATGTGAAAATACTGAAAAGGCGTTTTGTTAGACGACACAACCCTGTACTTTGGTTTCCAGAAGTTCTCTGTCACTCCTATATACACACCTGTATTTTGGTTTCCAGTAGTTCTCGGCCACTTCCATATACATACCTGTATTTTTGTTTCCACACCTGTACTTTGTTTTTCAGAAGTTCTCGGTCACTCCTATATACACACTTGTATTTTGGTTTCCAGAAGTTCTCGGTCACTCCTATATACACACCTGTTATTTGGTTTCCAGAAGTTCTCGGTCACTCCTACATACACACCTGTAATTGGTTTCCAGAAGTTCTCGGTCACTCCTATATACACACCTGTAATTTGGTTTCCAGAAGTTCTCGGTCACTCCTATATACACACCTGTAATTTGGTTTCCAGAAGTTCTCGGTCACTCCTACATACACACCTGTAATTTGGTTTCCAGAAGTTCTCGGTCACTCCTATATACACACCTGTTATTTGGTTTCCAGAAGTTCTCGGTCACTCCTATATACACACCTGTAATTTGGTTTCCAGAAGTTCTCGGTCACTCCTATATACACACCTGTATTTTGGTTTCCGAAAGTTGTCTGTCACTCCTATATACACACCTGTATTTTGGTTTCCAGAAGTTCTCGGTCACTCCTACACAGGTAATAGTCTGGTATGTCCGTGGTGCACTGGAACTGGAGCTCCGACCCTACGTCATCATAATTGTACCAAGTCGGGATATGTTTCGGACTCGAAGTAAGCCCTCTGGCTAAACTCTCTTTAAGGTCTGCTTCCATTGTTCTGTAATAACGATAATTCCGACATTATAACGAAACTAAAAGCCAAATTGGTTCTATTGGTATGTGTAAAAACCAAAAGAACAATCGACAGTGTAGAAGCCAAACTCAACAAGTTTATTGGTATGTGTATTTCTCAAGGAAAATAACATAAAGACTGATTTGATCATGTGTGTATCTTGTCTTTTTTTTATCTGCTTACCTCTTACTATTTCCCACGTTCAATCTCAATTTAGGCATTAGTTTGGCATTTCATCATAATGTGAACGGATTATGTGCCAGGTATATTTCTGCCATCGAGTTAGTTTAGGTCGACTTAGGGTAACTCAACTTTGACCAGATAGTTATGTCGGCAAGTCGAGTTATAACATAACTTTTTGATATAGTTATGTTGACCAGTCGAGTTATAACATGACTTGTTGAGATATTTATGTCGGTAAGATGAGTTTTAACACGGCAAGTCCACATATTCATATTGGAAAGTCGAGTTACACTATCGCGACTGACTATCGTGGATCTTGTCGTAATAAGGTAAGTCAATTTTCCAGGATGTGAGTCGACTTTCCGTGATGTAAGTCGACTTGCCGACATAAATTTCTCAACAAGTCATGATATAACTCGACAGGACGACATAATTATCTCCGCAAAGTTACGTTACATAACTCGACCTAAAATAACACGACGGCAGAAATATGCCACCATTACAGAACACATTTACATTACAAATTACTTAAAACTTAGTAAGTTATTTCAGAATGTAGCCTATTTGACCTATATGACCTTAGATGAAGGCCAAAGTCTTTCATGAGAAAAAAAACTTGGTAGCCATTCATAATAGCATGCTATATGCCCAATATCAGGTCCCTAGGCCATTTCACTTTCATCACAAGAAGTTGTTTAAAGATTTTGTATGAACTTGTGTATATATAATAACTTACAATTTGATTTGAAAGGCGGATGCTATATTTGAATACATCTATCTTTTTATTTATTTATGTTCCAATTGAATAGAATCAAATTATAATTAGAATGCCATCCAAAAATCTCAGCCATTGGTCAATCATTCCCATGCCTTTTATACTTTAGTAAAACACGTACTCTATTAGAACGTTTTTTTAAATACTACATTGAACTGATTTTTTTAGCATCAAGCAATCATTTTGCAAGATACAATATGAAGTCAATATTGTTTTGATTAAACAGTTGCGTAATAACTTCTAGCCAGACTTCCCTGTACAGTCAAACGGCTGTATCCCGGAACGCCTACATTTTAAAAACATCTACCAGCAAGTATGTTGTTATAACAATTAAAGTCTGTATCATAAAGATAACTTTACCTGTGTGTAATCTACCTGGGTTTTTTACCTGGACATATGTACTATGTTTTGCATTATTGGCGAAAGGTCGTCAGATGGATTTTGGTAATTGTATATAGAGGTTTACGTATATGTATTTTTTTGCAAAGACGAACAAAAAATAACAAATGAAAATAAAAGATATGTATCACCGATATTTTTGGCCACACATAACATTATTATATGTATTTTTATGACAATATTTCTCTATCAATTTCGAATGAATTTCTTATATTATGGAATCTAATAAAACCTAATAACATACGACCTTAGAGACAAACATCGTAATGTTAGTACATATAACCTCCATTCTTTACCACATTTTTAGAAAAAAAAAGATTTTGGGCTTTTGTAGCAAATAAAAGATGAAACAAGTGTTCTCCTTGTCCAACCACAGATGCATAGAGCAGTGTAGGTTATACGTCAATATACGATTATTCAAAGTATCAGTTGTAACAAATCTCGAACATTAACGGACGGATTCCCTCCTACATTCGTTCAATTTCAATTTTTCCGCAACATATTTCATACTATGTATTTTTCCTGGATTATGAGCTTGATTTGATACCAAATTTATGAAGACAAACTGAAGTTATATTAGGAGAGCAGTGAAATTATTTGCAACTTATAAAAAATAAAATTATTGAGTTACTCAGAAACATAAATTAAATACATGCACATGCAGGCACTTAAGTTACATCTTTATAAGATAAACATAAGATTTGTTTAATGATGCGCTCTATGTTTTCTATATTTACATGTAGCATAGCAAATAATAGACAAAATTTCCAATTTCTGTTTTTTTATGTAACTTATGTATATCATGTTAGGATGGTTACCATAACAACTGCAGCCGCAATGCTATACAACCGTTATATCTAATTGCATCAAGGAATTTGTACTCGATGTTTGAATTTCAACCTTAATAAGGAATTTGAAAAATGACGTATTCGTGAGACAAAAAGGGCACAAACTATACATATAGTCCTTAATTAAGTTCATTAGTTATACAACCCATGACAAGATATACGGATTTTTATGAAATGTCTATTTTCTGATCAAATGGACGTTCACAAGAAGAACTAACATTAATTTTGTAAAAAAAAAAAAAGATGAAAAATAAAAATGATGTGAAACCTTTGGCAGCGACTAAGGGAATTAGCAAAACTGCATCTATCAAGTAATCAGCAAAAATAGGTATGACAAACCTTGAAATCGAACGCATACAACATGATATTTCCTACTTACATGCATATTTTTGTAAGTTTAACTTCTTTCCAAATCATCATATACAAATTGGTTTGGTATAAGAAGCGACTTAGAGAGTTTTATAGGTGATATTTCATTCAATGGTGTACATACCGCAGGTTTAATTCTGGAGAAAATGATGTAACAAATCACATATCTTCACGAAGAAGATTATGATGCCGTAAGAATGTGCATTTTTCAACATGTTTTTTTTCATTAATGTATTAATCATAATAAATGTTTTATAATATGATATTTCATCATGAGGACGATTCTATAATGTACATGTAATATTGATGAATTTTCTAGTAAACTACTGTAATTATTACTATAATTTCTAGTAAACTACTATAATTATTAGTATGATTTCTAGTAAACTACTATAGTTTTTACTATTATAATTTCTTAGTAGTAGACTACTATTATTCTACATGCACGCATAGGTAAACTCCAGGTAAGTAGACGAAGTACATGTATCAGAAACTTGTATGAAACAGACTATAATTACACTTTCTTTGATCTTTTTACCTATTGTTATAGAATGTAGGCGTAGCGGGAACACACCAGTCAAACCTGCCTATGCGTCACCCTGTATATTAAGTCACCCTGTCTAATGCGTCACATCCAAAGTCCTCCCGCGAAATTTTCTATATATTTCACCTTTTTAATGCGTCAACCTGTCTAACGCGTCTGCGTCATCCATTTTTTGCACATATTTCGTACAAGACCTGTATACTACGTCACTAAATTGCCGATCCTAGTCTTGCCCACATACCACTCGATACCAGGCAGTGGGGTATACGCACTGGCTTGATTATTAAACAAACAAATTAAAATGGGATGTGAACACTCCTTGATCGGCACCCCACTGATCCTAATTAATTAGCAACCCGGGGCCTATTTTCTAATTTGGCTTTGCAGTGTCAATTTCCCGTGTGTAGGCCTATGTGTATGTATTGCAGCAGGATGTCAGTACGTTGATATAATGCACACTCGGAAACTGTTAATTAAGCCACATTTTGTGCACTATCCCTCGGTCAGCCACCTTGTTTGTACTACACGTTACTTAAGATCCGGCGTCTAGTGACATAATAAATCTGAAAAGTACACGTCCCAATACACAGCTTTCACTAATTTGGACGGTGTGTTCTCCATTTGCTCACTTTCTAGAGGACAAAGAAAAGTGTTGGTACATGCAAACATTGGAAAAGCTCCATATGAATTTTTACCCGTGTTTACCGGTGTTCGTTTACCTGAGCTAAGAGAGATATTAATATCTACAGTACAGTACTAAATATTCCATATATTTTGACAGATATAATTTTCAAGAGGTTAGTTAGGAGAAGTATCTGAAAGAGATCAAGTTGATTGTGTTGGTCACGTTACGGTTTGACTCTATCTATGTTTGTAATCTGTGTTGGCCATCATGTGAACAACTGTAATGACAACATATTATAAGTAAAATATTACGCTGAACACCCAATCGGATCATTTTCTCATTTTCCAGAAACGCAGTTATTGAATATGTATGTTAATGTCTCATAAACTTGACATTTATTAGATCCTATTATGTAATCGTGTTCGTTTTGTATGTCTTGATAAAGGGGCAGATCGCCTCGAAAATTTGACAATTTTGTTTTGTCCACACGGTTGGAATTATTCCTTGTCCCATATAAACTTGACATTCAAACAAATGTTAACATAAAAATGGCAAAGATGTAGCATTGTAATTTGTTATGACATAGATGCTAAAAACAACAAAAAATTTATAATATGTGTCATACAGTCATCAATTGCTTAAATCATGATAGTGATATCTCATTGACTGCAGTCTGGCGGGTTTAGCAACGCTGTTGGTAAATATCTTTACTGTTACTGTTACTCTTTTTAAGTGTTAAATATAACACATTCATGTATTGATTTTAATATTGTTCGATATAATAATAACTAGAAATCTTCACAGACAATTTGGCGTCATTTTAAGTACATGTAGGTGCGAATGAAACGTCAGTCAGGCCCACCAAACAGTGACGTCACAATCACTAGAATGGCATCGCTTACATTTTTCCCACGATAGTCAAAAGGAGTACACTTTTAAAATCATCAAAGAATCGTCTCGCTTTAGCAAAATCATGTAAATAATGCCATCTGCATCTGTAATAGTCCGCTAAACCTGCCTATATTATTAGTTTTTTTTAATATATTAGGCAAAAAAAAAATAAAAATAAAAAAGCCTAATAATATAGGCAGGTTGGAAATGGTTGCAAAATACATACAATACAAGTTTTGGTGTCGAAACGGAAAGACGAGATGACTCAGCGAAAAACTCATCTCATCTGATCGCACAAACGATCCCAGCAGCACAGCAAAATAAAAATGTCTAACGTTCGAAATATGGGTTTGTACGTTCATTATTTACTAAACCAGTAATTAAAACAAATTATTTATTTCGTCTACACAGATAGGAGACGTCTTAGGCATAGCGCTACCCTCGATGGACTCGATCGTGGTCTTATATAATTTTTCATCGTCAGTTATATTTTCTATGAATTTGTTG
The DNA here is from genome assembly GCF_041381155.1 of Argopecten irradians. Taxonomy (NCBI): domain Eukaryota; kingdom Metazoa; phylum Mollusca; class Bivalvia; order Pectinida; family Pectinidae; genus Argopecten; species Argopecten irradians. The sequence goes on from NC_091135.1 coordinate 54,396,629, forward strand.
GAGGAACATGTGTACAGGATAAAAAAAAACCTATCTCAACTGCTATTCCGAGCCCGTAAAATGTAATCTTGGTCACCTCAGCCCAAGCACAGTAGAAATCGTACGTCATGTCAACATTGTCGAAAAATACTAAAAGTAAATTACATATTATGTAAATATTTCTATGAATGTGTTGCAGGAACATGTGTACAGGATAAAAACAACCCATCTCAACTGCTATTCCGTGACGGTAAAATGTTATCTTGGTAACATCAGCCCAAGCACAGTAGAAATTATTCATCATGTAAAATAGTTGCTACGTACGTCATGTCCATATCATTGAAAAATGCTAAAAGTGAATTACATATTATGTAAATATTTCTATGAATTTGTTGGAGGAACATGTGTAAAGGATAAAAACAACCCATTTCAACTGCTATTCCGAGACCGTAAAATGTAATCTTGTTAACATCAGCCCAAGCACAGTAGAAATTATTCATCATGTAAAATAGTTGCTACGTACGTCATGTCCATATTATCGAAAAATGCTAAAAGTAAATTACATATTATGTAAATATTTCTATGAATTTGTTGGAGGAACATGTGTACAAGATAAAAAAACCAACCCATCTCAACTGCTATTCCGAGACCGTAAAATGTAATCTTGGTCACCTCAGCCCAAGCACAGAGACACACAAATTATTCATCATGTAAAATAGTTGCTATGTACGTCATGTCCACATTATCGAAAAATGCGAAAAATGAATTATTTATTATGTAAACATCGGTTAGCTCTGAAAATATTAATAATAATGATAAAAAAACAAAACAAAAACATTAGGTCTTTTCACCCAAATGTGAAAATCCCTAATAAAACAAGTATGTCCCCATGTGTCGGGATATATCCAGAATTGTCTGGTTGGTCTCAGGCGCGAGGGCGAATAACTCTTTCCAGTGAGACAATTCTAAATGTCTCCTTCCACAGAGGGCCATACTTGTGTATTATTGAATGTGAATGTTTATAATGGATTTCTTTGGCAACACGAACCACATGCACATTCATTTGAAATTTGATCTTGTTAATGTTTTACAAGACCAAAGCTTACCATTCGGTCAGGTGGCAAAAATTGTTTGTTCAACTCCAGTATGACTCAATAAGAACCCAATACATCTATGAAACAGACATCGTCATATTTGTTTTACTTTCTAACCTACTAGAACTTGGTGACCAAGAACCTATTTGCATACGAGTCATATGGAGATCTGAGTGCGCATGACAGGGTGGCAGGTTGGTGTTCTAAACAGTTCCGACAGAAATGAACAAATATGCGTTCATATTGACTTTTTTCCTTAATTTATTTCGTCGCATCGGTCAAGTACAAGGTATGTGTGAAAACAGCGTAATTTTCATCTACGAACAATATGGGAAAAGTCAAAAAAAAAGGAAAAGTAAAAACTCAGGTGATACCCCACCGAATAAAAATCAGCTCACCACACGTGTGACCTCTAGTGATACATGTACGACACAGGTGAATACTACTTGTACAAGCACAGGTACGCAAATGCAAACCTCACAGGTAATTACATAATAATAATAATAATAAAATGCACATGGATCACTGTTTGGAGACAACTTTGGAAATATGCCTATTTCTCCTGGGTGTTCAACTTTTGACCAGAACTTTTCCAATATGTATGGTTATCAAAATACGCCATCAATCACAGGTGCACCTGATCAACCTGTCACACAGGTAAGCGCGCGCGAGACATCACGTGCATTACATCATAGTACTCCAAATGGAATGTGTAGCCCGCCACCAGTAGCAGGGAACATTTACCGGGGCTCCCCGCTCCCCACCTTTTCCGTCTCCACCCCCTCCACAGTCGGCTTTAGCGGGGTAACTGTTTCTCCCACCCCAGTTCAAATCCCAAACACGGCTTTTCAGATGATGACTATACATATAAATATTCTAAGTGACAAAATTTCCAAAATGGATTCATTTATAGGAGAAAAACCACCAAAGCTTGATCTTTTGCAGTCCATAAACGACAAATTTGTGAATTTTGAAAGAAAAATCGAAACTATTATGTCTGAAGTGGAATTGATAAAAGAAATCGTAAAAAAAACCATGGTGGTGTATTGGAAAAGGAAGAAAGTCATCATTATGAAATTGAAAATATAGTTGCTACCATTGAACATATAAACAGAGAACTACTGGAAGAGAATGATCACTTGAAGAAAGACTTCCTTAAATTGAAAACGCACTCGATGAAGTATAATTTGATTTTTAACGGAATCGCGTGCAACGAACAAGAAAACACCGAGCAGGTATTGAAAAATTTCATCGATCAGGAACTGGGGTAGATATGGTGGCTAATTACGGCCATCTCGTGTTGTTGTGTTGTCGCCTTGTCGCGGTCTCAAACTGCGACAACCCGAGATTTAACAGTTAAAATGTCGACTAGTCGCGTTTTCGAACCGCGACAACTCGACAAGTCGACATTTCAAACACGCTAATTAGCGCGTACAGAATCTCGTGTTGTCACGGTAAAATGTCGACTTGTCGTGTTGTCGTGTTGTCGCCTTGTCGACTTGTCGTGTTGTCGACTTGTCGCCTCCCTGTTACACATGCGCAAATCATATGAAAAAGCCACTATCTTTGAATATAGAAAACTAATGTCAGTGCTTGTGAATATTTGGTGTGTTTGTAAGATATTCGATGTACAAAATTGTTTTAAAATGATATTTTTCCCAATTGTTAACGCTTTTAAAAAGTGTTACACTTCACGGAAATTATAATATTAAATTAATTGAATATTAACAAAACAAAGGATGGTGTCAGAACACAGAACAAAAATGTTTGTACAATGAACAGTAACAGAGAGGACAAATGTACATGTATATCAACTTAATATTTTAAAATCTCCTTTACAAAACATTGTGTTATTAATCGGGTAAAACTTTTCATTCAAATTTAAGAATTGAAGAGAACACGGATGATAAGACGAAATATTATCTATTACAACTAATTACTGTAATATGTTATGTGTGTAGTACATCAAACAATAACCTTAGTTTAAGTTCTAATAAAGAATTTGATGTAAAACGATTAGAAAAAAACATTAAAACTTTCATTTAGTCCAAAGCGTTATAGAACACAGAAGGTGTTGTGCCCATCTTTCTGGTAATTAGTTCATGTAATTTGATCATCAGCGTACATCACAACGTACATAATGCAGTGGCGTGGGAAGTTGAAACGTGGGGGGGGGGGGGGGGGGGGGGGGGCAAAGGTCCTCAATATTTTGTAACCCCCGCCACACCTACAGGAGGAAATTAATTCAACTCCCAACCATATAATATATGCTTTATGTACATTTTTCATATATCACTAAATTCAATCCTTGTACACATTTATAGACAGTGGGGTCGCTAAAAGGAAATTAACGAATACGCAAATTGGCCAAATTAGCGGGTGAGCGTCGAAGGCGCGTGTTTTATTAGGGGTCTGAGGGTGACCCCCGGGATGAGTTTTATGTATTTTGATGATTTTGCGATCGCCCGAAAGCGCGAGATTTTGGTGTTTGGGGGGGTCCGGGGGTCTCCCCCGGGAAAAAATTACGATTTAGAATGGCTTAGATGAGTTTTACGATGCATTTTGATGAATTTGCGAGCGCCCAAAAGCGCGAGAATTTGGTGTTAGGGGGGGGGGGCGTCCGGGGGTCTCCCCCGGAAAAAAATTACGATTTAGAATGGCTGAGATGAGTTTTACGATAAAGTTTAATGATTATGAAGCGTTCTTAAGATGGTAATTTTTCGATTTAAAGCTACCTGCATTTAGAAATGATAATTGTGTCGTCATAACATTATGCAACCCTACTCGATCTGAATATACAGGCTTCACACCATCGGCACATTGTTGTGTGACATAAAAAATGAATTAATTGTCTCGCTAAGACATATAAACAAATCGATCTTTTAAGAGACATTTTTTTAAAATAATACATAGAATCCCTTGATGGACATTTTTAGTCTAGTTTGTGTGTATTGAATTTTTACTATTTAAGGTTTGACATTATGTGCTTGAACGTTTTAGGAAATGCGCCGCGCAGCGGAAAATTTTCTAGAATGAAGTACGAAAAATGTGCAGGGGGACCCTTTTTTCTTTCAACTAAGCATTTTTAGAAAATTTCAGTCGGCGAAAATGGCGGGGGGCAAAAAGACATGTTTGCCCCCCCGTCCTGGGGAAGGGGGGGGGGGGGGCAGTTGTTGCCCCCCCCTGCTCCCCCGCTTCCTACGCCCCTGTAATGTAAATTTTTTTTTAAAATTAGTTTATTGTAATACAGTAAGATTTAACACTGGAAAGTTTGATTGTGTAACTTGACTACAGTAATTCATACAATAGTATACAAATGGTGGAGCATAGATACTTCCAGGGGACATTTATATAATGGAACTCTTGCAAAAGAAAAGTACACAATTAGTATTTCGTCGTTATATCGAGATATTCGATGCCTTTTCCTTTATATTATGTAGCTAAAATTAAACTTTATATTCGGTACAAATTTCTTTAAATTCTGTGCACACTTCTATGTGATGTCCAACCTTTTTTATATAATAAGCAGACATTTATATGATGAAGATCGAAGCCGGCTTATAATATATGCATGATTTTTCGGCTGCTTTCGTCTTAATGACAGCACTTTGTATAGTTGTGTAGGATTTTGAAAAGAAAATTATTGCCCTACCAAAGGTAGTAACCGTTTTTCTGAAGACTTACTAGGAATATGATCTTAACCGTTAAAACTGCATGTAGGTGGACTAATTTTTGTTTGACTCGGTACCTATCCATCCTTCTCACTACATATCACCATGTAGATTACGATTTTACCGGTTTTTGTATTAAAACTCATAAAACGTCTAAAATGGTCTCTGCATGACACTCTGGTGGGTCCAAATTATTGGATCGCCATCTTCATGTAGACAATTAATCATGTGTCTACATCGGATCACCAATATAAGAAAAAAAAAAGATTTTGTTTTAATTTAGGTGTGCTACTTTTTTGTTAAAGATGCTCAACCGCTGACAAATGGTATTTTTTTACTATCAAAAACAGGAGCAGACGATTCATTATTTTTCTTTGGTTACAAAAGTTACTTACTTTACACCATTACCACCATTGAAAAGTTTGAGCCTCTAATTTTGCCTCAAGATAAAAATATCAAAAAGAATTAATTGCATCCCGAAAATATTCCGTGGCACTATACCCTACAAATGTATATGGAATTAAGTACTGATTGCGCATACACTAAATTCGAAATAAATTATTTTATATTATTTTTTGTGTTAATTGGGCATATATGTACATGATTAATCACCAATTATTGTTCAAATGATGAATATCATTTATGCTGTGTCGGCGGTGGAGCATCTTTAATTCCTATTATGAAAATGAAAACAATTAAGAAGAAAACGCTAATTGATTTCTTCGTTTCGGAAAGGAAGTTGGTCTTTAAAGCTTTATATATGTGCCGTAATTTTCATACTCACAAATCAAGAGCTTTTGGATATTTCATTCACCATCAACCTTTTGAAAATTACACTTACAAGTATTAATAAGAACTGAAAATGATTTTGACAGTACATATGCGGTCAAGCTATGAAGCCAAGGTGTGGTCTACAATTACATTTAACATTTTGTATAAAGTAATAAGAAATTATAAACATATAACTTAACCAATTAACACATAAAATCGGGTAATTAATAAAACAAAATGTTCCCAGCCGCCATACATCATTTATGATATAGGTACATGTACATATTATCCGAATAGCGTATATTGAACTTTGATTCCTAGGCGTGGCAACATTATAGGATTTTTCAAATATCTTCATATATATGTAGATCTGCTACCCTGTTGAGATCAGCCGCTTGATTTTTACACTTTACCTTATCCTAAACATGTTCCCTAACAGGTTTAGTTGAATTCGGACCAGTTGAGAAGATGATGGAATTGTTATATTTAATGGTGATAGACGACAAATAAAAGTGATGTCGATAGGTCACCTGCCTGGGTGACCATCTTGTCCTTAAGGTTTAATAGTCCGAAGGCCCGTTAATCTGAACGTCCGTTAGTCCGAACGACCGTTAGTCCTAAGGCCCATTAGTCCGAAAGTCTGATAGTCTGATAACCGATATAAATGTACAGACTTTAATTACAAGACTCAGTAGTAAACTTGCTAAGATATGTGTAACTCTAGATTGACACCATCTTCAGTGACCCACGGATGATTGCACTACACTACGCTACATTTATCATAAATGTAGCGTAGGGTCACCGACAAAAAGTGCAATGTGACTAATTTTGAAAATTGTGAAAAAAGCATAATCTTGCAATACATGTACGTAAACGTATCCTAGATGAAAGAGTGTATATGTACACTGCAATTCTGGTTATTGGTTTCCCAGAAATTACCACTGGACTTTACAGTACTGCCCGGTCACTAGGAATGGCTTGTGTGGGAGTGATATTGAGGGATCCAAATTCAAACTAAATTCAAATCAATATCAACTGATTTAAATCAAGGAACTGTATATATTGAACTGATATGAATCCATTATAAATTTCAACTTATCATTATCTGGCTATAGAGTATCCAAATTTTAACTATAAACAAAACATTGGTATGCATATATACATATATATATATACTTAACATGCTTTTTATACCTGCTCATTATTGGAGTGTTATCATAGTATTACTTACAAAGTGTATCCTAAATATATATTTAATTTCAATATTGTCTGTAAAATTACATATATTATATATATGATTTTGAGATGTACATGTATGTATCCACAGGGAGAGGGCTTATATAGGCATAGCCTGCTGCCCAATCCCTATTAAATCTAACGATTTAATAAAAATATTTTGAAATGAAATGAACACAACAACACGAGATGGCCGTAATCAGCCACCACAGGTTTGCCAAGTATTCCGATCGCGAGCGCGTGTTGTTGTTCCCCCCCCCCCCCCCCCCCCCCCCGAGATAGTCCAGAGACGAACCGCGTTGACTCCACATATATAAACAATGTCCCCCACTACGCGCCTCGTCCTTACCACCAACCCCGACCCCCAGTAAATCGTAAATAGGACAGTCACTCAGACACTGCTCTTAATGGACCAACTAACGGAAAACAATAAGCTTATGTTTCTTAAATGTGTGTGGCTTAAAATCAAAATTAATTAATCCAGACTTTTACAAATTAATTACTGAATATGATTTAATACTATGTGCTGAATCTAAAACTGACCTATTAGATGATATTAACTTACCAGAGGGTTATACGTTCCATGCTAAACACAGACAGAAATGTAAGAAAAAGTCAGGTGGTATTGTTATATTACACAAATCCAGCTTGTCAAATATTTTACTATTTCATCGATCTAATTCTGAATTTGTTCAATGGGTTGAATGTCAGATAACAAACGCTGGCTCAAACATTTTAATTGGTTGTACATACATTCCCCCGGAAAATACTGTTTATTCAATAGAAAATAGAAGAAGAGCTACTTATTTATGGTAATGCATTAAATGATGTAATGTTGATTGAAGATTTCAATGCTAGAACTTCAACAACTCCTAATTATACATAACCTGATGAAAGATTATTTGATATTTTGAATGTGGTGGAAAGTTATGATGATGTAGAAAATTTGTACTCTGCACATGAATTGATTGAACAGAATATTCTATTACAAAGATATAGTGAAGACAAGGCCAGGCCAAATAGATATGGTAATCTCTTACTTGCACTCTGTAAAAGATCTTCTCTGTAAATAGCTAATGGTCGAATAAGTAGAGATAAACAAGTTGGCCGAGTGACATGTAAAGGCATTAGTGTAGTAGATTATCTCATATTAAGTAGTCAAGCTTTCAGACTAGTCTCTGAATTTGAAATATGTGACTTTAATCCTTTATTTTCAGATGTTCATAACCAAATCCATTGTATTTTGAATATGTCAAACTTAATCAATACCGTAGTAAATGATACTGATATGTATACTGTTACAAATGTAAAATGGAATTCTTCTAAAAAGGACGAATTTATAGAAGACTTAAATCTGATTGAAAATATTAATTTGTGTGCAGTTCGAAACTCTTTAGACCAGCTGGTCGGTAATGATGAGGTTGATATTGACCAAATCAATGATGTAGTCACAGGCATTTGTAAAGTTCCTAAAGGGGCGGCCAACAAAGTATTTGTGTCTCAGACGGTAAGACATAAACAAAAATCAAACAGTCAAAACAGTCCTTAATAAAACTGATATGAATAAAAAAGCTAGCGAGTACAGAAAATAGCTTCGAATAAGCTATAGGAAGTTCCAAGAAAAGTGTTGTAAGAAACTTCGATCTTTGTCAAAAAACAACTCTAAAGAATTTTGGAAAACTATTAATAAATTTTCAACAGTGAAAAAAAAGACAGTTGATATACCACTAGATTCACTGTACCAGTATTTCAAGACCCTGAATGAAGATGATGATGATGATGATGATGATAACGATGATGACGATGTATCGAACGATGGCGACGATGATGAGGTATTGACCGATGATGAGGATGATGATGATGATAATGATGAATTGAAAGATGACGATGATGATGTTTTATTGAAATATGATGAGAATGATGATGATGATGATGATGATTAAACGATGATGATGATGACGATGACGACGACGACGATGATGATGATGAAGAGGATGATGATATATTGAATAATGAAATAACGGAAGAAAATGGTAAAGCCCCAGGTTATGATAAAATATTGAATGAATATTTAAAACATTCACCTCCACAAATGGTAACTATTTATTGTAAACTTTTTAATATTGTTCTTAACTTTGGTATCATACCAGAAGATTGGACAATTGGAGTAATTAATCCTATATATAAAAATAAAGGAGACCCACAGGATCCCGATAACTACAGGGCAATCACCCTTATAAGCTGTTTAGGAAAGCTTTTTACATCTATAATAAATAATCGCCTAAATCTTTATGTAAAGCAAAAGCAAATTCTTTCTATTAATCAAGCAGGATTCCGGTAAGATCATTCAACAGTCGATAATATTTTTTATTTTACATATGTTGATATCTTTTTACCTGAATAGTGGGAAAAAACCTCTACTGTACATTCATAGATTTTAGAAAAGCTTTCGATACGGTTTGGCGAGCTGAATTATAGATGAAACTTCAAAAATCACATATTAAAGATGCTCCACCGCTGACAAATGGTATTTTTTCACTATAAAAAACAGGAGCAGACGATTTAGTATTTTTCTTCAGTTACAAAAGTTACTTACTTTACACCATTACCACCATTGAAAAGTTTGAGCTTCTAATTTTACTTCAAGTTAAAAATATGAAAATTAATTAATTGCATCCCGAAAAAAATCCGTACCACTATATCCTATATGGAATGAACAACTGAATGCGCATGTACCAAAGGCAAAATGAATTATTTTATATTATTTTTTGTGTTAAGTAGACTATTATATACACGTTTAAACACCAATTATTGTTCAAATGATGAATATCATTTATGCTCTGTCGGCGGTGGAGCATCTTTAAAGGCAAATGCTTTACTGTTATTAAGAATATGTATAATAGTATCGAGTCATGTGTTAAACATAATGGAAAAGTATCAGATTTTTTTCTGTGTTTAACTGGTGTAAGACAAGGCGAAAATCTTTCCCCTATACTATTTTCATTATTCTTAAATAATTTAGAAACTTTTTTTAAGTCTATGAAAAGCGTTCCTCTCGCAAAGATAACTGAAGATATATCATCTGAGTTACAGCTTTTTATTGAAATATTCGTCTTGTTATATGCCGACGATACACTTCTGTTTGCAGATACTCCCGAAGGACTTCAAAAAGCGTTAGATATTTTCCAACATTATTGTGATATTTGAACACTGAAGGTAAATGTCGACAAAACTAAAGTTATGATTTTCTGTAAGCGGAAGTCAACACAAAATCTTGAGTTTCATTTGCGAGATGCAACACTTGAAATTGTGGATAATTTTATATGTCTTTCTGTAATATTTAGTTACAATGGAAACTTTTTTAAAGCAAAAGTTCGACTTATGGATCAAGCGCAAAAATCCTTTTTTGCATTATATAAAAAAATCGTAACCAGGCTATTCCAATTGACTTACAATTAAAGTATTTTGATTCGGTAGTTGAGCCAATTCTCTTGTACGGCTCGGAAGTCTGGGGGTTTGAAAACCTTAAACAAACTAGAACAAGTGCATTCGAAATTTTGTAAAAGGATATTGAGAGTGAGATCTAGCACTCCTAATTTCATGGTATATGGAGAACTTGGTCGTTTTCCATTGGAATTAAATATCAAACTTCGAATGGCTCGTTTTTGGAATAAATTGTTAACTAATGATGAAAAATTAAGTAGTATTTTAATGAAATTAGCTCTTTGTTTACAAGAAAATGGAACTCATTCCTTCAAGTGGATTAGCAAAATTAAGAGTATATTTGATGAAACTGGTTTTTCATATATATTTGATAATAAAATTATCATGCCTAAGATGTTTTTCAAACACTATTTAAAACAAAACCTACAAGACTAGTTCATCCAAAACGGGTTTTCTGATGCCCACAACTCATCGCGAGGACAATTCTATTTAATTTTTAAATCTGAATTTAAATTTGAGGAGTATTTGACAATATTGCAACAGATTGCAAATAACCAAAATACGTACCTGTAAATTAAAGTTCCCCATTGAAACATGCAGATGGCGAAATATTCCTTAATTTTTACTTTGTAATATGTGCTTGGAACATGTTGGAAATGAGTTTCATTATTTGTTTGTTTGTAATAATGCTGTTGTCCAAAATTTGCAAAGAAAGTATATTCCAAACTACTTCCGAATTAACCCAATAATAATAAGATGAAAGATTTGATATCAGTTTGTAATAAGAGTGTCCTAAATGGACTCTCCCTTTTTCTTAAAAAACTTAATCCTCTTCTATTATCGTAATAATGATGCTACTATAAAATCAAAATATTCTACATTTATCATTTAGGTTGTTTTTTTCTTAGTGAACCATGAATGAAATATTTATACTTTGTGTTTCGTACATGTGAAATGTGAAAATGTTGAGAGTAATTGTTATATAATAATGTCTTAATAAAGCCGCATAATCCGTATCTTTCAGGGTCCGTAAAACAAACAATGACAAGATATGGTGTAATAGCCCTAAATAGTTATGAACTTTCCCCAAATTACAAGTCTAGAAAGTAAGAGGTCAAAAGATATAAATACGCGGTCCGACAGAAAGTCAAAAGTGAACGCCCCCAAAGCTTAGAAATGCTACTTTGCGCATGTCCGGAAATAAAAGTTGTTTACCGCAATGGAGCGAGCTTTGCAGTGAAAGCTCGCCGGCTTAGAATCAACTGCTGATTCGAAGTGAATAAGGAAATTATTTAAACTAAGAAATGTTGTGAATTGCTGAGAATATTATATGGAAACGAATTCGAGCTATGACAACAACTATGATTTATGAATGATCTACCAAAACCACATAAACTGACTTCTCTTCGTCTCTATAAGGTGAGTGGGGCCCCGAAGTGGTAACAGTTATATTCTATAAGTGTTTGGTCCACTTTTGGAATTGGTTATATAGTAAAATAGAGATTAGAAATCAGGAAAAATGTTGATAAATTGGGGAACATATTACAGATTTAATCTTGGATTACAACAGAAGCATTAATAGAGTCGTATTATACGCGTTTCCTTAAAAGATGATCGCATTCTTCAGTGTTATACATGTACGATATACATGTAGCTACTGTTACAGGCTTACAGCGTCAGGAGTGTGATATCTTTTCCGATATCTATTTGTGTATTTATGTATATCATTAATATATATCCTTTTACTGTATGCTATGGATACTACTGTATTAAAGAAGCCACTTTCAAACTTACAAATGTACTTCATCAGTGCTCGCGTGTGTAAGATTGTATTTTTTAGACTTAGTCACTTAGTCACGTATTCGTTATCCTATCTGCTGGTCTTAATTATATAAAATTCACACCAATACATCATAAGTGGTGTAAGTAAAGAATAGTAATTGACTTTTAATATATGTATTATATATTATGTTCAATACATTTAGGCTTCATAAATTGTGGCACCAATTAGTACCATTATTCTTCACATGAAAATGCCTAGACCCCTGTAATTCAAGAAATGACTAACTTGTTAGTATCTAGTGAGGTTTGATTTTGATAAACGTGTTCAAAAGATGTGTAATTGTTATAAATTTGTGTTTGACAGAAAACAATTGGAACTAGTTTGTTTTACATGTAGGCTTACACTGAAAGATTATGTACATGCATGTATACAGTATTTATCTATGTACATAACTGACATTTACTCCATGTTTTCTTTATAGAATGTATGGGACCTTCAACCGGATGACAGAAGTGCAAGATGTGATGGCAGCTCGCCCAAAAATAAAAGGGAAAAACAACTACATGTATCTCTGAGATCAAAACTGACAGTAAAAAATAAAGTCTGTTTGTAATGTACCCATTATGAACCAGAAAGAAATTATTTTCAAGAAGGAAGGACAGAACAAACCTAGCATAGTTCTTTACTATTATCACCAGGATATTTTCAAATTAATTTCTTCTTCACACAAATGAAAAAAGGAATAATAATGATTATTGCATGTTTACATACCTAGTATGTATAACTTTTGAATAATTTATATGGGACATGGATGTAATTCCAATTTATGAACAGTAAACCAATTAAAATACTAAATGTCATTTGTCTGCGTTGTTTAATTATGTAGTGTTCATTTTAGAAATGTTCAAATACAGAAAATAAATAGCAAACAAGACTGGAGCTAGATCAAAGGTTATTTGGGTCAAAAGTCAGTGTCAAATCTCAAGATTTTGGCTCTATAGATATACACAAATCCCTATGTGTAATAAAAAAAATCTTGTGTAATACACAGATTGTACATATATATAAGAATATCCATATATCTGTAGAGACAATTATCTGTGTTGCATGTTGTTAAATTGCATTATTCATTATTGACTATTTTAAGTTGTAAAGTTTTGATTGAATTAGAAAGGAATAAACTGACAATAACTTCTAATTAGTCCAGGTCAATCAAGGTCTACATGTATAAGCTCTTAGCAACTTCACTTAGTGTTTGGAGAAAGATCACACTAAAGGAATTAGTATTGCTTGAATATATAAAAATAAACTAACAATATACAACTAATAAAGTTAGATTTTCCACCAGGTTAGACTATTTACATACTAAAAAATGAATTTTACTGCAATTACTCTGATGACATGAGAATCACATGCTATGGTCAGCTCATTTACTGCTGGATACTATTTTGAACTCCAGTCATTTTTTTATTGACATAAAATTCAATGCACAATATGTGTACATGTACACTATACAATGTACATTGTATATCTCAGAATGTGCTATTTGTGCATGAATATGATTGTATAATAAACACATAGGTCTTTCATTATACATGTTTCTGATTCATTTGATTCAGAGGCAAATTCACGGCTGGACATCATATTATATGGTAGCAATATGGTTCATTGGCAAGCTATCATATACATGTACATGTACATCACAAATTTAACCAAGGGAGCTGTATTCATTATCTACATTATCAGAAAATATATACATAATTGCATGTTAGACATTCAGAACTTTTAACACACATTAAACCGCCTTATTGCAACCTCAACCCCATTCTTTCTTTTATTTTTTTTTTTAATTTTCTGTAATCCTTGAAATCATATAACCAAATGTTTATAGTTTCACCAGAAATTTATCATCATGTTTTTAACGAACATGGAGCTTTTGCAACATAAATATCATAAATATACATACAATAACATGCATGTATTAAGTTTTATACTCGTTTATGGCGGTACATTGTGATTTTTTAACTAATAGATATGTATGTATACATGTACATTGTATACACATATGATATTGAACAAAAATGCATATTATGTCAAGTTTGCTCTCCGTGCTTATTTTACTTGATTTATTATTTTATTTTATTTGGACCTTTATAAAACAAGTTATATGGTTATCCAAGGCAAGTCAAATATCGTCTGAGATATTTATTTTAAAAAATATCACCAGAGATTTACATGTAGATAACCATTTTCGTCTCTATATAGTACGATGTGTCTTGTCTATTTCATCATTTATCAATTCCATTATTTATATATCTGGTACATGTTTGTACAATTTATTATCTTGTCTAGTACGATGTATGGTATCGCAACACGTATTTTATACGAAGTTGAAATGGTGTGTTCTTGTTTCTCCCACTTTTTTATAAAAACATATAGGGGCAGTTATGTTGTGACAGCAGTTATAGTCTGCTTCACATATCCCTTACCTGGATTTTACCTTTGTTCTCCCACATTACCTGGATTTTACCTGTGTTTTTCCACATTACCTGGATTTTACACATTGTTTAAAGTTATCTAATTTCATAATTATTTAAACAATATTTACATATCATATACCATTTTCATCAGCTAAGTCTATAGAAGACAGTGATACTATATATAAGGAGATGCCTTACAGTTTTGAATTTTAAATCAGAGAATATAAAGAGATGTTTTATTTGAATTAATACATATTAGAAAATTACATTATAGGACATTATTTTTATTATGATGGCAATATATTTTATTTATCTATTTAATTATGTGCATAATACAATAATGTGCGATTGATTTAATTATTTGATTACTCTGACTTAATTTGGCTTGTTCTCACTGCTACTTTTGTTAATTAACACCTGATGGTTTGGGTCCATCAACTGAATACTTAATTGATGAGTGAAGAATCAGTAATCAAATAATTAGCATACATGTAGGTCTGTAAGGACATCAGAGAGGTTTGACTTTCACAGTTCTCTATCAACCACTAACATGGCAAACGCACAGATTCAGGTGAAAATTCTTAGAAATAAATTTGGAAGACAGAACATTGCTTATAATGGTTACATCCACTGTGTGAAGAACAACAGAGGAGAGATGCACCATACCCGACTACCCCGCCATACTGAACTGAACCTCCAACTCAACCCGACTACTGTTTTCCTGGACTTCGAGACCGCTGCCCAGAATGCCATTCGCTCCGTATATGTTTTTTTTCATTTCACGCAGTGTATTTGGAGGAAAGCCCAGCAAACCGGACTTAACAACTCTACGCCGACAACGACAACATCAGACGACTGTTACGACGAGCCGCAGCCCTACCCTCTAGTCCCTTTAAACCATATAGAAGATGTCTGGTTCCACGCACTCAACGACCTTGAAGATGCTGATGTACCACACGACACCACCGCATTCACCGACTACGTCATTACACAGTGGATAGAGCGCGACCAACCACTCTGGAACCACTTTGAGTCCAAGGGCCCTCGAATAACGAACCATGTAGAAGGATGGTACAACAAAATCAAGAAGAAGGTTGAACACTCCCACCCAAATATCTACAGCATCATCCGTGTGTTCTAGGAAATCCAGGCCAACAACGAGATTACGCGCATCCACATCCAACTCGCAGCCGGACGACAAACCAGACCCAGAGCTAAACGGTACCGAAACATCAACAGCCGCCAACTGAAGGAAAGTTTGGAGACTGGCGCAATGGATGTGATTCAGTACACAGACGCAGCATCCCATCTTCTGCATTTAGAGTGATGATAACAAACTTTCATAACATTTGCATCTCATTAATGCTAGTACGTGCTTTAGGTTTCATATGTTGTACATGTGTGTATATATATATATGTGTGTGTTTTGATTTTAATTAATTATCCCTCATTAATGTTTAAGTTTAGTGCTTTAAGTTTCATATGTTGTACATACAAACGTTTTAATTTTAATTAATAATCTCTCATTAATGTTTAAGTGTAGTGCTTTAAGTTTCATATGTTGTACATACAAACGTTTTAATTTTAATTAATAATCTCTCATTAATGTTAAAGTGTAGTGCTTTAAGTTTCATATGTTGTATATATTTAAATGTTTTAATTTTAATTAATTATCTCTTAACAATTAATGTTTTATTACATTTTACATTTTAAGATGGTGTGATAAAATATGAAAACATTTGAAATGGGAATAAAATGCAGAATAGGTATATTCACAGTTAATAGAATTGTGACTATTTGTAAAATTACAGGTAAAAAATCTATCTGTAAGTCAGTACTTTATCAGAACAGACTATAATTGGTGTGCCATTGTTCTCCTGTGTTTGTATAATTCCTTTCATCTCGAAAAAGTGGGAGAAAGAGGAACAAACCGTTTAAGGTTTTTTTTTTTTTTTTTTGTTTAAATACCGTTCCCACAAAAATCCCTCCGATGGCCCCCGGAAATTAGGCAAAGCATAGTCAACCGATCGCCGTATTGTAAACACTCAAAATGAGCGAATGTAAGTATTGTTCACATGACGATAATGTATATATATTGTTCTGGGGACTCTTTAACTTCATCACATAACAAAACATTCACTTGTTCATGAAAAGTAATAAGTTCTTCCGTAGAAGTTCCTGCTAACATGAACGACACACTTTTGACTGGGCACGCCATTTCGTTTGGTCTGGAAAGTCACGTGATCGTCTACGATTGAAAATGCATATTCAAACACTCTCGATATCGAATTTTTAATCATTAATTTCTTTTGAACTCGGGACTTTTTGGGTGTGTAATTAGGGGAAAGTTGATAACTTTTTATAATATATGTACCCTAATTTTCTTTTGTTGATTTACGGACCCTGAAAGATACGGATTATGCGGCTTTAATGTTATGTACATATACTTGTCCATCCTGTCATGCCTATACACTTGTATTTGTTTTATCCCTCCTGTTACACATTATAATAAGTCTGGGTGTAAAATAAAATCTTTGAATCGTTGAATCGCAAACACATAAAAATCTGCGAAATTGCTTTGGTTGGAACTTACACTAATTATGACAAATAGCAAAATACCAAAAATATGATTTAAGTAGCACCAATTGTAAATCTCTTTAGGTATCACATATAAAAAGAACAAAACGTTAACGTCAACCGACCCTAGTCATGCCACGAGGAATTCCTTTTGCCGAAAGGCGAGGTTCGAGTTATTTTTTTTCGAGTTTCAAGTGAAATTTTTCGGACTTTGAGTAACAACGTAGTATTTTAAAATTAGGATTAGGCGGTAAATTTTTCATTTACATTTTATTTGAAATGACTGCCCACACTCTTCCATTTCACCACACCGTTAAATACAACCAACTGAAGAAATAGACTTTACCCAATATACGTTTTTAGAAGTCAAACATGTATTGTTATAAACGACATAAAAGCCGAAAAGACATCCTTGTAAATGTGCACTTTTTCAAGATCGTTAATCGGAGTGATTACTTCTGTCGATATGTGTATTATACATATTATTTCTCTTTAAACATGCTCCAACCTCACACATGTTTTGTTTTTCTCTATCAAAACAGAAGCAGAAAAATTAGTATTTTTCTTCAGTTACAAAAGTTACTTACTTTACACCATTACCACCATTGACAAGTTTTAACTTCTCATTTTACTTCAAGATAAAAATATTAAAAATAATTAATTGCATCTCGAAAAAAATCCGTGGCAATATATAGAATGGAGGTACTATTGCACATACATGTACTTTAAAAGCGAAATAAATTATATTATTTTTTTGTGATAATCAGACATATATATACACGATTAAACATTAGTTATAGCACAGGAGTTTGACGTTCTGTCAATAATATATAGTATACATATATAAAAAATACCCCTATATATAGAACGTCAAACTCCTGTGGTTATAGTTATATTGATGGGTATCGTTCATGCTCTGCCAGTGGTGGAGCATCTTTTAAGTATTAAGAGGGCGTGTCAATAAGCATGATAGTGTACTTATGACAAGCTTGCACGTCTTATCATAATAGGCGCATATCATACGTATACAATGCAACCCTGTCCCTATAAAACCTAACTATCAAGATAACAGCAAAGGTAAAATTCTGTGCTTTACATTCAAATCAGTAAATCATTCAAAACAAATTAAATTTTCACTGTCCATTAACATTTGTAACTGTGTAATTACTCCGAATTTATACATGGGGAGAGATAACGCAGTAAAACTTCTGAAATTATCAAATATTTTTTCTTTGAAATACTCATATCATACAATATTTTCTATGACCCTGAATTATTTGATATTTCCTATCCCTGAAAAGTTTAAATTTGATTATAAGACAACTTAACAACGTGAAAATCGCTAATTTCATCAACCTTACCTCTTTCTGTATGAATGCCTTAGACAAGCTATAGTGACTGTGTACTACATAGAGCCGGGACGTGGAAACTACGGACCGGAAGATGGTTTCCGAATTAGTCGAAACAAATCCTAATCAAAATACGACTCGGAAAACCACTCCTATCTTTCCGGTAATCTCGGATATTTTTCTGCCGAAACAGCGAAAAGCACCGATGTTATTCCTAATCTATTATCAACACTTTTATAATTTCTGTAAACATGAAACTATTTTTTCCGGTCACAGTTACGACAAAATTTGGCGCTTTATCTTTTTTTCATTTTAGTGTGTTTGCTATTTGACAATAGTTAAAACGAAACCTCCACCGGAAAACGTGAACGGTATGCATGATCTAGAGATCAAAGACATGTAATACATGAAGATGACCAAATACACGAAACTTGTCTTTTGACGTAAGAAATGCTATAAAACTTTGCTGTCAAGAAAAGGTTCAGATATAGACAACATAAAATTTGGCACAATACATGGCGAAATGTCACTCGAAAGAGAGTAAGTAATGATGTATCTAGGATGTTTGTCTAGTCTAATTCCGTTGATTAGGCTTTTTTGATATTACGACACACAATATCTGAAGATAATTGATGAATTTGCTTTAATTTACAATAAATATGGCTGTATTTTTTCAAAAGAACCTCGCGATTTTTTGTATTATCATGTCTATTATATCTAATGAAATATTGAAACAAAACTAATGTAATATTTTGTTAGTCGTATGTTTGACAAGCCAATTTAACATGTATTGAAGGAGCAAGGTCTATCCCGTATTTAATCGAATTATATAAGATATGATATATAATTTAATCAGATACATCTTATATATATGAGATATATTATATATGTCAAACTGTCAAAATATGTGTTAAGATATTATCAGGTCAACGCTATTTTGATTTTTGAGTAAGTGTTGTAGAGCGACAATCGGACTTCCTCGGGCCTTTCCGGCAAGCACGGGAAAACAATTTCAGATTGCCCGATAGATTCCGATTGGTAAAGCGAATGAAGCCAGCAGATGGTTATCTCCCTTCGTATTATATGACGTCATATAATCATGACGTCATGGATAGATGCGAACAAGATGGCGAACTATAGAAGGTAAACAAGCGGCTTTCAGCCTGATAATGGACTTACGAAAACATATCCACAAAGCATTGAGAGATGCGTGCCAAACAGAACTCTCAAAACAGAAACGATATATAGAAAAATGGCAAGCAGACACAGAAAAAAATCTCTGGTAAGTATAGCTACTAGAAGACCAATCAGTATGCCTAAGTAACTGACAGATCTGCTTAAAGACGTCTGGCAGGCGACGTAAAGAAAACAATCTCCAGTACAGTAGGCCTACTGTACTGTAACGTAAGAGAGATAGGCAACTCCGCCATTTTTATAATCGGCAGACGTACCTCTTTATGTGAATTTTTGATTTAAACAAATTTTATATACAATGGGATTGGGCACAAGTTTTCCAACTTATATGAAGCCCTCTCCCTACAGAATTATAATTAATTATATAACAAAGAATGCAAAAATGGCAAAATATACATATTTACAAGATTTTAGAGAGAGAGAGAGAGAGAGAGAGAGAGAGAGAGGGGGAGAGAGAGAGAGAGATAGTTTATTTTAATAAATGTAGACCTATATACTTACTTATTTTATTGAAGTGTATGTATTTGTGATCACTCCCGATGCTGAAGAATGAAGTTGTACTGATCGCTGTTCTTGACTCGCTGTTTTACTTAAAGTTCGTCACATCCCGTGCCTTGGTATCTTTCTCCTGTCAATCTGTTGCTTTCTTAAATACGTTCCTCTTCGATCGTCAGCATCGGAAGGATATTAAGAAACATTTTTTTATTACATATAGTTCATATTATAAATAGGAAACGTAAAGGAGAAGGGAGGGGGGTTAAAGCCTATTACAGTCAGTTATATACTGTTGAGTGCTCTGACATATTGTAATGTTATCTTCAAGAGATGAATCTGGACTTCCATGTAGTAGTAGCTGCAGGTCTAAAGGAATGAAGTTGTTTAATGTTCGAAATAATTTAATTCTCTGGTCAGCGTAATTATTACATGTAAAGAAGAAGTGATGCCCGGATGCCCACATTGGCACTGCTGGTAATCTATTAAATTAGAGCGGAATAAATAATTTTTTAGGGTACTACATCTATTTATTAATCTGGCATGCAATATATTTGCTTTTCTATTTCCAATAGAATAATAAATAGGTACTTTCGTAAGATTATTTAGAGACTTTTTCAAAAATGTTATATGAAACACTATTTCTAATATTTATATCTAGCTGGTTCCAAAGTGGGATAGTGGATGGAAAATACGATACGTTTGAGAGCTTTATGTGATTAGAGCTGAGGTTACTTTATATATACTCTTAAATAGTTAAATACAGGAGAATAACGTTGATACGTTACAAAAGTTCAGTAATTTTTATAGGTAAGATTTTTCTTGTTCGATTCAGGGATATATTTGTATTAGGAACCTAGGAAGTAAAGGTGCGGAATAGTATACGACCAGACCGGGGTTCGAACCCGTTACCATACGAACCAGTACTGTCCAGTTCGAGCGCTGGTCAGGTTACTGTAGTCTAGCCGGATGCTCTGTGTTAGCTTACCTGTTCGCCGACGACCGACCCAATCCAGAACCGTTACACCCACTCACTTTTTTCTTCTATCCTTCTTCACAATGAAGATACAAAATATAAGACCGGGACACTCCTGTGAAGATTTTTAGCAAACAGACGTTGACGCACTCGACCGTAACAATGTACAACTGGTAACGGAACAAACTTCCGCTATTTCAGTACACTATATATGTGTGTTGAATAACATACAATTACATACATTATGATTTTATTTTACTTTCTAAAATTATTAAGAGATTGGAAGCTTCAAAAGCTTAAAAAACCAAATTCACCAGCAAAGAAATTCGGAAGCAAACATTTTGCAACGTACGATTCTTTATTAAAATAAACTGCTTTTCGAAATAACAGTTTTTAAATTTACATGTACAGTTTCGACAAAAAAAAAAAAAAAAAAATCCGAATACTGGTTGTCCGTTTCCGGACGAACATTAGTACATGTTACGATGGTTTTGACGTGTCTATCGAAGCTCGAAGCTCGATAGTTTGCATTCGAAACACCACTCTCTTCCTAGCTCTACCAAGCTCGTGTGACAAATGTGTCTTATTTGCACTGAGTAGATTACCACAGTAACGGAAGGTAATTTCCGGATTGTTTTGAGAATAAACGATATGTGGTGTATAGACCACGATCTTTATTTATTTAAACATATTTTATTTGCAATTTTTACAATACAAAAAGAATTGGGCACAAGTTAAAAAAAACTTATATTAAGCCCGTTCCAGTTGGATGACCTAAGTTATATGCAGATAAAATTAGAGAGAGAGAGAAAGAGAAGGGGAGGGAGGAAGGGAAAGAGAGAGAAGGGGAGAGAGATTATCAGTATTTTGATATAAAATATACAAACATATAATATAAATACTAGAATAATGGGTCTTTTCCAGCTCAGGTGACAATCACATCTGTAATACTAATCCTCATGTCATGCCATACAAACTGATCTAATGTCTATCACATGCCGTGCCCATGGTGTCTCTCTCCTTGTCACTCGCTGATCCTTCTTGAATAACTTGTCACAATACATTTGTCACCCGAGCCGGGAAGAACCTGATTAAAATGTTTAAGCAAAAAAAGAAATATAGTATTCTAATTAAATCTATTTGAATCTTTAATAAACTGCTGAGTGGATTGGCAAATAGTTTTGTTTTCTTGATTTGACAACATAGAATTTCCAAATAGAAGTAGATTTAGGTCTAGCGTGATAAAGTTATTAAGCTCACGAAATAATTTTACACGTTGTTCTGCATAATTTATACATACGAAAAAGAAATGATGTGCATCCTCGATACTATAACCACATTGACAATGTTTATAATTTATTAAATTAGCATGATATAAATCGTTATTTAGAGTGCTGGATCTATTTCTTATTCTGGCATGCAATATATTGTATTTTCTATCACCTATAAGATAGTCAGAGGGTATTTGTGTATCTGAGAAGGGAATTTTGAAAAGCCAAAAATGATACACTTTGTCTAATT
Source organism: Argopecten irradians (assembly GCF_041381155.1). Lineage (NCBI taxonomy): Eukaryota > Metazoa > Mollusca > Bivalvia > Pectinida > Pectinidae > Argopecten > Argopecten irradians. The sequence goes on from NC_091135.1 coordinate 54,419,196, forward strand.
TCAAGGTCCAATTGATTCCATAGTTGAATTGTAGAAGGAAAAAAGGAGGAGTTTGTTAGCTGTAGACGATAGTTTGGTAAAGAGTAATTATTAGCATTACGAAGGTTATATTGAGAATTTTCTGAGACTAGAGGCGGAAGAAGAGCTATTAGGTAATCAGGTGTTAAGTTATTTTTTATCTTGTAAAGTAATTGTAATTTTCTTCTGGATCTTCTATTTGAGAGCGGTTCAAGTCCAGTTTCATAGTATAAAGATTCTCTGCTAGTGTAAAATGGTAATCCAGTAATTACACGAACAGCTTCTAGTTGGAGTTTTTCAAGTCTGTCTGCATCACCGAGAGTACACCCATCCCAAACCTCACAACAATATTCAAGTAGAGGAATGATATATGAGTTATAAATTCGATATAAAGTTTGTCGATTTAAAAGGAATTTTAGCTTTCGCAGAATACTAATCTGCCTTGAAACTTTTTTTTTTTACAAATATCTTCAATATGGCTAGTCCACTTACATTGTCCGTCTAATATGACTCCCAGGTGTTTATGATTATCAACAAAATTTACACTAACGTTATCAAATTTAAGATCTATAGCATAATCTAATTCAGAATTATAAATAAGTAATGCCTCAGTTTTTGAAGGATTGAACTTAACTAACCATTTTTGCGCCCATCGTTGAATGTGTACCAAATCATTATTAATTACAGTTTCAATATTTAAAGGGGATGGATTAGAATATATCAACGATGTATCATCTGCAAATAATTTTGATAGACTTCGAAGATTATCGGATATGTCATTTATGTACAAGATAAATAATATAGGACCTAAAACAGAGCCTTGTGGAACACCGGCACTTATACTTTGAACAGACGATTTAGGATTTCCAACACAAACCTGTTGTTTTCTGTCACTTCCAGTCCCTTGTGCCACACACGATCAAACGCTTTCGATATGTCACAAAAAACTAAACATGTAGGATGTGTATTTTCAAAGTTTTCACATAGAGTGTGATAAATTTCTATGAGTTGATGAACTGTAGAGTGACCAGACTGAAAACCAGACTGAAATTTGTATATTAATGAATTTTCAATTAAATAATTATTCAGATATTTTACAACTAATCTTTCAAAAACTTTCCCGACTGTACTAAGTAATGAAATTGGTCTATAGTTAGTAAAGTCATGCTTATCTCCTTTTTTGAATAATGGTGTTACAAGAGTATGTTTCCATAGTTTTGGAAAAACTCCAGTTTCCAGTGAAGACCTAAATATGAGAGACAGAGGGAAAGCTACAGATAATGCTGTAATTTTTAACATGTTATGACTAATAGTATCTATGCCTACAGCTTTATTTATATTCAATGATTTTAAAATGTCGATTACGTCATTTAATTCAAACTGTATGTCAGAAATAGTAGATTTTCCGAATTTCTCGTCTTAAATTTGAGTCAAACCATGGTTTGTCATTAGGTTTAATTGTTACTGTCCGAGTCGGTAGATATTCCTCAGCGATCTCTAAATATCGTGATGTAAAAATATCACACATGTCATTTGGATCATTTGCAGTCAAAAATAAGTCTACCCAGTCCGTATCGTCTAATTTAGTGTTGAATAATTCATAATTTGCCTCGTTATAACATCTCACTTTTCTTTCATATGAAATTCTAAAATTGGTTCTAATAGTCAATTCAAACGTTGTCGCTTTATGATCAGAAATATCACTGTCTATGTCAATTACGTCAGCGAAACTAAAAGTGCACGCGTCCGAGAGAATGATCAGGTCAAGTAAGGTCGAGCTGTGTCGTGTTACACGTGTTGGTCTATTTATGATATTCGATAGGTGGAATGAGTCAAGGATGTCAATGAGTGCATGGTGTCTACCAACAGTTAGGATATCGACGTTAATGTCACCTATAATAACTACATGTGGAGTTTCATTTAAAGCATTTTCAATTGAGTGTTGGAAGTAATTCCAAAAAGAACGAGGACAATTTGGAGGTCTATACACAGTACAGAGAAGATATTTCTGGTCTGGAAACTGGAGTTCTGTCCAAATAAAGCTCTTCGACAGGTACACAAGAGACTGGATGTGTAAACAACTATACCCCCTGTAGACCACGATTGTTCTATAAGCCTTTGAAATAGTTTTGCTTTTTCGTGAATTCTCTTATAAGACAAAATCGGTGATTGCCTATCTTTAGTGCGATTTTTCTGGTAACATTAGTAACAATCATTACGGTAGTGTGTACTGAAACACTAAAAAGGGGACAATTAAAGATGCTTCATCGCTGACAAATGGTATTTTTTCATTATCAAAAACAGGAGCAGACGATTTAGTATTTTTCTTCAGTTACAAAAGTTACTTACTTTACACCATTATCACCATTGAAAAAATTTGAGCTTCTAATTTTACTTCAAGTTAAAAATATGAAAAATAATTAATTGCATCCCGAAAAAAATTCCATGGCACTATATTCTATATGCAATGAAGTACTGATTGCGCATGCATCAAAGGCTTAAGACAAATTATTTTATATTTTTTTGTTTGTATTAATTAGGCATATATATACACAATTAAACACCAACTATTGTTCAAGTGATGAATATCATTTATGCTCTGTCGGCGGTGGAGCATCTTTAAGTGAGGCTATAATTCTATTACACAACCACGAAGTAAAATATGGCATAAATGTATTGTTCTACATTACTTATGAAATTACAGAAGATATTGAGAAATTCAACGACTTTGTGAAGTATTTTAATTTATACTGCTTTAAATTCAAAATCATATAGCAATACGATTACATGTATACAGGGCAAGGGTTCCGCATACAAGACTTTCGACCACAATGTGTAATGGCGGACAGCAAGTTTTACCACATACATCTTTTCTGGGATATCATAGTAAAACCAACTAATTTTACTTAGAACTTGTTTGTTCCGATATATTTGCAAATTTTATTGTTCTCTGAGAGTGGATTGTCCCTTTAACTTATGTAAACGTTAGACAATAACTTAGCAGCAAATTATTCAATTTCTATTAAGTTTGTCTCCAGGATACACATCACCTCATCCTGATAGATCAGGCTGCCGTAGATCTAGGCAGTGTCACCCTTTGTGCTTTCATCCAAGCCATACAACTTCATAATTTGATATAGCTCTACGTCTGTCGGCAGAACATCTGGATAGTGTTTGGAGGTTTCGGGTTCGAACCCTGGTCTAGAAGTATATTTTTTGCTCCTTTTACAAGTGACCAGTGAGTACTATGGTGAATAACAAACTAAAAGCTCTTCATGATTGATGAGAATAAAAATTACGGCATCTACATCCTTATTATGCCATCCTTTTATGAATGTGGATCTTCAGCCTATATTTCTTTGTGATTAAATGTAATTGTAAGATTAGTGACTTTTAAAAGAATCTAAAAAGAAGCGTTTCTGATTTCCCCCCTTTCTTAGTCAACAGGAGAATTCGATGAGGCAGCAACTGGAGCGCCTACAGCAGGACAAAGAAAGATATTTATTGGAGGCTGAGCTCAAGGAACAGGTAGGGTGGCAATGCTGAGAGAAAACTTCCGAGTTTTAAAGCGATACTTTATGACAAAATTCAATAAAACTCATAGCATTCTCCGTCCATTTTAAATACAGTATGTTGCAATGAAAATTGCATTTTTCACCAACGGAATTATTGATAAAATCAATTTATTGCTTTATTACTAAAAGCTTTCATTTTCTGGAAATATATGATGTTTGGGTGCTGTTGATATTTGTTTGTTAACGCTTGGTGATTTCTGTTTTTAGTACCAAGGGAAGAGGAGATTTTCAGAGTCTGACAGTGAACGTTTTCGAAGACACAGGTGAAACATATGTTCCTCCAATAATATAGTTTTCATTAATCTTATCCATTTACATGCATTATCTATTTATACAAAATCTATTACATTAAAATTCATGATACTATCAACAGCAATTTGATCAATTTCCAAACTGAATTCACCATTCCTCTACAATCCATTAGTAGTTACACGTTGTTTTGTCAAGTCGTTTTTTGTATCTATTTTTTCAATCTTTTCTTGGCAGTTTCACATCCCAGTTGCCGAAAATCGGAAACAAATTAATTTTCAATTCAAAGGAAGAGCTCATCAATCAGCCAAGAAGTCACCGTCAGCTCAGGATTGCATCTGCAATTCAGGCGCAAGTTTCACAGGAATCGATCCGAGGAGACTCGAAATCCTCAGTGACGAGGCTTCCGAAAATTCACAAAGATGGTAACTCGATTGATTTCATTTGTGTCTCTTTGATAACAGATCGAAAGGATGTTACAGAACGAACCCAAATTACTGAATAGTTGTTAAACTCCGCGTGTGTAAAAATTCACGACTTACTGTTTAGAACTTATTGGCAGGGGTTTATTTTCACGAATTATCTTTGTAGCATTTGAAAGCGTCATTTATACAACAGGCTAGGATATGTCAAACGATAATTTTGATAAGGTTTGCGATGTATTAACTAAGCGTAACGGAATGAACCCTCGAATTTAGCGAAATTACTAGTAAAACCCCCACGAAAAATTAACAACTACACAGTAGGACCATTTCACAAAGACTGGGTCGTGCAACGGAATCGTTATTGAGGAAAATTGTGATGGTGATTAATGAGCCAAAAAGATAAATGTCCTTAAAGTTTTCCTAACCTTTCAAAAGTTCATTTTTACGTTAAATCTTGCTCAATTGACACGTGTTCTTACCTTTTGTGTAGTAGTAAAGAAGTAAATGATAATCTTTATGGAAATTTTACATCATTCTGTTTCCAGAAGAAAAACATCAGAAAGATAGAAGGAAATCAATGCCTGCAGGTAAGGTATTCTGATTAAGAACCGTAGCGATGATTATGAGAATTTCATGACAGTTTATACACTGTTCTCCTGATTATACAGACAAACTTTAACCAGTCGACTCTAATGCTATTTCACAAAAACATTTGAAAAGTTCTCAGATAAGGTTGACGTACGTTACATTTAAATCCTGATAACTCTTACAAAATACCCACATAACACATGTTATGTACTGTTGAAATAGAAAAGTATTGAAATAGGCAGTACTCTTTACAGTTTTGTCTTTTCATCAAGAAATTCATGACTGTTCATTGCAGATACATTCTCTGTCCGTAAAGACAAAAAAAGACGTGTTGATTTTGAGAAGGAAAAACATGATTCAAGTAAGGTATTTTGTGCTATTATAGCATGGATACGGGTATCAAATGTTCCACACAATCTGAATCACAGAACACAACAACGTGTACATAATGTCAAAATAATACTTGTCTATAGATAATTCACGTTGTTCTCAAGGAAATGTTTGCTAGAAAACGTTGTTGTGAATATCAATCAATCTATGACGTCACAATATGTTGTGATCAGACGAGGTTTAGAAGACTGCCTACTACGTACTGTCTGTATGTATTAGCGCAGTTCAGTGGTATATCACCGAACACGCTGTCAATGTGGCTACCGCAAGGTAGCGGAATCTGTCTTAAACAAGTATTACGATATATAGATGGAGACAGTAATAAAAATAACTGTTTAATTATAAATGGTATTCTAACTTATTAGCACTAGGCCAGGGGTTACCTTGTCGTAATATTCTTTGAAATTTTACAGTCAATTTGGGGTTTGTTATACATGTACGTTTATGTGATATTTTTTTTATTTACATCCTTTCTTTGTTTTCTCCTTTCAGTGCCTACGATTGTTGTAACAGATTATACCTGCTGTCCCGAGGAGGAATTCGTGTTCTCTCATGGCACTGAAAAGGATGATGGTCATCCTCTGACCACTAAAACCTCAGACGAGAAAAGTCAGCCATTAGTGGACAGACGATCAAGTTATCAAAGCCCAAGAATGGACAGACGGTCTAGTGACAACAGTCAGATGATGGAGCGAAAGAGGAGCGGCCACGGAATTGAAAGACGATCCAGTCACGATAGACATGATTATAGGGGGAGTCACCAACACCTGGACCGCATGCATCACAAGAAAAGCACAGATTCGTTTTCTAAGGGGAGGCACATAGGTCACCATGACCACATGAATGACACAGAGGAACTAACATCGCTATATGATATGGCGATACAAACAGTGGCCTCTGCCAACGAGTCAGCCTTTACACAAGTACATGATATACATAGGCGATCTATACCAAACTGGAAGGTGATTTTTTGTTACAATAGCAGGGCTGTTACTTTATTAAAATAGTATTTTAAAGGCTATTATATAGGATTTATCTTGGAACACGTTCCATAAAAAGAGTATGTGTGTATCAGAACAAGCGTGACAGAAAGGTTTGCAACAAAAGCACCTTCGCATACCAGCAGGCATTTCGTTCAGTATGGCGAGGGTCTTGAAAAGAGCATATACTGCAATATGAATAGATGAAGGCACACAACTATATCATTATCATTTTGAATTTGAAAGTAAACTCGTAGACATTTATATTGACGTCACCATGAGCATGATGTCGGTATTCTAGCCCAGTGATAAACTGCTACAAACGACATGATTGTCGTTAAAACATTAAGCACATATACGTTCCAACAGATCCGGTATACCTACTAACTATGATCATACATATATGCTGTTTCAGGATGATACGAAATTCCCAGATGCTAAGCAGATGGACTTGTCATCTCTACAAGAGTTAGAGAACATGTTAAGGGATGCTCGCCAATATAACACAAGGTATGTGGCTTGTTATATATAGCACATGGTAAGTCATCAGGACTTCAGGCAAGCTCTATGAAACAGGTATACATTTCTTAGACATTTTCTTCAGGTTGTAAGGTGACGTCTCGATGACAAGGTATACATCGTTTTCTATGATGTGTCACTTTCACCAGACAAATGACCAGGCACCATAAGTACACAAAGGTGTAAAAGTGTGAGAGTTTTCTTGAAAGGAAAGTCGAAGGGGTTGTGCTACTGTGCTATTCAGGAACGAAATGTTATTGGTAGGACCTTACCTGTAGCCGTGACTATCACTATCCTTACCATTTATTTATGATAGTGATCTAAAATTATTCTCCATTCAGAACGACATGCTCTAATGACGATTCTGTCATTTACTATTTTTATGGGTACTGTGATGTCCGCTAATTTTTCCGACTTACTTTCTCGTTTTTTTTAATGATTTTGTTTTGTTTCGATTCTATGTAATATGAATTGATGTTTAAGGTGACCATTTTATCAACAGGAAACAGAAAGAATCGGATTACGGTCTCCACACAGCTGAGAACAGACAACAAAGGCGAAGACTTCAGTTCCTGGAGGAAATACTACAGGCCTTAAGCGGAAATGAGGCCGCTAAGTTTGATCCATTGGAAATGCTACACTGTTGCTATCTCAGATTGTCAAAGTCTAACATCGAGCGCCTGGAGCAGATGGTTCGAGAGTCCGGCATCGATCCCGGCATCCATGCTCACAGTGACGTCACGGACCTGGATATCTGGCAGGAGCTGCGTGATTTACGTAAAAGAGAGGCTGAGGAAAAGGAACAACTTCAGAAAGAGGCAGCAGGGCGCAGGAGTAGGCAAAGCATTAAACAGACAGTATAAAGAGAAACAACTCCTTTAGAGATATTTGAATCAAAATATGTGTGGAAGTATTATTTTATCGCTGTTTACACGGATTTAAAAGTCAACTGCTTTCTGCAGAAAATAAAATCTTAAACGTCATAGAGAAAAGGTGGATTTAGTTATAATATAATCTCCTATGGTGGCCCTTAAAAACTGAAAACTTAAAAGGACTCTAGCTTTTGATTTTACCATTGAAAACAGAAGCCAAGCGTTATACGTTATGCTTAACGCTGATTCTCGTATAAATGATGCTATAATTCCTGAAATCCGCACTGTTTAAATCAAGTCGCAAAACATCCCCAAAACCTTTAGAAATCCGGCATTACTATACACACTTATAATCCTGTCATTTGTAACAGCATCTGACATATTTGATAGACATTACCATGATAATGAAGGTTTTGAAATGCAGTTTGAAAAGAACATGTGAAGGCTTTACTTATCAGTGTCGGGAACCGACGTCATCAAATGATACCATACACGTCATATTGTAGGTCTGATTCAAGTAGAAAACTATTCACAGCAACCTATATATTCTCGAAAACGATTTATTTCAAAATAGTGTAGGTTTTTTCCCCAACTTCAATACTGTGAATCAACGATGTTCTTGTGTGGATTGACAATTTATATGTATACTGTGCTTTATTAAACTCTTCATCGAGATTGACCAGAAAACTTCATTATTTTGAAATTGTTCTTTGGTAATATAAAGAATAATATTACAGATACGGTGTACCAAACTGCAAAACAATCGATAAAGTAAAACGTTAATAACAGTTCGTTTCCTAACCCAAAGCGGGTCTGAAGTCCGCAGTGCACGGTACCTTTTAATAACACTGATTATTTCAGAACTGGCATTTAAAATGATACGGCGTAGATACTGCAATGAAAAACAAATTGATGTTGTGATAATGGAGGTCAAGTTTTGTAGAAACCATTTTCATTCCGAACACAATCGATGCCACCCCAGTCTGACTGACTTTGTTTATACATTAATGGACATGTTCAATGTTCGATTAATGTGATACAGAGAAAGACAAACAGATTGGTCAGTCACATTGTATTCCGGAGATAGAGTTGGCGTGGAGTTACTAAGGACAATGCTCAGTTTACACTTGTATACATATTCTACACAATAGAAACTGGAACTGCTATACAGGACAAAGCTTTCAAACATGGTGGAACATTGCAGCACAAGCGAAAACGGTTTGGGTGTATTTTGATGCAAATTGTCAATTGATTTCATCATCGTCATTGTTGACAATATGGATTGGATACATGGATATGAAAATCTACGGCAAAGATGTAATATTGTTACGACTTGCGAATAGGTCAGACACAATATAAAAACGTTATTCACATTTTCAAACCAGCCAGGATATTATTACACAAGATTTTGTTATCGCCATAATCAATATCCTAGATATCTTAAGTAGCAATGATAACGCGAATAGCTTCATTATTCTTTTAAACAGCGACTGGTGGTCTTCTAAGTAGATAAGGTTGAACAATGGAGAAAGCGATATCCGAGAATCACAGGGAAATGCTAAGTGCTAGAGAGATACGTATATGGATTGGAATATTGAAGTTGAAAATCCTTTGACTGCTGTACGAGAGCAACCTTGCGGATTAATTTTAAACTACATACTGTCCTTCAGTCTGGGATATCAACAGTATAAAAAACATGTTTTTATTCGTCCTATGTATACTGTCATGGTTTGTCGCCGGACAAGGTAAGCTTCGACATACAGGTATATTTATAGAAATAGGCTTTTGGCGAAGATAGTACGAGTAATGTATTCTACCCATGTTATCAAAACTTGGATATATTAAAAAAAAACGTGGATTATTTAGACTATCACCTGTTTTTAATGCTGCTCTATAGTCCGGTTGGCAACATATGTAAAACTGTTCAGTAGGCAATTCTCTTTTGAAAAAAAAGTGTCATTTTTTTACCATCTGGAGGGGTCAAAGTTAAGGGTGAAAGGTCAAATGGTTTATTAACTGAAACAACGACTAAAACTGGCGGGAGTGAGATAGTATTTTGACTTTCAGAGGAACTTAATTAATCAATCAACATTTCTGCCAAGTTTCATTGAAAATTATTTATTAGTCTACAGGTAGATGAACTGAAAACATTTTTCTTCAGACAGCCAGACACAGACAGACAGACTGACAGACACAGACAGACAAGCAAGTTAATTCAATATACGCCCCGCCTTCCCATCTTTTCGTTGCGGGGGTTGTGGTGGAGTACAGCAATGTTTTGATGCTACTATTATTATTTTTTTTTAAATCATAAAAAATCCTCGGGTATAACCCAGATCATGACCGTTATTTCACTTGTCCTCAGTGCCCCCTAAAAGACACGTATGATGGAAATACATGTATGGTGTCCGACTTCATCAAGAAAAGGCAACGGAACACTAACTACATTGTATGTGCTGCTTCCATTTGGACATCTTCATTTTTCTAAAAACATCTAAACTATATTTCCATCAAATTGACTTTGATCTGATTGACGTCGCAAAGAGTCAATATCTAGACTTTTGTCAAATCATTAGTAAAAATAAGTGGTTTGATAATTTTCGGGCAAAATACTTCCACCGGCTGTTTTCGAATCTGAAGTCAACACATAAAAATATGAAGGCTTTTAACGATGAAATAACTGACCTACCAATACCGATCTACCATTATCATTTTTCATGCTAATTCATAAAAGTAAAAAAAAAACAGTTTCAAGGTACATTGATCTTTTTCAAGGGATTATTTTCCCAGATCAACGCACAACGATGTCTCTTTTGTATCACAATAACGGTGGGTTTTTGTGTCATTCTCGGAATTTCCCATTTATGCTTAAAAATTCCAATGAAGTAGATAACTATTTCTGGTATACTGATGACCTCCCATTTGCCTTCATTATTTAATATAATGTTTCATTATTTACTGTACCCCACGTGTCCAGTTGTCAGCCAGGGGGTCAGTGACTGCCCTTCTATGTATACCCTCCATCCGTTCTACCCAAACCTCTGTTTCCACGTGACCAGTAACAGTTACTACGAATGGCACAAGGCGGCGTGTCCCGAGGGCGGGAGTCTGGCCCAGCCTTACAACATGGTAATACACGAATTCATCATCACCTTACTCGATACGTAAGTTCTTTTGTGATATTACAATTTGGATATCATTAAAAGATACTCATCATTCATATGGATTGTAATTCATATTTGTACAGATTGATATAGGCAAATTATTTTTTTAAAAACAGAATGAAATGAAATCACACAATACGACATTTCTTTGAATATCAACCATAAATGACGCTTTTTGTTGAAAAATTTCAAAGTATAGATGAAAAGTTTTATTTTTGTATTTCTTAATAACTTAATTTTAACTTGTTTTGGTTCAAAATCTGCTAATTACAACTGTTGATGATCTTGAATATCAATGAACGTAATTATATAAGTTATTTAGGCACATTAGGCCATGGGCTAGGAGGGTCCCACATGCACCCCCCCCCCAAACCTCCGAACCAATATTTTTCTGAACCCTTATGACCCACTGATCACAAATATGACGTCATCAAGATGGCCGCCATCTCGAATTTAACTAAAAATTGAAAAATAGTCATAACATTGACATTTTTCAACCGAAGTAGATAAATGAGGTATCAAAATGACTGCAATAGAACAACAAATACATATCAGGACCAAAAAATCCAATATATGTAGTGATTTCTACGCAGGAAATGAAAAAATCTGATTTTTAACCTCAAAAATGGAGATTTTTCAGCATTTTTTGTCATATTTAGCTTGACGCAGCAAAAATGTTTCCCAACAGCAAACTATTATTTCTAATAAGTTTTGACCACTTATCAATCAGTTTAAGCAACAAAAACAACAAAAATCAATGTTAACATGGTATAAATTCCGGTTATCACGTCATCAAAATGGCCACCATCTCGAATTTCACTGAAAAATGCAAAATAGTTATAACACTGATATTTTTCAACTGAAGTAGACAAATGAGGTATCAAAATGGCCACAATAGAACAACAAATACATATCAGGGCCAAATAATCCAATATATGTTGTGATTTGTACGCAAGATATGAAAAAAATAAGATTTTAAGCTCAAAAATGGTGACTTTTCAGCAAATTTTTCATACTTGGCTTGACGCAGCAAAAATGTTTCCCAACAACAAATTATTTCTCGTAATCAGTTATTCAAACTCCTATCAATAAGTAAAAACAACAACAACAACAACAACAACAAAAATATACAGGAATGCAAAAAAGAATTATTGCTATACCCTCAATTGTGTAGATTAGCAGCGCCTCAAAAATAATTATTATAGCACAACGCCCAATGATAGCGTAACAATGTAACCTAAGCTAACCTTGTGTTTCCGTTAATATCATTAACAGTTTCCAAAACGTTTGAGTCTTTGAAAATAAGCAGATTCATTGTTTATTTTCTATGCATAGCATAAGCAAAATGTAGGATGGTTACTACAGTGTCACATATGTCTTTCACTGGTTCTCAATGATAACCATTATCATTGCGCGTGCTTTCTCGCCTCACTGCACTATCCACTGAAGAGACTCGGCATATCTGGTAGCTGGCACATGCAGTCCGAATCAGAGTAATCGAGATATCGGTATCCAATTCGTTGAAAGTCAGAGCGTCGTCTTCGATGTCGATGAGCTGATGTGACACTACATTGCCAGTGTTGTTCTAGCCTGTCATCTTTTATGACCCATCCATGGCCAGAGTTCATATCAGGAACAACAGGTTCAGAGATGTGGGATCTCTTTCAGATTCTAACATATCGTACATATATGCTGTTTCAGACTTCTCCGGCATGATGGGAATTACACCAGATCCACATTCATTAGTTCTCCTTAGCGCATAGCTCCATAATTTGTATGAAGTACTATTCATCAATCGTGTGGACCCTCGTGCAACCATAAATGGCACAGGTGATATCATCGAGGTCATTAATGAGGCCATAAATGTTAAATGCTTTTCATTGGTCTGACTTTTCCCACTCCCTTGAAGGTGCTGGTTGTGTCACATCTGGTGTATGCGTAAAGAGAACATTGAAGACTCTCAAGTAAAAAGTTCTCTACAGTGCTTTCCAGACTTGGCAAAGAGTGAAACTTCACTGCAGACCTCATCTATGACCTCAAAGAATCCACCTGTGCCACCTATGGTTACTGAGGTTCACAAGAATGAGGAATTGTGCTTCATACGAATTAAGGAGAACCAACCCAACCCTCCGCAGAATGTGGATCTGGTGTCTTTTCCATAATGCCGGGGAAGTCTGGAACATCATATACGATATGTGAATCTAGGTGAAACTAGGTAGGAAAGAGGAAGAGCTCCAACATCCCTGAATCCGATGTTTCTGATGTTATATCATGGACGGTTGACAAGTTAGAACCACGATGGTAACCCGATAATGTAATGTCACATCGGGTCATCGAGGTCGAAGACGACACTCTGGCGAGAAAGCACGCACAACGAAAATGATTATCATTAAGAACTAGTGAAAGAAATATGTGACACTATAGTAACCATCTTATATTTCCTAACGTTATACACAGCAAGTAAATAATGGATGTGCTCATTCTAAAAGACACAACACGTTTCGAAAAGTGTCATGGTATTTGCTGAATTTTAATTTGATACCCTATAGCTATTAGTTGGCGTTTTGCTGTAATAATTCAGTTTGAGAGGCTACTAGTCTACAATATTTCGAACATGAAAATGAATTATTTTGAAGTCCTACTTAGATATTCAGCCAACTTTAAATTCAAATTTGTTAAGATATAAATCGTCAATAGCCAATGTTATATTCAGGAAATTCCGAGACACCAGGAAACTGTAGTGTCAGTGGTTTGGAAAAAAATGACAATCGTATGCCGCATCCGGTGATGTTTTGTAAACCAAATGATGGTATAACAACAATTCTCTTTTGCATTTCTATATATTTTTGTTGTTGTTGTTGTTGTTGTTTTAACTGATTGATAAGAGGTCAAATAACTGCTTACGAATAATAATTTGTTGTTGGGAAACAATATTGCTGTGTCAAGCCAAATATGAAAAACAAATTGCTGAAAAATTACCATTTTTGAGCTTAAAATCGTATTTTTTCATTTCCTGCGTTCAAATCACTACATATATTGGATTATTTGGTCCTGACATGTATTTGTTGTTCTATTGTGGTCATTTTGATACCTCATTTGTCTACTTCAGTCGAAAAATGTCAATGTTATGACTATTTTTCATTTTTCAGTGAATTTCGATATGGTGGCCATTTTGATGACGTCATAACCGGAATTTATACGATGTTAACATTGGTTTTTGTTGTTTATTAGAAATAATAGTTTTCTGTTGAGAAACATTTTTGCTGCGTCAAGCCAAATATGAAAAATTTGCTAAAAAATCTCCATTTTTGAGCTTAAATTCAGATTTTTATATTTCCTGCGTAGAAATCACTACATATATTGGATTATTTAGTCCTGATATGTATTTGTTGTTCTATTGTGGTCATTTTGATACCTCATTTATCTACTTCGGTTGAAAAATGTCAATGTTATGACTATTTTTCAATTTTTAGTCAAATTCGAGATGGCGGCCATCTTGAAGACGTCATAACCGGAAGTTCATCCCAATTTATGCAATGTTAACATTTTGATTTGTGATCAGTGGGTCATAAGGGTTCAGAAAAATATTGGTTCGGAGGTTTGGGGGGGGTGCATGTGGGACCCTACTAGCCCATGGCCTATATTGGTCGATTAGATAACGTTAAACAGCTTGAAGCATTATAATTAAATAATTTTACAAGAGTTTTATTCGTCAACAGAGTAGATAACTACTACATAGGATTAAACGACACTAGTAACCAAATGCGATGGGTGGATGGTGAGGTGTATTCGGGACGATATGAAGTCTGGGGTAATCAAACGAATGAAGAAAACCTTTGTGTCTACTATCTGTACAATGGACAATGGGAATGGTACCTCTCTAACTGCTCCATATCCAGATTGCTTGTCTGTGAATACGTCATATCAAGTCATTGTAAGTTGTGTTATTTACACGAAAAACTGGTTTTCGACAATCATCACAGTCTAAACTATTATTATCGAGATTGTACCAATCTAAACTATTATCATCGAGGTAACATCAATCTTAATTATTACTTGATTTGATTGCGATCAAAACACGGGATTTCCATCCAGCAAATAATCATGTTATCGATCAGACGATCGTTATAATATTTTTCTCTTCGTATAAAATCGAACTATCTGTAATGAGCGAACAAACGGTCGAAAGATCGAACAAACGCAAAAGAAGAAAGAAAACAATAACTATCGAACGAAAAAAGAGCAAACGAAAAAAAAAAGAAAAAAATTCCCGGTATTGGTTTATAAGCTTTCAGCAGTTTCGTTTTTATCGATTTACCATTGGTCAATTATATATTTATCACGTGATGCTTGACCCCTGTTTGACATGCATTAGCCCCACAGAAGGGAGAAAATTTTCCAAGAGGACGCCATATTGTTTTTGTACCCTGGCTAATAATACTTTAAAAATATTGTAAACTGGGCAATTATACTTCAAAACACCTCCCTCCCACCCTTCATTAATGTTTGTGTTTCCTATGTATATTTGATATGAAAGCGTTATGTACTTATAATATATATGTACATGTGTATGTCTTAGTGTGTTACAGTTTCTTCTATGTATGTATGGCATGTTATTTATATGCCGCACCTTTACCCGATAAAATGAGAATATGAGAATATTTGCAGCTAATTGGTAAAAATAAATTATACGGCCATTAAAGATATGAGCCATTTTTTCGCCAATACCTTGTTGAGTCATTTTCTCTTTAGTAAACAGAGCTTGCTGATGGGGAAGTTGTTTTAGAAGTGAAGTGAAAAAAGTCAATATTCGTATAATGTCCTCCCCGAATTGTTATGTCGCCCTCGTCAATGTTACAGGGATCTGAGAATTAGTTTCAGATTATATAATTTGTTTGTACATGTAAATAATCTTACACAACGTATGTTATATTTATATGGCTGCAACGGTGTTTGGTCTTATAACTATGTATGTATCTTAAAAAAATGTGCAAAGTATATATATATATATACTTTTACGAGTGTGATCTTTGATTGTTATGGAATACTCCGTAGTGTGATCCTTTTGATCTCTCTCAACCACTTTCTTATTTTGAATATTATGTAATTTCAAAAAACCATGAATGAAAATGTTAGATTTAATTATCACAAATCAAGACCTTCATACTGGTGTAACTTATCTTTGTGACTACCTCTGATGCGGTTTATGAATATAATTGATACTCTATATCTATATGTAAGATATCGCACTTACGCTGTGAACTTTTTATAACTCGATTATGTATGGTATAATGATATGGAAATATTCCAGGTCATTCTTTACAATCTTCTTAGTTAAACAATTGGGATAATAACAAATTATAAGATGTATGCAAGTTTTTCTTCTTTCGCATTTGATTATGACTAACTTGAGTATTACACATGCAGGAATAATTACGCTGTGTAATATGTTGTCATGAAATGTTACTACTTTTCGCGTTATTGTTATCATTATTTAACTCTATTTTAAGATGTAGAATGATCACCTAAATATTTTTAGTCAAAGACCTGTATTCTGTATGTTGTATTTAGCACTGACCTCTTAACTTTACAAACTACACATCTCTTTTCTCTACACTTACCTAAACTGTACCTCAACGACAATTTCACTAATCAAGATCCTGTCACAGTACAAAATAAATAAATGTATTGATATTTTGGTCTGCCCTGATTCCATCCCTAGTATAGTTACTTTGATGTTTGCTTCCTTACTCATCTTACTTATACCTTTTCTGTCCCTTTTCTATTCCCGATCCCCCTCTGCCTTGCCTATTATGCCATCGATGCCGTCATATGCTAAACTACCAGTTCTTGCACACAGTCCTGAATCTTGCATTATCTTCTTCGGCATTACATAATGCCAGTCAGTCTATCGCTCTATCGTGCTCGAATTGGTAACTTCAACAACTGTGTTCAGTCCTCAAACATTGTCATCTATTGGAGTATCCTTAAGTCATTTTGTGTTGGGTTATTACTTCTGATTCTATTAATATATTTGTCATTTGTTAGGTCTCTAATCCATTCTTTTCGTAATAGTTGTCTTCGTAAGTTTATTAACATCATTTTTTCTACAGTAGACATTTTTTTACCTTTTTCCTTCTTTTTTTCTCGCTTATTCAGTGGCAACTATCTTTGTCCGGTGATATTGAAATAAATCCCGGTCCTTCGTCTCTGAATTCATCTTCATCATCACTTTTTTTTCAAATATAAGTGAACAGCTTGACCTTGAGCATAATTTTTCATTCGTCCATCTCAACGTTCAAAGTCTAAATAAAAAAGTAGATATACTTTATACCGAACTTAACAAATGCACTATTTTATCGTTTACCGAGAACTGGCTAAAGGTCACAGATATCTCTCCAGAACTCAGTCTGCCTGGTTACTCTGACCCATTCTGTTACTGTAGGCCTGATTGTACTGGCGGTGGTATATCTGTCTATGTTAAAGATAATATACCTGCAAAGCGTAGGCAAGATCTTGAATTACCAACCATAGAATGTGTATAGCTGGAAATTGCACAGAAAAGTTTTTGTATGGTACTTTTTATAGACCTCCGAATTCTCCAGTTATCACCTGGTCTCACATATCTCAATCTATTGAACAAGCCTTTAACACGGGTATAACTAACATTGTATTTACAGGTGATTTCAACGCTAACTTGTTGGTCGACAATCAGTCCTCTCACTTGCGAGATATGCTTATTCTATATAATTTGTCTCAATTAGTAGAATCACCTACATTTTTTACTGAATCCTCTAACTGTGTTAGTGACAGTAACATAATTAGTAAATGTATTGTCGGAGAGAGCTTCCTCGACCAACCGGTTAGATACCACTGTCCTACTTTCTGTTCTTTTAACATAATTAAACCAATTTAGCAAAGTTTTAAACGTAACATTTGGCTCTTCGATAAGGGTAATTATGATTTATTTAGAGGAAAATTGAATGATGTTAACTGGAATACATTTATCGACGTTGATGATATTAACGATTCAGTTAAAAAATTTACAGAGACGTTGCTTGAAATAGCTAAATCCTGTATACCAAACAAAACCATTACTGTACGATCATTCGAAGTGCCCTGGATGTCAAATGAAATCAAAAGGTTAATTCGTAAACGAAAACGTGCCCACAAAAGAGCCAAACGTTCTCCTACAGATGCTCACTGGTCAAATTTCCGCCAAATTCGCAATAAATGTATCAATTCTATCAAACAGGCTAAAATCGCGTATGTCAATAATCTTTGTGGAAACCTTCGGAAACCCTCTAATCTCAGTGTAAAGAAGTGGTGGAAAGCTGTATACTCATTACTTCCTAATCGTAAAAATTCCGCAATACCCCCACTTCTTCATAATGACACCTGTATTTCTGATGATTTCGAAAAAGCTTGTTTATTCAATGATTTTTTCTGTTCCCAGTCCAATATTGATGATACTGACACTGTTTTGCCTAACATTGACTATGGGCACAATCACAATCTATCGAATATTGACATAACTCCTACTGATGTTAAGGATGCAATTTTGAATCTTGACTGTTCTAAAGCTATTGGTCCTGATCTAATAAATGCTAGATTACTCAGGGAATCTGCTGATATAATATGTAAACCTCTTTGTTCCCTATTTAACAAATCTCTTCAATCTGGTATCTTTCCTTCAGAATGGAAATTAGCTAATGTCACGCCTGTGCACAAAAAAGAAAGTAAATCCATCTTAACAAACTACAGACCTATTTCATTACTTTCTATTGTTGGTAAACTCATGGAAAGATGTGTCTTCAAATATGTTTACAACTTCTTACACACCCACTCTATACTATCCCCTTACCAATCTGGATTTAAACATGGGGATTCACCGGTAAATCAACTACTGGCTATCACTCATGATATTTTCTCTGCATTAGATAACGGTAAAGAAATAAGAATGGTATTTTTTGATGTTAGCAAAGCCTTTGATCGTGTTTGGCACAAAGGGCTTTTATGCAAACTGTCATGTGTTGGGATAAGGGGGTCTCTTCTTAATTGGTTCAGCAACTATCTTCTTCATCGCAAACAAAGAGTAGTAATTAATGGTAAGTTTTCGAATTGGTCAAATGTAAAAGCCGGAGTACCCCAGGGTTCAATTCTTGGCCCACTTTTGTTTTTGGTATTCATAAATGATATTGTGGAAGAGCTAATATAAAGTTATTTGCAGACGATACCTCATTATACGCCATTGTTGATACGGTTGGAAATACTGCAGATATTCTGAATCACGATCTTAGGAAAATTCATGAATGGTCAACTAAGTGGTTGGTTAAATTCAATCCGGCAAAAACAGAAACCTTATTAATATCTAAAAAGAATAATATCCCGCCTCATCCTCCTTTAACTATGAATAATACCTTACTTACTGCTGTTACCTCACATAAACATCTTGGTTTATTTCTTTCGGGAAATGGTGGGTGGACAGTTCATATCAATTTCCTCAAATCTAAAATTTCACCCAAACTAAACATGTTACGTAAATTTAAGTTCACTTTAGATCGTGCATCCCTTCAATCTCTGTATTTTTCTCTGATTCGCCCAATTTTTGAATATGGCGATATAATATGGGACAACCTTACCAAAACTCAATCAGATATGTTAGAAGATCTCCAATTAGAAGCAGCACGGATAGTTACAGGTGGAACTAGACTAACTAGTAGGGTAAAACTATATCTCGAGACAGGCTGGCTTCCCCTAGAGCAAAGACGTAAACATCACAAGATTATCCACTTTCATAAAATAGTTCATGGTCTCCTTCCACAGTATCTTCAAGGTATACTTCCTCAGCGCAACAACAATATTCATGATCATAATACTAGATTAGGTAATAACTTCTGTCCACCTTCCTGTCGCATAAGCCTTTTCATGAAATCCTTTCTGTCATCTGTAATAAATCTTTGGAATGCACTTCCTGATGAAATCAAAATCAGTCCCTCAATAACAAAACTTAAAACTCATTTAAACGCACAAAAATTCCAAGTCCCACCATATTATCTTATCGGCATTAGATTGGGTCAGATTCACCATGCGAGACTGAGGATGGAGTGCAGTTCACTTAAATATTATTTGTTCCGTAGGAATCTAATAAACAGTCCGCTTTGTTCCTACTGTCAAGTTGATGAAAATAACGAACCTTTTTTTTGATTACATTGTAGACTTTTTTCCGAATTTCGTAATCGTTCCTTTGCTGTCCTAAATCATCCTATTACAACAGAACTATTACTTTTTGGCACCAATGATTTAACTATTGATGAAAATTCTTTGATTTTTACATGTGTCCAACGATTCATTATCAGCTCCAAGAGATTCGATTGATTCCATGATTCATTTCTGTAGTTATCGTTTCACAGTTGTACATATTTAAAATGAACAATGGCATTGGCAATCTTTCTTCTTCTCTTCCCCTTTTCATCTCTTCATTTCCTAATACCTATATTTCATATTCATTCTCCCACTTAATTACCGTACAGAACTAATGAGTCAAAAATGGAGACGGATTAATATAAGTGTAAAACACTTGTTGCTGAATCCCTTTCATGTTATATCTATTTGATTGTTTTTGTATTGTATGACTTATAATGAATATATAATCATGGACCCACCAGAGCTGCCCTAAGACCATTTTAGACGTTTTAGAGGTATATAGAAATCCTACTCTACACTACATTATTGTATATACCCTTCTCGTATGTAGTACCATGTACCATGTAGTACCATGAGTTTGAGTACTTACTGGTCCGACAGCTAATATTTTTCAAACACCCTACATAAGTTTCACAGGTCTTCGTTTATTCCATAACCTATAAACCAGTTTTTTCCTCACGTATCAATATTTGACGTTTGATTTCGCTCAACTTACCGTTGTGTTCCTTCAAATCCGAAGTAAGAGCATGCTATCAATCCCACACATTCGGCTGTTCAGGCTAGACTAAGCACACACTATTTACACCTGAATAAGTTATAGTGGCAGCGCTTTTCATTTTACCGCCCCAGGTAAATTATTAATTTAAAACATGGCTATACAGACTGCGTTGTCGGTAGCTTTACCTTCCGGTGAAACGCGAACAAAGCGGGTACATAATGGTGAATGTAGCTATAGACGTACATACAGTTTTGTCCATGAATCTTTCAACCGTGTATGAATATATTGTTTACTGCTCTACTGCATCCGAAACACCAGGTATGGAATTCTAACATAAGATCCTTCTATACTTTAAAGTGTGTCATTTTATTTCTAAGTTATGTCTTATATGTACCTTTTGATCTTCCAAATGTATTCCGAATCTTTTACCAAATTACAGCTGTGTCATGGACGTGAGGTTGGGTTGGAGAACTCAGTCTACATTTCTTTAATCTTCACATCACAAAAAAACCAACAACAACAAAAAAACACATCTATTTGGTTCCAAGTCTACTTTCATTCTCTTTTTTATATGAAGACCAAGGGGAATAACTGGTACAATTAGAGTTAAGATTATCTCCCTTTGACCACATAATGTAATCTTATCACATTCATACATACAAAACATACTCTCACACAAAATAAAATTGGGCTTACACAATTTTATCCATTCGTGATTAAGATTAAAAAAAGGCTTTGATACAGAATAACGAAGAAAGAAAACAGCTAGAGAAAAGTGTTTTGTTTTAAATAGAACTTTAAGATTTAGCTGCCTTCTCACAGCAATACATGTTTCAGAATCCGTACACGGCGTGTCACGGTGATGTGTGAAATGTGAGTGACAAAAACTCTGACTTTTGATAAATAACGTTGATAACGGTGATATTATTACCATTGAAGTGCTATTTCTCCGCCATTTTGAATCATATGACCTTGAAATTAGTCTTTATATAAACACTGTACATACAGGTCTAAAGGCGTTGAAACGTCTGCCGCAAGTACAAATAAGAATAAAAGTTTCGATTTTTGATGTCCAATATCTCCGCTATTTTGAATCATATGACCTTGAAATTGATCTTTTTATGTCTTAGAACATGCCCTTTCACATTCAATTCAAAACATTTCTCTTGAAATTTCATAAATTATGGTAAAATTTACGTTAAAAAATGAACGAAACGCCATATTTGCAAGGCTGTATTTTCGCCATTTTTAAAGCTTTGTCTTTGAAATTAAAACCCTTTACAGAATATATGCCAAAGTCTACTTTAAATGATAAAGTCGTTACGAGCTCACAAATTACGGGAAAAAATAAGGAAATGAAACACATTGCCATATTAGGAGAGCTTATTTCCGTCATTTTTCTATGTAGCCCCTTTAAAATCCATAACTTCTGAAGACAAATGTTCATATAACATAGGTATGAAAAATCAACACTGTACATACAGGTTTAAAGGCGCTGAAACGTCTCGGGCAAGGACAATTAAAAACAAAAATTTCGATTTTTGATGTCCTATATTTCCGCCATTTTGAATCACATGACCTTGAAATTAGGCATTTTATGTGTCTGAGAGCATGCTCTTTAATATCCATATAATTTTTTTTTTTCATAAATTACGGTAAAATTTACGTTAAAAAATGAACGAAATGCCATATTCGGAGGGCTATATTTTCGCCACTTTCAAATTCATTACTTTGAAATTTCAAGCCTGTACAGACAATATGCCAAAGTCTACATTTACAAAATATCAACACCCTACAGTAAATGATAAAGGTCCTACGAGCTCACTATTTACGTAAAAAGATAAGGAAATGGGACAAATTGCCATATTTGGAGAGCTATATTTCCGCCATTTTTCTATATAACCCCTTTAAAGACAAAAGTTCATACAAGATAGATATGAAAAATCAACACTGTACATACAGGTTTAAAGGCGCTGAAACGTCTGCCGCAAAGACAAATAAAAAATAAAGTTTCGATTTTTGATGTCCTATATCTCCGCCATTTTGAAACATATGACCTTGATATTGGTCATTTTATGTGCTTGAGAGCATGTTCTTTCATATGCGCTTTTCAAAAAATGTCTATGGTAAAGTTCATTTTTGACCTTTGTTTGACCTCATTTGACCCTCTAGCGAACTCTTGACCTAGACATAATCTCTAATAACATTTATTAAGAAAAAAACGTTCAATATCGCGATCTAACTAAATAACGAAATACACACGTTGAACAGCGTATGGTTATGAAGTTATGAACGTTTAAATTTTGGTCGAAAAAAGTCATTTTTACGTCTGTGACCTTGACCTTGAACATTTTTGTAAAAAATCGAACGTACATTTCAAGATCTTATGTACGTTCATAACGTGTCTAAAGTTGAGTGTCGTACCCTTTTCCGTTCGTGAGATATCCTGCTAACAAGATTTGTGGAAATAAGAAAAAAAAGAAAAATAATCAGAAAAAACATAACAATAACAATAGGGATTTCCATCCGTAAATGGAAATCCCTAATTAACGAGGTTGTAACAATTTAAACTATCATTGTCGAGGTTAAAACAATCTAAACTATCATTATCGAGGTTATAGCAATCCAAAATATCATCATCGAGGTTATAACAATATAAACTATTATTATTGAGGTTATAACAATGGAGATAATAACATTCTATGCTATTATTATCGAGGTTATAACTATCTGAAATATTATTATCGAGTTAATAACAATATAAACTATAATTGTCGAGGCAATAACATTCTAAACTATGATTATCAAGGTTATAACAATCTAAACTATTATTACCGAGATTATAACAATCTAAACTATTATTACCGAGATTATAACAATCTAAACTATTATTATCGAGATTAT
Source organism: Argopecten irradians (assembly GCF_041381155.1). Taxonomy (NCBI): domain Eukaryota; kingdom Metazoa; phylum Mollusca; class Bivalvia; order Pectinida; family Pectinidae; genus Argopecten; species Argopecten irradians. The sequence goes on from NC_091135.1 coordinate 54,442,805, forward strand.
AACAATCTAAACTATTATTATCGAGATTATAACAATCTAAACTATTATTATCGAGGTTATAACAATCTAAACTATTATTACCGAGATTATAACAATCTAAACTATTATTATCGAGGTTATACCAATCTAAAGTATTCTTATCGAGGAAATATCATTCTATGTTATTATTATCGAGGTTATAACAATCTAAACTATTATTACCGAGATTATAACAATCTAAACTATTATTATCGAGGTTATACCAATCTAAAGTATTCTTATCGAGGTAATATCATTCTATGTTATTATTATCGAGGTTATGACAATCTAAAATATTATTATCGAGGTAATAACAATCAAAACTATTATTATCGAGGTTATAACAATCTAAAGTATTTTTATCGAGGTTATTACAATACAAACCATTATTATCTAGGTTATTGGAGCCAATACTTCGTTCTCATGGTTCAAAGGAGTAGTGAATACGGACGTTAATGTTTATTTCGATTCTACATTCTAGTCTGGAGATCTAGGCATCAGTAACTATTTAGTTTAGTTCAGTTATGCTGACGTCATCAAGCTCCAAACAAGTTAGTTTGGTGATCCATTCAGCTTTTCATGACGTAGTTACGGTCCAAATTTATTTTGATGTCAACCTTCCGATCTAGTTCATTCTGGCGTCAATTGACAAAGAAAACCCTGTGGTATTGTGTTTTAATACAGACAGATCGCTTTTTAAATATTATTCGTTTGCCTATTTGGGTTGTAACGATTATAGAAATCTACCAAAGTGATGCATTTCCCAATTCATTGCGCTAATTGGAGGCAATAGATAGGATAAAAAAACCGTTTATGGAATAATGTACTCTTTTGTCCTGAGCGCCGAGCGTCATACTTTATTGCGCTAACTTGAGGCAATAGATAGGATTGATAAACGTTTATGGAATAAAGTACTCTTTTGTCCTTAGCGCCGAACGTCATACTTATTGGCAATGCGTTCACGTTCGATGGACGAGTAGAGATATACCACAGTAACAGATGGGGGACCATCACTCACGACAATCCTCCAGACTCACTGGGCGTGGTCATTTGTGGGACATTGGGGCTAACGTAAGTATCAGGTTTATATCTATATATGATAATGTCTTGATCTTTCTGGAACATTGGTCAAAAGAGCGTTCTGGTGTATCAGAATAACTTCCCTTTGTTTGTACTGACAAAGTAAGAAAACAGGCAAAAGTGGTCTGATGGTACAGTATAAACATAAACTGTCTTCAACTGATGGAAAGTGAATAGTTTCAAAATTTATTTTGTCTTCTGCCGACCACATGATTTTTATTGGAACTCCGATTTTCTTCCACAATAAGTCCCTTGTGTACTTCCAGACGGACAGGATAAACAGTTCAGAAGTAACTAGATCACGCGACCATTGTTGTCAAAAGCAAAACAATAATAGCTGGACGCGAATAAAGCAAACATTATCGTTATGACTAGTCAAAACATTAAATAAGTCAATAAACCAGAAAGGTCAAAATCGACCGACCGTTTTCCTCGTAAAGTGTATGTTTGGTTTACTTGTAGTTTTCTAGACTATAATGTCAGTACTGCAGTAGAGGACGGCACTGGTCCGGTCTGGCTGGATGGTGTTGACTGTGTTCATTTACCAGCTACGATCGAGGAATGTGCTCTTCAGGAGGCTGCTACATGGGGCAACATGAACGCCCCTCACTCAATTGATGTAAAAGTACGATGTACAGGTAATATTATGTATCATCAATATACTTTATATTACCTGTCATATGTAATATATATATATAGGCAAACCTTAAAAACATAAGAGAATAATTATTTTTCTTATTGCAAACCTTCCGACAAAAGTTATAATCTATCTATCTATCTATTGGTATCTATCTATTTAAGTTGTGTAAATCTTAGGATGCGAGGTTCATTACATAGTTTGTCTGCACATATCTCATCTTATGATGTAAAATGTTCAACAATTGTGTTTCAATTGTACAAAATCTACAAATGCATTTGTCGTATAATGAACTGAACCTCGGGGCGATTTCATTTTTTCCCGGTTGTGCAAACTAGGTCTGCAATGTGCTTAACCCTGTTTATTTAAAAACCAATTTCGAAAGTGATTAATTTTCTTTTATATGAAGTGACTGGTGGGCATAAATAATATTGATAAATATAGAATATGATTTAACTAGAAACATAATCATTATGTCGCATTTGTAAAGAACTAGAAACAACAGTTTTTAAAACAAACCTACCTGATGTCAATACAAATACTACATCTGGAACTTGTTTACATACCCCTGGATAACATTGACAGAGTTTGGTTCGCTTCTTCTATCAATACATGTTTGACGCTACCCATAAAGATAAATTGTTAACAATACTATCAAATCGAACAGAATCAGCCATACTTATACATTGTTTGTCACTAACGTTGTCGACATTGTATATTGATTAAAAAGTAAGTACAAGTCTGTGTTGTACCGGATCCTCTACTATGGGTCAAATAAAGTACCAGTGTTGCATGATGACTGCATCAATGAAATGAAAATAATAATGATAAAAAAACCCAAAAAAACAATAGCATAATGAATTGTATTTATCTTACAAACGTTGTATTGAAATTACTGTTCGGGGTACATCCATCGCTAAAACTCGTTTTTGTAAGAGACCTGGAGCCTTTCTCACTGGGTCGAACGTTCAAAGGCTGAATTTATTACACAATTTCCCAAATAATACTGAAAGGACAACAGTTGTAGTTAACCTCTTCATACTAAACTGATTCAAATCTTGTTTTTGACATGATATTTGGCGACGATGAAGAGACCAATAACTCTTTTATAACTTATGCTTCTGTTCTGGTATTGTTTTTTGGTCTTCCTACAAATCTAATATTCGATTTTATTTGCTCCTGAACTTAAACGACCCCGAGGTTCATTACATATACTTCGTAATGGTTCATTTTAAACGTGTTTGTGGAAATCTTCTGAGAGTGAAAATCGATAAATTTAACAATTGTAAAATCTCGACAATTTGTACTATATTTCAGATAATGCGCCAACATGTGACCTTACTGACTTACCTACTATCGCCTACGCTGGCCAGTCTTGTAGCGGTGTGACGACCTTAAACTGTACAGTTACCTGTGCCACCCTTTTAGATGGAACCGAGTATGTTCACACAAATGGACAGAAATCCATCACGTATTTCTGCTCTGCCGGACATTGGACTCCCCCACTACCGCCACTAGATTGTGAATGTATGTAAATCGCATGTATTATCAAGTTAAGTTCATCATCATTTGACAAGTATTCAGTACCATTCTTTCTGTATTTTTGCCAATATTCGTGGGGAATTTAATTCATACAAATCCTCCCGAAAATTATGAAAAAATATTGTTTGCATATTATATCTTGTCGTGTGACTGACGCTTTTAAAGACTCTAAATACGATTTGCAAAAATAAACTGCTTCCGCAAAAAAAAATTCCTAATAGTAAATCACGAACGTTTACGACCGTGAAATTGAATATCTATACAGTATTATATCAGGTAAAGTAATTAGGATTCTTTAATTGTTCAACACCAGTTCTTCTTCGAAGGAATCACCAATAATACATAAATGTTTATTGTAGTAAATATCAGCAATTCCTCGTCAGTGAGTATGGCTACAACAACAACTACTACAACTACAATCTCGACTACCATGTTCACAACAAATATGTTAGCAATACCTGATATAATTACATCATGGATAACAGAGTCATTTATCATGACAACAACGGAGATTTTACAGCCAACTCAATGTGTACAGATGACAACCACGGATATTTTACAGCCAACTCAATGTGTACAGATGACCACGAAGATTTTACAGCCAACTCAATGTGTACAGATGACGACCACGGAGATTTTACAGCCAACTCAATGTGTACAGGTGACGACCAAGGAGATTTTACAGTCAACTCAATATGTACAAGTGACGACCACGGAGATTTTACAGCCAACTCAATGTTCACAGGTGACAACCACTGTACAAACAACTATAATATCCACAACATCAGGTAATCATTAATAAATGTAATACATCATTTAGTGACATTATATCCCGCTTCACATAAATAGAAATAGTTTTCTCCCATACTTGACAGGGTTATCCCGCGTTGCTATGGAAAAGATAACTCTGTTTTTACCGGGATAGGGAAAAGACAGCTCACACGCGCTAGGCAATGACGTGACGTCATCAATACATGCGGTGCCTATTGTCGGCGACGTCATTAATTTTAAGGCACTGTGATGTTCGTGATGTTCCTTTGATTGCGGCGCTTTGAAAAGGTTTCTATAAACTGCATTTTCATATTGTTTCGTGAAAGTATGGGAGAAAAATAATCAACCATGGATCTGTCAAGTGAATAGGGATATCTCAACCCTCGTGAAAGATATTGGCCGTCAACGCTCGGCAAGCCTCGGTTGACCGTCCAAATTCTTTCACTCTGGTTGAGATATCCCTGTCCACTTCACAGATCCATGTAAGATTCTAGTAATCTTGGTTAACCTTTTAGTACAAAAAGACAATGTTGTTTTAATGTTGCCAAATAGTACTTTTGTCGCTGTAATCTAAACCAATTAAATGCAAAGATACCCCCATTCAATTTCAAATCCGCGAATGTTCTGAAACAGGAAATTACTAAATTTAGTAGCCACGACAGAAATTTGTTTCACAGTAATTAAGTTTAGTAATCTGACATAACCTCCTCTGACTTGAATAAAGGTATCACGAACAGGAAACATTACACTAACAAAGTACAGGTAACTATGTCTGAATTGTTTTATATTTTAATGTACTTTAACTTAAATGTATAACATTATGTTTAAGATTCGAACTCTCATGGAATCGTGCCAACGAGTGTTGTATATAGCAGCCATGGAACTCCTTCACTACCAACTAGTGTGAGTGTTGTGTATAGTAGTGCCGGTCTTTCGTCATCAGCAATACCAGTAATGAAGATGCCTAAATATAACAAAAGGAAAAGTGCTATGTATTCTACAGCAACAAAACAGGATAACAGACCATCTGCGGTAGCCATCGGAAGTTTGGGAGTCATCATACTTGTAAGTCTGTTGGGAGGTGCGTTTTACCTCGACCTGTTGACGATAGGAAAAGAACGTAAAGTTTTCCGTGGTACTGGAAAAGCGCCGACAAGAAGACATGTGCGTCCTGTCCCGGACGGCCGAGAATCACGAGGAAATGCAAGTGGAACCTCCTTGGATATCACAATAAACGAGTTGGACGGGGATCCACCACCCTCAGACCTGGATGACATACGAAAAACAGAAACTGTAGAGGTCCATCCGATTCCAGACATCGTTACACCCATTGGATCGGTTCCATTTTCTCTGTATGACATTCCGATGGTACTTCCCTGTATCCCTGACGATGATGATACAGGTTACTTTGATGCCTGTCCTAGTCGTCCTTTCGTTGGTGATGTGATGGACATACCGCCTCAGTTCACTTACCGTGAGCCTGGTAATATCACAGACCAGAGGGAGGATTGTGTAATAGAAACATCCAATATCACAAGTACAGGGGAGATAACTCCAAACGCGCCGTCTCCAGCATTGTTATATGACCACTATAAATAGAGCAGGTGACGTAATATGGATTGATAGGGTCTAACATGGGTCTGTCAATCGGACTGGGATATTATCAAACCTCTCGGAAAACTTTGGTTGCTAGCGAGAGTTGAGATATCCCTTTCCATTTTGAATGGCCCATGTTTTCTTATTTTGTTCACTTAAATCTTTAATAGAAAAATGGTAGAAAGTAGTTGTTTTAAGCATTTACACCACGTCTTCATCACAAGAACATAGTTTTGCACTAAAACTGGTGACGTCATCGCTAGTGTACGCCGCAGTTACGCCGCATGTGATGATGTCACGTAATTGTCTAACGTGTAAGCTGTTTCCCCTCACCATATCTAAGATTCCCAGAATCGATACTCCCTTTGGGAAGAGATCGGAGACCTCATTCCGAGGGGTAAGATTTATGAATTATCAAACAAGGCTTTGAGAGATCTTCTGTCTCAGCCGAAAGACAATAAAGGATTATATGTTTGTTTTTAACACAACAACGCCTATTGGAATGCTGGTAGTACCATTAATATTTTATTACTGAATCTATATTTCTAATGTGTAAGATCTAGCATTGGTATTAATTCGAAGGCTGAAAACGGTATATATAAATGCTAAAGTAGTCTTTTTTTTTTTTTTTTTTTTCTTTTTTTTTCAATTCAAAATTGATTTATGTGTATATTGATATGCTACCAGTTTTCTCAAAAACATCACAGTATTTATGGAAGAAGTAATAATTTGATCATTATACATTGGATAATTAAATAGAATATTACAGCCGAATGCTATTGAATCTTCAGCCCGCTCGTTTCAGTAAATGAGGTGTTTCTAGCAGTGGTTCGATCCCTATTACAGCTTCAACGTGTGTAGTTATTTCAACCGTTAATACTGCGTTGCTGAAATTGTCAAAAAGAATTATTAATCAAATACGTTATCAATATTCGGCAATACCAATGCAGGAAAAATATTAAATGCAATATTTTGTTGATATCGAGATATCAAAATGACGTGAGAAAAGCACTATTAAGTAGTCTTAAAACCTATAAAATTGGCAAAACCTGCAATTTTTATTCACTTGAAAGATACGTAATGAAATTATTTAGGAAAGCAAATTGTCTATGAAGAATAACGATGGGAAACCCCAACTTTATCAAATGTCTTTATGAAAAAATCCTTTTTTTCGAGCTTCCAATATCAAATGTAACAAGAGGATGGAAAGTCCAAGATTGAAGTTATTTGTGCCATAACTGGCCGAACATTTTTACATGCTACTTTTTCTTCAATAATCTTTTGAATACCATAGGATTTGATTAAGCTGTGAAAATCATTCGAATGGACAAATATATAATGCATGATGCCTTTAAAAACATTAGTTACAACAAAGGATTTATGCATTGTTAAATTCTGGCTTGGTGCCTTAGATGGAAACATACTCGTATAAATTGTTTTACAATAACTGAACACTGTTATTTGTGAAAACTGTAGACCACAACATGTAAATTACTAAACTATACGATTCAAGTCTGTCTATGTTGTTATCATTATTATATATTACTCATTATTGAAATATGTTGTTTCATGGCTTTGATATTTGTCTTTTTATTTTTATTGATTTTCATTGTCTAACATTAATTTCAAAATCATTTCATGTATACAATGTCTATAAAAGAGAAAATACCGTAAAACAAACATGGACAAACTCAAAGGTTCATCAAAAAGTAGAATTACAAGGGCGTTTCTGAAGAGCAAACGTTCACATTCTCACTGACGACGTCTTCCTAATAACTCTAAGTCAAACCAGATTTGCAATCTCAGAAGAGAATCAAGTAGTGAAAGGTTAAGAAGCACTAAGCAACTAAGTACATATATCATATCAATAGAAAAAAATCAATTTTTTGTTTATGAAAATATTAATATATCCGAAATTGATTTTAGAAAATTACTACAAAACTGTGATCAAATTAAACGACCGAATTTTTATAAAGGAAGATACAGAATGCTGTAAATTTGTTTTGTTTGACAAGGCACCAATTCATTTAAATCACGAAATAGTTAAACTTGTTACAGTTCTCTCCCTTTTGTCAGGTTAGTCTGTTCTGCTCCCTGCAGATTATACTGATATTTCCATCATTATTCAGGTCAGGATAAACTAATGAAATTAGTCTTTTTTAAAGTTCGATCTTTGTCCAGGGTTGGGGATGGTATGGTGTGAGGTGAGGTGGGGTTTAGTTGGAGGTGGGGAGAGGGTAAGGTGAGGGTGGGGGTTTTTGAAGGGTAGAAATCAATGAGACATTTGTTTAATGCGAAGAGCACACGAGATGTAGCTAATCACAACATCAAGGTGATATGATATGAAGTTTTGCTTAACACATTCTAAAATTTTAATTGTCTGCTAAACAAGCAACATATATATAAACAAAATTTGCAGGAAGTATCTGTGGGAATCTTTTGTCATTGAAATTGACAGCATTAACGCCTTTTCATCATTCCATTCATAATATTAAATATCTACTATAATATGTTCTAGTGACCTAGTTTTGCCTTTTGATTACCTACCTTATGACGTATCCCATCAAGGAGCCTTATGGTTCTACCTTATATCCTATTCACAGTTTTATCCCAAGGCTAGACTATCCAAGTTTGTGTCAATTCAAAGTTAACTTGTGGCTTCCCATTCACATTACACCAGATCCAAACATCGATTGGATTAACCGGACAATCCGGAAACCCCCAGGGTGTTCCTGGGTCATTCAACCATTCTATCTTGTCATTAATGAGTGGTGCAATATATCATATCTATTTTAGAAATGAACTTGCCATTTATGTTCCTTGTAGTAAACGTAATTCAAAAGTTATACTCATGTCGATTCTGATGCTAGGGGGTCTAGAACTTTTAGAAAGATTGTTTTAAAAAGACATCCAAGTCTATGCAGGTCTTAAAGTTTCCGATGATTATTATTACAGATAATACCGATTCGGTCTCTAGTATCTTAAGTCGAAAACAGACTTAAGCCAAACAGTTGACAGAAGGCAACGTTAGCTACTGTAAACTAACTTTCTTTCGCGTGCGATTTACTTTCACGAATTTCGCTATCCAAGTCAATTTGCGAAAATTTATCTCCGCGTATCAACATCTATGTTTATATTTATTAGGAATTTTCATTCAATATTGAAATCCTTGACTGTTAATACTCGGGAACTTTTTTTGGAATGAAAAAATTAAAAATGAAAATCGGGAAAAAGCTAGGACTATGTTATTATTAATAAGTTATATTATACCCGGACGGTGCATGGAACCACATAGGGATTTTTTTAAACCACACTCTCTGTTCAAAAGCTCTTAGGTAAAGTTTTGATGGAAAACAAGCTCTAACACAAAAAGAATAAGCTTAATACTCACATCTGGAGGACAGTCATAGGGGTCAAACTATTAAAACACTATAGACTGATGTTGTAAACACACTAAGTGATGTTTTCTCTCGTCGGACAGGTTTAATGGTGTGATTTATAAATGTAATTTTACAATAAGGTTTTACCATGCCATTTACAATGTTGAAACTTTTTCATATTGGCAAAACACGCGAATAATATTTAGCCTGAAGGCGCGACTTATGCTGCACATAAAGCTAGTCTTTAAGGTAGTATCGATATTTTTTTATCATGAAAGAGTTTGCTATGCACTCTGTTAGTTGAACTTTACGTTAGGCATATCGAACTTCTTCTGCTTTCGTTTAAACCTGTCTTCAAATTATTTAACCACAAAAGATCAATTGTAATTATCTTGAACTGCTAAACCAAGTTTGAACTTTTGACTAGGTTAATCCAATCAAGGACCTGTATCGCAACTAATTGGTAAATGGTCCATTTGTAGTTTTATCCAAAAGCTAGACTATCCGTGTCTTGTCATTTTGCTAACAAGAGACAACCTGTTACTACAAATGTAAATTGCACTAGATAGGGGATATTGGATTAAGCGGATGGTCTGTAACCGCCGAGGGCATCGGTAGAATGGGCTGACTTTACCATTCATTAATTCATTCATGTCGTATTGTGTGCATGAAGTAGACAATATCGCTGTGCTATTTCTTGTTTATTATTTATCACTGTTAACAAGCTTTCTTGTGTGTACTTAATTTCGCAAATTTTATGTCGAAACCAGTTCGCGAAGATAACCTTTCGAAGCTTTTAAAATCGAAGGTATAAATTCGCGAAGATATCCTTTCGAAGCTTTGAAAATTGAAGGTATAAATTCGATTCGCGAAGATAACCTTTCGTGAAATAAAATCACATGCAAAAGAAAGCTAATTGTTGTTCATTTTTTTATCTGCGATTTATTTAAGCAATCATATTATTTTACTTAGGTTATATGATGCAGAATTGTGATGAAGAAAAGAATATTTATTCATTGCAATGTATGTCAGAATATATATCTGAAACTAAAATATTTTATTTTTATTTTTCTACTGTGGTAGGTTGGGTAGATACACTAATAATATCCATTCATTATGTAATGTTAACCCTTAGACTGCCACAGGGCCTATTTGGGCCGATCTGACTTTTACGTTGACTGCCACAGGGCCGATCTGGGCCGATCTGCTTTTTAACGAATTTTGACGTCACGTTTTGCATTGTTAACGACGTCATTAATTTATGTGTGCTGTCCCTGCACGGACATGAGGCAAGCTGGAAATTGCATATATAATGACACATATTTAAAGTTTCCTTACTCTGAAACCATTCAATTTACTCAACGAAACTTTGTGTATATGTGAGGCTAGTTTCATAGTTGTACCTATTTGGTATTGTATCTGTTACTATGAAAACAAAAATAACAAATAACAGTTTATTGTAACTCCAAAACGGTTCAACGTAGATGCACGAACATGTTTACATACTGTGTATAGACTTTAAATTTCGCGGATGCATGTAAAGTTTCACGATTGACTGTTTAGAACATGTTTGCAGGGACTTATTTTTGCGAATCATCTATGTCACAGTTGAAAGCGCCATTCATAAGACATGCTATATTGTGTGAAACCATGATTTTGTTAAATTTTTTCGAAGTAAAATATTTGGATGGGTCCGCGAATTTAGTGAAATAAAAAAAAATCTGTGAATATTAGCAATACATGTATACATGCTCTTAGACTAGTGCTAAAGATTTGCGGTTTGCTATTAAACATTTCCATAGATAATGTTTATGTAACATCGGAAACTTATTCAAAACGCTAAATTACAAATCACTTTCTTTTCTGAGTTTTAGTTATAGCTCCCTAATTGATCGATTATTCTCCATGTTATAGCAATGGCATTCTATATCGACATATATCTAATAGCATTACTAATTTGGCAACATCCATTTTGTTGGAAAGAGTAAAGACGTGGTTTAACATTGTTTTTAGCAAATCACTAGATATGATATTCGCAGGTCACCTTATAGTGGCCCCGTGTACGTACCTAGCGGAGTTATGTAACACAGATTTCGATTTTAATTGAAGATGTGTTCTTACAGCACATTACAAGTGTGATGAAAATATTAATTATTAAAACTATGTAAACATACATATATATATTAAGAAATAAAGGGATATGCTTGATGGTTGAGGTTGGGCTGGGGAGTATATGTATTTATTTATTTATTTTTATGGAGGATCCCATTTCGAATTCGAATTTTAAAACATTTTTGCTTTTACCGTGTTTAATTTCTGAATGTAGGTTTTGTATTTTTACCTCTTTATTGAACATGGATTCTTTGCATTTTTTCCCAAATCAAGTCAATAAAAGCCTATATTCGTGACGTAACATGTACTCATATTGGGATTTTAAAAGAAGTGCGTCATCCGTCGAACGTTATTCAGTCCGCAAACCTAACAATTTTAACCCATATCTATCATCATATCTCACATTTTACATAAAGCTAAACAAAATCTGTTTTAAATAATCTCAAGTCAGACCCAAACTGGAGTACTGCTCCTCCGCCAGACAAATCAAATCATGCAAATCGAAAAAAAACACAACGCAGAGCAGCACGCTACACAACAAGCAGATACCACAACACAAGTTCAGTACAAGACATGATGGAAAACCTAAACTGGACCTTACTACAAACACGCAAAACAAGAACACGTTTAATTTTATTTGATAAAATCATACACCATCATGTGGCAATAAACTATAGTCAAATTCTTAATCTGACAGACTTCAGGACTAGACAATCACACCTATTCACATATAGACATATAGCTGCCACCAAGGACATATTCAAACACTCATTTTTTTCCACACACAATTAAACAATGGAACATCCTACCGGTGGCTACAGTACAAAGCAATACATTAGAGGTCTTCAAGTCACATATATAAAAAACAGAACTTGAAGACCTAAACCCCACTCCCTAAAATTTCTATCATATTCTTATCTTATACCTGTCACTAAAAGAAAATAAAAAAAATGCACCTTCACGATCACTGTAAATAACTTCACTCTTTTTCCCCACAATCACGCCTCTGCCAATCCGCACAATATAATCATCGACATTGATGGAATTGTGTTCTTTATAAGAAGAAGAAGTTTGTTCCAACCAAGTGTTGTTATTTGTAGGGTCAGCCATGTCCGTTATGCAGAGCGACAACGCGACACACTCAGACAACAAAATGGGACATAATATTTCTGTAACATTGGCGTGCGATTTTGTAACCTTGTTATTTTGTCACATTGACGGGTTACATTTGTCGTGTTGTCGCATTGGCACAATGACACACCATAGTAGGTAGTGACAAGAAATTATGAAAGTGATGCTATTTAAATACTAAACACATGTTGTGTTATCGTTCAATGTCAAATTTCCACTGCGCGGAAAAAAATCCTTTGTGACATGGGTAAGTTTGATGGCAGAGCAAACTTTTTCACTTCGAACGCGTTATTTTCCAATAAGCTGAGCTACTAGATAATCATGTCAGCTTTCCATAGAGGTATGACATGTCGTGTGGAATGCGCGACGCGCCTTTATTCAATCGTTTTAATTGGGAGGTTTGAAAAGTCAGCAGAAATCGTGGCAATTAGGAAAATCAGAGAAATTCCTGTGGCAGGTTTGACGTGTTTCAGGCAGTCAGTGCTATGTGTGATAATCAGTGTGCTGTGTCTTGGGTTTGACGTATTTCAGGCAGTCAGTTCAAAGTATGTGAGGTATTCAGTGTGTTGTGTCTTAGGTTTGACGTGTTTCAGGCAGTCAGTGCTAAGTATGTGAGATATTCAGTGTGTTATGTCTTAGGTTTGACGTGTTTCAGGCAGTCAGTGCTAAGTATGTGAGATATTCAGTGTGTTATATCTTAGGTTTGACGTGTTTCAGGCAATCAGTGCTAAGTATGTGAGATATTCAGTGTGTTATGTCTTAGGTTTGACGTGTTTCAGGCAGTCAGGGCTAAGTATATGAGATAATCAGTGTGTTTTGTCGTGATTAGTGATGGGTCATCCTCACCACAAGCAAACAGCTCCGTCCTTATTATCATATTGATATCAGAACAAAGATAAATGGATGCAGATGTTGCTTTGAACTCCTTCAAGGTAGTACGCAGCAAGTGATAGCAGAGTTATTGACTTCCAAGCCTCAAGCTGTAAATCGTTCGATTGCTATTAAGACAACATCTTGTCGTCGCAGGTCACCAGAAATGTTTTATCAATTACAAAAGTGTATTTACAATAACCTGTATGCATGGTGTTGTATGGATCAATTACAATTGTCGTAAATTGTGATCAGGTGAGGAAAATGAAAGATGTGTGAAAATGGCTGCTGACTTGTTATCCGCTTATGTATTAGAGTGGCCGGGAGTTGCCGTATTTTGATAGCATTTTTTCAAAGTAATGATGTTGTTGGGATGAGGATTTGTGGATAAATACTGTCATGGATATGCGTATACATGTATGATTAACGGTTGTCTAGGGGAGACACTAAAAATTAAGTAGGGTCATATAAGGACGGTTGTCAAGGGCAAATATGGTCATATAAGGACGGTTTTCAAGGATCCGTATATATCGGGTTATATAAGGACGGTTGTCAAGGACACGTATATTTAGGGTCATACGAGTACGGTTGTGAAGGATAATGGGTCATATGATGACGGTTTTCAAGAACACATAGAGTCATATGAGGACGAACGGTTGTCAAGGACATATAAGGTCATCTGAGGACGGTTGTCGAGTACAGTCATATTAGGGTCAATAAGGCCAATCCAAATGCCAGATTACAAAGTACAGCATTTCAGAGAATTATATGATTTATATCACAAAGGTAGTAACTATGAGAAAATCATCAATTACTCGTTAATAACATCATCATTGAACCATCTGTCTTATATCTGAGGATATCATTAGTTTTTTTTTAATTATTTCATAAGGTAATAAAAAAATTGCAAACTGTGTGAATCCGCGTAAGTTTTACAAAAGTTGGCAACGCAATTATTTTTCTAACCAGGTGAAATTAAAAAATAGTTACATTAATAACTTTTCAGACTACTTGATAAAATAATATACGTTTAATGTACGATTCCGCTGATTTGTTTTTCCAGATCTAATCGACACGCAACGTCAATGTCTCCACTGTGACATCAGATAACGTCGATTATTTCCAACAATATCGGACGCTTTTTCCATTGAGGTATTAAAAATAATCAGATTTAATATGAAATGACCGAAAAATTAATATACATGAATGCTGTTTTGTATGAATGATGGTTTAGAAGGTTAAATGTAAGATACTTAGTACCAACATTGTGAGTGTCCGATGAATCGACATGATGTTTCAGTGAATTGGTACTATAATGGGTTCGGGCTGGACACCCTAGACGTTCAAATCTCATAATTTTGATAAGCATAGTTCTTTATTTGGATATTGATTAATTCCCTTTGTATCATATCACTTCGCCAATTTTGCCTATTACCATTGCAATTGTGTCGCAACACTGCTAGATTCTTAGTAGTTGCTACCAAGGAAGAAACCTTTTGGCGATGGTGTTTCTTTCACGTTCGTTAATTATTCGTCATTTAGTTACAATAGATCGTTCCTGGTTCAACTTGCAAATAGCGGGAAACACTGTAATTCATTAACGAAAGTGTGACGATCCCTAATGACATCACAAAATTACCACCTTCACCTGCATCCTTGTTGATTTTGTCATGACTGACATATCCAACTGCGTATTATTATTTTTTATGTAACAAATATTTCTGTAAGGATTTTAGACATTGATACCATACGACTTGTTAAACTTATAATAAAATATTCACCGATATTATAATCATTTTCATAAACATGACATGGATTAGTGTATTTTGATGACGTCAAACTATTATCGATGACGTTGTAGTAAAGTAATCGGAGAAAAGGTCCTATAGATTTTGGATAGTTTTCTTTGCAGAGTGGCGCACCCGTTCTATATGTCAATAATAACACAATGAGGAATTATAATTAGCTCCGGTGAATAATATCACTTGTTTAACCTTTATTCTGCTTGGCTATTGAAAGCGTCCACCTGTCATACATCTATTGATTTAGCCGTCAAGATGGAGCCTTACTGACTTCTTCGTTAGAAAAGGACTATGCATGATAAGGGCCATCTCGGAGATTCACGCTCTCCGACGATGGCATGGATGGCTTAGGGCCTTTTAAACAAAATGTGCAGCAATTACGTTGTTGTGTTTTAATACTTTAGTACATTCTTTATTAAACTATTATGATAGTTTCCAATTCTTTTAGCTTTAGCTGGCATGATAACTATCCGAAATTTGCATTAATTAATCAAATTTAGACGGGGTTTATCTGCAAGAAACATTGGAACGCAATTTTGAAAAAAACAAACTTAATATTTACAGAGCAGTATCACTGCAAATTCACATTTGCACGGATGTGCTCTATGATTTTTAAATGAGAAAAAATGTCCAATATTGACATTTGTACGAGTATAATATAAAAACCTGTTTATGAGAGTTACCTATAACACAGGACTATGATATCAATTGTTTAATGGACAAACTGACTTCACTTAATTGAAACTTGACAAATTCATCACTAACTTTAAAAACTGGACGAATTTAGAAGCCAAAAAGACACAAACAATACGAAGTCCTTTAAGGAACAAAATTTTCTTTTTCGTTTACTTTAAATAATCTGACTGATATGTGAGGGAAATTTAGAATATGTTATAGAATTTCTTCCTGTATGATATGAAATCCTTTTGTTATAGTCTACCTTCCTATCCTATGAATGTTGTATAAGGGTGATGGAGAACTTTAATCACGATGTAATAGACGAGAAAGCAACGATATCAATTAGATTCCATAGCATTGAAAGAAGAATCAGTCGGAATCTCGGAAACCAAAGTCAAATCATGTCACGAGCAAAATGTGTGATGCACCACAAACTCATGAATTCTGTAGGTTTCCTAAAGCTTATCAGCTCTTGAAGGTGATCATATGTAAGATATAACGAGAAAGCACAAACAGTCACCATATTATGATATATATAGATTTATTGTACATCTGTTCTTACCTGTTGCGCATGCTCACTTAGCTAAACACATCATTGATAAAGAATATAATTAACGACCTTAATATTTCAATAAGATGTGCCATCCGTTTTGCTATCTTTCACTAAATAGAATTTGAAGTTAGCATTACTCATTATATTGCAAATTCAAAAGTTTTACAAAATTACAACATTGTATATAAAACGAACACTTTTGTGTTTTAAAAGTTGACTAAACATATCTACTAAGACTGGAGTAGTTCTATCGTCTCTACAGAGTCCGACAGGTGGGTTTATGTTCAATATCAGAAAGCGTGCAAATTTTGTTGATAATAAGAGATTAGATTGAACGAAAAAATCCATTCAATAGTCCGCTTTAATTTTTTTTTCGTTTTTTTTTTCTGACATTAAACACATCTCGATTTTCCTTGCCGATCTGGATTATAGGTTTATAGTTATGACTTGAAATCTTTCAATGAGGATAAAATAACATAAAAAGGAAAAAATAAAGTTACATATCTGATTTACGTTAGTGCCATTAAAAGACAGGTGGTGCCTTACACAATGCCTACGAGCATGCGCATGGCTAGAGCGCGTGGTGTAAGCTCGTGGAGTCCACGCGTATGCATATCTCCAATCGGAACCCGTTTGTAATTGTGCAAACCATAAGGTCGTGTCAATTTCATTAAAAAGAAATTTTCAAAAGAAATTTTACGCATTTCTTTGATTTCATTTATGTTGGAAAGATGTTTATCGATCTCCGTTTTCTAATTTACAATATTTATCACTAGTTGCGGCACTTTCCTCAACTTAAAATTTTAAGAAGAAAAGAAATCACCTGAAAAGAACGATCAGATATTGATGTCAATCATTACTCGGTGTAGCCTTAATGATGGAAGTTAAAGTTTATTGTCGTAGCGTCTAGAATGGTGCAAGTGATAACGCCGTTTAATCGGACATGGTCTGTGGGATCCACGGTCTATTGAACACGTCATAGATCACAGTTCACACGACATAGATAAAACTCGCAGCGATACTATCAATGTTACACTTGTAGCCATTTACCGCTCCATCCGTAGCGTGACGTGATGGTGACAGAACAACCTCCCGATACGGACAGATTCGCAGATTTAAGTCAGATTTATATGTTTTATTTGTATTTTCGTTTCACATTTACACGATGTCTGGCATATGCAGCATAAAACTGATCAAAATTCCCGCCAATATTTACCCGTGCAGAATTCTTGTTCATAATACATCGGTTATTCCTTTATATTGTTTTATTTTTCTGTAGCTCTAAGGCTTATTATCCTCGTGACCACCACACGTAAACAAGTGTCAAGAAGACATATACGCAGGGAAAGAAAAAACACTGAGTGAAAACACTCAAAAACTAAAGTGTTTCAGCAATAACGACAGATATCATATTGTTTCCCAAACGGAAGTAAATAGGTTGTGGCTCCACGTTAAGTCACACGCCAAACGCAGATCAAGACCTTCATAATATCACGGCCTTTAAATGAGAACATGGTCTTCGTTATCTGCTTTCAGTTTCAGTCTCAAATAAAGAGATTGGTCTTCTGTCTCCACTTTGATTGACATGATGCGATCAGCGCAAAGTGTTGTACTATAGGTTCAATACTGTCTTGCGCAAATGCAGAGAGGAAAGTGTTTTCAATCTGTGATGGTTGAGGACATAGTTGGTAGATTGTAACGACGTGTAGTAAAAGACATCTCTATTTAGTCTATTTATGACCCTGACAGTTTACATGTTAAAGCGTTTTACAGAACTCGATTTTGGGTTGTGACTACAAGTGGGCCAGAAGACATTGTTCTCAGTTTCGAAAATCTTCAGGTGAGATTCGAAAACCTTGTTTTCCTTATTTGTACAGCCCATAATAAAGAAATAGTTTTAGCTCTGAATAAAAATGTGTTCTGATTAAAACTGGGTCCAAATGAGTTTTACTCTGTTTCTGAGTGTGGCTTAAAATGGAACCATACAGAAAACCTTGACCTTCTTTAGATCAATACCTCTCCTAGTTGAAAACCTTGTGTCTCCATTTAGGCCAAGTCCAAGATAGAGGAAATAGTCTTTAGTGTATATAGTCCGTTAATGTCTCTGTCCATTCTTGGTGAAGAACAGCTTAGTCTCTGTTTTCCGACTGAAAGATGATGGAAGGCATTATGAAGTATATTGTGTACAGTTGGTGTTGATGGTTCATTATGACTTAATATTGACCCAGAAGGTCATGTTGTTTACTTGGTTTTTATGAACAATATGAGTCCAGAAAATTTTCTCTTTGGGTTTTCAGATAAATTGCTAAAAAGAGGATTTAAAAAAAAAAGAATAAAACTTTAGAAACCAAAGTGTGTTAATGATGAAAGGTAATGAACTGTTTCATGGATGGGGTCGAGGTATTATGTGACTAAAAATGGACCCCAAAGTATCTCAATGAAGAGGACATATATTATGCTAATTTCCAAAAGAAGGCCAAGGTGTTTCTCGGTTCCGTTTTTAACAATAGCCTCAAAATAGAATGCATACTCCTCTGGCCAATATTCTTACTTCTCTTCTTTGCGCTGTTATCACTGCCCCAAACAGAAAAAAGGCTTGGTCTTTTGTGCCTATTAAAGTCACAACCCTTTAACTCTTCCTTTGACGATTGCAGACCAATATACCTGGGCAATGCCGATAGTAAGTAATGAAACATCAGGTTAAATTTTTCCCCCGTTTTCTAGAACGAAAATAAACGAAGCTGCTCTTCGTGGAAGGGTAGAATAGTATTAACGGACTTTCTTTGCGATGAAAGGGTGTGGTATCATAAACGGACTATCTTTGCCGTGGATAGGGGTTGTGTTATCATTAAAGGACTCTCTTTGCCATAGAAAGGGTGTGGTATCATTAACGGACTTTCTTTGCCATAGAAAGGGTGTGGTATCGTTAACGGACTATCTTTGCCATGTAAAGGATATGGTATCATTAACAGACTATCTTTGCAATGGAATGCCTATGGTATCATTAACGGACTCTCTTTGCCAGGTATAGGGGTTGTGGTATCATTAACGGACTATCTTTGCAATGGAAGGGGTGTGGTATCATTAACGGACTCTCTTTGCCATAGAAAGGGTGTGGTATCATTAACAGACTATCTTTGCCATGTAAAGGATGTGGTATCATTAATGGACTCTCTTTGCCATGGAAAGGGTGTGGTATCATTAACGGACTTTCTTTGCCATGGAAAGGGTGTGGTATCATTAACAGACTTTCTTTGCCATGTAAAGCCTATGGTATCATTAACGGACTCTCTTTGCCAGGTATAGGAGTTGTGGTATCATTAACGGACTATCTTTTCAATGGAAGGGGTGTGGTATCATTAACGGACTTTCTTTGCCATGTAATGGATGTGGTATCATTAATGGACTCTCTTTGCCATAGAAAGGGTGTGGTATCATTAACGGACTCTCTTTGCCATGGAAAGGGTGTGGTATCATTAATGGACTTTCTTTGCCATGTAAAGCCTATGGTATCATTAACGGACTTTCTTTGTCATGTAAAGGATGTGGTATCATTAATGGACTCTCTTTGCCATAGAAAGGGTGTGGTATCATTAACGGACTCTCTTTGCCGTGGAAAGGGTGTGGTATCATTAACGGACTTTCTTTGACATGTAAAAGATGTGGTATCATTAATGGACTCTCTTTGCCATAGAAAGGGTGTGGTATCATTAACGGACTCTCTTTGCCATGGAAAGGGTGTGGTATCATTAACGGACTTTCTTTGCCATGTAAAGGATGTGGTATCATTAATGGACTTTCTTTGCAATGGAAAGGGTGTGGTATCATTAACGGACTCTCTTTGCCATGGAAAGGGTGCGGTATCATTAACGGACTTTCTTTGCCATGTAAAGGATGTGGTATCATTAACGGACTTTCTTTGCCATGTAAAGGATGTGGTATCATTAATGGACTCTCTTTGCCATGGAAAGGGTGTGGTATCATTAACGGACTCTCTTTGCCATGGAAAGGGTGCGGTATCATTAACGGACTTTCTTTGCCGTATAAAGGATGTGGTATCATTAACGGACTTTCTTTGCCAGGTATAGGGGTTGTGGTATCATTAACGGACTATCTTTGCACTGAAAGGGGTGTGGTATCATTAACGGACTCTCTTTGCAATGGAAGGGGTGTAGTATCATTAACGGACTCTCTTTGCCATGTAAAGGATGTGGTATCATTAATGGACTCTCTTTGCCATAGAAAGGGTGTGGTATCATTAACGGACTTTCTTTGCCATGTAAAGGATGTGGTATCATTAACGGACTTTCATTGCCATGGAAAGGGTGTGGTATCATTAACGGACTTTCTTTAATCTGAAGGGTTGGGATATCATCAACGGAATATGTTTGTGTCTAGAAAAGGGGGGGGGGTGTATTTTTGGGCTGAGATCCAAAACTGGGTCCACACGAACGGGATTTTTTTTAGCTTTTACTAAAAGCTCAAAACATCATGTAGCTTTTTAGCGCGGACCGCCCACCAGATTTATAAGACATAAACTGGGTAAAGAAAGGAAGTCACATTTGTGATTTTTTTTCTCAATAGTTTGCATACATAAAAATTTCATTCAGAAAGATATGTTGCGGTTTGGTTTGAAAGAAATACAATAGAAATCTTTACTGAAATGATTAGGTCACGACCAAAATTAGGTCATTATCAAATATGGTTAATTACAGATGGCCTCAAGGTCGGTGCACGTGCACTGCTCGCGGTATAATTCTTGATTAATGAACTTACCGTGATTTATAACCAGAAGGTGCTTCACGTCTATCTCCAGAAAGGTTTGCTGGCCAAGGGTAGGCGACAGCTGAGTAAGAACATCGATACGGGACACAGTAAGGAAAGCATGCAGTTTACGATCCAATGACTTGTAATAACTCATCTACCTAAAGATCAACAGATACAAATCTGTCGTAGATCGGAGATGTTTTGTCATTTGTCCTGTGACGCTGGTGTATGAATGTCACCTTTCTGATGATAAATACGGCACGTTCAGATTGTTTAATTGATAATATAGATTTCTATCTGGGTAGAATGTTGGTCAAATACTGATTATAGATGTACTTTTATTCAAATATAGAATAGTCAGTCAGTTTAATCTGAAGAGACTTCATACATGTTTTGCGTTAGCACAAGTATAAAATAAATGCAGTATCTGGTTTAAACTTCGGCCCGGTGTAATTAACAATTGTGTACCATGCGTGGTTTCAAAGTTAGAAACAAATCATGTCTTTATAGTAAGGAATGACTTGGATTCAGTTCCTTGTGCATAACGTGTAATGAAGTCATAATGAAGAATCATAACGCAATTAATTATATCAGCTTTAAATAAGCCGAGATGTACTATGTGCAGAGTTTTAAAAGGGATAGAACTTTTGTATGAAGGGAGATAACTTGCACTTCCAATAAGAGAGATAACGTATATGCGAGGTATATGTATTAACGATCAATTACCCACTTATACTGATCGCTTATGTGAATTTCGTGCGATTTCTGTAGAGAGTGATGTACTCGTGTTGCTGTAGCACGATCGTTTGTTTGTGATGATGTCAGTGTCATTTTGGATGTACAATGTTTAGGAAGTAGAGGAAAGTCGAAGTCGATAAACTACTGATATACGACCAATAATTGTAGTGGTAATTTTTACTTTAAAGATGCTCCACTGCCGACAGAGCGTAAATGATATTCATCATTTGAACAATAATTGGGGATAAATCATGTATATGTATGCCTAATTAACACAAAAAATAACATGAAATAATTAATTTCGCCTTTGGTGCATGCGCAATCATTACTTCATTCCATATAAGATATAGTGCCACGTAATTTTTTCGGGATGCAATTAATTATTTTTCATATTTTAAACTTGAAGTAAAATTAGAAGCTCAAACTTTTCAATGGTGGTAATGGTGTAAAGTAAGTAACTTTTGCAACTGAAGAAAAATACTAAATCGTCTGCTCCTGTTTTAGATAGTGATAAAACACCATTTGTCAGCGGTGGAGCAGCTTTAATGATAATAGTTTTTAGTGCAACCGCACCGAAACAGACATAACACAGCAGGCCATCCAACAAGCTGATATAATTAGTCCTGCCTAAATATGATAACGTTCAGTGTTGTATACGACACGTTGACCTAAGACTTTTCAGTTATCTGTGATTATATAAAGAAAAAGATGAAAAATCTATGTCACCTCGAGGTCTTCTTTAATGTTGATGGGTCTAATACGTTTGATAGAATTTTAACGACCGTGTATTTATTAAGAGTTTTAAAAAGTCAAAAGTCACTGCGGGTTTCATGTGAAGTGCTCGTTATAAATAATGAAATAATCCTACAGCGGTGTCCATATCAGTTAATATGTCAATACACGACCTCGCCAACAGGTGAGCATAACTACATAACAATTATCAGGTGTAAAACCTTTCTTAGTTCGACATCTCCTTGACCAGGTGTTGTCTATTCTACATTTAATTATACTGCTTTAAATAGCTTGCTTTTTACCAAATATTATGTAGCTCTCGCCTTTTGTGTGCGATTTTTTCTCTCAAATAAACAAAAACATAATTATATATCATTATTCTTTACTATCGTATATTACGACAAAGCACTATTTACCTCTAATCTTAGTCGAATTTTATAATTGGGCTTCGAAATATTTGCATGAAAGACATTTTCTGTTGAAAAGTTCGGGACTTACCTACATGCTTGGAATGATTTATACAAAAACTCATGAGGGTCAATAAAGGAAATTATTTCTCTAATTTCATGAATTATGACAGGTGAGTTATCTCCCTTTGTAACACTGTATCTCCTTTTGGGGTTGGTAATTAAGCCATTAACTTCAACAGGTGTGACATACTTAAACATTTCCAGAGGTTTTAGAATATTTGTCGATTTATGCTAGCTGGATCAGATTTCCTTTAACCCTTTGTGTATAGAAACATGGTTTACGTAGTCTATGTAGGATTAAACACTCGCAGGTGTAATTCTACTCGGGAAGAAATTCAATTACATTAAGATTACCTTTACGGAAGGTATTTGAGAAACTGTGACAATAATACCTAATGCCGGATATTGAAAGATAAACTAGTTTTCGGTCACTCCCAAAGCTGGAAAGTTAACCAAATATGACTGAATTGTAAACATATATGATTGTCCGATGACTGTCTACGATATGTTGATCCTATTTTAATAACAATGCCGCAGTTCGATTTTAACAGGTTTCAGGAGCAGGTGTACAAATCACATATACGCCAGGATTTCGCGGTTTCCAATTCCAATAAAAACTACTTTCAATGTATACTTTTATAACGTGTTTTTGTCTGTCTTCCCAACAGCAGTGTATGTAGATTAATTAGTTCAATCGGATAAAACAAGTAAACAAACAAGAGGTCTAAGGGCCTTAACGGTCTTCTTTCATATTCAAATTGTGTTTCCAAGATGGCGACCATGTCGGCCATCTTGGATATCAGATCGACCCGATAGCAACACTTATATTTTAGTCGGGACCATAATTATCAGTATCATTGCATCATCCTGGCCATTTTGGATTTCATATCAACACTTGTTCGGGACTATATACTAGTATATTAGAGTAGATTTCAGACAAATTTCACCTTATGTTCGAAATGTGTTTTCAAGATGGCTGCCGTGGATTTTGAACGACCCGTATAAAAATAACAAGACTTGCTCTGGACCATATTAAGATAATTTCATGCAAGTTTCGGGTAAATCGCAGTGGCAGAGCTTGAGAAGTTGTCCAAATTGTGAAAAGTTTACGAACGGCGGACGAATAAAGTAATGACGACAGAGTTGCATCATATTACATATTTTTCGAAAGGGATTAACAGCTGGAAATTTTCCGATTATCTAATTTACGGAAAATGTTGGCTTTGTTATGCCTCCTCTCTTACACCAGTATAGGGGTACCCGTGTGTGTAATCGGGGCTCTGTTTACCTGTGATTGTAGTAGGATGGTTTAAATATATCGATTTTCAGATTTTTGTGACCTGTGTTATGCAAATGTACAGGTGTATCTCATAACTGAGGGACTATGTGATGAAAACAAACCCTCGCCACAAAATCCTATAGCTTCATTACAGGAAATATCATACAAATATCACTATTCAAATGTAAACAAATTTATATTTGTGGGTTTCTGTTAAAGTGTTCTAAGGTTGACTGCTTTTAAGAATTTCTTAATGGTATTAGAACGATTTACCAACAATAATAATTTGCGTTATAAGATATAAAGTTAACAATGCCTGCAGTAAACGCCTGCCTCGTGCATTAGCAGGTGTAATGTCAACTCGACCATTGGGGACGAGTGATAACCGGTCGCTTCAAGTATTCTTATTTCTTTTCATTGTTGATGCACATCGACAGTAGTATGGCGAAGTTTGGGATTTTTACAAGATTTCACCCATTTACCAAAAGGGGCTACGACCCCTCGTACAAACAGAAGGGTCTTAGTGTTGAGGAACAAAGCGACAGGTGGAAGGACAAGGGGATAGAAAGGGCCCGGGCACCTGCCTATCTTACAGTCTTACAGAAGTAGCTGAAATATTCATTAAACGTTTTATTAACTTGTGACCGTGAATGGCTCGCTGTCATTAAAGCACACTATAGTTAGAGCGCAAGGTGCATCAGTGTAAATAGGGTCGACCCTCATAGTGCGTATGTCATACCCAGACTGCTAACCGCACGACGGCTTTATACGTCAGAGCGCGCACGTGCCGCTGGGTTAAGGGTTGGTTCACACCGGTAGGAAAGGACGTGCACTGCCTTCCATGTCACACCGGTAGGATAGGACGTGCACTGCCTTCCATGTCACACCGGTAGGATAGGACGTGCACTGCCTTCCATGTCACACCGGTAGGATAGGACGTGCACTACCTTCCATGTCACACCGGTAGGATAGGACGTGCACTGCCTTCCATGTCACACCGGTAGGATAGGACGTGCACTGCCTTCCATGTCACACCGGTAGGATAGGACGTTCTACTGCCTTCCATGTCACACCGGTAGGATAGGACGTGCACTGCCTTCCATGTCACACCGGTAGGATAGGACGTGCACTGCCTTCCATGTCACACCGGTAGGATAGGACGTGCACTGCCTTCCATGTCACACCGGTAGGATAGGACGTGCACTACCTTCCATGTCACACCGGTAGGATAGGACGTGCACTACCTTCCATGTCACACCGGTAGGATAGGACGTGCACTGCCTTCCATGTCGTTTTTTAGGATAGGACGTGTCACTGGTATAGGACGTGCACTGTCATTACATGTGGGTTTTTTTTTAGGATAGGACGTGCACTGCCATTCCATAGGTCGTGCACTTTTTTAGGTTAGGACGTGCACTGCCTTCCATGTCACACCGGTAGGATAGGACGTGCACTCACTGCCTTCCCTGTCACACCGGTAGGATAGGACATGCACTACCTTCCATGTCACACCGGTAGGATAGGACGTGCACTACCTTCCATTTCACACCGGTAGGATAGGACGTTCACTGCCTTCCATGTCGTTTTTTAGGATAGGACGTGCACTGCCTTCCATGTCGTTTTTTCACAGCATACATCACCCTTAAGCTTTTATCATTTCATCATTATGATAAAGCATGTTTTCTTATTTGTGATTAAAAGTTAGACAACAGCTGTAGAAACGAGAACTAGCACGGTAACGATTAGCATTAATGTATCCGTTGTTTCTTTCCATTCAATCTAAATTCCATAATTAAGAATATAAAAATGGTGTGGTTATTTATTGTAATTGTTTATATTGAAAGGATGTGGATGTATGGTTTGTAATAAAGAGAGAGGGAGAGAGAGAGAGAGAGAGAGAGAGAGAGAGAGAGAGAGATGTAAGCTTGTTTAAAAATAAAATTATAAAATATGGACATTGTATGAAAGTCCTTCTACGAAAGGAATAAATATATATGGTTATTTACTATGCAGATTTGATTAAGAAATATAAAAATGTATGTTGGGTATAGCCATTGTACATGTTAACGTTATTGAAAGCACACAAAGCGATGAAAATAGGGATGTTGACATCTCTATAAGTCGCCAATGAACAGTTTGTAAACGCGTGATGCATGAGCTACTTCAATACAGTCTCGGCAAAACATATCTTCTGTTGTTTTCTATGAAACGTTTTGTTGGGATTTTTTGACATATACGTCTACAGCTGTGGTCGTTAGTTTATATTTTACTCTGAGACTTATCGTTGTTTTAAATAGGATTTATTTATTGTGAAATATTATATAAACATTTAGATAAGTTTCTTCTTCATCTTTAGTATTACTGTGTATAAGCATTGGAGTAAGCTTGGCATTTTATGCGGTAACGCAAATGAGACAATGTACTCACCCCTTTATTTAGTAAGCCAAAGAATAGGCCTTAATACTAGTTTGTTATTGAACGTCAAAGCTGTCTCTTATGGTACAAATATAAATCTGTGTTTTCATTATATTACATGGTTTTATCATTATTTGATTTGATCTTATCTATATATAATATCATTTTATCAATATTTGATTTGAGCAATATTTTATTTCGTGTGTCTGTGTACTGGAATGCATACAGAACCATTACGTGACCAGCTATGGTGCAAACTCAGTACTGTAAAAGATATTGACTTCATATTTCATCTCAATCTCTAATTACCAGTTAATTCATGTTCTTCTTGGTGTTTTTTTCTTTTTTATGACTTAACACCTTATGAATTAGAGAATTTACAATGAAATCCATTGTTATTATATCTTAAATTCTTCAACAAGGCCGGTATCATATATCTTATATCTAACTTGATGGCGAGTTCTAAGTGACCTAATACACGTATATATAATAGCATGACCGTATTTATTTGTTTACTTAGATTATCTACATCATTTACATTGCTATGTGTTGTATGTATTATTGTACACACTATGATGATAATGTAACATGAGGAGTGTAACTCGTCCATTATGAGTGTTAGAATATTTAAGGATTAACTTGAATAGATTTTTTTATGTTATGGAGGTATAACTACACAAGTTATTGTTATATAATGTGCTTATGTAGACGTGTATCCCATAATGGAAGGCTGTGATTTTGACTGTGGCCGAATTTTCTTTTCTTTCTATGTAGTTTTTGTGTTATTTTTATTGCTCTCATTTTTAGATAAAGACATACTTAACAAGTAACTGATTTCTTCTGGTTGTGTTATATAGTCTATTTAACAAAAAAACATTGTTCACATCAATGATAATTTTCATTTTCGCTGTTTACTGCGTGGAGCAAAGGACGGGAAATTACACATTCAAATGTCCCTGTCAGTTCAATTTTAAGTTAAGATCAGTCAAGAACAAAATAGGATGATAAAGACCAGATGAGAAATCCTCCATCATTCGACTGATTTCACAAATAAAAAGTGATAACTTTTCTGACAGGAATATTTAATGTGTTTGGAAAATATCGTGATACCAATAGATGGTCAATCTGAAAACAACTTTTTGATATATTTCCATTTTTTTTCATGGAAATATTACAAAATTAAATTATTGATAGTGTTTCATTTTGATCATCGCTCATTTATGAATATTTCTGACGCCTTCTGGAGATTTCTATAGAATGGTGCCCATATAAAGTTGAAATATTTAAATACACAGTACATAAAACCTTCCAGGTTTATTTCCTGGTCATTTATTTTAGAGTTTTTTCTTCAAGCCAACACTTACGGTTGAATTCTTCATAAAAACTCGAACAATGGGGAAATGACAAATATTCAGTGAACTACCAATGTACCTTGGCCTATACTTACGAAAGCAGAAAAATAAAACTTAATTGTATAGTATATAGGTTGTGTTCGGAAATCTATCTATTGTGTGCATGTGTATCAGGACAAGAATATGAAATAATTGAAGAAAAAAAAATGACCTCGACAGAGCAAATTAGAAGACAATTATAAAGAAATTGAATTGGATATAGAAGAATAAGAGGTAATGTAGATATCTACTGGGCGATAACGAGCGGATCTTTAAGTATTATTATCATTGAGTGGAATGACTGGTCGGGCCGCGAATCAAAGTATAATGACAAAGGGCCACTGAGACACCTGTCGTCCTGTTATGGGGGTCCCGCGGTTACCACTACAAATAACTCACCTGCGATTTTTACACCTGCCTGCTGAATTATGTGGCGACAAATTTTACCTCTGCTCTATAACTGTTTTGTTGTTGTTCATATCAATCAACGGTGAAGTGATATTGCGCTATTATCATGCGCAGACAAGTCTTCGTCGTAGTTTCATATGAAAAGAGCACATGCTTTAGTAAATAAAATGAAAGACAAGGGCAGATATAAAGTATTTATCGCTTTAATATCACATTGTGAACAATTATAGTCAACTGTGGATCGAAGGCTCGGAGGAGATGGATCGTTAACACATAGAGATTAGAATCGTTTAATCAGATTCTAATTGGAGTTTAAATTCACTAATTTGAAAAATACCCGATTTTCATTATCTCGGGGCGATGTAAAATAAAGATTAATCTCTCCATGTTCATTCACACAAGACTTTTATTTGTTCATTAATTCGTCATTTAAGCACTCAGTGGTAATCTTCACATTTAAATCCACCACAAGAACAATCACCACGTTTCCTTTGCACAAGTCCCTTTAAACTTTTTTTTAAAATGTTCACTATAAACCTCTCATCGCCAATCGGCGACTACCTCAAATAATAAATAAATGACACATTTGTCATATGTATATAAACAGTTAATAAATTAATATGTTAAAACAATTGTTAGAGTTTCTAGTCTATGTTTATTGCACTAAGGAACCACAACAGCTGTCCTCGTGTTTCAACAGAAGAGACATCCTAGAGAATGTTTTACTGCATCTTTTACAACTGTATTTTTTCACCTCAGAGTGAGTCTGCAAATGGGCACGCAAGTTCGACCTGTCTGCAAACGCGCGCCCACAATGATCACACCGGAAAGGCTTTTCACCCGTGTGTGTCCGAATGTGGCCCTGAAGAAGCCACGGGCGGGAGAAGGCTTTCCCACATAGTTTACACTTACAAGGCAGTGTATGTGTCCTTATGTGCATCTTTAGTGCCCCTAGTGACACGTAGGTCTTTTCACAGTATTTGCAGCTGAACTCCTTCTTCACTTGACTAGAACAGTGGAATTGTTTGTGTTTGGAGAGTCCGCTAAATGTGGAATAACTTTTATTACAGCCGTCACACTGGTAACGTGTTGGCTCTCCTTCGCGGAGTTTCCTTTTCCCGACTCCGGAAAGGTCTAGTTCTATAGGAGACGTCGTCGGAGAGAGGCTGTATTTAGAAACCACGGGATCAAATGCCGATGTTTCCATACTGCTACTTAAAATGTTTGTGTCCGGACTCTTTAACGGAAGATCGTGTCCGAAATGTTTTTCTGGGTGAGCAGGATACCCGAAAGGGGTAGGCGGGAAAAACTGGTGCGGAGGGAACATTGACCTTAGGGAGCTGTACGCCATGATGGGATCAGGAAAACCTTTCCTATGGAGTGGGTCTGCCATTGAAGAGAGGAGCGGGAAATTTGTTGCCATTCCGGGCATTGATGGGAGTCGCAATCCCATTGGAAGATAAGGCGAAAAGTGGGGTGTGATTCCGGGATACATTGGCGTTTGCCATGGAAAGTTTTCGAAGATTTTTGGCGGCTCTTCAGGACTGTTAGGGCTCTTTTGACTGGCCTTGGCGGGATCTCCTCCACGCGCCTGGAGCGCGCGTTGTGGAGTGTCAACTAAGGCTACCGCTTCAGCAGGTGGCTTTGTGCTCAGATCGTAAACCTGTGTCGCTCCGATCACCTGCTCCTGTGGCACGCGTACAACGGCCTTCTCTGTAAATAAAAACCAAAAGAATAGTAATATGGAATTACATCAAACGTTTCGGCGCTCCTTACAAACTTAAAATAAAGGTAATGAAACGGAAAACCTATTTAGTCAAACACGGCCGAAAAATCATTAGGGAGTCGGGACCCTCTATGTGATTTCCACCTGTTACTTGCAGCCGTTTTATTCCTAACTGTCAAGACGATCAATGTTACAGCCACGCGAGAAAAACTTGATACCTGTTGTCTGTGCATTATTTCTTATCATGAATTTAGAACATAGCCTTAGTAATATTGAAAGTAATTTGCACCTGTACATTATTTCCTCGTTGTTGCGATTTTTGATCAAAGAAATGTATCATATATTCAACAATGAAGCACGATGTAAAAATGATAAGAAAGAACGAGATTCATTCATTAAATAGAACATGTAAATGATCGAATCAGTAATTACAAATAATAATTAAAAAGACTGGCCTATATTTTAAAATTCAGTACATAAATTATCCATTTTTTAAACAAACCTTTATATTAAAAAAAAAAAAAAAAAAAAAAAAGTATATTAATATATGTATGCGAGACTGTCAGAATGTTTCTTAGGAGATTAAGATATATCTATACGAATACATGTTTTCTGCAATCTGTCAATACCTGGTACAAAACCACTGCCTGGTGTCGTAACTACAGTAATCCGTGGCTGATCTTACAAACTCTCCATATTTGTCGGACTGGTTTATCGTTAACTATATGTCAGTATTATTTTTGGACATACATCCTAAAATAGGCTACCATAACTTCGTGACTTATACCTTGATTGTGTAATATTGAAAGTAACTAACATATGTCTCATTCAGCCTTATTTCCTTTTCTTTTTCTACAACTAACTTTCACGAAAGATACAATCAGCTTTAGTGATAAGACTACTACGCTTTATAAAGGTTCAAATCATATAATGTTTATAGGAATATAAAAATTAGACTAATAAGTAATTATAATTGATATTTTGCTTAGTCCAGATCCCCGATATGTCTAATTATGTTTTTTATTGAAAATCATGTTATACATTGCTGTTTCATGCATTTAGTGGAATCTAGTATGAAATAACATACAATTATCATTTGGTTGTTATTGCTATCCTTAAATACATTTGTAGCATTTCAAACTGTATGTGTTTTACAAACTAAATTAACAGAAAAAAAAACCTGAAAGATATCCTCGATGTTAATATGATATGCTGTTTGCATTACTTCAATCGGGAATGTATACTAACGCCGTGTAATTTGATGATCAAATCGCAAAATTAAATTATCGCTAAAATAATCCTATTTACAGTAATATAGAAGTTAGAGCTATCAGCTTCACGGTGATATAAGACAATGAATATCAGTAAGGTGATACTTAGGATTTATGCTTACACATCTGTGATGAAAAATCAAATTATTACGTTAAAGAAAAACGCATTTATGTTTTAATGCGTTTTCATTATCACACGGATTACAAAGATCTTAGTGCTAAAACATGACTATGAATGTCAATGCACATTTTTTGTATTTAATAGCTGTAATAAAAGTCACAGATTTTAACAGTTCTTTGATATTGGAATTTTGAACCGTGTTGTATAGGTAAAGATAATTAATATTCAATAATGTCTTATTGTAATTTTCACAAACTGATATAAAGCTAACTGATATAAAGCTAACCAACCTCTTTACTAGTTAGCATACATCCATTTCATTTTGTAATTATCCATTGAAATCCGCATGGCCCAATTTTGCTATAGTCTAGACGTAATTCGTAAAGTAAAATAACTTACTTTTGTTTGTAACTGTTGTTTTGAATTACATCTCAAACTTCAAAGGAACGATTACACCATTTTACTGAAGATCGAATGTTCTTAACGCAATCAGGACAATTATTCATTTCCTTTTTTATGTTTTACGTAAAAATTACAAAATTTAGAACAAAAAATGATCCATATTTTGCTCTTGGTTAAAATTCTACACGTAACAAATTGGCATAGTTTAGAACTCATGCATGAATATAAGAATAGGCATGAATATAATTTTAGGGAGACAATTATTATAACATGTCGGTCTTTCTTGGGTCGTTGTCTAAACAAAAAAAGACATCCTGCACACCTATACAAACTCTCTAACATTAAAGTAATAAAATTATCTTACCTAATTGGTTACTATTCTCGTCTAAAATTCTTTCTGTTGTTTCTTCCTTCTCCATTTCAATATTGTCCATCTGTCCAGAAACTACCCCACTGTCCATTCCTTTCATTTTATCGTCAGTAGTGAAGTGTGCAACAGAGGCGAGTTTTTGTTGGGTCAAATCGACAGGTGTATTTGTTGGATAAAGAATACCATCCGAGTCTTTATGTCGGACTAAGAAAGATTTCGGCATCACTATGAAATCCCTCAGCCTGGTCTTTCCACGATAAACCCTTAGTTATATGTGTCTGTTGAATCTATAGAAAAAGTTAAATCACCTTGCTATCTCTCACAAACTTTCAATTTTAGTCGTTACACATGAGCGGTTTTGAGTATGTAGTATTCACGGTGAGCTTGACTTGACGATTTTTCCGTATTTTGATTCCGTTAAAGAGCTGGTGTGTAAATATACACAGACATGCTACCCGTTAAGGTTGTACTTCACTGGATCGTCCAATCACGGAGCGGGACACTTTGTTCATTAGCCTTATCTACCAATCACAGCAGATATTGCTAGCATTAGGCTCCTCCCACTTACAGCGATGCAACAGGTGTGAGCTAACACTTCAGATGGAGAAAAGCCCTAGAGAAAATAATCCCTGCGTGAAAGATTTGTCTGAAACATGTTCAAGTTTGCAGGTTTTCTAGAGTCATAAATCTTGAACATGGCGATGAAAAATAAAATCATTTCTAAATTTTCTCTGAAACCCGAAGGTTAAATCTGAAAGAAACTTCATGATATGTTATGTTTGTGTAGTGATAACAAGTATATTTCCTCATTGATTCATCTCATTGCATTATGGTTATCTCTAATTTCCATGTCTTCTAGAACGAGTGTAAATGTACACCGTATCAAGATAAAAAAGTATACGTTTGTTTTAATCTGCTCATATGTTGACAACCCTTCTTTGATGTAAACGTATAGGGAAAAGGGAACAAATATAAATGTTTTAAACTGATATTCCAAAAGAAAACTGGAAACGTCCGTTTTCTAACAAAGTATCGACCGTTTACTTTATGAAGATCATTAATGATTTCTACTACACGTGAAATGGGACACATCCTAAGGTTATCGTTGTGTTCAGCATGTGACATTATAATTAATTGGTTGATTGTGTGTTGAGCTTAGATCTTGTCTAATACTCCCACTGAATACAAATATTGTTTTAAAATGCTTGTTGTGTAAAACACGCACCTCAAATTCTACGAAGAGAGCATCAATATCTGCACCACAACCCGTACATATATTCCCTTGCTATGCTAATATTTAACCTGTGTATATATTTAGCTGTGACGGAGCTGAGAATGGAGTGTGGTATCACTTAGATTCTACATCACTATCATACTGGGTTGGTTTTTATAACCTGTCGCGTCATTAAAAATTGTAATCAATTAGAACACAATCATATTAATTAATTATTTTAATAATTCTAGATTGAAATCTTAATGTTTCTACAAATGAAAGAATATGGTGTGCGCACAAATCCGAAGTAAAATGATTTCCACTCTATTACATACTTCGGTTGGTGATATTAACGTGTAATAAATTCATGGCTTTTGTTAATTTTCTTTAACAGCCGTAACAACAAAGCCTAAACACAAATTAGTCGTTTTCCTCCACATAGAACATCGATATAATGCTTTGTTAGGTCCATATACTAACAACATGATGAATAAAACCACTTACCAGATAAAACTATTTCTTAAGTTCGGCTTTAAAAATGTTCTGCGTTATTTTCTGCGGATTCTCAAAAGAATAACTCTAGATCAAGATTTTATTTATTATGATGAACGGTTTGAAAAATGTAAGCACATTAATTGTAAGCACATCCGGAGTGCATAGCGCCTGCAAGCTAACAAGCATTTGACTGGTATTTCGTTACACGTAGTTATGGTGGATATTTAAAATATTACTGTACATATTTATATAAGTATATTTAATTAGAATATCTAACGTATATACATATTACAAATAAACATACACTTATGCCAGTAGGACCTGTTGTATATTTAAAGCCCTTCTCCAATGTTTAAACCCAGAAGTAAGGATATACGACACATTCTTAATTTAAGTCCTGTTAATTGGAATTTCTTTAAATATATAACTCAGTTCGATACACACTTAGGGGAAAGGACCTGCTTAAGTATAATACTGGGAACAGGTCTGCTATTTGTGGTTGACTTTATTAATGGCAGGGAGCTGCCGGATTACTGGAGGGAGGGCTATAGAACGGTTAACACTTAGTGGACACTTGTAGGGGGGATAAATAATGATTTAGGACGTATGGTGTTGACCGCTGTCCAGCTTTACCACTGGTCAGTCTTAGTAATGCCACCTCCCTGATCACTTGTACAAATAGGCTTTAACTCCTGCACCTTGCTGGACAAACAGAACGTGGACAACCTGTCACCCCAACCCATTGTCCGCACTGACAGTGGTCAGCGGGAAATCGGACGGACGTGATGACCAATGTCCGAAACTGACCGTAATGAACAAACAGGATGTGAAGATCGCTTAGCGAAGTGATGACACGCAGCCCGGTCCAGTTATCGCCTCGTTCTGACACGATCCCCTCCCTATCACCCTACCCCCCCCCCCCCCCCCCCGCAGGTTGTACCCCCATCCCTTGCCAGATGCAAATTAGCAGGTGTGAAGCCTTCCTCCACCGGGACGTCGCCCCTTCCCAACTCTTATAATCCCCACCCTTAATTTTATCGATGTGCTTTCCGCACGAGCACTGGCACGTGCGTTAGGGTAATTAATGACCTTATTAATTATCACTTTGTTAATTCCCCACTGAGACGGTCGTCATTATGACAGCTATTCAATACTGTACAGACGTTGTCAGTGTAGATCTAAGTGTGTTGGATCGAGCTGTTGTCGCCACTTCCTCATGTGTCTTATGATAATTCTAGATCTATAATAAATAGCACGTCCAGATATAGTCAAATACATTATTATACACGTAAAAACCAAGACATAAAAGCAACAAGAAACAAATATAAATATGTTTCTGCTCTAATAAATAAAACATTCTTTTGTCAAAAATCTTGGCTTGGAGCAAATAACAGATTATCATGGTTTAGGATATTTTATTCTTAATGAAATCAGGGACCTTGGAAATGTTATTTTATTGTATTCAACAATTATTATAAAAAAAATACATGAACTGGAATTGCCATTTAATTCATGGAATTCATACCAGAAATATCACTATCGCCATTGCACCATTCCCCTCCTCGATTTCCGCCTGTGTAGCATACACTTTTTAATCATGATTAGTAGTACCTGTAGAATAACTCCGGTGCATGCTGGCATACCTTTAGTCTAGGCCCGACAGGTAACGAATCGAATTAATTCAGAAATGTCACAAGAAGGTAATATATCATGGCTTTATTCAGCTATCTGAATTGCACGAATGTTTTTCTCCAGAAAAAGAGCCGGGTTTGGAATTTAGGAGAATAAGTGTCGAACCGATTATTGGGAGACACCTGTCTGATCAGAACCACTTAACACGGGACCCACTCACCACAGCAACGCGCGGACAAGGGTAGGAAATGTTGTTACTGCGAAGTAGTAACACTGACGAGACCTCATTGGTTTCTCGTTCAAGAAACATTTAAAAATGCACACAAAGCACAGGTATTGCTTTTAATACGGGAAAATCAGATTTATAAAAACAAAATCGGTGGGACAGGTTGTTTCTCGTGGATCGATTATCACACGACTCACTACCGCTGCCCAGGATGTTAAAGCGGTGTTAAGATGGTATGTCGTCTTCTTCGAAATCCGTCATCCGTGTCATTGTATTACATCCTCTAAACAGGAACACATGCAGTGCACACTATTGAATTAAACAAACAGATATTAATCCGGAACTATGGAAGGAATCAATTAGAAGTCACTGGACCTCCAAAGATGACGCTGTCCACGTTTCTTTCTCTATTTACGTTTTATAATTAGAATGATGACCTTCCCAGAATGCGTTTAGTTATACAAGTAGTTTCCTGACATGATTTCCATATTTGCGTATTACAGACTTATCTGCCCGTGAATGTAGGTATGCCATTACAATAAGTTGATACGCAAAAATTAGTTGTGTTGATGTTCAGTTCAGTTCATTTATTTAGTTAAACCATCAGGTTCATCAAACATTCTAAACCTACCCAAAAGAGTAGATAACTCCATACGATGTAATGCCCATAGTAGCGCTAGCTGACAGACATGATAAACGAATAGATACATGGATATGAAACTTTGGAAATATGACAAAGTTATTATATTATAATCATTCCCACTTTAATAGAATTACTAACGAAGTTTGATAAATCGTCTCTTACATGAATTACTGAATTGATTGCTGAATTAAAGTTTAAATGTCTGTTGGAGACCTAATAATCCGTGGGGGGTAAACTATACTAATCTTACTTATTGTCGGAGCGGACTTTTCAAGCCTGTGGGGATATCATTAAAATTTAATAAGGAAATAAACAAAATATCTCCTTAGTTTTTGATCCGATAAATTTGCATTATAGTTTTATATTTTGTCGCCTATAAAGTTGGCCATCATCATTAAAAGCATTCCGTCACTTCTATATTTCTCAGAAAAGGTACTGAAGGAATCTTTCTCAAATGATCAATTTGTTAAAAAAAGAGAGTTGATAAATCAATAATGATATAGATGTCAATAGAATAATGGAAGATACTTTTTCTTGTGACACGGCATCATCGTGACAGCTACACAGTAAGTCGTGACGTTAACAATACTGATAGATCTAATAACCAGAACAATTCCATACCCCTATGTTTTTACCTATACATAATACCTGAAATCTCCTATAGATTGTGAATTACCACAACACAGGTGAGACCTTTGAAGGCTTACTGAAGAGAGAGGGTGATAGCCACACCACCTCCTCCTTGGTAAACTCCGCCCGACTGCTATCACCTGCGGCTGCGTTACCTGATTTTACCTGTGACACCAGGCCAGGTATTGTTACACCTGTATAACCACGGCACACGTACTCTACTTCGGCTGATTACACAGAATGTTACCATCTCATATCACCTGTTCTCTCCAAATTTTATCAATGGACATTTTCCCGCGTTTTTTCCCCACTTGTAATTATAGATGATTGTTAAGGTATTCCAACACCTGTCCGAGCCTAATTACAGGTATAGCTGGACGGACAGGTAGATTTAAATAAGGCGATCGATAGGTGTGTAATTGATTTATGACCGTCTGATGCACCTGTCTGGTATAAAGGTTGGTTTTGGTAGAGGGGTGTACCCCGTCTTTACCTGGCGGAACTATAAGGAACTTTTCATTGGTTTTAGTGTTCATACATAAGTACAACGTTTTAAGCTTCAAGTTTCATAATAACCAAGTTTCAAGTTTTTTATTATAACTTAATGCGATACAGCATAAAGGCAGCAATATGCATAACTAAATTTAATTAAAATTCATAATATACAAGATGGCGGAGGGCAATCCCATACACATAAATAAATAAAGAATCCATTGACGTGTAGGTTCGTTACAAAACTTATTAATAAAGAAAGGATAATACAAAAAATGTGAATACCTTTGTGACACTACATATGTGACTTAATAAAATAATAAGATCTATATTTCACTATCAAACTAAGGTGGATCGCACTGAAATAAATACATTTAAAAATAAAGAAAAAAATAAAAAACATGAAAAAAAAAAACCATAAAACCATTCATCAATGATTAATAGCTAGGTATAAAATAAATATACAATAGAGTCAACTTTCGTTACAGTACAGGTGTTAATATCAGGTATACCATATACCGAATTTGTGCAGCGACAATAAAGAATATTAAAGTTTAAAGATGCTCCACCGCCAACAGAGCATAAACGATACTCATCATTTGAACAATAACTGATGTTTAATCGTGTATATTTACGACGTAACAAACACAAAAGAAAAATAATATAAAATAAAGGAAAATACTTAATTGTCTGCTCCTTTTTGTGACGAGTAAAAATATTATTTGTCAGCGGTGGAGCATCTTTTAATCTTTGTTCATGGAAAACGAAACCAAAGTTTGAATTGCTTGTAGTGTAGAAAATTGTGAACAATTTCTGTAACTCGTGCACTAATTAAATAAAACCATCGTGAGTTTATAATTTATTGTATTCTATAATTAAGTTTTTGATCAACCATTTTCATAATTAGTACACAAAAGCTAAACAAACGTTAGGTTTTGATATTGAAGTTGTTGTGCAGTAAAATTCGCCGATAATTTTTCAACTATGAAAACAGCCATTACAAAATCATTTAAAAAACAATTATATTTATTGAATTTTGACTTTTTAACAAACCAAGTGTATGCATATTAGACAAAGCATTAACGTTCCCGGACAATGTTTGTCTGTACATTTTGTATATCGGCTGTCCATCTACTCATTATTATTCATAAGTGGTCCTACCATGTTATAGCTGCCCATTTCTTTCACAGATAATTCTGCTTTTACACGATTCATTTACACCAACAGGGCCACAACAAACTTTGGCGGGATTACGCACGTGCAAATGTGTTGATATCGATGACGAAATGATCCCTGCTTATCAGTGATTTGCATATGTAATCACGTGTTAATGGCGTCTATCTCGCGGGAAGATCTGCGGTGTCCGAGATATCGCGTTACGACCGTGTTTAGGTCACAACGAGTTACGAAAATTAGTGCTTGTGTTTAGAAGTCAATCTATCAATAAAATTTGATTTGTTTTGCATCACTCCCCAAGTAGAGATAAGGCGTTCGGAGGCAAATTAGGGACTCAGCATGGCGATGGAGTATCCGGAACAGTTAGAGAACTACGCAGAACATTCAGAAAAATAACAGAACACAAATTCATACCAAACATAAAGGGCTCGGCATAATGTTTAAGTCTCCCATCGATTAATTGTTATTTTCTGATCACATGTTCCGAACACTACGACAATTCTCTAAGACTACAGACTCATTGGAACAGTTTTCACCGATTATTGTAAATAATGTCCTAAGCACTAAAATACTTGTTTGTATCAAATCTGACTGAACTCAATTGTTTTTATAAGTCATCAGTGTGCAATTTTGGAACAATTGTCAAAAAAATTCTTCCTTCCTTTCTTTCTTTCTTTCTTTCTTTCAGTTAAATGATGATTGAAATTGAAGTGCCGTATAGGTAATCATTGCTGCTATTTGGTTCGGTTGACAGCAGCCCAGTGTTTTGCGCCTCGCGGCAAGGGCATATGTTCTAAGTGATATAAGATTGTGTATGGACAGTAACAATCGGTAGGGTCACCTGTCAGGTTCGGACACTTATACATTTGATCCATTCTATCGTTAATGTGTCCAGTGATACGCCAGAGTGAGTAGTAAGCGAACAATGTACTTAGTAGCTGGTGTCAACTCAAGTTTATTGAAATCAGGTGTTCTAGGCTTAATGGTCTTATTTGTATAAAGTTACGTCTGTCCGAATGGTCAAGTGTCCATTAAGTATGTTAGGCGGTGTGTAATG
The DNA here is from genome assembly GCF_041381155.1 of Argopecten irradians. NCBI lineage: Eukaryota > Metazoa > Mollusca > Bivalvia > Pectinida > Pectinidae > Argopecten > Argopecten irradians. The sequence goes on from NC_091135.1 coordinate 54,482,629, forward strand.
GCTAATCGATTTAGTATAATTGAATTATAAATGACAGAAAATTGCCACATATTAATTTTGATGATAAAAGAATAGAAATGAGATAGACAGATGATAAAAAATGCCCTAAGCATGTGGTAACTTTCATGATCACCTTGAACTTCTAGCACTGGTTTCTTAAAAACTATTAAAACACGCCTTGGTATGATAATTATATCGAAGAGAAATAATTAATACAAACTGACACGAACATAGGCATGAGTTAATTTGTAGATATTTTAAATTTGATTTGGAAAGAGTTTTTTTTTAGTTTGAGGACGACTCAACAGGTTCACTGCTATGATTGAAATGTTAATTTTGCGATATACCTGACGTATGTTGTACAAAATAATTCTTACCACTAATCTTCAAAAATTCCATCACCATCACATTCACCTTGCAAAATAATTGTGAACTACTAAGCATATAATGGACTACAAAAATACTATTGCTACTACACTTCATTCCATAAAAATACCTGCTAGTACTTACTGCCATCACATTGGTACATGTATGTTAATCTGATACTAATCATATTCATTTCAGTCATAAACAATTCTCACTAAAATCATATTCATTCTACAAACTATAACTTCACTTCTTCAAATTAATTCTACATACATGTTATGATCATCACATTGATACATAATTCTTAATGCACTTTTGGCATAACTGCCAATCATTCTTTTACAAGCATTTAACACAGTATATCAAATACTGCGGTACACAGAATGGACATAATATTATACATGCTACACAATATTGGTCCGTGATTTTATTTGTACAAATACGATATTTACCCAACATTTGAAGTTCTCTTATACTACTTGAGTTTATTAACTTTAAAACTTTAAATGCAGGTGGGTTATGCTGAAAAATGAAAAAATGAAATCCATTCTCGATTTCGCCTTCCATACAATTTATACAAAGCTGTGTCTATCATTTCTAACCGTGTGTCTACCACTGTTAACTTCTATAATATTAAGGTTTTGAGTAAATGTGACTTTTATAAATATCTTGAAGATAATGTTACTTTACAATATTACTAAATCGTTGCACAAAAAACATAGACTTGCGATAACTTCTTAATTAATTCACAATAATGTTACAACCAACACATTTATTACACAAACTTCTGAACTTTTTTTTACATTAATTAAACAAAAATGTTCTGATCATCACACTTATAACACAAAATAATTATGATCAATATAACTTCTTCATATTAATTGGGAACAAAACTGGTAAAAATATGACCTTCACGTTATTTCTTAGTACTTAAAAAGTAATTCTTCCTTTGTCACATTTCATTATATAAATTAAATTTACAAAGCATTCGTATTTATACTACAGTGTTCTTCTACCACTATACTCACAATGGCATCTGCATGTTCTGCAAACTGTTTGTAGACCTGAGTGACTGATACTGACCAGTGCCTGGTGTACCAAGGCTGCGGCGACAAGTTGTCAACACGATAAATCAAATAAAATTAAGATAAAAGTTGAAGACCTTCGCAAGATTATAGCTACCGTTTCTAATATGATGTTACCCTTCATAAACAACGATGTGAAGTTGACTTGAACACTTGCTTTTCCATACTTGTTTATTGATTAAATAAGCAAGGTGTTTGTCTCTCAAAAGTCCACTACGCTTCCGAAACAAAACTTAAAACAAATATCAATAATATTGATAATATCAAAACCTCCATAAATAGATGGAATAACAGCGCCAGCAAGGTTCGCTCTTGATAAGGTGTTAATAATTAACGTCCATTTCGCTGTTAGATAGTAATAGTCAACTACATTTACTGCTCGTTACGGAAATTAACATTTGATTCATCTATTTTTATATATAGTTTAGGAAGCTATAACAAGTGTAGGATTAACAATAAGCGTACACATTTTGAAACTCTGCAAACTTATCAAACTCGTTTTAAAGTTACATTTAAAATTTAAAAAATCGTTTTGGTGTAGTTATGTGCATTGTACTTTTAGACTATTCGAATTCTACTGTTCAATGATAATGACTTTATTATAACAACTTCTCATGCATGTTACATACCGCTTTATGCAACATAAATATGCTTCATTCAGAAATGATTGAAATTTCAAAATGGAAAAAGTGTAACCTCCAAAACTATATTTGTACATGTTCTGATTGAGTATTGGGTGAAAATATCAAAACTTTTGTTTTCACTCGTATGAAAAATAGCACTTATATTCTCACCATAAATCTTATATTTCTCTCTGAAAAAATTTAATAAAAGAACGTTTTACCGTTCATGTCATGAGATTTTCACACAACCAGTGGAAATTTATGTGTAACGTCTCGATGACTAGTGCGATGTGTACACTGTCAACTTGGTTTTATATTTTTAACGTCCTAATAACAGCCAGGGTCATTTAAGGACGTGCCTGGTTTGTTGGTGGAGGAATGCCGGAGTACCCGGAGAAAAACCACCGACCAGCTGTCAGTACCTGCAAACTGCCCCACATGATATTCGAACTGGAACCAAGAGGTGGAGGACTTGTGGTAGTAAGTCGGCACTTACTCACCGCGGCCCCTAACACACACTGTCACCTACATATCAGACAAATGACCAGCCAGCAGAGCAGGTTTGGTGCTTCATTCGTTGATAGAATAATAGTGATAGAACAAAATACTTTTCAACATAAAAAGTGAAGAACACAAAACCAAGCAATGTACATTTTTTTGTATATTACTTTTGTTTGTTTTTAGCTTTGCCTGCTAATCAATTCATCCAAATTTTCCAATACGTTTTTATGAATAGCGCTTCATGAAGGCAATAAAATAATAATTTATAATTATAGAGTAGCACGAAGTTTTGCGATGGATGCCGAATGTGTTTTTATTTTTATTTTATGTCAATTATATTATGTCCATGTCTATTTACGTGGATCCTTTTACGTATAAAATATAAAATGTTTGTAATAATTCTGGAAATGTATGGCTTCTAGTATCTAAATGCTGCCTTGGACATGTTTCTATCTGAATGATTGATATCAGAAAAACATCTCCCATGACAAAGTCCAATCTGATCATATATCATTAGCCAAGGCCCACTTCTTCAAAAGATGGTTAGGCTAATCAAAATTTAACGACAACATTTACATCAAGATACACTATTAGCCTGTAAAAATTCATAACAAGCCTAATACCAAAAGAAAAAAGAAGAAGAAATATATGCATGTTTCAGGTTACATGACTGAAAAACATAGGGTAGGTCGGTCGGAAATTTGATTTGATTTGATTTGTTTTTTTGTTTTATCTTTTAAGGAGGTGTTGAGTTGCTTTATTACTACATTACGACAAAATTTGTATTTTAGGCTTTAGGCTGGCTAGAATTTTTTTTTATTTCTCATGGCTGTGATTTAACTTTATCTGGTATACTTAAAACAAGTGTAAAGTGCAAGTTTGCAAGAGCAAATCGAAGCTGAAAACTTCATACACTATATTTTTGTTTTTAAAAAAGACTGATAAAATAGCTAAGGTCGGAGGTAAAACCTAGGGTAGGTAGGGCTCCCTGAACATACATAGTTTTTGGCCTAATGTACTTGCGATTATGTATTAACACCTTTTGAACAATCTACCTAGATCTCCAGCATTAGTTAACAGAATGTTAGAGAGTTTTGTCATATTTGCACTGGTGTCGAAGGATTCCGCTAATTGGAATGCACAATAATAATTTTTATTCGAACGACGCATGTAATGATTTGATATCCACCAAAATACACTTAAAAAACCTCAATATAACTGCACATCTGCTGTTATCATAAATATCATAAATTTCCAGATATGTTATAAGGAGAAACGATTGTCATCACTGTTTGACAACAATGCCATTTGTACTACGTACTGAACGCCAGTGATATAATAAATCAAGGAGTCTTCTCGACATCCTTTTCTTTCGGAAACCGATTTACGACTTCGTTTCAAGAGTTAGACACACCTGTCGATAATATAATAACATGCATAATTAGCCAAACATTGAAAGAGGATGCGACAGGTTTTAGCTTTAGTGTTTGTCGTATGAACAGGCAGGTGGAATCAAGACACAAGTGCTGCTCCTGCTCATGCTACTAGTGTTACCTTTAGTGGATAACACAACAAAATCAGGGCCTCTCTGCTGGTGCCATATGGCACGACTCCCCACATAGTCGGCCCTTGTTCAAATACAGACGTGCGTTTGGTTTCATTGAATCGACACACGACTCACATTGATGTATTGTGAGCGCACGTTCTGCATAAATTTCATTTACCTTAGGACAGAAGCCGAGGTAACGGTTGGTGTCTATATAGATTAGTACAATAACATATTGGGTGGAAAAGACAGCTTTTATATAAATATTATAATCTATATCGGAGTTATATGGAAGATGGCAAGTAGATTAATTAATATCGATGGTTCAAGGACCGGTGGGAATTTATGATGTCACAACTTATCTTACATACAGAATACGCATTTTGATTTTAAGAATAAGTTCAGGTTTGTGTGTATATGTAGTAATGTCTGGTATGTCAAGATTTTATATGTGTTCTATTATTTTAATGAAACTATACATAAGTGTTAGTAGTGCTTAAAATATAAAGGTAAATCTAGAAAATAGTCCGTGGCACAATATGGGGTTCAGTTACATTGAAATAGATTCTAAGACAGTAAGGAATATAAGCCGAAAACTGACTATTATATGAAATTGGAAAATATGGTAAATATTGCGTTATATTGTTTCTTTAAATTATGTGTCTACCACCAACTTCACCTGTAGCCGTTGAAATGTTACCAGTTTAAACATATTGGACAGCTACAGGTGAGGTAATTAATTTCTGTTAAATATTGTACTCGAATCACAATGGATGGCATCATAGCTGTGTTTTAGCATGCAGTTAAGACGCTTTTTTATCTAATTTATTTTAATTCTTAGGATATTTTATAGATGATGCGCCAATTGCAATGTGAAGAGACAGAAACTGTGACCAATAAAAAACAAATCTTTTCAAGATAATTGAAAACAAAGCATTGATACTTTAGTATGAGATAACTCCCTAGAATGAAGTAATTACCTATTCGTTCTGATACTTTGACCAGTTTGATCACATTAGGACCATTTACTCGGTATTGTCGGTTCAAGTTAATGTCTCAGTTAGCTGTGACATTAGTTTACCTTTATGAGACAGTTTTACGATTTCCCGTTCGATTTTAAACTTTATCCCACCTGGGACGCTGGGCGACTTTGCTATAAAAGTGGAGAACAAACAGTCTATAATCGTCTTACTAGGGAGAATGTTGCACCTGTGCCGTCACAGTAAGTCCAAACAAAATACATATGTACATGTATATTGTTGTATAAACCAATCAATAGTGGAGTAAGGTGTTACGCCCTCTAAACAACTGTTGTCTACCATCACCAGCTTACCCTGGATCTACATAACTGTTATTTATGTCACTACCCTTCTTTTATATAACATACCTAACTGTTCCTATTCTTACACGCTCAGGTTTTGGGATATTTTTTAATTGGGCAAAACAAAAGAATCGACACACCAACATAATCGCCGTAGAAAGAAAAACGCATCATTTTCACAAAACAGTTTAAATATTTCGTTGTTGTAAGATATTGTAAAACATGGAAAAAAATCGCCTGAGATTATGATGAACTAATAAACCATGACAGAGATAACACAAGATTTTTGTTATTTCAGAAAAATGACTAACGAGAGTGAAAATATCACATGCAACATGAACGAATTTGTAAAACGCAATATAAACTACTGCTTTAGAATGGAACATTCCATTGACCATAAAACGACCATAAGTGTTCAGAGAGCCATTGCTTCATAACTACGTCTTAGACTCGTTAGAAAAGAAAATAACAGACAAAGTGTTATATACCTTTAAACTAATGTAAATATAGATTATAAGGAAAGTTATCAGTATATTGGTTTAAGAGCGTTGCACGTGTGACGGGGCGTCATGTGATATCGATGTGTCCTATATTGATCGTCACCACTGTCTGTTATCTCATTTCCCCTGAATTGCATTAAAAATCATGATAATTATCTGTGATTTGATGACGTCACTGATAACGTAAACTGATATCACTTTATTCAATTAAAAGTAATGCTATAACTGATAGTACACAAAAATACACCAGAGTTCATCAACTGTCGATCAATGAAGAAACATGTTGTAATGTTTCTTTGTGTTCAAGGATAGAGTAGAAACTCAGCCTGGATACTCCGATTAATTCCCACTGTGTATTTAACATTGATTAAGATCATTCGAGATAAGATAAAAATCGCAATGAAAAAATATTGTTATGATTCAATTATCTACATGATATTTTAAGAACTTGACATGCTGCTAATGTACAACCTGCCCTTCCCAAATGTCAATACAATGAGTGTTATTATTTGTAATTTATCTTCAATCGCAAATGAATATTGCATTTAGAGTTGTATTTCCTAGCGACTAAAGATACTATTGAGACAGCTGTTTCGGTCTGGTAGGATTTATCAGAGAACGATACAACTGGAAACAGCTTATATTTTTTCTACAAGTGAATCAAGCATTACTGTGTATAACAACTTTTAGCTGCAGTTTTTAATCGCGCACAAAAAAGAACTGGCTTAACGTTTCAAACATCGCCGAAAACGCAAGGAATACCGATCAGTTTGACGTAATCCCTACTCAAATTAATAGTGGAATATAAAAAATATATCACAGGGAATTTAAAGAGGCCGAGGGAGCTAGACCAGGTGTTCGGGAAGAGAAAGCACTAGTAGATGAAATCGACCACAGGACTATTAATTAAGTCTAACTACTTGTATATGGCCCAGCCAAAGCATAGAACTTCTGGAGTGGGGCAGGTCGTAATGAGATGTTCAATCTCCGATCACACTTTGGAACCAACAGACCACATTACCCCTTCAATAATGATCTTTCGACCTTTCATTGAGAAACAAATGATTCCCGGATGACGCATAGAAAGAATGCTGGAAAACCGAGATTGTGCAATTCTACCACGAGATCTAGAATAAATATGATATAAGCAAACATGTTCTCTTCGAATTCAATGTATTTTCTGTCTTGTTAAAGCTGGCAATGCAAATGTTTTTTCTTGTGCTTTCGGCAAGCGTAATAATATTTGATTCAGTAATAATTATAAAATACACATCGCTAATAAACAATCCCTGTTCAGTATCTGTGTCGTTCCTGATTCTACCTGTCCCCTTTACTTGTTTCGTAACATGATAACATACCAATTGGTAACTTCATCTGGTAGCTTATCTATTTTTGTAAGGTATTTCTAGATAAGGACAGATCTCCTGTTACATACTATTGTACTGTGTATAATATGTTTTATAGATGATCAAATACTGTACACGGCAGAAAGATTGGTGATGTCCGGCAATATATGGGATCACTTCTACACGTACATACAATGTCGCTGTGAAAACGTTTGTTAATGTATCTACAGCCAGAACAAAATAACACGTCAAAAAAAAAACAAAAAAAAACTAGTCCCCCCTTCATCAAATGTTAATGCCGATATCACGTCTAAGATCAAACATTGTGGATATACCAATATGGCATCGACATTAATTACTACCTTTGACAAAATCTGAACACTACGGATTGACCTTTTTTGTTGACAAACTCTGAAAGGTGTACTGTAGTCAATATACCAAGTAAGCTGTCGAGATATTATTCCATCAATTAAAGTTATCTGACAAAAATCCATCAACATAATTTAATTGAAATACTTATTTAAACTCCTACCAACTAAACTTGTCAGATATATTTCTAAAACTAGATTTATCAGATATATTTTTACAAACTAAATCTATAAGATATATTTTCTACCAACTAAATCTATTAGATATATTTCTACCAACTAAATTTATCAGATATATTTCTACCAACTAAATCTATCAGATATATTTCTACCAACTAAATCTATCAGATATATTTCTACCGACTAAATTTATCAGATATATTTCTACCGACTAGATTTATCAGATATATTTCTACCGACTAGATATATCAGATATATTTCTACCGACTAAATGTATCAGATATATTTCTACCAACTAAATCTATCAGATATATTTCTACCAACTAAATTTATCAGATATATTTCTACCAACTAAATCTATCAGATCTATTTCTACCAACTAAATTGATCAGATATATTTCTACCAACTAAATCTATCAGATATATTTCTACCAACTAAATCTATCAGATATATTTCTACCAACTAAATCTATCAGATATATTTCTACCGAATAAATTTATCAGATATATTTCTATCAATTAAACCTATCAGATATATTTCTACCAACTAAATCTATCAGATATATTTCTACCAACTAAATCTATTAGATATATTTCTACCGACTAAATTTATCAGATATATTTCTACCGACTAGATTTATCAGATATATTTCTACCGACTAGATTTATCAGATATATTCTACCAACTAAATCTATCAGATATATTTCTACCAACTAAATCTATCAGATATATTTCTACCGACAAAATTTATCAGATATATTTCTACCAACTAAATCTATCAGATATATTTCTACCAACTAAATCTATCAGATATATTTCTACCGACTAAATCTATCAGATATATTTCTATCAATTAAATCTATCAGATATATTTCTACCAACTAAATCTATTAGATATATTTCTACCGACTAAATTTATCAGATATATTTCTACCAACTAAATCTATCAGATATATTTCTACCAACTAAATCTATCAGATATATTTCTACCGACTAAATTTATCAGATATATTTCTACCGACTAGATTTATCAGATATATTTCTACCGACTAGATATATCAGATATATTTCTACCGACTAAATGTATCAGATATATTTCTACCAACTAAATTTATCAGATATATTTCTACCAACTAAATTTATCAGATATATTTCTACCAACTAAATCTATCAGATCTATTTCTACCAACTAAATTTATCAGATATATTTCTACCAACTAAATCTATCAGATATATTTCTACCAACTAAATCTATCAGATATATTTCTACCAACTAAATCTATCAGATATATTTCTACCGAATAAATTTATCAGATATATTTCTATCAATTAAACCTATCAGATATATTTCTACCAACTAAATCTATCAGATATATTTCTACCAACTAAATCTATTAGATATATTTCTACCGACTAAATTTATCAGATATATTTCTACCGACTAGATTTATCAGATATATTTCTACCGACTAGATATATCAGATATATTTCTACCGACTAAATTTATCAGATATATTTCTACCGACTAGATTTATCAGATATATTTCTACCAACTAAATCTATCAGATATATTTCTACCAAATAGATTTATCTAATATATTTCTACCAACTAAATGTATCAGATATATTTCTATCAATTAAACCTATCAGATATATTTCTACCGACTAGATTTATCAGATATATTTCTACCGACTAGATTTATCAGATATATTCTACCAACTAAATCTATCAGATATATTTCTACCAACTAAATCTATCAGATATATTTCTACCGACAAAATTTATCAGATATATTTCTACCAACTAAATCTATCAGATATATTTCTACCAACTAAATCTATCAGATATATTTCTACCGACTAAATCTATCAGATATATTTCTACCAACTAAATCTATCAGATATATTTCTACCGACTAGATTTATCAGATATATTTCTACCAAATAGATTTATCAGATATATTTCTATCAATTAAACCTATCAGATATATTTCTACCCACTAAATTTATCAGATATATTTCTACCGACTAGATTTATCAGATATATTTCTAACGACTAGATTTATCAGATATCCTTCTACCAAAATAGATTTATTAGATATATTTCTACCAACTAAATGTATCAGATATATTTCTACCAAATAAATTTATCTAATATATTTCTACCAACTAAATCTATCAGATATATTTCTACCAACTGAATTTATCAGATATATTTCTACCAAATAAATTTATTAGATATATTCTACCAACTAAATCTATCAGAAATATTTCTACCAACTAAATCTATTAGATATATTTCTACCAACTAAATCTATCAGATATATTTCTACCAACTAAATCTATCAGATATATTTCTACCAGCTAAATCTATCAGATATATTTCTACCGACTAAATTTATCAGATATATTTCTACCGACTAGATTTATCAGATATATTTCTACCGACTAGATTTATCAGATATATTTCTATCGACTAGATTTATCAGATATACTTTTACCAAAAAGATTTATCAGATATATTTCTACCAACTAAATGTATCAGATATATTTCTACCAGATAAATTTATCTAATATATTTCTACCAATTAAATTTATCAGATATATTTCAACGAACTAAATTTATCAGATATATTTCTACCAACTAAATTTATCAAATATATTCTACCAACTAAATCTATCAGATATATTTCTACCAACTAAATCTATCAGATATATTTCTACCGACTAAATTTATCAGATATATTTCTACCGACTAGATTTATCAGATATATTTCTACCGACTAGATTTATCAGATATATTTCTATCGACTAGATTTATCAGATATACTTTTACCAAAAAGATTTATCAGATATATTTCTACCAACTAAATGTATCAGATATATTTCTACCAGATAGATTTATCTAATATATTTCTACCAACTAAATTTATCAGATATATTTCTACGAACTAAATTTATCAGATATATTTCTACCAACTAAATTTATCAGATATATTCTACCAACTAAATCTATCAGATATATTTCTACCAACTAAACCTATCAGATTTATTTCTACCGACTAAATTTATCAGATTTATTTCTACCGACTAGATTTATCAGATATATTTCTACCAACTAAATCTATCAGATATATTTCTATCAATTAAACCTATCAGATATATTTCTACCGACTAGATTGATCAGATATATTTCTACCGACTAGATTTATCAGATATACTTCTACCAAATAGATTTATGAGATATATTTCTACTAACTAAATCTATCAGATATATTTCTACCTACTAAATTTATCAGATATATTTCTACCAACTAAATCTATCAGATATATTTCTACCAACTAGATTTATCAGATGTATTTCTACCAACTAAATTTATCAGATATATTTCTACCAACTAAATCTATCAGATATATTTCTACCAACTAAATTTATCAGATATATTCTACCAACTAAATCTATCAGATATATTTCTACCAACTAAATCTATCAGATATATTTCTACCAACTAAATCTATCAGATATATTTCTATCAATTAAACCTATCAGATATATTTCTACCGACTAAATTTATCAGATTTATTTCTACCGACTAAATTTATTAGATATATTTCTACCAACTAAATCTATCAGATATATTTCTATCAATTAAAGCTATCAGATATATTTCTACCGACTATATTTATCAGATATATTTCTACCGACTAGATTTATCAAATTTATTTCTACCAACTAAATTTATCAGATATATTTCTTCCAAATTAATCTATCAGATATATTTCTACCAACTAAATCTATCATATATATTTCTATCAATTAAATCAATCAGATATATTTCTAGCGACTAAATTTATCATATATATTTCTACGGACTACATTTATCAGATATATTTCTACGAAATAGATTTATCAGATATATATTTCTACCAACTGAAAGTGTCAGATATATTTCTACCAAATAGATTGATCAAATACATTTCTACCAACTAAATCTATTAGATATCTTTCTACCAACTAAATTTATCAGATATATTTCTACCAACTAAATTTATCAGATATATTTCTACTGACTAGATTGATCAGATATACTTTTACCAAGTAGATTTATCAGATATATTTCTACCAACTAAATCTATCAGATATATTTCTACCGACTAGATTTATCAGATATACTTCTACCAAATATATTTATCAGATATATTTCTACTAACTAAATGTATCAGATATATTTCTACCAACTAAATTTATCAAATATATTTCTACTAACTAAATTTATCAGATATTTTTCTACCAAATAGATTTATCGCTTATATTTCTACCAACTAAATGTATCAGATTTATTTCTACCAACTAAATTTATCAGATATATTTCTACCAATTAAATCTATCAGATATATTTCTTCCAACTAAATCTATCAGATATATTTCTACCAACTAAATCTATCAGATATATTTCTATCAATTAAATCTATCAGATATATTTCTAGCGACTAAATGTATCAGATATATTTCTACGGACTACATTTATCAGATATATTTCTACGAAATAGATTTATCAGATATATATTTCTACCAACTAAATGTGTCAGATATATATCTACCAAATAGATTTATCAAATAAATTTCTACCAACTAAATCTATTAGATATATTTCTACCAACTAAATTTATCAGATATATTTCTACCAACTAAATTTATCAGATATATTTCTACTAACTAGATTGATCAGATATACTTTTACCAAGTAGATTTATCAGATATATTTCTACCAACTAAATCTATCAGATATATTTCTACCAACTAAATTTTTCAGATATATTTCTACCAACCAAATTTATCAGATATATTTCTACCGACTAGATTTATCAGATATACTTCTACCAAATAGATTTATCAGATATATTTCTACTAACTAAATGTATCAGATATATTTCTACCAACTAAATTTATCAGATATATTTCTACTAACTAAATTTATCAGATATTTTTCTACCAAATAGATTTATCGCATATATTTCTACCAACTAAATGTATCAGATTTATTTCTACCAACAAAATTTATCAGATATATTTCTGCCAATTAAAAACTAAATTTATCAGATATATTTCTACCAACTAAATCTATCAGATATATTTCTACCAACTAAATCTATCAGATATATTGCTACCGACTAAATCTATCAGATATATTTCTACCAACTAAATCTATCAGATATATTTCTACCGACTAGATTTATCAGATATATTTCTACCAAATAGATTTATCAGATATATTTCTATCAATTAAACCTATCAGATATATTTCTACCCACTAAATTTATCAGATATATTTCTACCGACTAGATTTATCAGATATATTTCTAACGACTAGATTTATCAGATATCCTTCTACCAAAATAGATTTATTAGATATATTTCTACCAACTAAATGTATCAGATATATTTCTACCAAATAAATTTATCTAATATATTTCTACCAACTAAATCTATCAGATATATTTCTACCAACTGAATTTATCAGATATATTTCTACCAAATAAATTTATTAGATATATTCTACCAACTAAATCTATCAGAAATATTTCTACCAACTAAATCTATTAGATATATTTCTACCAACTAAATCTATCAGATATATTTCTACCAACTAAATCTATCAGATATATTTCTACCAGCTAAATCTATCAGATATATTTCTACCGACTAAATTTATCAGATATATTTCTACCGACTAGATTTATCAGATATATTTCTACCGACTAGATTTATCAGATATATTTCTATCGACTAGATTTATCAGATATACTTTTACCAAAAAGATTTATCAGATATATTTCTACCAACTAAATGTATCAGATATATTTCTACCAGATAAATTTATCTAATATATTTCTACCAATTAAATTTATCAGATATATTTCAACGAACTAAATTTATCAGATATATTTCTACCAACTAAATTTATCAAATATATTCTACCAACTAAATCTATCAGATATATTTCTACCAACTAAATCTATCAGATTTATTTCTACCGACTAAATTTATCAGATATATTTCTACCGACTAGATTTATCAGATATATTTCTACCGACTAGATTTATCAGATATATTTCTATCGACTAGATTTATCAGATATACTTTTACCAAAAAGATTTATCAGATATATTTCTACCAACTAAATGTATCAGATATATTTCTACCAGATAGATTTATCCAATATATTTCTACCAACTAAATTTATCAGATATATTTCTACGAACTAAATTTATCAGATATTTCCAACTAAATTTATCAGATATATTCTACCAACTAAATCTATCAGATATATTTTTACCAACTAAACCTATCAGATTTATTTCTACCGACTAAATTTATCAGATTTATTTCTACCGACTAGATTTATCAGATATATTTCTACCAACTAAATCTATCAGATATATTTCTATCAATTAAACCTATCAGATATATTTCTACCGACTAGATTGATCAGATATATTTCTACCGACTAGATTTATCAGATATACTTCTACCAAATAGATTTATGAGATATATTTCTACTAACTAAATCTATCAGATATATTTCTACCTACTAAATTTATCAGATATATTTCTACCAACTAAATCTATCAGATATTTTCTACCAACTAGATTTATCAGATGTATTTCTACCAACTAAATTTATCTATATTTCTACCAACTAAATCTATCAGATATATTTCTACAACTAAATTTATCAGATATATTTCTATCAGATATATTTCTACCAACTAAATCTATCAGATATATTTCTACCAACTAAATCTATCAGATATATTTCTATCAATTAAACCTATCAGATATATTTCTACGACTAAATTTATATATATTTCTACGAACTAAATTTATCAGATATATTTCTACCAACTAAATTTATCAGATATATTCTACCAACTAAATCTAGATATATTTCTACCAACTAAACCTATCAGATTTATTTCTACCGACTAAATTTATCAGATTTATTTCTACCGACTAGATTTATCAGATATATTTCTACCAACTAAATCTATCAGATATATTTCTATCAATTAAACCTATCAGATAATTTCTACCGACTAGATCTATCAGATATATTTCTACGACTAGATTTTTCTATTCTACTAACTAAACTAGATTTATCAGATGTATTTCTACCAACTAAATTTATCAGATATATTTCTACCAACTAAATCTATCAGATATATTTCTACCAACTAAATTTATCAGATATATTCTACCAACTAAATCTATCAGATATATTTCTACCAACTAAATCTATCAGATATATTTCTACCAACTAAATCTATCAGATATATTTCTATCAATTAAACCTATCAGATATATTTCTACCGACTAAATTTATCAGATTTATTTCTACCGACTAAATTTATCAGATATATTTCTACCAACTAAATTTATTAGATATATTTCTACCAACTAAATCTATCAGATATATTTCTATCAATTAAAGCTATCAGATATATTTCTACCGACTATATTTATCAGATATATTTCTACCGACTAGATTTATCAAATTTATTTCTACCAACTAAATTTATCAGATATATTTCTTCCAAATTAATCTATCAGATATATTTCTACCAACTAAATCTATCATATATATTTCTATCAATTAAATCAATCAGATATATTTCTAGCGACTAAATTTATCATATATATTTCTACGGACTACATTTATCAGATATATTTCTACGAAATAGATTTATCAGATATATATTTCTACCAACTGAAAGTGTCAGATATATTTCTACCAAATAGATTGATCAAATACATTTCTACCAACTAAATCTATTAGATATCTTTCTACCAACTAAAAATTTATCAGACATATTTCTACCAACTAAATTTATCAGATATATTTCTACTGACTAGATTGATCAGATATACTTTTACCAAGTAGATTTATCAGATATATTTCTACCAACTAAATCTATCAGATAGATTTCTACCAACTAAATTTATCAGATATATTTCTACCAACTAAATTTATCAGATATATTTCTACCGACTAGATTTATCAGATATACTTCTACCAAATATATTTATCAGATATATTTCTACTAACTAAATGTATCAGATATATTTCTACCAACTAAATTTATCAAATATATTTCTACTAACTAAATTTATCAGATATTTTTCTACCAAATAGATTTATCGCTTATATTTCTACCAACTAAATGTATCAGATTTATTTCTACCAACTAAATTTATCAGATATATTTCTACCAATTAAATCTATCAGATATATTTCTTCCAACTAAATCTATCAGATATATTTCTACCAACTAAATCTATCAGATATATTTCTATCAATTAAATCTATCAGATATATTTCTAGCGACTAAATGTATCAGATATATTTCTACGGACTACATTTATCAGATATATTTCTACGAAATAGATTTATCAGATATATATTTCTACCAACTAAATGTGTCAGATATATTTCTACCAAATAGATTTATCAAATATATTTCTACCAACTAAATCTATTAGATATATTTCTACCAACTAAATTTATCAGATATATTTCTACCAACTAAATTTATCAGATATATTTCTACTAACTAGATTGATCAGATATACTTTTACCAAGTAGATTTATCAGATATATTTCTACCAACTAAATCTATCAGATATATTTCTACCAACTAAATTTTTCAGATATATTTCTACCAACCAAATTTATCAGATATATTTCTACCGACTAGATTTATCAGATATACTTCTACCAAATAGATTTATCAGATATATTTCTACTAACTAAATGTATCAGATATATTTCTACCAACTAAATTTATCAGATATATTTCTACTAACTAAATTTATCAGATATTTTTCTACCAAATAGATTTATCGCATATATTTCTACCAACTAAATGTATCAGATTTATTTCTACCAACAAAATTTATCAGATATATTTCTGCCAATTAAAAACTAAATTTATCAGATATATTTCTACCAACTAAATCTATCAGATATATTTCTACCAACTAAATCTATCAGATATATTGCTACCGACTAAATCTATCAGATATATTTCTACCAACTAAATCTATCAGATATATTTCTACCGACTAGATTTATCAGATATATTTCTACCAAATAGATTTATCAGATATATTTCTATCAATTAAACCTATCAGATATATTTCTACCCACTAAATTTATCAGATATATTTCTACCGACTAGATTTATCAGATATATTTCTAACGACTAGATTTATCAGATATCCTTCTACCAAAATAGATTTATTAGATATATTTCTACCAACTAAATGTATCAGATATATTTCTACCAAATAAATTTATCTAATATATTTCTACCAACTAAATCTATCAGATATATTTCTACCAACTGAATTTATCAGATATATTTCTACCAAATAAATTTATTAGATATATTTTACCAACTAAATCTATCAGAAATATTTCTACCAACTAAATCTATTAGATATATTTCTACCAACTAAATCTATCAGATATATTTCTACCAACTAAATCTATCAGATATATTTCTACCAGCTAAATCTATCAGATATATTTCTACCGACTAAATTTATCAGATATATTTCTACCGACTAGATTTATCAGATATATTTCTACCGACTAGATTTATCAGATATATTTCTATCGACTAGATTTATCAGATATACTATTACCAAAAAGATTTATCAGATATATTTCTACCAACTAAATGTATCAGATATATTTCTACCAGATAAATTTATCTAATATATTTCTACCAATTAAATTTATCAGATATATTTCTACGAACTAAATTTATCAGATATATTTCTACCAACTAAATTTATCAGATATATTCTACCAACTAAATCTATCAGATATATTTTTACCAACTAAACCTATCAGATTTATTTCTACCGACTAAATTTATCAGATATATTTCTACCGACTAGATTTATCAGATATATTTCTACCGACTAGATTTATCAGATATATTTCTATCGACTAGATTTATCAGATATACTTTTACCAAAAAGATTTATCAGATATATTTCTACCAACTAAATGTATCAGATATATTTCTACCAGATAGATTTATCCAATATATTTCTACCAACTAAATTTATCAGATATATTTCTACGAAACTAAATTTATCAGATATATTTCTACCAACTAAATTTATCAGATATATTCTACCAACTAAATCTATCAGATATATTTCTACCAACTAAACCTATCAGATTTATTTCTACCGACTAAATTTATCAGATTTATTTCTACCGACTAGATTTATCAGATATATTTCTACCAACTAAATCTATCAGATATATTTCTATCAATTAAACCTATCAGATATATTTCTACCGACTAGATTGATCAGATATATTTCTACCGACTAGATTTATCAGATATACTTCTACCAAATAGATTTATGAGATATATTTCTACTAACTAAATCTATCAGATATATTTCTACCTACTAAATTTATCAGATATATTTCTACCAACTAAATCTATCAATATATTTCTACCAACTAGATTTATCAGATGTATTTCTACCAACTAAATTTATCAGATATATTTCTACCAACTAAATCTATCAGATATATTTCTACCAACTAAATTTATCAGATATATTCTACCAACTAAATCTATCAGATATATATTTCTACCAACTAAATCTATCAGATATATTTCTACCAACTAAATCTATCAGATATATTTCTATCAATTAAACCTATCAGATATATTTCTACCGACTAAATTTATCAGATTTATTTCTACCGACTAAATTTATCAGATATATTTCTACCAAATAAATTTATTAGATATATTTCTACCAACTAAATCTATCAGATATATTTCTATCAATTAAAGCTATCAGATATATTTCTACCGACTATATTTATCAGATATATTTCTACCGACTAGATTTATCAAATTTATTTCTACCAACTAAATTTATCAGATATATTTCTTCCAAATTAATCTATCAGATATATTTCTACCAACTAAATCTATCATATATATTTCTATCAATTAAATCAATCAGATATATTTCTAGCGACTAAATTTATCATATATATTTCTACGGACTACATTTATCAGATATATTTCTACGAAATAGATTTATCAGATATATATTTCTACCAACTGAAAGTGTCAGATATATTTCTACCAAATAGATTGATCAAATACATTTCTACCAACTAAATCTATTAGATATCTTTCTACCAACTAAATTTATCAGATATATTTCTACCAACTAAATTTATCAGATATATTTCTACTGACTAGATTGATCAGATATACTTTTACCAAGTAGATTTATCAGATATATTCTACCAACTAAATCTATCAGATAGATTTCTACCAACTAAATTTATCAGATATATTTCTACCAACTAAATTTATCAGATATATTTCTACCGACTAGATTTATCAGATATACTTCTACCAAATATATTTATCAGATATATTTCTACTAACTAAATGTATCAGATATATTTCTACCAACTAAATTTATCAAATATATTTCTACTAACTAAATTTATCAGATATTTTTCTACCAAATAGATTTATCGATATATTTCTACCAACTAAATGTATCAGATTTATTTCTACCAACTAAATTTATCAGATATATTTCTACCAATTAAATCTATCAGATATATTTCTTCCAACTAAATCTATCAGATATATTTCTACCAACTAAATCTATCAGATATATTTCTATCAATTAAATCTATCAGATATATTTCTAGCGACTAAATGTATCAGATATATTTCTACGACTAATTTATCAGATATATTTCTACAACTACATTTATCAGATATATTTCTACACTAATGCAGAATATTCAATATATTTCTACCAACTAAATTATAGAATATTTCTATCAATTTATCAGATATATATTTCTACCAACTAAATGTGTCAGATATATATCTACCAAATAGATTTATCAAATAAATTTCTACCAACTAAATCTCTATTAGATATATTTCTACCAACTAAATTTATCAGATATATTTCTACCAACTAAATTTATCAGATATTTTTTCTATCAGATATAACACTAGATTGATCAGATATATTTTACCAATAGATTTATCAGATATATTTCTACCAACTACCAACTATTTTCAGATATATTTCTACAATAAATTTATCAGATATATATTTCTACCAACTATCGAATTTTAATATCAGATATATTTTCTATCGATTATTCTACAACTAAATTTATCAGATATATTTCTACCGACTAGATTTATCAGATATATATTTCTACCAAATAAATTTATCAGATATATTTCTACTAACTAAATGTATCAGATATATTTTCTACCAACTAAATTTATCAGATATATTTCTACTAACTAAATTTATCAGATATTTTCAACCAAATAGATTTATCGCATATATTTCTACCAACTAAATGTATCAGATTTATTTCTACCAACAAAATTTATCAGATATATTTCTGCCAATTAAAAACTAAATTTATCAGATATATTTCTACCAACTAGATTTATCAGATATACTTCTTCCATATAGATTTAACTTATATATTTCTACCAACTAAAAAATTTAACTTTTCAGCTAGACAATTTATATAAAGTAATCTACCAACTAAATAACGCCTTGTAAATCTATCTAAATTATCTAGCTACATTTAAAAATCATATAATGTGAACGATATTTTTCATCATCAACATTTGAAAAATGTTATGTATGTAATAATCACTGAAATAATCACCTTATCGTTCATTTTTTTGACCTTTCTTGTAACATATCAGCTGACATTTTTAAAGTTTGTATAAGAGTTTTTCGCCTTGTTTAACTTATATATTTCTACCAACTGAACGCCTTGTCAAAACTTCAAAGCTGACAAAACTTTATAATTCTTTTCTACCAACTAAATTAACGCCTTGTTATGGTGGATCGCTTGTAACTCCATCAGCTGACATTTATAATGGTGAACGCCTTGTAACTTTCATCAGCTGACATTTATAAAAGGTGAACGCCTTGTAACTCCATCGGCTGACATTTGACAGTATATTAATGGTGAACGCCTTGTAACTTCATCAGCTGACATTTATAATGGTGAATGCCTTGTAACATCATCAGCTGACATTTATAATGGTGAACGCCTTGTAACTTCATCAGCTGACATTTATAAAGGTTAATGCCTTGTAACTTCACATCAGCTGACATTTATAATGGAAACGCCTTGTTAATCCATCAGCTGACATTTATAATGGTGAAACGCCTTGTAACTTCATCAGCTGACATTTATAATGGTGAACGCCTTGAAACTCCGTCAGCTGACATTTATAAAGGTTAATGCCTTGTAACTTCATCAGCTGACATTTATAATGGTGAACGCCTTGTAACTTATCAGCTGACATTTATAATGGGTGAACGCCTTGTAACTTCATCAGCTGACATTTATAAAGGTTAATCGCCTTGTAACTTCATCAGCTGACATTTATAATGGTGAACGCCTTGTAACTTTATCAGCTGACATTTATAATGGTGAACGCCTTGTAACTCATCAGCTGACATTTATAAAGGTTAATGCCTTGTAACTTCATCAGCTGACATTTATAAGTGGTGAACGCCTTGTAACTTCATCAGCTGACATTTATAATGGTGAACGCCTTGTAACTCCATCAGCTGACATTTATAATGGTGAACGCCTTGTAACTTCATCAGCTGACATTTATAATGGTGAAGAATGCCTTGTAACTCCATCAGCTGACATTTATAACGGTGAACGCCTTGTAACTCCATCAGCTGACATTTATAAATGGTGAACGCCTTGTAACTCCAGCAGCTCACATTTATAATAAAGGTGAACGCCTTGTAAACTTCATCAGCTAACATTTATAAAGGTGAACGCCTTGTAACTTCATCAGCTAACATTTATAAAGGTGAACGCCTTGTAACTCCATCAGCTGACATTTATAATGGTGAACGCCTTGTAACTTCATCAGCTGACATTTATAATGGTGAACGCCTTGTAACTCCATCAGCTGAACATTTATAA
Organism: Argopecten irradians; assembly: GCF_041381155.1. Lineage (NCBI taxonomy): Eukaryota > Metazoa > Mollusca > Bivalvia > Pectinida > Pectinidae > Argopecten > Argopecten irradians. The sequence continues at coordinate 54,504,538 of NC_091135.1, forward strand.
TGGTGAACGCCTTGTAACTTCATCAGCTAACATTTATAAAGGTGAACGCCTTGTAACTCCATCAGCTGACATTTATAATGGTGAACGCCTTGTAACTTCATCAGCTGACATTTATAATGGTGAACGCCTTGTAACTCATCAGCTAACATTTATAAAGGTGAACGCCTTGTAACTCCAGCAGCTCACATTTATTAAGGTGAACGCCTTGTAACTCCAGCTGACATTTATGTAATGGTGAACGCCTTGTAACTCCATCAGCTGACATTTATAAAGGTGAACGCCTTGTAACTTCATCAGCTAACATTTATAATGGTGAATGCCTTGTAACTCCATCAGCTGACATTTATAAATGGTGAATGCCTTGTAACATCATCAGCTGACATTTATAATGGTGAATGCCTTGTAACATCATCAGCTGACATTTATAATGGTTAATGCCTTGTAACATCATCAGCTGACATTTATAACGGTGATTGCCTTGTAACTCCAGCAGCTGACATTTATAATGGTGAACGCCTTGTAACTCATCAGCTGACATTTATAAAGGTGAACGCCTTGTAACTTCATCAGCTAACATTTATAATGGTGAATGCCTTGTAACTCCATCAGCTGACATTTATAATGGTGAATGCCTTGTAACTTCATCAGCTGACATTTATAATGGTGAATGCCTTGTAACATCATCAGCTCACATTTATAACGATGAACGCCTTGTAACTTCATCAGCTGACATTTATAAAGGTGAACGCCTTGTAACTTCATCAGCTGACATTTATAATGGTGAACGCCTTGTAACTTCATCAGCTGACATTTATAATGGTGAACGCCTTGTAACTCATCAGCTACATTTATAATGGTGAAGCCTTGTAACTCATCAGCTGACATTTATAATGGTGAACGCCTTGTAACTCATCAGCTGACATTTATAATGGTGAACGCCTTGTAACTTCATCAGCTGACATTTATAATGGTGAACGCCTTGTAACTTCATCAGCTGACATTTATAATGGTGAACGCCTTGTAACTCCATCAGCTGACATTTATAAAGGTGAACGCCTTGTAACTTCATCAGCTGACATTTATAATGGTGAACGCCTTGTAACTTCCATCAGCTGACATTTATAATGGTGAACGCCTTGTAACTCCATCAGCTGACATTTATAAAGGTGAACGCCTTGTAACTCCAGCAGCTGACATTTATAAAGGTGAACGCCTTGTAACTCCATCAGCTGACATTTATAAATGGTGAACGCCTTGTAACTTCATCAGCTGACATTTATAAAGGTGAACGCCTTGTAACTTCATCAGCTGACATTTATAATGGTGAACGCCTTGTAACTTCATCAGCTGACATTTATAATGGTGAACGCCTTGTAACTCCATCAGCTGACATTTATAAGGTGAACGCCTTGTAACTCATCAGCTGACATTTATAAAGGTGAACGCCTTGTAACTCCATCAGCTGACATTTATAAGGTGAACGCCTTGTAACTCCATCAGCTGACATTTATAAAGGTGAACGCCTTGTAACTTCATCAGCTGACATTTATAATGGTGAACGCCTTGTAACTTCATCAGCTGACATTTATAATGGTAACGCCTTGTAACTTCATCAGCTGACATTTATAAAGGTGAACGCCTTGTAACTTCATCAGCTGACATTTATAATGGTGAACGCCTTGTAACTTCATCAGCTGACATTTATAAAGGTGAACGCCTTGTAACTCCATCAGCTGACATTTATAATGGTGAACGCCTTGTAACTCCATCAGCTGACATTTATAATGGTGAACGCCTTGTAACTTCATCAGCTGACATTTATAATGGTGAACGCCTTGTAACTTCATCAGCTGACATTTATAAGGTGAATGCCTTGTAACTCATCAGCTGACATTTATAATGGTGAACGCCTTGTAAATCCATCAGCTGACATTTATAAAGGTGAATGCCTTGTAACATCATCAGCTGACATTTATAAAGGTGAATGCCTTGTAACTTCATCAGCTGACATTTATAATGGTGAACGCCTTGTAACTCATCAGCTGACATTTATAATGGTGAATGCCTTGTAACTTCATCAGCTGACATTTATAATGGTGAACGCCTTGTAACTTCATCAGCTGACATTTATAAAGGTGAACGCCTTGTAACTCCATCAGCTGACATTTATATATGGTGAACGCCTTGTAACTTCATCAGCTGACATTTATAAATGGTGAAATGCCTTGTAACTTCATCAGCTGACATTTATAATGGTGAATGCCTTGTAACTTCATCAGCTGACATTTATAAGGTGAACGCCTTGTAACTCATCAGCTGACATTTATAAAGGTGAACGCCTTGTAACTTCATCAGCTGACATTTATAAAGGTGAACGCCTTGTAACTTCATCAGCTGACATTTATAATGGTGAATGCCTTGTAACTTCATCAGCTGACATTTATAATGGTGAATGCCTTGTAACTCCATCAGCTGACATTTATAAAGGTGAACGCCTTGTAACTCCATCAGCTGACATTTATAAAGGTGAACGCCTTGTAACTTCATCAGCTGACATTTATAATGGTGAATGCCTTGTAACTTCATCAGCTGACATTTATAAAGGTGAACGCCTTGTAACTTCATCAGCTGACATTTATAAGGTGAATGCCTTGTAACTTCATCAGCTGACATTTATAAAGGTGAACGCCTTGTAACTTCATCAGCTGACATTAATAATGATTAATGCCTTGTAACATCATCAGCTGACATTTATAACGGTGATTGCCTTGTAACTCCAGCAGCTGACATTTATAATGGTGAACGCCTTGTAACTTCATCAGCTGACATTTATAAAGGTGAACGCCTTGTAACTTCATCAGCTGACATTTATAAAGGTGAACGCCTTGTAACTTCATCAGCTCACATTTATAAAGGTGAACGCCTTGTAACTTCATCAGCTGACATTTATAATGGTGAACGCCTTGTAACTCCATCAGCTGACATTTATAAAGGTGAACGCCTTGTAACTCCATCAGCTGACATTTATAAAGGTGAACGCCTTGTAACTTCATCAGCTGACATTTATAATGGTGAATGCCTTGTAACTTCATCAGCTGACATTTATAAAGGTGAACGCCTTGTAACTCCAGCAGCTCACATTTATAAAGGTGAACGCCTTGTAACTTCATCAGCTGACATTTATAAAGGTGAACGCCTTGTAACTTCATCAGCTCACATTTATAAAGGTGAACGCCTTGTAACATCATCAGCTGACATTTATAAAGGTGAACGCCTTGTAACTTCATCAGCTGACATTTATAAAGGTGAATGCCTTGTAACTTCATCAGCTGACATTTATAAAGGTGAACGCCTTGTAACTTCATCAGCTGACATTTATAATGGTGAACGCCTTGTAACTTCATCAGCTGACATTTATAATGGTGAATGCCTTGTAACTCCATCAGCTGACATTTATAAAGGTGAACGCCTTGTAACTCCATCAGCTCACATTTATAAAGGTGAACGCCTTGTAACTTCATCAGCTGACATTTATAATGGTGAATGCCTTGTAACTTCATCAGCTGACATTTATAATGGTGAATGCCTTGTAACTTCATCAGCTGACATTTATAATGGTGAATGCCTTGTAACTCCATCAGCTGACATTTATAATGGTAACGCCTTGTAACTTCATCAGCTGACATTTATAATGGTGAACGCCTTGTAACTTCATCAGCTGACATTTATAATGGTGAACGCCTTGTAACTTCATCAGCTGACATTTATAATGGTGAACGCCTTGTAACTCCATCAGCTGACATTTATAAAGGTGAACGCCTTGTAACTTCATCAGCTGACATTTATAATGGTGAACGCCTTGTAACTTCATCAGCTGACATTTATAATGGTGAATGCCTTGTAACTTCATCAGCTGACATTTATAAAGGTGAACGCCTTGTAACTCCATCAGCTGACATTTATAATGGTGAACGCCTTGTAACTTCATCAGCTAACATTTATAATGGTGAACGCCTTGTAACTTCATCAGCTGACATTAATAATGGTGAATGCCTTGTAACTTCATCAGCTGACATTAATAATGATTAATGCCTTGTAACCCTTGTAATGAAATAAGGTCCTAGTCTCCTAGATAAATCGATCGTTAAATCCTTTCTCTGATGCTCTCGACCAAATCTAACATGATAAAGAATCATAAACACCATGGCTAACCATAAATGTGTCTATTGTTATATAATTTGTTGAACTGTTTGTGTACTAAGAATTATCAGGACAAGCCATTGGGTCTACTGTTTACCTATTTCTCATGGCTGACCAATACAATGAACAATCCTTTTAAAATTAGTTTGGCTGTCTTAAATATTGAAGTCATGTAGATGTGAGTATATTATTAAAATGTTAAAAAAAAAGAGTTTTGACAGAAAAGGGCAACCAACATTAGTTTTATATTGGCGGAGTCATTTCTTGCTTATTGCGTTCTGCATTCAAGGAAAGGGGCGGCATGCCGTTATCAGTATACCAGTAATTAGAACTAGGGTGTTGTGACGGATAGTTTCTCTGGTGATGTGTTTCAGTATGATAACACTATAACGTAGGTAGGTGTACCGTTATCATATGGAGACACAACCTCATTGACTGTTGATAGGCTTTTAGCAGAATGTAATCACAGATCACATCATCACAGAGACCGCATTGAGAAATACGATTACAATACCTGGTAGGAACCCTCGACCCGTTTAGTCTTAGTGAAACCTGAATTTTAAACGACTTTTTCATATCACGTGAAATTATCATGCCGAAAGGCGAACTTAAATCAATTTGACCTAAAGTTCGTATGTAAAGTTTAACCAGAATTTATTTTGATCGACTTAAATTTTTCTTCGTGTGAAAATTGATCTCATTTTCAGGTGGCCTCTCTTCTAGGCAATGTGTAATGGCGTACTGAGCATGTGTAGTTTGGTTTGGGAGTCTGTCGTATTTTAGTCTTTGTGTCCTTTTGATTGTGTGGAATTAATACAATTTTATAGTTCAGCTTCACAGACATGTGACATAACGACAAGCAGCAGTATACCCATCCATCCTACTGTAATGGCACCGAACGGCTACCACAAGATTAACGACCATTATTGGTTAAAGATGCTTCATCATTGACGAATGGTATTGCCTCTATCATAAACAGGAGCAGACGAATAAGTATTTTCTTCTGTTACCAAATTTACACCATAAGAGGAATCATTGAAATTTTTGAGCTTCTTATTTTACTTCATGATAGAAATATTTAAACATAATTGCGTCCCAAAAACAATTCAATGGCACAATGCCCTTTATGGAATAAAGGACTGATTGCGCATGTATATATATATATATATATATATATATATATATATATATATATATATATAAGTAAAAAAGAACCATGTACATGTGATGGTTTCCATATACATAAAAAGAAAACACAACTATAAAACAGTTTTCCATATACATAAAAAGAAAACACAACTATAAAACAGTTTCATGATATATATATATATATACATATTTGTGTTAATCAGACACACATATACACTATTAAACATCAGTTATTGTTCAAATGATGGATATCGTTTATGCTCTGTCGGCGGTGAAGCATTTTTAAAACATGTTTGATTGTATGTCGTGTGCTACCCACCTGTTCGATACATAAACGTTTTTGTTTTTATATCTTAGTTTATGTATTTAAGTGGCGCATCATTGAGATGTCATAACGTGAGATTTTGTAATAGGATTCAAGGTGTGACCACGTTATATCTTATATGTATTCTTTCCGAGATTCTCTATGGGTATACGATATGTATCTTATTACCTTTCTGTACAGGTAACTAAACAGGTGGTATTTGTCAGGTGCGCAAGATCACTCGAAAGTGATATATATCCAAAACAGTTTACAGGGGTGTAGATGGGTTCACTTTTCCAATGGTTTTCAATGAGAAAATTTGCTAAACCACGTTAAAGTGGCATAGATAGTCATTTACATAATGCTTTTCTCCAATAATGACTCACTGATGACACACTGTGAGTTACCAAACAATTACAATAATATCTTCACTATTTGGTCTTGTACAGTGAATTCGAAATGAGCCCAAAAAAAACCTATGTTTTAAAAGGTATGCAATATGCAGCAGACCACCCTTATGTAAATATAGTTATTTTAATGCAAGATATCTGATTATTGTAAATATCACTGAAAGGCCACACAACGGGTCCAATATATATCTCTCCTTTTTCTAGTCTTTCATAATCGGATCATAAGTCCAACCATATAAAAGAGCATTGGTATTTCTTACGACATCAATCGACCTTCACTCACAGTCATAGCTGGAGCGATGCTATAAAGCATTGTCGATCAGGAATCAGCTTGGGCTTTTCATGATTTAAATATGACGGAAATGTCTACCAGGTTTGTCGGTTTCGGTAATTTTGACAGATTTCGTCAGTAGAATAGATGGCTTGTACAGGCATGACGCCGAGCCAGTCAACTGGCCCGTTCAGAGCCTCCTGCGTGTGTATCCTCCATATATCATAGTGTACATCACACACTTGTTGTGGAATTAAAATAGCATACCCTAGCGTGTCAATCAACAGAAACTTTAGAAAGTAGGGGTCGTGGACCGGAAATAGTAACACGTCTTTTATTTATAGTGAGTAGTGAGTTCACGGGGTATAGCTTACATCACAATTCAAATCCTTACATGTTGGACTATAAATATGTCATATAATGTTCTTCTTACATCGCGGTTATCACAAAAGCAAGGAGGGGATATGCTGATTATAATTCTTGTTGTAATTGTATATAGCATTTACATGCTTGTCAAAACATTGTCAACATGCTATTTTTTGCTGAAAAGCAAAATAAAAGATATTTACCGTAGATATTCATACTGAATAGTGTAGAATTTCTTTAACAAATGTTTGAGATTTTCCTAGAATGAAGAGCGAATTCAAATGTCACTACAGTGTTAGCATATTGAAATGCATAATGCTGGAAAGCTTACATACAAGTCCCCTTACCCGTAGATGATCTGCGGGCTTTCTTTATATTCTAAAAGTGATTATGTCTGTATTCCTTTTTAGCCTTTCATGGATATTCACATACATTTGTATGTCTTCCTTGCCTCAACTTTTTGATGTCACGATGTTGTAGTCCGTCGTGCTGTGTGTAGACAAGGACTATAATGTGAAAGCGAGATATTGGTCATTGCACTGGCTTTCTAGGAAACGCAAAACACTATCGGTGTCTTCTTTACAAGTACATTTGGTGATTATTGCTGTTACCTATGCAGCTCTGAGTCCTGTCTCGTCCTTTTGATGAACATTATCGACACTCGGTTTGCATTCTGTGGGGAAAGCCATTCTGCTTCCCACAGCAATGCCGATTGTGGTCGTCGGTATATTTGGAGTCTAAATAATGTCCCGATTCTTTTGTCCAATGTATTATTCTGCTTGGTAACTCATTCTAAGCGCTTTTGAATTATCATCTTGATTTTACTTCATAACGAAGAGCACATAATAACAATAATTATGGTACCAGAGACAAAATGCAACACAACTACTAGTAGTTTGTTATCGGTGCACGACCAGAGATCCACACATACATGGATCGTCATTCGACAAGTAGTTGTAGTTTGTTAGTTAAAGTTGTTAACTATTTTTAAGCAATTAAATGTAATATCAACCTTAGCTTTAAACTAGTTATTTGGAATTCAATTGAATATTCCTATGTAATGGAAAATATGACTATGAACATTCTGAGTGTACTCTAAATAAACCACGGAATGGTTTATGATGGGAACTACACTCTACTCTTTATATTTACCTATTTTATGCTTGAATATCATGTAAATCTATTACACATAATTCTGTAAAATTCGAAATAATTTGAAAGTCTCGGATTTTAGAATGAAATAAATAAGCCATTGTATTAGTTATCCGAAGTGACATTAAAAATAGTGATGACATTTATTTTTCATGTTATGTGATGAAAATATATAAGATAATAAAAATGGTAGTTACCAGGAAAAAATAATTATTTTAATAAGCTGTTTAAAGATGCTCCACCGCCGACAGAGCATTTAAATGATAGTCATCATTTGAACAATTATAGGTGTTTAATCGTGTATATATATGGCTAATTAATACAAAAAATAATATAAAATAATTTATTTCGCCTTATGGTGCATGCACAATCAGAACTTCATTCCATATAGGATATAGTGTCATTGAATTTTTTCGGGATGCAATTAATTATTTTTCATATTTTTAACTTGAAGTAAAATTAGAAGCTCAAACTTTTCAATGGTGGTAATGGTGTAAAGTAAGTTAATTTTGTAACTGAAGAAAAATACGAAATCGCCTGCTCCAGTTTTTGATAGTGAAAAAATACAATTTGTCAGCGGTGGAGCATCTTTAACTTTTGCAATACACAAGTTGTTTATTTGTAGAAGTATGGTAATGAAAAAATGAGAATATTTTTGTCGTGTGCGTTTTTGCTCTGTAGCTATGCGAGCCCACCTGTTGAGGGAAGCTATCAAGTGGGGTGTAAAATGTGACATTAATTTAGCAGTGTGGTGTTACATACTAGACGTGGATACAGGTGAGTTAGAGAATGTGATACCTGTTCTCAGACAGACCCCGGAATCACACGATCCCAATAACACGTGTGCCTCATCTAATGTCCTGGTGTCCCTGGTCTACTGGAGGGATTATACAACGGATACACAAAACATAAAGAACCGGTAATTACTATAAATTCTCATTAGACAATTTGAGAACGGGTGTCTGACCATTAAGCAATTATAGTCAATGTCAATCACGTTAATCAACAAATTGTGTAGCCCTTTATCTCAGCATCCTTCATATCCAATATCAGGTCTCTAGACAGTTCAGAACTTGGCAAGAAGTCGTTTAAAAATCTTAAGTTTGTTTGGCCAAGGACGTATATATATAAATCCTTGGTTTGGCGCATGTGACCTTGAATGAAGGTCAACGTCATTCAATTTAACTAACTTGGTTATATCAACATGCTACAAGACAAATACCAGGTCACAAGGCCTTACAGAACTTGACAAGAAGTTGTTTAAAGATTTAAGGTTTTTTGGCCCTTGTGACCTTGAATGAAAGTTAAGGTAATCCATATTTACTAGTTGATAATAATTTACCTCAGCATGCTGCAGACCCAAAATCAGGTCTCTAGGATATTAGAACTTTACAAGCAGTCGTTTCAAGAATTTAGGTGTTTTAGCTACTGTGAACTTATATTAAGGCCAAGGCCAGTCGTATTAATGAACTTGGTAGCCATTGATCGTGTCATGCTAAATGCGCAATAACAGGTCTCCAGACCTTCCAGAATTTTACAATAAGTCGTTTCAAGATTTTAGGTTTTATGGCCACTGTAAACTTGACCGAAGGTCAAGGCCGTTCACATTAACAAACTCGGTAGCCCTTTATCTTACATGCATCCTCGATACTCCAGGGGTTCCGATCACTTACGATCTCTACACCCCTGGACTATCTCATCGTAAAACTGGAGGCAACAGAACAGAACAGGTAATTTAGTCCTTTGATGTACATCAAAACAACCGTATAACGGTACACTGTGGTTGATTATGTGGCTTTGAAGTTTGGCGTCGCTCTCTCTGTAGTCTTCAAAGAAAATCTTTGCTGGTCTGTGATTGGTCAAATATTTTCAGCTGAGCTGCCTTCAATTTCACTATGAGATAGTCCAGGGGTGTAGAGATCGTAAGTGATCGGAACCCCTGGAGTATCGAGGATGTCTTACATGTAGCATGCTATTAATTTCAAAAAGTGAAAATTCCTTATTACCAGCGCCATACTACTGTTATGTGTTTTAGACCAAAGTATGATTAATTGGAGGTTACTATTTAAACCGAAATATATATAACTCCGTTATTGCGGAGGTGTAAGATAACCTTGACCTCTAAGTCAAATGTCAAATAGTATGATTTCCCAATATCTATGTCACTTTCGCCTTGGCTTTAGGTTGATCGGGTGTTGTTGTAATTATCGCATTTGCCTTCCTCGACACGGACGCGAAAATGTCAGGGCATGACGGACACGCTAATATAAGTGGTTTATCTCCGGGCACTCCAGTTTCCTCTTTCATTAAGATCCTCCCGCGCTTACACTCGGGTCATTGAATGTGATTTGCATTAGTTCCATTTGAAATCGATATCTGTTTTTTTAAATAAGAAAAGTCCATATATTATGTTTTATTACAAAATCACCAGTTTTTCAGTTGAATACTTTTTTATAAAACGAATACGACAATCACTTAACAAAATCATCAACACCGTACCGTACGGAAAAAACCTTAATATCCTATTGAAGATTGACGTATAGCCCACGTACGTCACGTTGCAACTCCGGTTTGGGTGTCTTATTGTCTGTTTTCACATTATTAGACCTGCTTGCAGCCTTACTCGGTACAGTAAACGTCTACATGACGTGCTTGATTCGAGATCTATAAATCCAGCGATAAATTGAGCGTGAACCTGTGTGACGTCATAATAACGTAACTCACTACAAAACTAGACAACAACAGCGAGGTGTTCCTAAAGCCGTGCAATATAACATCTCGAACCGTGCAATATAACGTTTCCGTGGAAGCGTGCAATATAACTTCGAACCGTGCAATATAACAAGGTTTTATTGAACGGTCGGTGTAATAGTTGAAAATATTATATTTCTTCATATATAGATTGGTGTAAACAAATTATGTAATAAATATATATATTATAACCTTTGCTTAAAGTTAAGAGTCAAATGCTTATTTCTAAACATCCATAGACGTGCGCCACAAATGGAACCTGTCTGTTTTGAGAATGCAAGCATGCTTAAAACAGTCACATGACCTATGGTATTAATAATCCGAATTATATGTATACAAAAATTCATATTTAGGAACTTGTCCAGAAATAATCGGAAAATCCCTAAAATCCCCGTGATACCGCAGTTGATGTGGGTGAGTTGTCTGTACGCATTAATCATTTCCGTGGACAATAAAAGTGAACACTTTCCATAGATACAATTTAATTGTCATCCCTAAGTCCAAAATATCCCAAACCGAATGGTGATACTGAACTACTGGACCGAACACATTGATAACCTCGGATGATGTGATTGATCAGCAGTTATCCTCATCTTCGGCTCCCAAGCTCGGCCGGCCTATCACAACTTAATAGCTCGGCTATATAGCACAATACGCGCGTTTGAGAGGGGTTAGATTACTAGCAAGCGAGTAAGTCATATTCCTGTCTCCAAAGTTAACGTGGCTTGGGCTGGAATATTTATGCAGAATGGTGTCGATACGTATGCGCACACCTTCTACATAATTATGTTGTTAAAAAAATAAAAGCTTCAAACTATTCTCACTAAATGTAAGCTAATCAAGTGCTTCAATGGTTTGATGCTCCTAAAAATAGACCTTCCATCAGGTTTGGTTTTAAGATAATTTAAATGAAACCTTTGCATTATTTCGATCATAGTTAAAATCATATATAAGACATATATAGCCTATATACTATTTGTAAGATTCGTGGAACTGGAGCCACTCAAGCCTGTAGCTATATATAGGTGACCGCCTTGTAGGGATATAAGGATGTCACCAGCCCATAGAAACTCTAGAATAAATTCTGCGAAAATCCTGTATTATATGGCCTCGAATTAAGCCTAATAAACCCAACCAATGTGTGACTAGGGCTATAGTAGCAAAACTGATAAACGTGATATGTTCGCTCATTTTTAAAGTAGTTTTGTTGGCTTTATAGTGCTAGAAGTAAGATGTACAAGGTTGCCTAATCTTTGATTACTTTAGTACGTCCAACCGTTTTGCCATGCCTCCAAATTTTAATTTTTCTGATGAAATTTACCTTTTGAGAGATGGGAATCACCTTAATTTATATGCTTTAGTCAACGTTTCCGTTCATCCTACTTTTCCTTTTCATTCTTTTGTTTCTTCCCGCCCTCCTCCTTAAATGCATCTCTAACTAATTACACGAAGAGAGACAACTCTTATGAAAATATCAACAAAACCAATCTGACTTGATTCTTTAAAACTAACTGAAATATACAATGGATGTAGGCTACATCTATGTGCATGAGAACTGACATATTTTTTTAAAAGCTTTTTTTTTGCTCCACATTTCAACGACATTTCAGATTTATGTGAAGAAATGAAATACTAAACCCGGTCCGGGAAAGTCTTTTAATGATCGTATGTGCAGAATGTTCGACAAAGTATTTTCAAGAAATAAAATATCATTTATTATTTATTAAAGTGCATGAAGTCTTCCATATTCATTTCTTGGACAGTTGTACAATGTATTTTATCTTGGAATTTAGATAAAAGTTGATTGCATACAGTACTGTACATGTATATACTACATACTGTCAGAAATATATATAATGAAATTGTTTCTGATACTGTACTGTACTGTATTACATTTCTTTCTTTCCTATTTTTTATGGGGGTGGTCATGATTCATGATCGGGGATTGTTTCGTATCATAATGTTGTTCCCGTTGTTTCTTTTTTTTTTTCAAAAAAACAAAAAATCTTACATATCCAGGACAACAACATTTTACGCGTATCGAAATTTCCGGATTACTATGGCCAGCTTAGAGTCTAAATTTATATTGAACTAAGATGGCTGCGGCCATTCTGCACACAACATGAATTACGAGTCAGAGTGCAAACTGGATTCCTTTATACTAATCGGTTAACTTAAACTTTGATACATAATCTAGAAACACCAACACAGTGAGTTACGCTGTAGTTCGTTGTAAATGCGATTAATTTTAAGGGTAGTGAGTTGAGTAAATTGACTGATAATAAAACTAGTGACAGGTGTATCTGAAATCATTGTACAGTACCTAAATACTGTGTAAAGTTGCTGAATAGCACTACAGTACAGCTGATGTTTTTTTTATGAATTTCTCAGATGAGAGACGAGTTAATTATTTGGTTTGGTCTTACTTTTGATAACTGACACATATACTTGACGACCGGATAATTTACAGAAACTGGTATCAGCTGGGTACAGACACAGAGTTTACAGACAAAACTTTCTTCTACAAAAAACAGTTTGACTGTTGACCGGCGGGAATGTTTGCATATGCTCTTATTGTTGATGTCATAAATATATACCGGTGTGCCACACCCAAATATTCTTTTGACGAATGTCACGCTCAACAGAAGCTGTGACTGCCCTTAACATTGTGTTACAACCGACATGTAGGCTACATGTATATTACAGTGATTTAAAGAAATCTTTGACCGAGGCATTTTGGTTGTTGTGGAAAGATATAGGTAGTAGAAATGCTTATAAATGTATAAAACATCATTCCTTGGAAGTACAACATGGCAAGACGTTGTATGATACAAACCTATTGGGAACAGTTTAAGGAACTGTTTCCTGACGTCTTCGGCCTGTATACTGTTTTGTAGTGTACTATCTATGTTATATTTTAGACTGTTCTTGTGATTGATTAAATTTAACACACGATAAAGTACTAACAATGATTACCTGGTGGATTGCTTTTGTAGAACACAAACCCACACAATGACCTGGTGCATCCTAAAGGCTTTCCGAGCGTCCTACAGAAGACTTCGATGGCAACAACTAAGACAAGTTTTCAATGAAACAGGACAATTGGTAATCAGTATAGACTATGTACTGTTCATGTATCCTAATTTCCTCCAAGTTTTTCTTTTTTTTGTAAGGCCTACTTACAGGCCGCTGAGATATTTTACATTATTTTTCTTTAAAATATATCCTATACATGTAATGATATATGTAATATTTAAAACTAATAAAGGTAAATGTCTTTGTTTTTTTTATATATATCATTGGTACTTAATATATAGCTGATTTTTTTTTTCAAATGTAGGATAACCAATTTGACAGAGATGTTTCAAGGAAGTTGGAAGAATACTGGAAACCAAGGTTAAAAGAACATCATGCCAGTAGAAGTGTTGATTTAAGGGTAAGGCTTTTCAATTTCAACAAATTTTATTTAAAAAAAATATGAAAAAGATTGATCAGGCGTAGCCTACATAACTTAATTCTCTTCTTTAGATAACAACTATTGTATATACATGTAATGTATATATTTATGCTTTATCTTTTATGTAAAACTATAAAGCATTGACACTATTTTGATTTAATTATGTTGATGGTTGTTAATTATGATTATGATGGTAGTTGGTTTCATTTTTGTTTGACAGACTGGCCAGGAGAAGTACTATGTACTGTCCATGTTTCCGTATCCCAGTGGTCACCTCCACATGGGTCATGTCCGAGTTTACACCATCAGTGACGTCATGGCACGCTTCCATAGGCTGCGTGGAAAACAGGTAATGTGTTGTGTCAAGAAAAACATAATTAATAGAATTAAACTAATCGCTTGCATGTTCCAAATGAACCAACCAAGATGATAAAAATGATTTGTTTTGCTATTGTTGTAGGTGATCCATCCTATGGGTTGGGATGCGTTTGGACTTCCTGCTGAGAATGCAGCAATAGAGCGAGGCTTAGATCCCCACCACTGGACAAGGACGTAAGGAATTAACATACTTTGTGGTCTAGTTAGTTAATTGTCCAGCTAGTTAGCTAGTAGCTAGTTAGAAGTCTAACTACTTGATGGATTTACCAGTTAGTAGTCCAGCTAGTTAGAAGTCTAACAAGGTTTAGAGGTCTAGCTAGTTATCAGTTGTCTAGCAAGGTAGTGGCCCAGTTAGGTAGTGGTCCATCTAGTTAGTGGCCTAGCTAGGTAGTGGCCTAGCTAGGTAGTGGTCCATCTAGTTAGTGGCCTAGCTAGGTAGTGGCCTAGCTAGGTAGTGGTCCATCTAGTTAGTGGCCTAGCTAGGTAGTGGCCTAGTTAGGTAGTGGTCCATCTAGTTAGTGGCCTAGCTAGGTAGTGGCCTAGCTAGGTAGTGGTCCATCTAGTTAGTGGCCTAGCTAGGTAGTGGCCTAGCTAGGTAGTGGTCCATCTAGTTAGTGGCCTAGCTAGGTAGTGGCCTAGTTAGGTAGTGGTCTAGCTAGGTAGTGGTCCATCTAGTTATTGGACAGGTAGGTAGTGGTCCAGCTTAGTAGTGGCCTAGCTAGGTAGTGTCCAGCTTGGTAGTGGCCTAGCTAGGTAGTGGTCCATCTAGTTATTGGACAGGTAGGTAGTGGTCCAGCTTGGTAGTGGCCTTGCTAGGTAGTGGTCCATCTAGTAATTGGACAGGTAGGTAGTGGTCCAGCTTGGTAGTGGCCTAGCTAGGTAGTGGTCCATCTAGTTATTGGACAGGTAGGTAGTGGTCCAGCTTGGTAGTGGCCTAGCTAGGTAGTGGCCCAGATAGCTAGTAATCTAGCAACTAGCAGTTTATCTAGTTAATGGTCTAACCAGCTAGTAGTCCAGCTTGTTAGTGCTCTAACCAGGTATAGAGCTTAGCTAGTTATCAGTGGTCTAGCTAGGTAGTGGTCCAGCTAGTTAAAGGTCTAGCTAGGTAGTGGTCCAGCTAGTTAAAGGTCTAGCTAGGTAGTGGTCAAGCTAGTTAAAGGTCTAGCTAGGTAGTGGTCAAGATAGTTAAAGGTCTAGCTAGGTAGTGGTCAAGCTAGTTAAAGGTCAAGCTAGGTATTGGTCAAGCTAGTTAAAGGTCTAGCTAGGTAGTGGTCAAGCTAGTTAAAGGTCTAGCTAGGTAGTGGTCAAGCTAGTTAAAGGTCTAGCTAGGTAGTGGTCAAGCTAGTTAAAGGTCTAGCTAAGTAGTGGTCCAACTAGTTAAAGGTCTAGCTAGGTAGTGGTCAAGCTAGTTAAAGGTCTAGCTAGGTAGTGGTCAAGCTAGTTAAAGGTATAGCTAAGTAGTGGTCCAACTAGTTAAAGGTCTAGCTAGGTAGTGGTCAAGCTAGTTAAAGGTCTAGCTAGGTAGTGGCCCAGCTAGTTAAAGGTCTAGCTAGGTAGTGGCCCAGCTAGTTAGCAGTCCAACTAATTATTGGTCCAGCTACATAGTGGTTAAGCTAGTTTGCAATCTAATTAGTGAGCAATCTAGCTTGTTCAAAGGAAATCATTATTCATAATTTCAGAAAAGGCACTAATATTTGAATTAGTCATAGTCATTTAGACAAGTCAGTTAAAAATCTTTATACATAATCTGTGCGTAAATAGCATGTATGATTCACAGGAAGTGGACTGGTAACTACTGGTCCAATAAACACTTAAACTTAGTTGGCTACTTTAACATACAATTTAAAATCCCTGTGTGTGTTGTACTATTATCATTTTATTGTATTTACTGTTTCTGTAGGAATATAGCTAGTATGAAGAAGCAGCTGGATGATCTGTTCTGCAGCTTTGACTGGGAAAGTGTAAGTTAAACAAACTCAACTTTGATATAAACAAAGATATCTCCTTTTCATCAGTATTATTTCTTAATCTAAAGTTAATTTTTTTTCACAAATACATAATGTATAATACTATAAGTACCTTTCAAACATTTTGACAAAGAGTATTCAAATTGTAAGATTCTGCTCTCTTTTTTTTGAACAATTGCAAAAGCAAAAATTAATTGAGTTTTGACTTACCTTTTTTCTTCAAATGATGTATTAAAAGAGAAGCCCATATTACCAGGTAATCTCATTTCAATGCATAGATCTGAATAATCTTGTGCAACCACTTTTCTATCTCTGAGGAGAGATAATCTAGAATGGCGACAGGTTGACTTTAATTACATGGAAATAATTCTGTAATTCAAGCTAGGGGGAGATACTCTTGCATTAAAAATAAAACTGGATCATCTATTGGAGATATTTTATAAAATTTATCTGGACAAAAATTAGCCGCATAATGTGCTGGTGTAGTCTGATGGTTGGTCTGTATTCAGTCTAGGAAAAAATAGTTTGAAATGAAAAAGAGAACATTTGGGGATTAGTTCAAACTTGAGGCCCCTATGCCTTACATAGAAAATGAAGACTTAGTTATCTGGTAATTTTGCCGTCTTAGACATCAATATTATTTTACAGGAGCTGACAACCTGTCATCCTAGTTACTACAAGTGGACTCAGTTTATTTTTCTCCAAATGTACGAAGCTGGACTTGTTTATCAGAAGGAGGTAAGGAACTGAGATCAAAACAAAGTAAATAATTTGAATGTATCAACTGGTCATTTTGTATGATAAAAAAAAATTCCTATTAGAATCAGTGAATCAAATTGCATGTAAAAGACAATTGGTTTACTCCCTCATTATTGCTGATATCTATTCCTAACTACATATGTAGGGGGAGGTGAATTGGGACCCAGTGGACCAGACTGTACTGGCCGATGAACAGATTAATGAAGCAGGCCGTTCGTGGAGGTCTGGAGCATTGGCGGAGAAGCGATTTCTCAGACAGTGGTACATTCAGACAACAGCTTACACAAAGGTAAGAAGTTTATTTTAAGTCCCTTTCTCTCTAAGCCAGCAGTGATTTATGAAGATAATTGTCATATAAACATTGTCATGTCCATTATCTGTCGATGCACACTCGGCTTGTTTCTTCTAGTGAAATTAATCAATATAAAATGAAAAAAATGTAGGAAGAAAATTAACAACTATCATATAACCACAAATTTTCCTTAGTGTTATCGTAATTCTTTCCTGTAAAGTAAGATCTGTCACATCTAAAATGTCCCCAATGCAGTGACTAAAGTTATATTAATCATTTATGATCTTATTGAGAGGTCACTACTGCCTCATATAATTGTCAAGTGATGGAATATAGTGCCAAACCAAAGGTATTTAAGTGTTATCAATTCATGACCAATTGACATTTTCAACTCTTTCTTCAAAGCTCCCACAATAAACCACATTCAGAAATTTTACCTCAATTCTGGTATAATGCTAAAGGTCAGCCTACCATAACTTAATGGTATGGCCCCTCATTATAGAGTACCGGGTATCTGGATGTGCTAATCTGTTCTGGATCTATGTAATTATATGTAATGTAGGACTTTAGTGAGGATCTATGTAATTACCTGTAATGTAGGACTTTAGTGAGGATCTATGTAATAACCTGTACTGTATAGGACCGTAGTGAGGATCTATGTAATTACCTGTAATGTAGGACTTTAGTGAGGATCTATGTAATTACCTGTACTGTAGGACTTAAGTGAGGATCTAGGTAATAACCTGTACTGTAGGACCTTAGTGAGGATCTAGGTAATAACCTGTACTGTAGGACCTTAGTGAGGATCTATGTAATTACCTGTACTGTAGGACCTTAGTGAGGATCTATGTAATAACCTGTACTGTAGGACCTTAGTGAGGATCTATGTAATTACCTGTACTGTAGGACCTTAGTGAGGATCTATGTAATAACCTGTACTGTAGGACCTTAGTGAGGATCTATGTAATTACCTGTACTGTAGGACCTTAGTGAGGATCTATGTAATTACCTGTAATGTAGGACTTTAGTGAGGATCTATGTAATAACCTGTACTGTAGGACCTTAGTGAGGATCTATGTAATAACCTGTACTGTAGGACCTTAGTGAGGATCTATGTAATTACCTGTACTGTAGGACCTTAGTGAGGATCTATGTAATAACCTGTACTGTAGGACCTTAGTGAGGATCTATGTAATAACCTGTACTGTAGGACCTTAGTGAGGATCTATGTAATTACCTGTACTGTAGGACCTTAGTGAGGATCTATGTAATTACCTGTACTGTAGGACCTTAGTGAGGATCTATGTAATTACCTGTACTGTAGGACCTTAGTGAGGATCTATGTAATAACCTGTACTGTAGGACCTTAGTGAGGATCTATGTAATAACCTGTACTGTAGGACCTTAGTGAGGATCTATGTAATAACCTGTACTGTATAGGACCTTAGTGAGGATCTATGTAATTACCTGTAATGTAGGACTTTAGTGAGGATCTATGTAATAACCTGTACTGTAGGACCTTAGTGAGGATCTATGTAATTACCTGTACTGTAGGACCTTAGTGAGGATCTATGTAATTACCTGTACTGTAGGACCTTAGTGAGGATCTATGTAATAACCTGTACTGTAGGACCTTAGTGAGGATCTATGTAATTACCTGTAATGTAGGACCTTAGTGAGGATCTATGTAATAACCTGTACTGTAGGACTTTAGTGAGGATCTATGTAATTACCTGTAATGTAGGACCTTAGTGAGGATCTATGTAATAACTTGTAATGTAGGACTTTAGTGAGGATCTATGTAATAACTTGTACTGTAGGACCTTAGTGAGGATCTATGTAATTACCTGTAATGTAGGACTTTAGTGAGGATCTATGTAATTACCTGTACTGTAGGACCTTAGTGAGGATCTATGTAATAACTTGTACTGTAGGACCTTAGTGAGGATCTATGTAATAACTTGTACTGTAGGACTTTAGTGAGGATCTATGTAATAACCTGTACTGTATAGGACCTTAGTGAGGATCTATGTAATTACCTGTAATGTAGGACCTTAGTGAGGATCTATGTAATTACCTGTAATGTAGGACCTTAGTGAGGATCTATGTAATTACCTGTACTGTAGGACCTTAGTGAGGATCTATGTAATTACCTGTACTGTAGGACCTTAGTGAGGATCTATGTAATTACCTGTACTGTAGGACCTTAGTGAGGATCTATGTAATTACCTGTAATGTAGGACTTTAGTGAGGATCTATGTAATTACCTGTAATGTAGGACTTTAGTGAGGATCTATGTAATAACTTGTACTGTAGGACCTTAGTGAGGATCTATGTAATTACCTGTACTGTAGGACCTTAGTGAGGATCTATGTAATTACCTGTACTGTAGGACCTTAGTGAGGATCTATGTAATTACCTGTAATGTAGGACTTTAGTGAGGATCTATGTAATAACCTGTACTGTAGGACCTTAGTGAGGATCTATGTAATTACCTGTAATGTAGGACTTTAGTGAGGATCTATGTAATTACCTGTACTGTAGGACTTTAGTGAGGATCTATGTAATAACTTGTACTGTAGGACCTTAGTGAGGATCTATGTAATTACCTGTACTGTAGGACTTTAGTGAGGATCTATGTAATAACCTGTACTGTAGGACCTTAGTGAGGATCTATGTAATTACCTGTAATGTAGGACTTTAGTGAGGATCTATGTAATTACCTGTAATGTAGGACTTTAGTGAGGATCTATGTAATTACCTGTACTGTAGGACTTTAGTGAGGATCTATGTAATAACTTGTACTGTAGGACCTTAGTGAGGATCTATGTAATTACCTGTACTGTAGGACCTTAGTGAGGATCTATGTAATTACCTGTAATGTAGGACTTTAGTGAGGATCTATGTAATAACCTGTACTGTAGGACCTTAGTGAGGATCTATGTAATAACCTGTACTGTAGGACCTTAGTGAGGATCTATGTAATAACTTGTACTGTAGGACCTTTAGTGAGGATCTATGTAATTACCTGTACTGTAGGACCTTAGTGAGGATCTATGTAATAACCTGTACTGTAGGACCTTAGTGAGGATCTATGTAATAACCTGTACTGTAGGACCTTAGTGAGGATCTATGTAATAACCTGTACTGTAGGACCTTAGTGAGGATCTATGTAATTACCTGTACTGTAGGACCTTAGTGAGGATCTATGTAATAACCTGTAATGTAGGACCTTAGTGAGGATCTATGTAATAACCTGTACTGTAGGACCTTAGTGAGGATCTATGTAATAACCTGTACTGTATAGGACCTTAGTGAGGATCTATGTAATTACCTGTAATGTAGGACCTTAGTGAGGATCTATGTAATAACCTGTACTGTAGGACCTTAGTGAGGATCTATGTAATAACCTGTACTGTAGGACCTTAGTGAGGATCTATGTAATAACCTGTACTGTATAGGACCTTAGTGAGGATCTATGTAATTACCTGTAATGTAGGACTTTAGTGAGGATCTATGTAATAACCTGTACTGTATAGGACCTTAGTGAGGATCTATGTAATTACCTGTAATGTAGGACCTTAGTGAGGATCTATGTAATTACCTGTAATGTAGGACTTTAGTGAGGATCTATGTAATAACCTGTACTGTAGGACCTTAGTGAGGATCTATGTAATTACCTGTAATGTAGGACTTTAGTGAGGATCTATGTAATTACCTGTACTGTAGGACCTTAGTGAGGATCTATGTAATAACCTGTACTGTAGGACTTTAGTGAGGATCTATGTAATTACCTGTAATGTAGGACTTTAGTGAGGATCTATGTAATTACCTGTAATGTAGGACCTTAGTGAGGATCTATGTAATTACCTGTAATGTAGGACTTTAGTGAGGATCTATGTAATAACCTGTACTGTAGGACCTTAGTGAGGATCTATGTAATTACCTGTACTGTAGGACCTTAGTGAGGATCTATGTAATAACCTGTACTGTAGGACCTTAGTGAGGATCTATGTAATTACCTGTACTGTAGGACCTTAGTGAGGATCTATGTAATTACCTGTACTGTAGGACCTTAGTGAGGATCTATGTAATAACCTGTAATGTAGGACCTTAGTGAGGATCTATGTAATTACCTGTAATGTAGGATCTAGTGAGGATCTATGTAATTACCTGTACTGTAGGACCTTAGTGAGGATCTTGACCTGCAAGTTTTGTCTGTTTTACCTTTAATTAGGACCTTATTGCCGGTCTGAATGAGGTGGACACGTCTCTTTGGAGGGATATTGTACGATTACAGAAGAACTGGCTGGGGAAATGTGATGGCTGTAGATTCAGCTTTGAACTCAGACAGGTACCTGGTATTTATCAGACAATAGATTCTAAATACACCTATAAATATCATTAGGTTTGCTTTGTGTTTTTAGCTCACCTGGCCCAAAGGGCCGGTGAGCTTATGTCATGGCGCGGCGTCCGTCGTCCGTCCGTCCGTCCGTCCGTCCGTCCGTCGTCCGTCTGTCCGTCAACAATTCCTTTAAATGGTTACTAGTCATAGAGTTCTGCATGGATTGTAACCAAATTTGGCCACAAACATCCTTGGGGGAGGGGGAACAGAACTTGTATAAATTTTTGCTCTGACCCCCCTGGGGCAGGAGGGGCGGGGCCCAATAGGGGAAATAGAGGTAAATCCTTTAAATCGCTACTAGTCATAGAGTTCTGCATGGATTGTAACCAAATTTGGCCACAAACATCCTTGGGGGAAGGGGAACAGAACTTGTATAAATTTTGGCTCTGACCCCCCGGGGGCAGGAGGGGCGGGGCCCAATAGGGGAAATAGAGGTAAATCCTTTAAATCGCTACTAGTCATAGCGTTCTGCATGGATTGTAACCAAATTTGGCCACAAACATCCTTGGGGGAAGGGGAACAGAACTTGTATAAATTTTGGCTCTGACCCCCCCGGGGGCAGGAGGGGCGGGGCCCAATAGGGGAAATAGAGGTAAATCCTATAAATCGCTACTTGTCCTAGAGTTCTGCATGGATTGTAACCAATTTGGCCACAAACATCCTTGGGGGAAGGGGAACAGAACTTGTATAAATTTTGGCTCTGACCCCCCGGGGGCAGGAGGGGCGGGGCCCAATAGGGGAAATAGAGGTAAATCCTATAAATCGCTACTTGTCCTAGAGTTTTGCATGGATTGTAACCAAATTTGGCCACAAACATCCTTGGGGGAAGGGGAACAGAACTTGTATAAATTTTGGCTCTGACCCCCCGGGGGCAGGAGGGGCAGGGCCCAATAGGGGAAATAGAGGTTAAATCCTATAAATCGCTACTTGTCCTAGAGTTCTGCATGGATTGTAACCAAATTTGGCCACAAACATCCTTTTTGGAAGGGAAACAGAACTTGTATAAATTTTGGCTCTTACCCCCCAGGGGCAGGAGAGGTGTGGCCCAATATGGGAAATCGGAGGTAAATATTCAAATTCCTTCAGAAAAGAAACAATGAACCTGTATTCAGAACATGACTTGGCATTACAAACCAGGTGAGCGATACAGGCCCTCTGGGCCTCTTGTTTAAGTTCTCATATAAATTTAAGAACACTTAACCATTGCATCCATTGAGAGCCAAATTCTATAAAACAGTCTTTTAAAGTTTAAGTTAGTTTTATTAAATTTGAACTGCTTTGATCTAGAATATTTCAAAATTGTTGTTTGAATAACAATTTGAGAAAGTTTTATTTTTATTTCTTATTCCATTCAATAAACTTAAATTTTAATCGACAGTGCTTCTTGATTTGACAGTGTCTAATACTGATATTACTTTTGTATTTTAGGGTGAGGAGAGGTTTGACGAGCCGATGATTGTATTTACACACACCCCAGAGCTTGTGTATGGTGTGTCTCACCTATCTATATCACCATCCCACAGACTTAACACACACAAATTCTACAAGGTAAAGCACAGGAACGGATTGAAAACTTACAATTTAATGTTAAAATATTTATATTCAGTCATTTTATATGTATTTGTATTTTTGAGGGTAGTCAAATTGATTGTAGGGCTATTTCTGTCCATGTTACGTTATTGATTAAACTACGCTTTTCTCACAGAATTTGATGACATATCAATTAATGTCAACAAGAACAGATAGCTCTGATTAAAATGTAAATATAGTAAATGTTTAATGATGTTTGGTACAAACTTTTGTTTATAGAGTGAAACCTTTCATGTACCTTATTCTAGAAAATATTTGAATATAGAGAACACAGGATCAGCAGACATGTTTGGGTACAACTGGTGGATAAGACTTTACTGGGACTGACATGTTTGGGTACAACTGGTGGATAAGTCTTTACTGGGACTGACATGTTTGGGTACAACTGGTGGATAAGTCTTTACTGGGACTGACATGTTTGGGTACAACTGGTGGATAAATCTTTACTGGGACTGACATGTTTGGGTACAACTGGTGGATAAGTCTTTACTGGGACTGACATGTTTGGGTACAACTGGTGGATAAATCTTTACTGGGACTGACATGTTTGGGTACAACTGGTGGATAAGTCTTTACTGGGACTGACATGTTTGGGTACAACTGGTGGATAAATCTTTACTGGGACTGACATGTTAGGGTACAACTGGTGGATAAATCTTAACTTGGACTGACATGTTTGGGTACAACTGGTGGATAAGTCTTTACTGGGACTGACATGTTTGGGTACAACTGGTGGATAAGTCTTTTTACTGGGACTGACATTTTGTTTGGGTACAACTGGTGGATAAATCTTTACTGGGACTGACATGTTTGGTACAACTGGTGGATAAGTCTTTACTGGGAACTGACATGTTTGGGTACAACATGGTGATAAGTCTTTTACTGGGACTGACATGTTTGGGTACAACTGGTAGATAAATCTTTACTGGGACTGACATGTTTTGGTACAACTGGTGGATAAATCTTTACTGGGACTGACATGTTTTGGTACAACTGGTGATAAGTCTTTACTGGGACTGACATGTTTTGGTACAACTGGTGGATAAGTCTTTATTGGGACTGACATGTTTTGGTACAACTGGTGGATAAGTCTTTATTGGGACTGACATGTTTGGGTACAACTGGTGGATAAGTCTTTACTGGGACTGACATGTTTTGGTACAACTGGTGGATAAATCTTTACTGGGACTGACATGTTTTGGTACAACTGGTGGATAAGTCTTTACTGGGACTGACATGTTTTGGTACAACTGGTGGATAAGTCTTTATTGGGACTGACATGTTTTGGTACAACTGGTGGATAAATCTTTACTGGGACTGACATGTTTTGGTACAACTGGTGGATAAGTCTTTATTGGGACTGACATGTTTTGGTACAACTGGTGGATAAGTCTTTACTGGGACTGACATGTTTTGGTACAACTGGTGGATAAGTCTTTACTGGGACTGACATGTTTTGGTACAACTGGTGGATAAGTCTTTACTGGGACTGACATGTTTTGGTACAACTGGTGGATAAGTCTTTATTGGGACTGACATGTTTTGGTACAACTGGTGGATAAGTCTTTACTGGGACTGACATGTTTTGGTACAACTGGTGGGGATAAGTCTTTACTGGGACTGACATGTTTTGGTACAACTGGTGGATAAGTCTTTACTGGGACTGACATGTTTGGGTACAACTGGTGGATAAGTCTTTATTGGGACTGACATGTTTTGGTACAACTGGTGGATAAGTCTTTATTGGGACTGACATGTTTTGGTACAACTGGTGGATAAGTCTTTATTGGGACTGACATGTTTTGGTACAACTGGTGGATAAGTCTTTACTGGGACTGACATGTTTTGGTACAACTGGTGGATAAGTCTTTACTGGGACTGACATGTTTTGGTACAACTGGTGGATAAGTCTTTACTGGGACTGACATGTTTTGGTACAACTGGTGGATAAGTCTTTACTGGGACTGACATGTTTTGGTACAACTGGTGGATAAGTCTTTATTGGGACTGACATGTTTTGGTACAACTGGTGGATAAATCTTTACTGGGACTGACATGTTTTGGTACAACTGGTGGATAAATCTTTACTGGGACTGACATGTTTTGGTACAACTGGTGGATAAATCTTTTTACTGGGACTGACATGTTCGGGTACAACTGGTGGATAAATCTTTACTGGGACTGACATGTTTTGGTACAACTGGTGGATAAATCTTTACTGGGACTGACATGTTTTGGTACAACTGGTGGATAAATCTTTTTACTGGGACTGACATGTTCGGGTACAACTGGTGGATAAATCTTTACTGGGACTGACATGTTTTGGTACAACTGGTGGATAAGTCTTTACTGGGACTGACATGTTTTGGTACAACTGGTGGATAAGTCTTTACTGGGACTGACATGTTTTGGTACAACTGGTGGATAAGTCTTTACTGGGACTGACATGTTTGGGTACAACTGGTGGATAAGTCTTTACTGGGACTGATAGTTTATCATGGGATAATGATAAGAATATACTAGAGAAATTATAATTATTTTTACCAGATGACATGTCATAGGCCAAGGTCTCTAACACAAAACTTAAATGTCAAGGTCAAACTTTGTACTGAACTAGATTTTTTTTTTTTTTTAAGAATCCAGAGGATGGTAAAAAGAAAGGTAACTATAATTTATGAATTTGTGTAAAAGAAACATATTTTGATTAGTTTCTGCCTTGAAATTATGTATTTGAATGGAGTAAGTTAAGCATAGGAAATTAGGATAAAAAGATTTATCAAGAATCCATGTCCACAGCTAAACTACAAGTTAAATTTTCATTGATGTTATATTGAACAAAAACTGCTAAGATAATTGATAGTTATATTTCTGCAGCTTCTGTGTACATTCGCACTTGCTCTAGCCTGACTCTTATCTCTCCTCTCACGCCCTTTACCAGATATTCTATTTTTCTCTAACCTTTCACGCTCATCTATAGTAGTCCTATTTGCCACGTGCCCACGACCGTCTTGCTTGCCTCCACTTCCTCTCTATTCTCTAACTCCCTCTTCCTGTCTTTTCCTGCTTCCCCTTCTCTCTTTTTCTTTTTTCTTCCGCTCTCTCTCGCTGTCTTTTCCCTCTTACCCTCTCTCGTTCTGTCTTTTTTTCCTTCCCTTCCCCCTCTCGCTTTATGTATTTTCTCTCACTCTCTCTCTGTATTTCTCTCTGTCTTTCTGTATTTTCTCTCCACCCTCTCTCTCTTTATATTGCTCTTTACTCTTACTCCCCTCCTCTCTTTCTCGCTTCTCTCTTTCTCTCTATCTCTGTCCTTCTCAGATGCTTCCTGTTAGAAACAATGAGACTTCTTATTGTTAAAGATATATAAAAGATATACATATGCTATATGCCCTTGTCGCATTGGGACCATATATGCATAGAGAATGACCTTAGTCCTGAGTGCTGAAAAAAAAAAAAAAAGCTTCTGCGTACATTCGTAAAAAAACATATAATGATTAAATATAGCTGTTACATAAATTGATGTGTGCAAAACTTAAAGGTATTACAGTGTCTTACAACAGTTAAGTTTTGAGATTATCTTAATATTCTATAAATGTGTTTACACCTTGTCCTTGTAACAATGATATTTGTTTCACTCTCATTACTGATGAGTACTGACTGGAGTGAAACGAAGGGAAGTAACTCTGGCATATCAGAATAGGAGTTAAGTGTCTCAGCATAATTCTTATATAGACTAGATGTAAGGGTGAGAGAATTAATACTATTTTATAATCTGTGTAACATATTTAATTGTACCTTCACATGTGACGCACCAATGAAATATTTAGATCTTGAATAATTTCTCTTTTTTTTTCAGACTTTATTCTGAACCTGGAAGCTATCCATCCATTAACTGGGGAAGCGTTGCCAATAGTAGTGTCTCAAACAACAACATTTATTGATGAGAGTGAAGAATATTTAGGTAAATTACTAATGTGTTAAACTTTAACGCATCTGAAGTCTCAAAATGAATTCAACTGCATTGAATTCTCTAGAAATGATATTATATTGCGAAACCTGTTCTAGATATTATTTCAAAATTGTTTTAAATGCCTATTTGAAATAAAACATTTACATTAAAGATGCTCCACCGCCGACAAAGCATAAATGATATTTATCATTTGAACAATAATTGGTGTTTATGTATGTCTAACTAACACAAAAAATAATATAAAATGATTTATTTTGCCTTTGGTGCATGCACAATCAGTACTTCATTCCATATAGAATATAGTGCCACAGAATTTTTTTCATAATGCAATTAATTATTTTTCATATTTTAAACTTGAAGTAAAATTAGAAGCTCAATTTTTTCAATGGTGGTAATGGGGAAAAGTAAGAAGCTTTTGTAACCGAAGAAAAATACTAAATCGTCTGCTTCTGTTTTTGATAGTGAAAAAATACCATTTGGAGCATCTTTAACTCTGTAAAAAGATTTAAAAATTTTATCTGAACAATTAAAAAAAATCAATCTGGTTAAAGATTTTGACTTTTTGATTTGATCCTTCTCCCAACTTAGCTACCAAGTATCTTTACAGTTTATAACAATGTTCAACAGTCAGGGTCTTTGTGCTACTTTGTTATAGCCTTATAAAAGAGAACACCCAATATGATATACACTTTAATCTGGTAGTCTCAGCAGTGTCTGGGCCATTCCAGTGGCCACTCTAGAGTTGTAAACCAAAGGTAATTTCATAATAATTAGTGTTTAGTTTTACTTTTGACTGACACAAAATATTCAGAATTTAATAAACAGGTATTTGGTGTCAAGCATTCTGAAAAATACCCAGCTTTTCAAATATGATTTCATTGCTAAAAGGAGGATTTTTTTTCCTGAAGCAATCCCAGACATCTCAAAGACTGACCGCCTCTTAGCTTCAGAGCTGGATATAGATGTACCTAATGTATTGGTCAGCAATGAACAGAAGGAGACATTGGTCAACTCAGCTCAGGTATGCTTCAAACTCTTCTCAAATACACTTTCAAATTCTGCTCAGATACACTTTAGATGCATTTCACAGCGAATGAAAAGTGATCAATGTGAAAATTTTTTGACAATATAATATACAGTGAATAGCTGACACGAAATTGAAATGATGTAAAAATCAGTGAAAACTGGACAGAACCCTGCCTCAACACCACTGTACACTTAATGATTTGCTTGTAGTTTTCAGGATTAGACAGGTCCAAGGCTTTGGAGGAAATCACAGCATATGCCAGAGTTTGTATAGATTAGCTTTCAACGCTAGTTTTATTCTGATCAACTGTATACTCTTTATGAGGTTGATATCATGTTTTCTCTCATACCTACGGGTGTAATACTGGTTTATTTCTCATACCTACGGGTGTAATACTGGTTTATTTCTCATACCTACGGGTGTAATACTGGTTTATTTCTCATACCTACAGAACTGGTGTAATACTGGTTTATTCCATGGAATATTTATGTCGACTGAGGCTATATTACATGGCTACCCATGCAATATAACCTCCTGATGTCATGTATCAACAAAAGCACTATTTTTTTTTCTCTGTGAATTTTAACATATTTTTCAGAATGAAGTCTGAATTTCTAATAAAGAAAACAGACGGACTTAATGGTTTTCTTTCAAATTATTTCGAAATAGCAGGATATAATAATTGTAAAATTGTAATAAAAAAGTCCAGGTATGAGAGAAAAATACTCATTCATAATTATGTGAATATGTAGGATTGAGATATTCAACCCTCAGGATGTTGTTAATTCTCAGCAAGCCTCAAATTTTACAATATTTTGCTAAATATCCCTATCCTTCATAACTACTTATAAAAGAGTCTTATATTCTCTGTTGATATTTATCTTACTTTGGCCATTATGTGATTCAGCTACCGGATATGCTGTAAAATGCTTGTAAAAAGACTTGTAACTTAAAAATAAATGTGTCATATATATCCTGATTATATTAAATGGGTAACTCTCAGGAGAAAAATCATATCATTATATAAAATGGGTAACTCTGAGTAGAAAAATCATATCATTATATTAAATGGGTAACTCTGAGGAGAAAAATCATATCATTATATTAAATGGGTAACTCTGAGGAGAAAAATCATATCATTATATTAAATGGGTAACTCTGAGGAGAAAAATCATATCATTATATTAAATGGGTAACTCTGAGGAGAAAAATCATATCATTATATTAAATGGGTAACTCTGAGTAGAAAAATCATATCATTATATTAAAAGGGTAACTCTGATGAGAAAAATCATATCATTATATTAAATTGGTAACTCTGAGGAGAAAAATCATATTATTATATTAAATGGGTAACTCTGAGGAGAAAAATCATATCATTATATTAAATGGGTAACTCTGAGGAGAAAAATCATATCATTATATTAAATGGGTAACTCTGAGTAGAAAAATCATATCATTATATTAAATGGGTAACCTCTGATGAGAAAAATCATATCATTATATTAAATGGGTAACTCTGAGTAGAAAAATCATATTATTATATTAAATGGGTAACTCTGAGTAGAAAAATCATATCATTATATTAAATGGGTAACTCTGATGAGAAAAATCATATCATTATATTAAATGGGTAACTCTGATGAGAAAAATCATATCATTTATATTAAATGGGTAACTCTGATGAGAAAAATCATATCATTATATTAAATGGGTAACTCTGATGAGAAAAATCATATCATTATTAAAAATCATATTAAATAAATCAGTCCACATGTAAGGTAATTAAGATACTGGGGACACCTATTCCTATGATCAAGTGTCCCACATGTAAGGTAATTAAGATACTGGGGGACACCTATTCCTATGATCAAGTGTCCCACATGTAAGGTAATTAAGATACTGTGGGGACACCTATTCCTATGATCTAATGTCCCACATGTAAGGTAATTTAAGATACTGGGGGACACCTATTCCTATGATCAAGTGTCCCACATGTAAGGTAATTAAGATACTGGGGGACACCTATTCCTATGATCAAGTGTCCCACATGTAAGGTAATTAAGATACTGGGGGACACCTATTCCTATGATCAAGTGTCCCACATGTAAGGTAATTAAGATACTGGGGGACACCTATTCCTATGATGTGTCCCACATGTAAGGTAATTAAGATACTGGGGGACACCTATTCCTATGATCAAATGTCCCACATGTAAGGTAATTAAGATACTGGGGGACACCTATTCCTATGATCAAGTGTCCCACATGTAAGGTAATTAAGATACTGGGGGACACCTATTCCTATGATCAAGTGTCCCACATGTAAGGTAATTAAGATACTGGGGGACACCTATTCCTATATGATCTAGTGTCCCACATGTAAGGTAATTAAGATACTGGGGGACACCTATTCCTATGATCTAGTGTCCCACATGTAAGGTAATTAAGATACTGGGGGACACCTATTCCTATGATCAAGTGTCCCACATGTAAGGTAATTAAGATACTGGGGGACACCTATTCCTATGATCAAGTGTCCCACATGTAAGGTAATTAAGATACTTGGGACACCTATTCCTATGATCAAGTGTCCCACATGTAAGGTAATTAAGATACTGGGGGACACCTATTCCTATGATCTAGTGTCCCACATGTAAGGTAATTAAGATACTGGGGGACACCTATTCCTATGATCTAGTGTCCCCACATGTAAGGTAATTAAGATACTTGGGGGACACCTATTCCTATGATCAAGTGTCCCACATGTAAGGTAATTAAGATACTGGGGGACACCTATTCCTATGATCAAATGTCCCACATGTAAGGTAATTAAGATACTGGGGGACACCTATTCCTATGATCAAGTGTCCCACATGTAAGGTAATTAAGATACTGGGGGACACCTATTCCTATGATCAAATGTCCCACATGTAAGGTAATTAAGATACTGGGGGACACCTATTCCTATGATCTAATGTCCCACATGTAAGGTAATTAAGATACTGGGGGACACCTATTCCTATGATCTAATGTCCCACATGTAAGGTAATTAAGATACTGGGGGACACCTATTCCTATGATCAAATGTCCCACATGTAAGGTAATTAAGATACTGGGGGACACCTATTCCTATGATCAAGTGTCCCACATGTAAGGTAATTAAGATACTGGGGGACACCTATTCCTATGATCTAATGTCCCACATGTAAGGTAATTAAGATACTGGGGGACACCTATTCCTATGATCAAGTGTCCCACATGTAAGGTAATTAAGATACTGGGGGACACCTATTCCTATGATCTAATGTCCCACATGTAAGGTAATTAAGATACTTGGGACACCTATTCCTATGATCTAGTGTCCCACATGTAAGGTAATTAAGATACTGGGGGACACCTATTCCTATGATCTCAAGTGTCCCACATGTAAGGTAATTAAGATACTGGGGGACACCACTATTCCTATGATCAAGTGTCCCACATGTAAGGTAATTAAGATACTGGGGGACACCTATTCCTATGATCTAATGTCCCACATGTAAGGTAATTAAGATACTGGGGGACACCTATTCCTATGATCAAGTGTCCCCACATGTAAGGTAATTAAGATACTGGGGGACACCTATTCCTATGATCAAGTGTCCCACATGTAAGGTAATTAAGATACTGGGGGACACCTATTCCTATGATCTAGTGTCCCACATGTAAGGTAATTAAGATACTGGGGACACCTATTCCTATGATCTAATGTCCCACATGTAAGGTAATTAAGATACTGGGGGGACACCTATTCCTATGATCAAGTGTCCCACATGTAAGGTAATTAAGATACTGGGGGACACCTATTCCTATGATCTAAGTGTCCCACATGTAAGGTAATTAAGATACTGGGGGGGACACCTATTCCTATGATCTAGTGTCCCACATGTAAGGTAATTAATACTTGGGACACCTATTCCTATGATCTAGTGTCCCACATGTAAGGTAATTAAGATACTGGGGGACACCTATTCCTATGATCTAGTGTCCCACATGTAAGGTAATTAAGATACTGGGGGACACCTATTCCTATTTCCTAATGATACGGGGAACACCTAAGTGTCCCACATGTAAGGTAATTAAGATACTGGGGACACCTATTCCTATGATCAAGTGTCCCACATGTAAGGTAATTTAAGATACTGGGGACACCTATTCCTATGATCAAATGTCCCACATGTAAGGTAATTAAGATACTGGGGGGACACCTATTCCTATGATCTAGTGTCCCACATGTAAGGTAATTAAGATACTGGGGGACACCTATTCCTATGATCAAGTGTCCCACATGTAAGGTAATTAAGATACTGGGGGACACCTATTCCTATGATCTAATGTCCCACATGTAAGGTAATTAAGATACTGGGGGACACCTATTCCTATGATCAATGTCCCACATGTTAGGTAATTAAGATACTGGGGGACACCTACTTCCTATGATCTAGTGTCCCACATGTAAGGTAATTAAGATACTGGGGGACAACCTATTCCTATGATCTAGTGTCCCACATGTAAGGTAATTAAGATACTGGGGGACACCTATTCCTATGATCAAATGTCCCACATGTAAGGTAATTTAAGATACTGGGGGACACCTATTCCTATGATCAAGTGTCCCACATGTAAGGTAATTAAGATACTGGGGGACACCTATTCCTATGATCAAATGTCCCACATGTAAGGTAATTAGATACTGGGGGGACACCTATTCCTATGATCAATGTCCCACTAGATACTGGGGGTCCCTATATCATGTCCCACAGGTAATTAAGATACTGGGGGACACCTATTCCTATGATCTAATGTCCCACATGTAAGGTAATTAAGATACTGGGGGACACCTATTCCTATGATCAAAGTGTCCCACATGTAAGGTAATTAAGATACTGGGGGACACCTATTCCTATGATTCTAATGTCCCACACTGTAAGGTAATTAAGATACTGGGGGACACCTATTCCTATGATCTAAGTTTCCCACATGTAAGGTAATTAAGATACTGGGGACACCTATTCCTATGATCTGACCCACATGTAAGGTAATTAAGATACTGTGGGACACCTATTCCCTATGATCAAATGTCCCACATGTAAGGTAATTAAGATACTGGGGGACACCTATTCCTATGATCAAATGTCCCACATGTAAGGTAATTAAGATACTGGGGGACACCTATTCCTATGATCTAGTGTCCCACATGTAAGGTAATTAAGATACTGGGGGGACACCTATTCCTATGATCTAGTGTCCCACATGTAAGGTAATTAAGATACTGGGGGACACCTATTCCTATGATCAAATGTCCCACATGTAAGGTAATTAAGATACTGGGGGACACCTATTCCTATGATCAAATGTCCCACATGTAAGGTAATTAAGATACTGGGGACACCACCTATGATCAAATTCCCACATGTAAGGTAATTGATACTGGGGGACACCTATTCCTATGTCCCACATGTAAGGTAATTAAGATACTGTGGGGGACACCTATTCCTATGATCAAGTGTCCCACATGTAAGGTAATTAAGATACTGGGGGACACCTATTCCTATGATCAAATGTCCCACATGTAAGGTAATTAAGATACTGGGGGACACCTATTCCTATGATCTAATGTCCCACATGTAAGGTAATTAAGATACTGGGGGACACCTATTCCTATGATCAAGTGTCCCCACATGTAAGGTAATTAAGATACTGGGGACACCTATTCCTATGATCTAGTGTCCCACATGTAAGGTAATTAAGATACTGTGGGACACCTATTCCTATGATCAAATGTGTCCCACATGTAAGGTAATTAAGATACTGGGGGGACACCTATTCCTATGATCTAATGTCCCACATGTAAGGTAATTAAGATACTGGGGGACACCTATTCCTATGATCTAAATGTCCCACATGTAAGGTAATTAAGATACTGGGGGGACACCTATTCCTATGATCTAGTGTCCCACATGTAAGGTAATTAAGATAGATACTGGGGGGACACCTATTCCTATGATCAAGTGTCCCACATGTAAGGTAATTAAGATACTGGGGGACACCTATTCCTATGATCAAGTGTCCCACATGTAAGGTAATTAAGATATCTGGGGGACACCTATTCCTATGATCTAATGTCCCACATGTAAGGTAATTAAGATACTGGGGGACACCTATTCCTATGATCAATGTCCCACATGTAAGGTAATTAAGATTACTGGGGGACACCTATTCCTATGATCAAGTGTCCCACATGTAAGGTAATTAAGATACTGGGGGACACCTATTCCTATGATCAAGTGTCCCACATGTAAGGTAATTAAGATACTGGGGGACACCTATTCCTATGATCTAATGTCCCACATGTAAGGTAATTAAGATACTGGGGGACACCTATTCCTATGATCAAGTGTCCCACATGTAAGGTAATTAAGATACTGGGGACACCTATTCCTATGATCTAATGTCCCCACATGTAAGGTAATTAAGATACTGGGGGACACCTATTCCTATGATCTAGTGTCCCCACATGTAAGGTAATTAAGATACTGTGGGACACCTATTCCTATGATCAAGTGTCCCACATGTAAGGTAATTAAGATACTGGGGGACACCTATTCCTATGATCAAGTGTCCCACATGTAAGGTAATTAAGATACTGGGGGACACCTATTCCTATGATCAAGTGTCCCACATGTAAGGTAATTAAGATACTGGGGACACCTATTCCTATGATCAAGTGTCCCACATGTAAGGTAATTAAGATACTGGGGGACACCTATTCCTATGATCAAAGTGTCCCACATGTAAGGTAATTAAGATACTGGGGACACCTATTCCTATGATCAAATGTCCCACATGTAAGGTAATTAAGATACTGGGGGACACCTATTCCTATGATCAAGTGTCCCACATGTAAGGTAATTAAGATACTGGGGACACCTATTCCTATGATCAAATGTCCCACATGTAAGGTAATTAAGATACTGGGGGACACCTATTCCTATGATCAAGTGTCCCACATGTAAGGTAATTAAGATACTGGGGGACACCTATTCCTATGATCTAATGTCCCACATGTAAGGTAATTAAGATACTGGGGGACACCTATTCCTATGATCTAGTGTCCCACATGTAAGGTAATTAAGATACTGGGGGACACCTATTCCTATGATCTAGTGTCCCACATGTAAGGTAATTAAGATACTGGGGACACCTATTCCTATGATCTAATGTCCCACATGTAAGGTAATTAAGATACTGGGGGACACCTATTCCTATGATCTAATGTCCCACATGTAAGGTAATTAAGATACTGGGGACACCTATTCCTATGATCAAGTGTCCCACATGTAAGGTAATTAAGATACTGGGGGACACCTATTCCTATGATCAAATGTCCCACATGTAAGGTAATTAAGATACTGGGGGACACCTATTCCTATGATCTAATGTCCCACATGTAAGGTAATTAAGATACTGGGGGACACCTATTCCTATGATCTAATGTCCCACATGTAAGGTAATTAAGATACTGGGGGACACCTATTCCTATGATCTAATGTCCCACATGTAAGGTAATTAAGATACTGGGGGACACCTATTCCTATGATCTAATGTCCCACATGTAAGGTAATTAAGATACTGGGGGACACCTATTCCTATGATCAATGTCCCACATGTAAGGTAATTAAGATACTGGGGGACACCTATTCCTATGATCAAGTGTCCCACATGTAAGGTAATTAAGATACTGGGGGACACCTATTCCTATGATCTAATGTCCCACATGTAAGGTAATTAAGATACTGGGGGACACCTATTCCTATGATCAAGTGTCCCACATGTAAGGTAATTAAGATACTGGGGGGACACCTATTCCTATGATCAAGTGTCCCACATGTAAGGTAATTAAGATACTGGGGGACACCTATTCCTATGATCAAGTGTCCCACATGTAAGGTAATTAAGATACTGGGGGACACCTATTCCTATGATCAAATGTCCCACAAGTAAGGTAATTAAGATACTGGGGGACACCTATTCCTATGATCTAGTGTCCCACATGTAAGGTAATTAAGATACTGTGGGACACCTATTCCTATGATCAAATGTCCCACATGTAAGGTAATTAAGATACTGGGGGACACCTATTCCTATGATCAAATGTCCCACATGTAAGGTAATTAAGATACTGGGGGACACCTATTCTATGATCAAGGTACTGGGGAACCTATCTATGATCATGTCCAATGTAAGGTAATTAAGATACTGGGGACACCTATTCCTATGATCAAATGTCCCACATGTAAGGTAATTAAGATACTGGGGACACCTATTCCTATGATCAAATGTCCCACATGTAAGGTAATTAAGATACTGGGGGACACCTATTCCTATGATCAAATGTCCCACATGTAAGGTAATTAAGATACTGGGGGACACCTATTCCTATGATCAAATGTCCCACATGTAAGGTAATTAAGATACTGGGGGACACCTATTCCTATGATCTAATGTCCCACATGTAAGGTAATTAAGATACTGGGGGACACCTATTCCTATGATCAAATGTCCCACATGTAAGGTAATTAAGATACTGGGGGACACCTATTCCTATGATCAAATGTCCCACATGTAAGGTAATTAAGATACTGGGGGACACCTATTCCTATGATCAAATGTCCCACATGTAAGGTAATTAAGATACTGGGGGACACCTATTCCTATGATCAAGTGTCCCACATGTAAGGTAATTAAGATACTGGGGGACACCTATTCCTATGATCTAATGTCCCACATGTAAGGTAATTAAGATACTGGGGGACACCTATTCCTATGATCAAATGTCCCACATGTAAGGTAATTAAGATACTGGGGGACACCTATTCCTATGATCTAATGTCCCACATGTAAGGTAATTAAGATACTGGGGACACCTATTCCTATGATCTAATGTCCCACATGTAAGGTAATTAAGATACTGGGGGACACCTATTCCTATGATCAAATGTCCCACATGTAAGGTAATTAAGATACTGGGGACACCTATTCCTATGATCAAATGTCCCACATGTAAGGTAATTAAGATACTGGGGGACACCTATTCCTATGATCAAATGTCCCACATGTAAGGTAATTAAGATACTGGGGGACACCTATTCCTATGATCAAGTGTCCCACATGTAAGGTAATTAAGATACTGGGGGACACCTATTCCTATGATCAAGTGTCCCACATGTAAGGTAATTAAGATACTGGGGGACACCTATTCCTATGATCTAATGTCCCACATGTAAGGTAATTAAGATACTGGGGGACACCTATTCCTATGATCTAATGTCCCACATGTAAGGTAATTAAGATACTGGGGGACACCTATTCCTATGATCAAGTGTCCCACATGTAAGGTAATTAAGATACTGGGGGACACCTATTCCTATGATCTAATGTCCCACATGTAAGGTAATTAAGATACTTGGGACACCTATTCCTATGATCAAGTGTCCCACATGTAAGGTAATTAAGATACTGGGGGACACCTATTCCTATGATCAAATGTCCCACATGTAAGGTAATTAAGATACTGGGGGACACCTATTCCTATGATCAAGTGTCCCACATGTAAGGTAATTAAGATACTGGGGGACACCTATTCCTATGATCTAGTGTCCCACATGTAAGGTAATTAAGATACTGGGGGACACCTATTCCTATGATCAAGTGTCCCACATGTAAGGTAATTAAGATACTGGGGACACCTATTCCTATGATCAATGTCCCACATGTAAGGTAATTAAGATACTGGGGACACCTATTCCTATGATCAAGTGTCCCACATGTAAGGTAATTAAGATACTGGGGGACACCTATTCCTATGATCTAGTGTCCCACATGTAAGGTAATTAAGATACTGGGGGACACCTATTCCTATGATCTAGTGTCCCACATGTAAGGTAATTAAGATACTGGGGGACACCTATTCCTATGATCAAGTGTCCCACATGTAAGGTAATTAAGATACTGGGGGACACCTATTCCTATGATCTAATGTCCCACATGTAAGGTAATTAAGATACTGGGGGACACCTATTCCTATGATCAAGTGTCCCACATGTAAGGTAATTAAGATACTGGGGGACACCTATTCCTATGATCAAATGTCCCACATGTAAGGTAATTAAGATACTGGGGGACACCTATTCCTATGATCAAGTGTCCCACATGTAAGGTAATTAAGATACTGGGGGACACCTATTCCTATGATCTAATGTCCCACATGTAAGGTAATTAAGATACTGGGGGACACCTATTCCTATGATCAAGTGTCCCACATGTAAGGTAATTAAGATACTGGGGACACCTATTCCTATGATCAAGTGTCCCACATGTAAGGTAATTAAGATACTGGGGGACACCTATTCCTATGATCTAAGTGTCCCACATGTAAGGTAATTAAGATACTGGGGGACACCTATTCCTATGATCAAATGTCCCACATGTAAGGTAATTAAGATACTGGGGGACACCTATTCCTATGATCAAGTGTCCCACATGTAAGGTAATTAAGATACTGGGGGACACCTATTCCTATGATCTAATGTCCCACATGTAAGGTAATTAAGATACTGGGGGACACCTATTCCTATGATCTAGTGTCCCACATGTAAGGTAATTAAGATACTGGGGGACACCTATTCCTATGATCAAGTGTCCCACATGTAAGGTAATTAAGATACTGGGGGACACCTATTCCTATGATCAAATGTCCCACATGTAAGGTAATTAAGATACTGGGGGACACCTATTCCTATGATCAAGTGTCCCACATGTAAGGTAATTAAGATACTGTGGGACACCTATTCCTATGATCAAGTGTCCCACATGTAAGGTAATTAAGATACTGGGGGACACCTATTCCTATGATCAAGTGTCCCACATGTAAGGTAATTAAGATACTGGGGACACCTATTCCTATGATCAAGTGTCCCACATGTAAGGTAATTAAGATACTGGGGGACACCTATTCCTATGATCAAATGTCCCACATGTAAGGTAATTAAGATACTGGGGGACACCTATTCCTATGATCAAGTGTCCCACATGTAAGGTAATTAAGATACTGGGGGACACCTATTCCTATGATCAAGTGTCCCACATGTAAGGTAATTAAGATACTGGGGGACACCTATTCCTATGATCAAATGTCCCACATGTAAGGTAATTAAGATACTGGGGGACACCTATTCCTATGATCTAGTGTCCCACATGTAAGGTAATTAAGATACTGGGGGACACCTATTCCTATGATCTAGTGTCCCACATGTAAGGTAATTAAGATACTGGGGGACACCTATTCCTATGATCAAATGTCCCACATGTAAGGTAATTAAGATACTGGGGGACACCTATTCCTATGATCTAATGTCCCACATGTAAGGTAATTAAGATACTGGGGGACACCTATTCCTATGATCTAATGTCCCACATGTAAGGTAATTAAGATACTGGGGGACACCTATTCCTATGATCAAATGTCCCACATGTAAGGTAATTAAGATACTGGGGGACACCTATTCCTATGATCAAGTGTCCCACATGTAAGGTAATTAAGATACTGGGGGACACCTATTCCTATGATCTAATGTCCCACATGTAAGGTAATTAAGATACTGGGGGACACCTATTCCTATGATCTAATGTCCCACATGTAAGGTAATTAAGATACTGGGGGACACCTATTCCTATGATCTAATGTCCCACATGTAAGGTAATTAAGATACTGGGGGACACCTATTCCTATGATCTAGTGTCCCACATGTAAGGTAATTAAGATACTGGGGGACACCTATTCCTATGATCAAGTGTCCCACATGTAAGGTAATTAAGATACTGGGGGACACCTATTCCTATGATCAAGTGTCCCACATGTAAGGTAATTAAGATACTGGGGGACACCTATTCCTATGATCAAATGTCCCACATGTAAGGTAATTAAGATACTGGGGGACACCTATTCCTATGATCTAATGTCCCACATGTAAGGTAATTAAGATACTGGGGGACACCTATTCCTATGATCAAATGTCCCACATGTAAGGTAATTAAGATACTGGGGGACACCTATTCCTATGATCAAGTGTCCCACATGTAAGGTAATTAAGATACTGTGGGACACCTATTCCTATGATCTAGTGTCCCACATGTAAGGTAATTAATACTTGGGACACCTATTCCTATGATCTAGTGTCCCACATGTAAGGTAATTAAGATACTGGGGGACACCTATTCCTATGATCTAGTGTCCCACATGTAAGGTAATTAAGATACTGGGGGACACCTATTCCTATGATCTAGTGTCCCACATGTAAGGTAATTAAGATACTGGGGGACACCTATTCCTATGATCAACTGTCCCACATGTAAGGTAATTAAGATACTGGGGGACACCTATTCCTATGATCAAGTGTCCCACATGTAAGGTAATTAAGATACTGGGGGACACCTATTCCTATGATCAAATGTCCCACATGTAAGGTAATTAAGATACTGGGGGACACCTATTCCTATGATCTAGATGTCCCACATGTAAGGTAATTAAGATATACTGGGGGACACCTATTCCTATGATCTAAGTGTCCCACATGTAAGGTAATTAAGATACTATACTGTGGGGACACCTATTCCTATGATCTAATGTCCCACATGTTAAGGTAATTAAGATACTGGGGGACACTGTACAATGGGGTACCTTTGGGATATATATCATGCTTTACTCTCATTGCTGACTGACTCACACATTGTTACATGCAATAATGATCACATACATTGTCACAAAAATTTAAATTTTTTTTTTTAAAAATTATTCATAATTCTCATCTAAATGTCTATAAACTCCAAATGATCAGTCGTCATGAACATAAAACATTGACTATCTGTTGATCATACAATACAACTTATCAAATCCTTGTTTAGGTAAGATCCTTGTGTATTCCGGCATGATTGTATGACTGTATTATCCAGAAACCTGGCTACACTGACTAAATATGCTGTGTCCATTGACATTCGGTATAGAAAAGTTACATTGTACCCATATATGTTAATATGCACTTTATCAGAATCATAATTGAGTAAACTGTTGAATCCATAAGGAATGGAATAGATTGATTTATCGTATAGGTGTGGGGGAGCTGCTACAAGGGAGACAGATACCATGGATACGTTTGTAGATTCCTCATGGTACTTCTTCCGATATCTGGACCCTCACAACGACACACATCCATTTTCCAAGGACAGGGCCAATCACTTCATGCCTGTGGACCTTTATATTGGTGGCAAGGAGCATGGTAAGGTCATTATAGAGGTCAAGGTCAT
Organism: Argopecten irradians; assembly: GCF_041381155.1. NCBI lineage: Eukaryota > Metazoa > Mollusca > Bivalvia > Pectinida > Pectinidae > Argopecten > Argopecten irradians. Next base: position 54,546,386 of record NC_091135.1, read on the forward strand.
TGCTTTTCACAAAGACACAATAGTATTCATGATACAATGATTGTTAGCTGACCTTGCCCTAATTTCTCGAAACAAACTTATAAGTTAAATTTTTTCACATCAGTTACATAATGAGAAAAACTAAAAACTTAAGTCTGTGCTTTTTGTTTTGGGGTCTGACCACAGGTAGATTGTGGTATAGCATCTATCATGATATCATACAATCTCTTCATGTTCAAACCTGCTCTGTGAAAAACTGAGAATATTCAAATATTCCTTGATTAATTTCAGCTGTTCTGCATCTTTTCTTTGCCCGATTCTTCAGCCATTTCTTGCACAATTCCGGTTATGTATCAACACGAGAGCCATTTATAAATCTGCTTACCCAAGGAATGGTCCTAGGACAGAGTTACAGTGTGGATGGCAGATATATCTCAGAGGATCAGGTGGACTTCTTAGGTAAATATATTACTTACGTTTGGCTTGGAGGTACATATAAATGTATTTTGATGATAACTCTCTTTGTGAATACATAACAAGATTACATACTAGTTACAAGCTTTATTACCACACTTGTACTACATTCAAACCACAATTACATAGTCAGTTAGAGGTCAGTTATATTAAAACAAAGTCTGTACCAATATAATATACATGTTTCAAGGTTTAGGATTATTTAGCCTCACATCCTAGTCACAGCTAAGGGCATTTAATGACAGTTAGGACATGCCAGGTGAAGGAAGTAAAGGAAAGCTGGTCCACTACTGGCAAGAAAAAAAAATTACTTTTGGTCAGTATCTGGCAACTGCTATACAGTACTTGGCTTTCAAACTCATATGATTCCAGGGGTAGAGGGTAAATAGTAAAATGTAAAAACATCTGATCCATTTTTCCATCATGCCTCCTATATTACAACAGGGAATTAATATAAAGTGTAACTTGTCTTATTTTGTTGGTATAGACAAGTTTCCAGATTATACATTGTCAGGCTTTTTAGGTCACCTGACCATAGGTGTGTTAACATTTCCTTGTGAAAGCGATAACTTGAGTAAATATAAACCAAGCTTAATGAATCTTTGTATATAGACTAACATTGAAAAGATCCCGAACGAGTTTGAAAATCAGCTTGATTTGACTCTGACTTAATTTCGCATTTATTGCTCTTGGCAATGATAATTATTGAACCTTGTAAACAGGATAATGTGAGTTAATATGCACCAAGTTAAATGAAACTTTGTATGTAGACCTATTAGACCTATGTTCCTATTTCATGAACAAAAGACATTATTTGGCTAGAAAATGACATAACTAATTTGTATGAAATATCAGGTGACCTTTAAGGCCCAATGGCCTGTTGTTATAAAATTACACTAGAATTAATAAGGGATATTTCATACAATATCAAGCCAGAATACACAGGGATCTGGATTAGACAAGGGCTGGTTTTGAAAGGTTATTCTGTAACTACTGTATCACACTGGTAAAAAAAAAATACCATTATAAACTTATCTATTTACAGGGATGTGATTGATCCTATCAGCAAAGGGAGGAAACCTCTCAACAAAGGAGAGCAAAACCTCTCCTAGTGTTCTAAGTGGTCATTTATGATGTTTCTAATAAATATTCTTCAATCGGAGGAAATGATCCAATGTAATGCATTTAACTTTTGGATAAAGCTCTTACTGGAAAGTTGACAGTTGGGTCAAATGTCCATGCTATATCATTACAAAAAATATTCACAAATATTATTGAGTAACAATACGAAGATAATAAATATATGCATATTTTAGGCTTTAAAAAAGTGTTGAAAATTACACTCAAATGTGGTTCCGCACATGACCCTTGTTTTGACCCTTTCACCCGTTTTTTCAAGGGTGATCACCTGATTTGACCTCATCAGAGGTTGACAATACTGTCATCGATAAGAGTACATTGTGTAAAGTGTAAACAGAATTATAACAAGTCCACATGGTATGATTTATTGTTTAAAAGTATACTTGTTACAGGGAAACAGCTAATATGAGTTATAATATCTTTATCACAGGGCAAAATCCAGTAGAGAAAAGCACAGGTCAAAAAGTTCTGGTACAATGGGAAAAGATGAGTAAATCTAAATACAATGGGGTGGATCCACAGGTAAGACAATAGGAAATATAAGTAAATCTAAATACAATGGGGTGGACCCACAGGTAAGACAATAGGAAATATAAGTAAATCTAAATACAATGGGGTGGATCCACAGGTAAGACAATAGGGAAATATTATATAAGTAAATCTAAATACAATGGGGTGGATCCACCGGTAAGATAATGGCAAATATGAGTAAATCTAAATACAATGGAGTGCACCCACAGGTAAGATAATAGGGAAAAGATGAGTAAATCTAAATACAATGGGGTGGATCCACAGGTAAGATAATGGGAAATATGAGTAAATCTAAATACAATGGAGTGGACCCACAGGTAAGCTAATAGGGAAATATGAGTAAATCTAAATACAATGGGGTGGATCCACAGGTAAGACAATAGGAAATATGAGTAAATCTAAATACAATGGGTTGGACCCACAGGTAAGACAATGGGAAATATGAGTAAATCTAAATACAATGGGTTGGACCCACAGGTAAGACAATAGGGAAATATGAGTAAATCTAAATACAATGGAGTGAATCCACAGGTAAGACAATAGGGAAAAGATCAGTAAATCTTAATACAATGGGGTGGATCCACAGGTAAGATAATAGGGAAAAGATGAGTAAATCTAAATACAATGGAGTGGACCTACAGGTAAGATAATAGGGAAATATGAGTAAATCTAAATACAATGGGGTGGATCCACAGGTAAGACAATAGGGAAATATGAGTAAATCTAAATACAATGGGGTGGATCCACAGGTAAGATAATGGGAAATATGAGCAAATCTAAATACAATGGAGTGGATCCACAGGTAAGACAATGGGAAATATGAGTAAATCTGAATACAATGGGATGGATCCACAGGTAAGACAATAGGAAATATGAGTAAATCTAAATACAATGGAGTGGATCCACAGGTAAGATAATGGGAAATATGAGTAAATCTAAATACAATGGGGTGGATCCACAGGTAAGACAATAGGAAATATGAGTAAATCTAAACAGGTAAGACAATAGGAAATATAAGTAAATCTAAATACAATGGGTTGGACCAACAGGTACGATAATAGGAAAAGATGAGTATATCTAAATACAATGGGGTGGATCCACAGGTAAGATAATAGGTAAATATGAGTAAATCTAAATACAATGGAGTGGATCCACAGGTAAGACAATAGGAAATATAAGTAAATCTAAATACAATGGGTTGGATCCACAGGTAAGATAATAGGTAAATATGAGTAAATCTAAATACAATGGGTTGGACCCACAGGTAAGACAATAGGAAATATGAGTAAATCTAAATACAATGGGATGGACCCACAGGTACAGAAAGACAATAGGAAATATAAGTAAATCTAAATACAATGGAGTGGATCCACAGGTAAGATAATAGGGAAAGATGAGTAAATCTAAATACAATGGAGTGGATCCACAGGTAAGATAATATAGAAATATGAGTAAATCTAAATACAATGGAGTGGATCCACAGGTAAGACAATAGGGAAATATGAGTAAATCTAAATACAATGGAGTGGACCTACAGGTAAGATAATAGGGAAATATGAGTAAATCTAATACAATGGGGTGGATCCACAGGTAAGACAATAGGGAAATATGAGTAAATCTAAATACAATGGAGTGAATCCACAGGTAAGACAATAGGGAAATATGAGTAAATCTAAATACAAGGGGGTAGCCCCACAGGTAAGAGACAATAGGAAACATAAGTAAATCTAAATACAATGGGTTGGACCCACAGGTAAGACAATAGGAAATATGAGTAAATCTAAATACAATGGGGTAGCCCCACAGGTAAGAGACAATAGGAAATATAAGTAAATCTAAATACAATGGAGTGGATCCACAGGTAAGATAAAGATAATAGGGAAATATGAGTAAATCTAAATACAATGGGGTGGATCCACAGGTAAGATAATAGGGAAATATAAATAAATCTAAATGCAATGGTTTGGACCCACAGGTAAGACAATAGGGAAATATGAGAAAATCTAAATACAATGGAGTGAATCCACAGGTAAGACAATAGGGAAATATGAGTAAATATAAATACAAATATTTACAGTCAGTGGTGAATTGATAGTATAAACCCCGTTGATTTCTACCAAAGGCTACTCAACTTTATTTCTCGATAGATTGAGTATGTCACGCGCAATTTGGAGCTGCGCGGATGAATTTATGATGGTCAAAATCAGAAACCTTTGGTGTTTTCAGTATACCGAACGTACGTTCGATGAACATGTAGGTATCAAAATAGGTTTCAACACATATACATGTACGTGTGTAAATACAAATGTAGAAAAGTTAAATTGTTTATGTTACTACCGTACCTCTTTTAGCAATGCTTCCGTGGGGATGATAAATAAACAATGTTGTACAATGTACAGTTTTGCACATTCCGATGACGTCGCAATGTTTACATGTTGTGTGTCTGTGAGTGTGTGTCGGTGAGTCTGTGCTGTTCGCTACAACATGTAGATCTACATCATATTTGTATTTTTAACATCTTTGGTTGTACGCAAATGGATAAGATATATCAGGACAACATCAGTCTTTAGATGGATAAGTTTAACCAAAACGACCAAGCACGACAATGCATTTTTGTTCACCTCGCGGGACAGACAAGTCCTGTACGTTATCTACTGTGAATCGGCGATAGTAGGCCCTCCTTACTTATACCTACACAATGTACGTTTGGGTGTTTCGAAATATCAATTTACAATACTTGTAATAGATATCTCTAATATTTATTGAAGTGTTTGAAACAACAATATAAATATAAGCTAACATTTAGAGAGCGGTAAACGTTTATAGTAGTGGGCCTACCTGTGTTTGTACATGTTCCTCGAAACGACGTTCCGATACATTTGAAAATCTCCAAAATCCGGAAATAATGTCATGATACTATGTAAACATCCATGTATTCAAGTAATTTCAAACGTGAACTGATTAAGTAGAACTCAAGTGATCACAAAATCGAAGAAACTGTCTGTTTGTCACACCTCCTTGACACAGGCGGTTTGAATCGGACGCCGCGTCACAACTACAGTGGAACTTGGTTGATACGAACTCGGATAATTCGACAACCCGGCTTAATATGAAGTACTTTGCCGGTCCCGGCCGAATTCCCTCTTTATCTTTGTTTAAGGATGTACACCTCTGAGAAGTCAAAATTTTCTTGTATTAAACTTTTTTTCTCATATAGATTTTTGGAAACAGGAGTTCATACCATGAAAGAAAATGGAAGAAAAAACATATGTCTGTGTGCTCGTTTTTGAGCTATTGTCACTCAAAGATACCAAAATGACAAAATAGTGGATTTTATTGGAATTTAGCCGTTTTGACCACATACACTAGAATTTAAAGCCATAATTCCCTAATGAGGTGTTTGATATGGATGGATGTTTGTAGAAATTTATTTTTCAAGTAGTATTCATTGAAAATATACCAGTTATTATTAATAAGAGTCATATTTTTTCTCAAAATAACAACATATGCTACCCCTACCCCTTAATTTTGAGCTCCAAAATACACCATTTTCAGCCATTTTTGTCAAATTTAACCCTTTATGGAAAAAGTTCTTGTATTAAACTTTTCTCAATAGTTTGCATATCAATAGGGAAAGGGTTATTCTTTCTAAATCAGGCAGAAAAATGGGGGGTCCGTGTGCTTACTTTTTTGCCCCATTTAAATATTTGTTATTTTTCAATATTTTTGACTAAAAAATAAAAGTGCTCAAATTACCATTAAATGTAGAAATAAAGTGACAAAAGTGTATCATTTCACACATTAATGTTCAATATTTTAATTAACATGAACCCAGTGAAGATTTACAGCAAAAATTAACTCGATACAGCTGAAAATGTTGACGCGGTGATGATTTTAGTAAAAACAATTTAAGTAAAAAATCGGAAAACGGTGGCTCTACTCAAAGCCAAAAAAGACAAAATTTCAAAATGGCCGCAAAATGGGCCATTTCTTAAAATCGCTGTGTAAAAAAATCTACTAAAATTAGAAATATAATTTTTTCACAAAATTTGCTACAAACCACATGCTACATATATTGATAAATCGTATTTGAAAATCTCATAACGTTTTTGATCTATGTCGAAACGAGACTTCAACGGGACTGAAACCACAGAAGAATACATCCTTAAAGAACTCGGATAATTCAAATTCGGAAAACTCGAAGAACTCGGATAATACGAAGTACATTTTGGGTCCGAATTACAAAAATCATACATAAAATGTTCTTATAACTCGAAATGAGATGTTTTGGACAACAAGTTCGCCGAAAATGCCCATAAATCTGCTGTAGAGGTAGCAGAAAACAGTAGATTTGGACAATCTATGAAATTAAGGCGCATGCCTTAGAAATATAGATATAGTCATTTAACTGTAAAAAATACCTGTACAAAAGTATATATATAATTAATCAGCACAACTTTTGCAATTACAATTTGATATTTTGATACAGATTTGGCCATATTCTGCGCTTATTCATGCATGTGAATACCATGGTTACAACAAAAAAATACCTGAAAAATTGCAAAATATCATGATTTTTAGCCCAAAATTGCAGAAAATTGTACTCAATTTTTTTCTTAAGACCTACCTTAAATTGAGCACTTCTATCACAATGGCAAAAATAAGCTAATTTATTTCATAGGTCGATTAGGTGGATTTATCAAAATTGTTGCCTAAACCCGCGCCATGGATTTTCCTTCAAGTAAAGCTAGCATTTCCGGTCAAGACGCACTTCCGGAGGAGCCCAGAATTGTAATCTCTAACCCATTTTTGTTATGTTTATTTTTGAAAAAAAATGAAACTTATATCAAAACCCTCCATATTGGATGTACCAATTTCAGAATATATTTGATTTTTATTTGTTTTATGCATGGCTCAAAACAGGGGCTCCACACTTAATAAAAATATAGACCGTGGCCAGGCTGTTCTTCTCTGGTTTGCTACCAGAACAGCATTTCAAAATATATATCTCGGTTTTATTGTTATAATTTTGCAACTACAATTGGCGATTTTGACATCTCTCTTGTTCACATAATTTTACAACATGGAACCGGTATATATATACCAAGAAAAAAGATCGTCATTAGACATGATAACTCGCTTAATTCGAACACTCGGATAAATCGAAGTTTTATCTCGGTCCCTTCGAGTTCGTATTAACCGAGTTCCACTGTACGTTAAATATCCTGCCACGTTATGAATTGTGTAAGCGTGTGTAATAATATGAAGTAAAAGATTAAAACCAAACTGCTTTGCACCATGGTGTTTTTTACAACAGATAAATATAACGATTTATAGTTTCATACCGGGAAAACACCAGATATATGCTTCATCAGACGGAACTCATTTTATTTGTATGTTCATTGATAAATTGGCGGCAATTTCCGCCACTTTGAGTGGCTGTTCCAAATGCCCGTCGGAACCAAACGATATAATCCAATTTTAGTCTTATAAATGCCATAAACACTATAAAGTGTTAATTTTGAGCTACGAAAATAATAGTTCAGACTGTAAATATAAGGATTAAAGTCTCTCTCTGGTGGTTCTATCGAAGGATAAAGTTGAGTAGGGTATGGATATTTGTTTCATGGACCGCTTCGCGGTCCATTCCTAATATCGATACCCTACTCAACTTTATCCTTCGATAGAACCACCAGAAAGAGAATTTAATCCTTAAGGGGATAGCCCCACAGGTAAGAGACAATAGGAAACATAAGTAAATCTAAATACAATGGGGTGGACCCACAGGTAAGACAATAGGAAATATGAGTAAATCTAAATACAATGGGGTGGATCAACAGGTAAGATAATATGGAAATATGAGTAAATCTAAATACAATGGGGTGGATTCACAGTTAAGACAATAGGAAATATAAGTAAATCTAAATACAATGGAGTGGATCCACAGGTAAGACAATAGGGAAATATGAGTAAATCTAAATACAATGTGATGGATTCACAGGTAAGATAATAGGGAAATTTGAGTAAATCTAAATACAATGGGGTGGATCCACAGGTAAGATAATAGGTAAATATGAGTAAATCTAAATACAATGGAGTGGATCCACAGGTAAGATAATGGAAAATATGAGTAAATCTAAATACAATAGAGTGGACCCACAGGTAAGATAATAGGAAAATATGAGTAAATCTAAATACAATGGGGTGGATCCACAGGTAAAACAATAGGGAAAAGATGAGTGTATCTAAATACAATGGAGTGGATCCACAGGTAAGACAATAGGGAAATATGAGTAAATCTAAATACAATGGAGTGGATCCACAGGTAAGACAATCGGGAAATATGAGTATATCTAAATACAATGGAGTGGATCCACAGGTAAGACAATAGGGAAATATGAGTAAATCTAAATACAATGGAGTGGATCCACAGGTAAGACAATAGGGAAATATGAGTATATCTAAATACAATGGAGTGGATCCACAGGTAAGACAATAGGGAAATATGAGTAAATCTAAATACAATGGAGTGGATCCACAGGTAAGACAATAGGGAAATATGAGTAAATCTAAATACAATGGGGTGGATCCACAGGAAAGACAATAGGGAAAAGATGAGTATATCTTAAATACAATGGAGTGGATCCACAGGTAAGATAATAAGGAAATATGAGTAAATCTAATACAATGGGGTGGATCCACAGGAAAGACAATAGGGAAAAGATGAGTATATCTAAATACAATGGAGTGGATCCACAGGTAAGATAATAGGGAAATATGAGTAAATCTAAATACAATGGGGTGGATCCACAGGAAAGACAATAGGGAAAAAAAGAGCAAATCTTAATACAATGGGGTGGATCCACAGGAAAGACAATAGGGAAAAGATGAGTATATCTAAATACAATGGAGTGGATCCACAGGTAAGATAATAAGGGAATATGAGTAAATCTAATACAATGGGGTGGATCCACAGGAAAGACAATAGGGAAAAGATGAGTATATCTAAATACAATGGAGTGGATCCACAGGTAAGATAATAGGGAAATATGAGTAAATCTAAATACAATGGGGTGGACCCACAGGAAAGACAATAGGGAAAAAAAGAGCAAATCTTAATACAATGGAGTGGATCCACAGGTAAGATAATAGGGAAATATGAGTAAATCTAAATACAATGGGGTGGATCCACAGGAAAGACAATAGGGAAAAAAAGAGTAAATCTAAATACAATGGGGTGGATCCACAGGTAAGACAATAGGGAAAAGATGAGTATAACTAAATACAATGGAGTGGATCCACAGGTAAGATAATAAGGAAATATGAGTATATCTAAATACAATGGGGTGGATCCACAGGTAAGACAATAGGGAAAAGATGAGTATATCTAAATACAATGGAGTGGATCCACAGGTAAGACAATAGGGAAATATGAGTAAATCTAAATACAATGTGATGGATTCACAGGTAAGATAATAGGGAAAAGATGAGTATATCTAAATACAATGGAGTGGATCCACAGGTAAGATAATAAGGAAATATGAGTAAATCTAATACAATGGGGTGGATCCACAGGAAAGACAATAGGGAAAAGATGAGTATATCTAAATACAATGGAGTGGATCCACAGGTAAGATAATAGGGAAATATGAGTAAATCTAAATACAATGGGGTGGATCCACAGGAAAGACAATAGGGAAAAAAAGAGCAAATCTTAATACAATGGGGTGGACCCACAGGTAAGACAATAGGGAAATAAGACTAAATCTTAATACAATGGGGATGACCCCCAGGTAAGACAATTTATAAAAAGTTTAGTGTGACCTGGTCACAGGAAGTTTAAAATATTTTTATTACTACCAAAATACAGTCTGTACCGGGTGTAGCTTATATTCTGATGAGGCTTGAATTGTGTACAAAACATGAAAAATCGGAAAAAGGCATTTTACATTGGTTTGCTTTGTAGTTTAATACAGGCTTAAATAAATTCTTAAAACATTTCTATGAAAAATATTCTTTTTAGGAGATAATTGAAAAATATGGAGTGGACACCACTCGTCTGTGCATATTGTCTAACGTAGCCCCGAAGTCTGACCGCAAGTGGACATATGAAGGTGAGTCAGTCTTTGGCCCGAAAAAGTTTCTTAATAACATCCAGGGTTCTCGTTAAAAGCCGGAATTGCCAGCAAAAACAGACGTCTATTTCCTTGTTTACAACCGGCTATTTTTGTCAGAAATAAATATTGGTCACCACTAGGGCATGTGGACCCCAACCACCTATTATCAATTTTCAACCATCTATTAAAAAACTTAGTGAGAACCCTGATAACATCAATTTTGAGTTGAAGGTTTTCTAGAACTTGTGCAATAACTTATACCTGAGAAACCTGACAGAAAAGATAAACTGCAGAGTTTACATCTTTCAATATGAATTTATTGCGTTTATTTTATTTTTTCTTTCAAATTTTTTGTCACAGCAAAATGCAGATTGATTGCTGTTAGTATAGTTGCCTTATTATCCCCCGCCCAACGAAGTTGGCGGGGGATATACAAATGGGTTCCGTCCGTCCGTCCTTCCGTCCGTCCGTCCGTCCGAATGGTTTCCGGAGCATAACTCTAAAACCAGTAGAGATATTTCCACGAAACTTCATACACACATTGGTCTTATGGTCTAGTAGTGCCTTTTGCTATTTTTAGGTTTTCATTGTCTGCATTTTTTCCGTAACCATGGAAACATTGCTGAAAATATCATATTTTGTACCAGGTTCGTTTCCGGAGCATAACTCTAAAACCAGAAGAGATATTTCCACGAAACTTCATAGACACATTGGTCTTATGGTCTAGTAGTGCCTTTTGCTATTTTAAGGTTTTCACTTTTTGTACTTTTTTCTGTAACCATGGAAAAATTGCTGAAAATGGCAGATTTTTGTGTAAGAATCGTTTCCGGAGCACAACTCTAAAACCAGCAGAGATATTTCCATGAAACTTCATAGATACATTGTTCTTATGGTCTAGTAGTGCTTTTTGCTATTTTTAGGTTTTCACTTTTCGTGCTTTTTTCTGTAACCATAGAAACATTACTGAAAAAATCATATTTTTGTAGCAGGTTCATTTCCGGAGCATAACTCTAAAATCAGCAGAGATATTTCCACGAAACTTCATAGACACATTCTTTTTATGGTCTAGTTGTACCTTTTGCTATTTTTAGGCTTTCATTTTTTGCACTTTTTCCGTTACCATGGAAACATTGCTTAAAATATCATGGTAAATGGTAAATGTTACTTTGCAAAACTCCACCCATCTTTGTGTATATAGTCTAATATAAATGTCAAGGCTGTATACCTGATTCAACAATTGCAGCCCCGCTCTACTTGAATTATACACCATCTTTCTTTAGCTCAACTTCCTTTTTCCTGGTTTTTTTCATACACATAAGTCTCCACAATCAAACTTACTTCAGCTTTGATATCTCCATTGGCGGGGATCTGAATGACTATGTCCTTGTTCTCATTTAATCTTTTATCAAAAAATTATTTCACAATATGAGTGACTAGGAGTTCCTTATGATTTTATTCAAAAGAAATCCACATTTTGTTTAAGAGATGCTTAAAACCTGGTTCAAACTAAACCACTATGGCAACACACAGCCACTCTCACTCTTACATTTATATAAAATCATGAACACTTTATTTGGAACAACGACATCACTACGTGAGCTGTATTCTGTTTACCTGATGTCAGGCCTTTACCCTCTCAAACGACACCAGATTTTGTATAGAGGTACAAGCCATAATAACGTAAACCTACTTTCTTTCACGGCTGCATGTGCTTCTGAATTTCCCGATTTCCATTTAAGTTCAGTAAAATTAATTTTCGTGGATTTCAAAAATTTTAATTGGAGTTTCAATTAATATAGGTCATGTAGATATCAATTCAAACAGATACTAGGATTGTAAAAAATCACAGAAGTAAATCCTATGTGAGAGAATGTTGATAGATTGAGGTAAAATGGCTTATGTTTGATCAAGTTGTTGTTGAAAAAGAGGTTTTAGTGTTCATTCATTGTATGATCAAAGTTGTAATGTTTTTAGTCATTGATCATCTAAGTTATTTTCAGTATTCTCTGGTGTGATATCCTGGCAGAGACGTGTGTGGGATACAGTGAACAGCTTTATACAGGGCAGAACGGATCACATTCCTCTCCAGTGTGACGAGGAAAAACTCAAGGAATACGAAGATCATATATATCAATTTCATAATGAATGCCTTGTCAAGGTTAGTAATACATACCATGATTTCTGAAAGTAAAACAGCATTGGGATAAAACAATAGGGTCCTTAGGGTGGTCTTTATAGACAGGTGTGAATGCCATTTAGTACAAGGTATATGAGGAACGGATATTTGTGAAATATTATTAACCTAAAAAATTTCATTATTTTTAAGCAAAGCTATATTAAAGAGCTATGATTTGATATCAGGCAAGCCTAACTTTACAATAAGACTAAAGTCAACAACTGAACTAAATGTTTTCCTTACACTTTGTGTATGGTATAAATGTATTCTGTAAAGCTTGTTTTCATTATTTTTAATAGGTAACAGAACAGCTTAGCAAGAAGTTTTTGATTAATAGTGCCATATCAAGGCTCCATTCTCATTTGAAGAATTTTAAGGTATGTTTTTTAACAGGTCATACGCTATTGTGCTCTCACAATCATACCATACATACAGTTGAACTTGGTTGATACGAACTCGGATAATTCGACAACCTGGCCTAATAGGAAGTACTTTGACGGTCCCGGCCGAATTCCCTCTTTATCTTTTTTTCAACAACTCGGATAATTTGAATTCAGAAAACTGGAAGAACTCGGATAATACAAAGTAAATTTTTGGTCCGAAGGACAAAAATCATACATGAAATGTTCTTATAACTTGAAATGAGATTTTTCAAAATATATATCTAGGTTTTCTTGTTATAATTTTGCAATTATCATAGGCGATTTTGACATCGTTTTATGACATGGAACTTGTCTATATATACCAAATAAAGGGATAGTCAGTAGACATGAAAACTCGCTTAATTTGAACACTCGGATAACTCGAAGTTTTATCTCAGACCCTTCCAGTTTGTATTAAGCGAGTTCCACTGTAGTTAGTAACTATTGTATCATCTATGTATTACACATCTGTTAGCTATACTCAAATAGCTATACACCTGTCTCAAGTGATAACAGCAGGATTCTTTCATCCATATGCAAATTAAGGTTGACTGGATTGCTATTGTATAGCGGTTCATAGATCGTTTATTTTCGCAGTTAGACTGAAATTCGCATAATTATAGTTTAAGGAATTATAGGAATAAATGAATCACAAAATTAAACCTCCACAAATATAGGAAACTGCATAATACTGTAAACCAACTGATTTTACTGTCCAGTATATTTTAGTGTATTTCGCGAGTGGTCAGAATTTGCGAAAATAAGTTGCCTCAAATCAAGAAAATAAAACGCCATGAAAATGTCACTTGGCATGAAAACAGGAAATCAGTCATGTATTAAGACATGTATTGAATAGACTAAAAAAGTGGTTCATAGTTGATGTAGACCCAAACATAATGTGCTATTGCAATGTGTCGCAGTGAGATAGCAATATAGAAAGAGCTCCCCTTGTAAAAGAGGACAAAATACAAATATATTGCAGCTCTTGCATATATCTGTTTAGGAGACTGTCTGACTGTCTTTGCCTTTACCTATGATCCTAGCTATTGATGGGCATATCTTTGCCATTATGTATTACCTTAGCTGTCGATAGGATGTTAGGCAAAATAAAACGGAACCAAAACTTATCCATCAATTCATCCATTTACACATCCTTTTATTTGTCTTTCCATCCATCTGTTGATCTGTCTATTCATCCATTTTTTCTTCTGTCTGTCTCTCAATCTGTTTGTTCTTACATCTGTCAATCTATTTTTCCATCCATCTTCCAATCTACATTCCTTCTATACATTCATCTGCCCCCTCCATCTGTCAATCTGTCTTTCCATCTATCTTCCCATTTGCAGTCCTTCCATACATCCATCTTTTCATCCATCTGTTGATCTGTTTGTCCTTCGATCTGCCCATCTTTAATTTTGTCCTTCCATCTTTCCATATTGTTGAGTGTGTATGATCACCCTGATGTTTGAATGTTTGGACAGAAGTTACCAATGGATGTACTTGCCCACAGTCATCAGGCTGAGTTAGCTCTAGCAGACCTAATTGTCATGCTGTCACCCATGGCCCCAGCCTTTGCCTCTGAACTTTGGAGCGCCATGAAGTCTGCAGCTTCTAGAACAACACATCATAATTGGGTAAATATTAAATTGATGTCAGGATATTGAGTAGCACAATAAATCTTCAGCATTTAGATTAACTCCTTTATTAGTTTATGGCTAAAGAGGCATAGCTGTAATATGGTGGAATACTGGTTAATTAATAACATAATTCACCCACTATGTATTGTACTACCATAACACAGATATGGGGGTGGGGGACCCACTTCGTACTACCATAACACAGCTATGGGGGTGGGGGAACCCACTTCACAATGACTTGATTCAGGATGTCAGACACCCTAACCACTATGCCAAACCAGTTTCTGCAGCCATATACTGGTTAAATTGTCGTTTATATGATAATAATGAAGTTGCAATGATGATAACCTTTCACCTTTATAGGATCTTGGTGTCCTGGACCAGTGCTGGCCTCTCCCTGATCAGGACTTCCCGCTGTCTCTGGAATGCTGTGTAGGTATTAAATTAGTGAGGTATAATTTGTTCAGTGTGACATCAGTAGTAGGTACTGAGGTAGTGATGTACAATTTGTTCAGTGTGACATCAGTAGTAGGTATTGAGTTAGTGATGTACAATTTGTTCAGTGTGACATCAGTAGTAGGTATTGAGTTAGTGATGTACAATTTGTTCAGTGTGACATCAGTAGTAGGTATTGAGTTAGTGATGTACAATTTGTTTTAGTGTGACATCAGTAGTAGGTACTGAGTTAGTGATGTACAATTTGTTCAGTGTGACATCAGTAGTAGGTATTGAGTTAGTGATGTACAATTTGTTCAGTGTGACATCAGTAGTAGGTACTGAGTTAGTGATGTACAATTTGTTCAGTGTGACATCAGTAGTAGGTATTGAGTTAGTGATGTACAATTTGTTCAGTGTGACATCAGTAGTAGGTACTGAGTTAGTGATGTACAATTTGTTCAGTGTGACATCAGTAGTAGGTACTGAGTTAGTGATGTACAATTTGTTCAGTGTGACATCAGTAGTAGGTACTGAGTTAGTGATGTACAATTTGTTCAGTGTGACGACATCAGTAGTAGGTACTGAGTTAGTGATGTACAATTTGTTCAGTGTGACATCAGTAGTAGGTACTGAGTTAGTGATGTACAATTTGTTCAGTGTGACATCAGTAGTAGGTACTGAGTTAGTGATGTACAATTTGTTCAGTGTGACATCAGTAGTAGGTACTGAGTTAGTGATGTACAATTTGTTCAGTGTGACATCAGTAGTAGGTACTGAGTTAGTGATGTACAATTTGTTCAGTGTGACATCAGTAGTAGGTACTGAGTTAGTGATGTACAATTTGTTCAGTGTGACATCAGTAGTAGGTACTGAGTTAGTGATGTACAATTTGTTCAGTGTGACATCAGTAGTAGGTACTGAGTTAGTGATGTACAATTTGTTCAGTGTGACATCAGTAGTAGGTACTGAGTTAGTGATGTACAATTTGTTCAGTGTGACATCAGTAGTAGGTACTGAGTTAGTGATGTACAATTTGTTCAGTGTGACATCAGTAGTAGGTACTGAGTTAGTGATGTACAATTTGTTCAGTGTGACATCAGTAGTAGGTATGAGTTAGTGATGTACAATTTGTTCAGTGTGACATCAGTAGTAGGTATTGAGTTAGTGATGTACAATTTGTTCAGTGTGACATCAGTAGTAGGTACTGAGTTAGTGATGTACAATTTGTTCAGTGTGACATCAGTAGTAGGTACTGAGTTAGTGATGTACAATTTGTTCAGTGTGACATCAGTAGTAGGTACTGAGTTAGTGATGTACAATTTGTTCAGTGTGACATCAGTAGTAGGTACTGAGTTAGTGATGTACAATTTGTTCAGTGTGACATCAGTAGTAGGTACTGAGTTAGTGATGTACAATTTGTTCAGTGTGACATCAGTAGTAGGTACTGAGTTAGTGATGTACAATTTGTTCAGTGTGACATCAGTAGTAGGTACTGAGTTAGTGATGTACAATTTGTTCAGTGTGACATCAGTAGTAGGTACTGAGTTAGTGATGTACAATTTGTTCAGTGTGACATCAGTAGTAGGTACTGAGTTAGTGATGTACAATTTGTTTTAGCGTGACATCAGTAGTAGGTACTGAGTTAGTGATGTACAATTTGTTCAGTGTGACATCAGTAGTAGGTACTGAGTTAGTGATGTACAATTTGTTCAGTGTGACATCAGTAGTAGGTACTGAGTTAGTGATGTACAATTTGTTTTAGCGTGACATCAGTAGTAGGTACTGAGTTAGTGATGTACAATTTGTTTTAGCGTGACATCAGTAGTAGGTACTGAGTTAGTGATGTACAATTTGTTCAGTGTGACATCAGTAGTAGGTACTGAGTTAGTGATGTACAATTTGTTCAGTGTGACATCAGTAGTAGGTACTGAGTTAGTGATGTACAATTTGTTCAGTGTGACATCAGTAGTAGGTACTGAGTTAGTGATGTACAATTTGTTCAGTGTGACATCAGTAGTAGGTACTGAGTTAGTGATGTACAATTTGTTCAGTGTGACATCAGTAGTAGGTACTGAGTTAGTGATGTACAATTTGTTCAGTGTGACATCAGTAGTAGGTACTGAGTTAGTGATGTACAATTTGTTCAGTGTGACATCAGTAGTAGGTATGAGTAGTGATGTACAATTTGAGTGTTAGTGTATGATAGTGATGTACAATTTGTTTCAGTGTGACATCAGTAGTAGGTACTGAGTTAGTGATGTACAATTTGTTCAGTGTGACATCAGTAGTAGGTACTGAGTTAGTGATGTACAATTTGTTCAGTGTGACATCAGTAGTAGGTACTGAGTTAGTGATGTACAATTTGTTCAGTGTGACATCAGTAGTAGGTACTGAGTTAGTGATGTACAATTTGTTCAGTGTGACATCAGTAGTAGGTACTGAGTTAGTGATGTACAATTTGTTCAGTGTGACATCAGTAGTAGGTACTGAGTTAGTGATGTACAATTTGTTCAGTGTGACATCAGTAGTAGGTACTGAGTTAGTGATGTACAATTTGTTCAGTGTGACATCAGTAGTAGGTACTGAGTTAGTGATGTACAATTTGTTCAGTGTGACATCAGTAGTAGGTACTGAGTTAGTGATGTACAATTTGTTCAGTGTGACATCAGTAGTAGGTATTGAGTTAGTGATGTACAATTTGTTCAGTGTGACATCAGTAGTAGGTACTGAGTTAGTGATGTACAATTTGTTCAGTGTGACATCAGTAGTAGGTACTGAGTTAGTGATGTACAATTTGTTCAGTGTGACATCAGTAGTAGGTACTGAGTTAGTGATGTACAATTTGTTCAGTGTGACATCAGTAGTAGGTACTGAGTTAGTGATGTACAATTTGTTCAGTGTGACATCAGTAGTAGGTACTGAGTTAGTGATGTACAATTTGTTCAGTGTGACATCAGTAGTAGGTACTGAGTTAGTGATGTACAATTTGTTCAGTGTGACATCAGTAGTAGGTATTGAGTTAGTGATGTACAATTTGTTCAGTGTGACATCAGTAGTAGGTATTGAGTTAGTGATGTACAATTTGTTCAGTGTGTGACATCAGTAGTAGGTACTGAGTTAGTGATGTACAATTTGTTCAGTGTGACATCAGTAGTAGGTACTGAGTTAGTGATGTACAATTTGTTCAGTGTGACATCAGTAGTAGGTACTGAGTTAGTGATGTACAATTTGTTCAGTGTGACATCAGTAGTAGGTATTGAGTTAGTGATGTACAATTTGTTCAATGTGACATCAGTAGTAGGTATTGAGTTAGTGATGTACAATTTGTTCAGTGTGACATCAGTAGTAGGTATTGAGTTAGTGATGTACAATTTGTTCAGTGTGACATCAGTAGTAGGTACTGAGTTAGTGATGTACAATTTGTTCAGTGTGACATCAGTAGTAGGTACTGAGTTAGTGATGTACAATTTGTTCAGTGTGACATCAGTAGTAGG
Source organism: Argopecten irradians (assembly GCF_041381155.1). NCBI lineage: Eukaryota > Metazoa > Mollusca > Bivalvia > Pectinida > Pectinidae > Argopecten > Argopecten irradians. Next base: position 54,564,794 of record NC_091135.1, read on the forward strand.
TACTGAGTTAGTGATGTACAATTTGTTCAGTGTGACATCAGTAGTAGGTACTGAGTTAGTGATGTACAATTTGTTCAGTGTGACATCAGTAGTAGGTACTGAGTTAGTGATGTACAATTTGTTCAGTGTGACATCAGTAGTAGGTACTGAGTTAGTGATGTACAATTTGTTCAGTGTGACATCAGTAGTAGGTACTGAGTTAGTGATGTACAATTTGTTCAGTGTGACATCAGTAGTAGGTACTGAGTTAGTGATGTACAATTTGTTCAGTGTGACATCAGTAGTAGGTACTGAGTTAGTGATGTACAATTTGTTCAGTGTGACATCAGTAGTAGGTACTGAGTTAGTGATGTACAATTTGTTCAGTGTGACATCAGTAGTAGGTACTGAGTTAGTGATGTACAATTTGTTCAGTGTGACATCAGTAGTAGGTACTGAGTTAGTGATGTACAATTTGTTCAGTGTGACATCAGTAGTAGGTATTGAGTTAGTGATGTACAATTTGTTCAGTGTGACATCAGTAGTAGGTACTGAGTTAGTGATGTACAATTTGTTCAGTGTGACATCAGTAGTAGGTACTGAGTTAGTGATGTACAATTTGTTCAGTGTGACATCAGTAGTAGGTACTGAGTTAGTGATGTACAATTTGTTCAGTGTGACATCAGTAGTAGGTACTGAGTTAGTGATGTACAATTTGTTCAGTGTGACATCAGTAGTAGGTACTGAGTTAGTGATGTACAATTTGTTCAGTGTGACATCAGTAGTAGGTACTGAGTTAGTGATGTACAATTTGTTCAGTGTGACATCAGTAGTAGGTACTGAGTTAGTGATGTACAATTTGTTCAGTGTGACATCAGTAGTAGGTACTGAGTTAGTGATGTACAATTTGTTCAGTGTGACATCAGTAGTAGGTACTGAGTTAGTGATGTACAATTTGTTCAGTGTGACATCAGTAGTAGGTACTGAGTTAGTGATGTACAATTTGTTCAGTGTGACATCAGTAGTAGGTACTGAGTTAGTGATGTACAATTTGTTCATTGTGACATCAGTAGTAGGTACTGAGTTAGTGATGTACAATTTGTTCAGTGTGACATCAGTAGTAGGTACTGAGTTAGTGTGTACAATTTGTTCAGTGTGACATCAGTAGTAGGTACTGAGTTAGTGATGTACAATTTGTTCAGTGTGACATCAGTAGTAGGTACTGAGTTAGTGATGTACCAATTTGTTCAGTGTGACATCAGTAGTAGGTACTGAGTTAGTGATGTACAATTTGTTCAGTGTGACATCAGTAGTAGGTACTGAGTTAGTGATGTACAATTTGTTCAGTGTGACATCAGTAGTAGGTACATGTGAGTTAGTGATGTACAATTTGTTCAGTGTGACATCAGTAGTAGGTACTGAGTTAGTGATGTACAATTTGTTCAGTGTGACATCAGTAGTAGGTACTGAGTTAGTGATGTACAATTTGTTCAGTGTGACATCAGTAGTAGGTACTGAGTTAGTGATGTACAATTTGTTCAGTGTGACATCAGTAGTAGGTACTGAGTTAGTGATGTACAATTTGTTCAGTGTGACATCAGTAGTAGGTACTGAGTTAGTGATGTACAATTTGTTCAGTGTGACATCAGTAGTAGGTACTGAGTTAGTGATGTACATTTGTTCAGTGTGACATCAGTAGTAGGTACTGAGTTAGTGATGTACAATTTGTTCAGTGTGACATCAGTAGTAGGTACTGAGTTAGTGATGTACAATTTGTTCAGTGTGACATCAGTAGTAGGTACTGAGTTAGTGATGTACATTTGTTCAGTGTGACATCAGTAGTAGGTACTGAGTTAGTGATGTACAATTTGTTTTAGCGTGACATCAGTAGTAGGTACTGAGTTAGTGATGTACAATTTGTTCAGTGTGACATCAGTAGTAGGTACTGAGTTAGTGATGTACAATTTGTTCAGTGTGACATCAGTAGTAGGTACTGAGTTAGTGATGTACAATTTGTTCAGTGTGACATCAGTAGTAGGTACTGAGTTAGTGATGTACAATTTGTTCAGTGTGACATCAGTAGTAGGTACTGAGTTAGTGATGTACAATTTGTTCAGTGTGACATCAGTAGTAGGTACTGAGTTAGTGATGTACAATTTGTTCAGTGTGACATCAGTAGTAGGTACTGAGTTAGTGATGTACAATTTGTTCAGTGTGACATCAGTAGTAGGTACTGAGTTAGTGATGTACAATTTGTTCAGTGTGACATCAGTAGTAGGTACTGAGTTAGTGATGTACAATTTGTTCAGTGTGACATCAGTAGTAGGTACTGAGTTAGTGATGTACAATTTGTTCAGTGTGACATCAGTAGTAGGTACTGAGTTAGTGATGTACAATTTGTTCAGTGTGACATCAGTAGTAGGTACTGAGTTAGTGATGTACAATTTGTTCAGTGTGACATCAGTAGTAGGTACTGAGTTAGTGATGTACAATTTGTTCAGTGTGACATCAGTAGTAGGTACTGAGTTAGTGATGTACAATTTGTTCAGTGTGACATCAGTAGTAGGTACTGAGTTAGTGATGTACAATTTGTTCAGTGTGACATCAGTAGTAGGTACTGAGTTAGTGATGTACAATTTGTTCAGTGTGACATCAGTAGTAGGTACTGAGTTAGTGATGTACAATTTGTTCAGTGTGACATCAGTAGTAGGTACTGAGTTAGTGATGTACAATTTGTTCAGTGTGACATCAGTAGTAGGTATTGAGTTAGTGATGTACAATTTGTTCAGTGTGACATCAGTAGTAGGTACTGAGTTAGTGATGTACAATTTGTTCAGTGTGACATCAGTAGTAGGTACTGAGTTAGTGATGTACAATTTGTTCAGTGTGACATCAGTAGTAGGTACTGAGTTAGTGATGTACAATTTGTTCAGTGTGACATCATCAGTAGTAGGTATGAGTTAGTGATGTACAATTTGTTCAGTGTGACATCAGTAGTAGGTACTGAGTTAGTGATGTACAATTTGTTCAGTGTGACATCAGTAGTAGGTACTGAGTTAGTGATGTACAATTTGTTCAGTGTGACATCAGTAGTAGGTACTGAGTTAGTGATGTACAATTTGTTCAGTGTGACATCAGTAGTAGGTACTGAGTTAGTGATGTACAATTTGTTCAGTGTGACATCAGTAGTAGGTACTGAGTTAGTGATGTACAATTTGTTCAGTGTGACATCAGTAGTAGGTACTGAGTTAGTGATGTACAATTTGTTCAGTGTGACATCAGTAGTAGGTACTGAGTTAGTGATGTACAATTTGTTCAGTGTGACATCAGTAGTAGGTACTGAGTTAGTGATGTACAATTTGTTCAGTGTGACATCAGTAGTAGGTACTGAGTTAGTGATGTACAATTTGTTCAGTGTGACATCAGTAGTAGGTACTGAGTTAGTGATGTACAATTTGTTCAGTGTGACATCAGTAGTAGGTACTGAGTTAGTGATGTACAATTTGTTCAGTGTGACATCAGTAGTAGGTACTGAGTTAGTGATGTACAATTTGTTCAGTGTGACATCAGTAGTAGGTACTGAGTTAGTGATGTACAATTTGTTCAGTGTGACATCAGTAGTAGGTACTGAGTTAGTGATGTACAATTTGTTCAGTGTGACATCAGTAGTAGGTACTGAGTTAGTGATGTACAATTTGTTCAGTGTGACATCAGTAGTAGGTACTGAGTTAGTGATGTACAATTTGTTCAGTGTGACATCAGTAGTAGGTACTGAGTTAGTGATGTACAATTTGTTCAGTGTGACATCAGTAGTAGGTACTGAGTTAGTGATGTACAATTTGTTCAGTGTGACATCAGTAGTAGGTATTGAGTTAGTGATGTACAATTTGTTCAGTGTGACATCAGTAGTAGGTACTGAGTTAGTGATGTACAATTTGTTCAGTGTGACATCAGTAGTAGGTACTGAGTTAGTGATGTACAATTTGTTCAGTGTGACATCAGTAGTAGGTACTGAGTTAGTGATGTACAATTTGTTCAGTGTGACATCAGTAGTAGGTACTGAGTTAGTGATGTACAATTTGTTCAGTGTGACATCAGTAGTAGGTACTGAGTTAGTGATGTACAATTTGTTCAGTGTGACATCAGTAGTAGGTACTGAGTTAGTGATGTACAATTTGTTCAGTGTGACATCAGTAGTAGGTACTGAGTTAGTGATGTACAATTTGTTCAGTGTGACATCAGTAGTAGGTACTGAGTTAGTGATGTACAATTTGTTCAGTGTGACATCAGTAGTAGGTACTGAGTTAGTGATGTACAATTTGTTCAGTGTGACATCAGTAGTAGGTACTGAGTTAGTGATGTACAATTTGTTCAGTGTGACATCAGTAGTAGGTACTGAGTTAGTGATGTACATTTGTTCAGTGTGACATCAGTAGTAGGTATGAGTTAGTGATGTACAATTTGTTCAGTGTGACATCAGTAGTAGGTACTGAGTTAGTGATGTACAATTTGTTCAGTGTGACATCAGTAGTAGGTACTGAGTTAGTGATGTACAATTTGTTCAGTGTGACATCAGTAGTAGGTACTGAGTTAGTGATGTACAATTTGTTCAGTGTGACATCAGTAGTAGGTACTGAGTTAGTGATGTACAATTTGTTCAGTGTGACATCAGTAGTAGGTGAGTTAGTGATGTATTTGTTCAGTGTGCATCGTATAGTACTGAGTTAGTGATGTACAATTTGTTCAGTGTGACATCAGTAGTAGGTACTGAGTTAGTGATGTACAATTTGTTCAGTGTGACATCAGTAGTAGGTACTGAGTTAGTGATGTACAATTTGTTCAGTGTGACATCAGTAGTAGGTACTGAGTTAGTGATGTACAATTTGTTCAGTGTGACATCAGTAGTAGGTACTGAGTTAGTGATGTACAATTTGTTCAGTGTGACATCAGTAGTAGGTACTGAGTTAGTGATGTACAATTTGTTCAGTGTGACATCAGTAGTAGGTACTGAGTTAGTGATGTACAATTTGTTCAGTGTGACATCAGTAGTAGGTACTGAGTTAGTGATGTACAATTTGTTCAGTGTGACATCAGTAGTAGGTATTGAGTTAGTGATGTACAATTTGTTCAGTGTGACATCAGTAGTAGGTACTGAGTTAGTGATGTACAATTTGTTCAGTGTGACATCAGTAGTAGGTACTGAGTTAGTGATGTACAATTTGTTCAGTGTGACATCAGTATAGGTAGGTACTGAGTTAGTGATGTACAATTTGTTCAGTGTGACATCATATACATCACTAACTCAATACCTACTACTGATTTCACACTGAACAAATTGTACATCACTAACTCAGTACCTACTACTGATGTCACACTGAAACAAATTGTACATCACTAACTCAAGACCTACTACTGATGTCACACTGAACAAATTGTACATACTAACTCAGTACCTACTACTGATTGTCACACTGAACAAATTGTAATGTACATCACTAACTCAGTACCTACTCACTGATGACACACTGAACAAATTATACATCACTAACTCAGTACCTACTACTGATGTCACACTGAACAAATTGTACATCACTAACTCAATCACCTACTACTGATGTCACACTGAACAAATGTTACATCACTAACTCAAGTACCTACTACACGATGTGTCACACTGAACAAATTGTACATCACTAACTCAATACCTACATACTGATGTCACACTGAACAAATTGGTACATCACTAACTCAGAGTACCTACTACCTACTACTGATGTCACACTGAACAAATTATGTACATCACTAACTCAGTACCTACTACTGATGTCTACACTGAACAAATTGTACATCACTCTTAACTCAATACCTACTACTGATGTCACACTCTGAACAAATTGTACATCACTAACTCCAGTAGTACCTTACTACTGATGTCACACTGAACAAATTGTCTGTATATCACTAACTCAGTACCTACTACTGATGTCACACTGAACAAATTGTAACATCACTAACTCAGTACCTACTACTGATTTGTCACACTGAAGCAAATTGTACATCACTAACTCAATACCTACTACTGATGTCACACAAAACAAATTGTACATCACTAACTCAATACCTACTACTGATGTCACACTGAACAAATTGTTTACATCACTAACTCAGTACCTACTACTGATGTCACACTGAACAAATTGGTACATCACTAACTCAGTACCTACTACTGATGTCACACTGAACAAATTGTACATCACAATAACTCAGTACCTACTACTGATGTCACACTGAACAAATTGTACATCACTAACTCAATACCTATTACTGATGTCACACTGAACAAATCGGATACATCACTAACTCCAGTACCTACTACTGATGTCACACTGAACAAATTGTACATAACACTAACTCAGTACCTATTACTGATGTGCACACACTGAACAAATTGTACATCACATAACTCAGTACCTACTACTGATGTCACACTGAACAAATGGGGTACTTCACTAACTCAATACCTACTACTGATGTCACACTGAACAAATTTGTACATCACTAACTCAGGATTACCTATACTGATGTCGACACTGAACAAATTGTACATCACTAACTCAGTACCTACTACTGATGTCACACTGAACAAATTGTACATCACTAACTCAATACCTACTACTGATGTCCACACTGAACAAATTGTACATCACTAACTCAGTACCTACTACTGATGTCACACTGAACAAATTGTTACATTCACTAACTCAGTACCCTGACTTACTGATGTCACACTGAACAAATTGTACATCACTAACTCAGTACCTACTACTGATGTCACACTGAACAAATTGTACATCACTAACTCAGTACCTACTACTGATGTCACACTGAACAAATTGTACATCACTAACTCAATACCTACTACTGATGTCACACTGAACAAATTATACATCACTAACTCAGTACCTACTACTGATGTCACACTGAACAAATTGTACATCACTAACTCAATACCTACTACTGATGTCACACTGAACAAATGGTACATCACTAACTCAGTACCTACTACTGATGTCACACTGAACAAATGGTACATCACTAACTCAGTACCTACTACTGATGTCACACTGAACAAATTGTACATCACTAACTCAGTACCTACTACTGATGTCACACTGAACAAATTGTACATCACTAACTCAGTACCTACTACTGATGTCACACTGAACAAATTGTACATCACTAACTCAGTACCTACTACTGATGTCACACTGAACAAATTGTACATCACTAACTCAGTACCTACTACTGATGTCACACTGAACAAATTGTACATCACTAACTCAGTACCTACTACTGATGTCACACTGAACAAATTGTACATCACTAACTCAGTACCTACTACTGATGTCACACTGAACAAATTGTACATCACTAACTCAGTACCTACTACTGATGTCACACTGAACAAATTGTACATCACTAACTCAGTACCTACTACTGATGTCACACTGAACAAATTGTACATCACTAACTCAGTACCTACTACTGATGTCACACTGAACAAATTGTACATCACTAACTCAGTACCTACTACTGATGTCACACTGAACAAATTGTACATCACTACTCAGTACCTACTACTGATGTCACACTGAACAAATTGATACCTGTACATCACTAATCTAACTCAGTACTACTACTGATGTCACACTGAACAAATTGTACATCACTAACTCAGTACCTATTACTGATGTCACACTGAACAAATTGTACATCACTAACTCAATACCTACTACTGATGTCACACTGAACAAATTGTACATCACTAACTCAGTACCTACTACTGATGTGTCACACTGAACAAATTGTACATCACTAACTCAATACCTACTACTGATGTCACACTGAACAAATTGTACATCACTAACTCAATACCTACTACTGATGTCACACTGAACAAATTGTACATCTTCACTAACTCAGTACTACTACTGACTGATGTCCACACTGAACAAATTGTACATCACTAACCTCAGTACTACTACTGATGTCACACTGAACAAATTTGTACATCACTAAATCACAGTACCTACTACTGATGTCACACTGAACAAATTGTACATCACTAACTCAGTACCTACTACTGATGTCACACTGAACAAATTGTACATCACACTAACTCAGTACCCTACTACTGATGTCACACTGAACAAATTGGTACATCACTAACTCAGTACCTACTACTGATGTCACACTGAACAAATTGTACATCACTAACTCAGTACCTACTACTGATGTCACACTGAACAAATTGTACATCACTAACTCATACCTACTACTGATGTCACACTGAACAAATTGTACATCACTAACTCAGTACCTACTACTGATGTCACACTGAACAAATTGTACATCACTAACTCAGTACCTACTACTGATGTCACACTGAACAAATTGTACATCACTAACTCAGTACCTACTACTGATGTCACACTGAACAAAATTGTACATCACTAACTCAGTACCTACTACTGATGTCACACTGAACAAATTGTGTACATCACTAACTCAATACCTACTACTGATGTCACACTGAACAAATTGTACATCACTAACTCAGTACCTACTACTGATGTCACACTGAACAAATTGGTACATCACTAACTCAGTACCTACTACTGATGTCACACTGAACAAATTGTACATCACTAACTCAGTACCTACTACTGATGTCACACTGAACAAATTGTACATCACTAACTCAGTACCTACTACTGATGTCACACTGAACAAATTGTACATCACTAACTCAGTACCTACTACTGATGTCACACATGAACAAATTGTACATCACTAACTCAGTACCTACTACTGATGTCACACTGAACAAATTGTACATCACTAACTCAATACCTACTACTGATGTCACACTGAACAAATTGTACATCACTAACTCAGTACCTACTACTGATGTCACACTGAACAAATTGTACATCACTAACTCAGTACCTACTACTGATGTCACACTGAACAAATTGTACATCACTAACTCAGTACCTACTACTGATGTCACACTGAACAAATTGTACATCACTAACTCAGTACCTACTACTGATGTCACACTGAACAAATTGTACATCACTAACTCAGTACCTACTACTGATGTCACACTGAACAAATGGTACATCACTAACTCAGTACCTACTACTGATGTCACACTGAACAAATTGTACATCACTAACTCAGTACCTACTACTGATGTCACACTGAACAAATTGTACATCACTAACTCAGTACCTACTACTGATGTCACACTGAACAAATTGTACATCACTAACTCAGTACCTACTACTGATGTCACACTGAACAAATTGTACATCACTAACTCAGTACCTACTACTGATGTCACACTGAACAAATTGTACATCACTAACTCAGTACCTACTACTGATTGTCACACTGAACAAATTGTACATCACTAACTCAGTACCTTACTACTGATGTCACACTGAACAAATTGTACATCACTAACTCAGTACCTACTACTGATGTCACACTGAACAAATTGTACATCACTAACTCTAGTACCTACTACTGATGTCACACTGAACAAATTGTACATCACTAACTCAGTACCTAACTACTGATGTCACACTGAACAAATTGTACATCACTAACTCAGTACCTACTACTGATGTCACACTGAACAAATGGTACATCACTAACTCAGTACCTACTACTGATGTCACACTGAACAAATTGTACATCACTAACTCAGTACCTACTACTGATGTCACACTGAACAAATTGTACATCACTAACTCAGTACCTACTACTGATGTCACACTGAACAAATTGTACATCACTAACTCAGTACCTACTACTGATGTCACACTGAACAAAATGTACATCACTAACTCAGTACCTACTACTGATGTCACACTGAACAAATTGTACATCACTAACTCAGTACCTACTACTGATGTCACACTGAACAAATTGTACATCACTAACTCAGTACCTACTACTGATGTCACACTGAACAAATTGTACATCCACTAACTCAGTACCTACTACTGATGTCACACTGAACAAATTGTACATCACTAACTCAGTACCTACTACTGATGTCACACTGAACAAATTGTACATCACTAACTCAGTACCTACTACTGATGTCACACTGAACAAATTGTACATCACTAACTCAGTACCTACTACTGATGTCACACTGAACAAATTGTACATCACTAACTCAGTCCCTACTACTGATGTCACACTGAACAAATTGTACATCACAAACTCAGTACCTACTTCTGATGTCACACTGAACAAATTGTACATCACTAACTCATACCTACTACTGATGTCACACTGAACAAATTGTACATCACTAACTCAGTACCTACTACTGATGTCACACTGAACAAAATTGTACATCACTACTCAGTACCTACTACTGATGTCACACTGAACAAATTGTACATCACTAACTCAGTACCTACTACTGATGTCACACTGAACAAATTGTACATCACTAACTCAGTACCTACTACTGATGTCACACTGAACAAATTGTACATCACTAACTCAATACCCTACTACTGATGTCACACTGAAACAAATTGGTACATCACTAACTCAGTACCTACTACTGTGTCACACTGAACAAATTGTACATCACTAACTCAGTAACACTACTACTGATGTCACACTGAACAAATTGTACATCACTAACTCAGTACCTACTACTGATGTCACACTGAACAAATTGTACATCACTACTCAGTACCTACTACTGATGTCACACTGAACAAATTGTACATCACTAACTCAGTACCTACTACTGATGTCACACTGAACAAATTGTACATCACTAACTCAGTACCTACTACTGATGTCACACTGAAACAAATTGTACATCACTAACTCAGTACCTACTACTGATGTCACACTGAACAAATTGTACATCACTAACTCAGTACCTACTACTGATGTCACACTGAACAAATTGTACATCACTAACTCAGTACCTACTACTGATGTCACACTGAACAAATTGTACATCACTAACTCAGTACCTACTACTGATGTCACACTGAACAAATTGTACATCACTAACTCAGTACCTACTACTGATGTCACACTGAACAAATTGTACATCACTAAACTCAGTACCTACTACTGATGTCACACTGAACAAATTGTACATCACTAACTCACTACTACTGATGTCACACTGAACAAAGTACCTATTACTGATGTCACACTGAAAACAATTGTACACACTAACTCAGTACCTACTACTGATGTCACACTGAACAAATGTACATCACTAACTCAGTACCTACTGATGTCACACTGAACAAATTGTAAATCACTAACTCAGTAACTATACTGATGTCACACTGAAACTAAATATGTACATCACTACTCAATACCTACTCTGATGTCACACTGAACAAATTGTACATCACTAACTCAGTACCTATTATGGTGTCACACGGAACAAATTGTACATCACTAACTCAGTACCTACTACTGATGTCAACACTGAACAAATTGTACATCACTAAAACTCAGTACCTACTACTGATGTCACACTACATCACTAACTCAGTACCTACTACTGATGTCACACTGAACAAATTGTACATCACTAACTCAGTACCTACTACTGATGTCACACTGAACAAATGGTACATCACTAACTCAGTACCCACTACTGATGTCACACTGAACAAATTATACATCACTAACTCAGTACCTATTACTGGTGTCACACTGAACAAATTGTACATCACTAACTCAGTACCAACTACTGATGTCACACTGAACAAATTATACATCACTAACTCAGTACCTATTACTGGTGTCACACTGAACAAATTGTACATCACTAACTCAATACCTACTACTGATGTCACACTGAACAAATGGTACATCACTAACTCAGTACCTATTACTGGTGTCACACTGAACAAATTGTACATCACTAACTCAGTACCTACTACTGATGTCACACTGAACAAATGGTACATCACTAACTCAGTACCTACTACTGATGTCACACTGAACAAATGGTACATCACTAACTCAGTACTTATTACTGGTGTCACACTGAACAAATGGTACATCACTAACTCAGTACCTATTACTGATGTCACGCTGAACAAATTATACATCACTAACTCAGTACCTACTACTGATGTCACACTGAACAAATTGTACATCACTAACTCAGTACCTACTACTGATGTCACACTGAACAAATTGTACATCACTAACTCAGTACCTACTACTGATGTCACACTGAACAAATTGTACATCACTAACTCAGTACCTACTACTGATGTCATACTGAACAAATTGTACAACACTAACTCAGTACCTACCACTGATGTCACACTGAACAAATTGTACATCACTAACTCAGTACCTACTACTGATGTCACACTGAACAAATTGTACATCACTAACTCAGTACCTACTACTGATGTCACACTGAACAAATTGTACATCACTAACTCAATACCTACTACTGATGTCACACTGAACAAATTGTACATCACTACAACTCAGTACCTACTACTGATGTCACACTGAACAAATTGTACATCACTAACTCAGTACCTACTACTGATGTCACACTGAACAAATTGTACATCACTAACTCAGTACCTACTACTGATGTCACACTGAACAAATTGTACATCACTAACTCAGTACCTACTACTGATGTCACACTGAACAAATTGTACATCACTAACTCAGTACCTGCTACTGATGTCACACTGAACAAATTATACATCACTAACTCAATACCTACTACTGATGTCACACTGAACAAATTGTACATCACTAACTCAGTACCTACTACTGATGTCACACTGAACAAATTGTACATCACTAACTCAATACCTACTACTGATGTCACACTGAACAAATTGTACATCACTAACTCAATACCTACTACTGATGTCACACTGAACAAATGGTACATCACTAACTCAGTACCTACTACTGATGTCACACTGAACAAATTATACCTCACTAATTTAATACCTACACAGCATTCCAGAGACAGCGGGAAGTCCTGATCAGGGAGAGGCCAGCACTGGTCCAGGACACCAAGATCCTATAAAGGTGAAAGGTTATCATCATTGCAACTTCATTATTATCATATAAACAACAATTTAACCAGTATATGGCTGCAGAAATTGGTTTGGCATAGTGGTTAGGGTGTCTGACATCCTGAATCAAGTCATTGTGAAGTGGGTTCCCCCATCCCCATAGCTGTGTTATGGTAGTACGAAGTGGGTCCCACACCCCCATATCTGTGTTATGGTAGTAAATACATAGTGGGTGAATTATGTTATTAATTAACCAGTATTCCACCATATTACAGCTATGCCTCTTTAGCCATAAACTAATAAAGGAGTTAATCTAAATGCTGAAGATTTATTGTGCTACTCAATATCCTGACATCAATTTAATATTTACCCAATTATGATGTGTTGTTCTAGAAGCTGCAGACTTCATGGCGCTCCAAAGTTCAGAGGCAAAGGCTGGGGCCATGGGTGACAGCATGACAATTAGGTCTGCTAGAGCTAACTCAGCCTGATGACTGTGGGCAAGTACATCCATTGGTAACTTCTGTCCAAACATTCAAACATCAGGGTGATCATACACACTCAACAATATGGAAAGATGGAAGGACAAAATTAAAGATGGGCAGATCGAAGGACAAACAGATCAACAGATGGATGAAAAGATGGATGTATGGAAGGACTGCAAATGGGAAGATAGATGGAAAGACAGATTGACAGATGGAGGGGGCAGATGAATGTATAGAAGGAATGTAGATTGGAAGATGGATGGAAAAATAGATTGACAGATGGAAGAACAAACAGATTGAGAGACAGACAGAAGAAAAAATGGATGAATAGACAGATCAACAGATGGATGGAAAGACAAATAAGAGGATGTGTAAATGGATGAATAGATGGATAAGTTTTGGTTCCGTTTTATTTTGCCTAACATCCTATCGACAGCTAAGGTAATACATAATGGCAAAGATATGCCCATCAATAGCTAGGATCATAGGTAAAGGCAAAGACAGTCAGACAGTCTCCTAAACAGATATATGCAAGAGCTGCAATATATTTGTATTTTGTCCTCTTTTACAAGGGGAGCTCTTTCTATATTGCTATCTCACTGCGACACATTGCAATAGCACATTATGTTTGGGTCTACATCAACTATGAACCACTTTTTTAGTCTATTCAATACATGTCTTAATACATGACTGATTTCCTGTTTTCATGCCAAGTGACATTTTCATGGCGTTTTATTTTCTTGATTTGAGGCAACTTATTTTCGCAAATTCTGACCACTCGCGAAATACACTAAAATATACTGGACAGTAAAATCAGTTGGTTTACAGTATTATGCAGTTTCCTATATTTGTGGAGGTTTAATTTTGTGATTCATTTATTCCTATAATTCCTTAAACTATAATTATGCGAATTTCAGTCTAACTGCGAAAATAAACGATCTATGAACCGCTATACAATAGCAATCCAGTCAACCTTAATTTGCATATGGATGAAAGAATCCTGCTGTTATCACTTGAGACAGGTGTATAGCTATTTGAGTATAGCTAACAGATGTGTAATACATAGATGATACAATAGTTACTAACTACAGTGGAACTCGCTTAATACAAACTGGAAGGGTCTGAGATAAAACTTCGAGTTATCCGAGTGTTCAAATTAAGCGAGTTTTCATGTCTACTGACTATCCCTTTATTTGGTATATATAGACAAGTTCCATGTCATAAAACGATGTCAAAATCGCCTATGATAATTGCAAAATTATAACAAGAAAACCTAGATATATATTTTGAAAATGCCGTTATACAGCAGATTTATGAAAAAGAAATTGACATTTTCAGGGATCTCGTTGTCCAAAAAAATCTCATTTCAAGTTATAAGAACATTTCATGTATGATTTTTGTCCTTCGGACCAAAAATTTACTTTGTATTATCCGAGTTCTTCCAGTTTTTCTGAATTCAAATTATCCGAGTTGTTGAAAAAAAGATAAAGAGGGAATTCGGCCGGGACCGTCAAAGTACTTCCTATTAGGCCAGGTTGTCGAATTATCCGAGTTCGTATCAACCAAGTTCAACTGTATGTATGGTATGATTGTGAGAGCACAATAGCGTATGACCTGTTAAAAAACATACCTTAAAATTCTTCAAATGAGAATGGAGCCTTGATATGGCACTATTAATCAAAAACTTCTTGCTAAGCTGTTCTGTTACCTATTAAAAATAATGAAAACAAGCTTTACAGAATACATTTATACCATACACAAAGTGTAAGGAAAACATTTAGTTCAGTTGTTGACTTTAGTCTTATTGTAAAGTTAGGCTTGCCTGATATCAAATCATAGCTCTTTAATATAGCTTTGCTTAAAAATAATGAAATTTTTTAGGTTAATAATATTTCACAAATATCCGTTCCTCATATACCTTGTACTAAATGGCATTCACACCTGTCTATAAAGACCACCCTAAGGACCCTATTGTTTTATCCCAATGCTGTTTTACTTTCAGAAATCATGGTATGTATTACTAACCTTGACAAGGCATTCATTATGAAATTGATATATATGATCTTCGTATTCCTTGAGTTTTTCCTCGTCACACTGGAGAGGAATGTGATCCGTTCTGCCCTGTATAAAGCTGTTCACTGTATCCCACACACGTCTCTGCCAGGATATCACACCAGAGAATACTGAAAATAACTTAGATGATCAATGACTAAAAACATTACAACTTTGATCATACAATGAATGAACACTAAAACCTCTTTTTCAACAACAACTTGATCAAACATAAGCCATTTTACCTCAATCTATCAACATTCTCTCACATAGGATTTACTTCTGTGATTTTTTACAATCCTAGTATCTGTTTGAATTGATATCTACATGACCTATATTAATTGAAACTCCAATTAAAATTTTTTAAATCCACGAAAATTAATTTTACTGAACTTAAATGGAAATCGGGAAATTCAGAAGCACATGCAGCCGTGAAAGAAAGTAGGTTTACGTTATTATGGCTTGTACCTCTATACAAAATCTGGTGTCGTTTGAGAGGGTAAAGGCCTGACATCAGGTAAACAGAATACAGCTCACGTAGTGATGTCGTTGTTCCAAATAAAGTGTTCATGATTTTATATAAATGTAAGAGTGAGAGTGGCTGTGTGTTGCCATAGTGGTTTAGTTTGAACCAGGTTTTAAGCATCTCTTAAACAAAATGTGGATTTCTTTTGAATAAAATCATAAGGAACTCCTAGTCACTCATATTGTGAAATAATTTTTTGATAAAAGATTAAATGAAAACAAGGACATAGTCATTCAGATCCCCCGCCAATGGAGATATCAAAGCTGAAGTAAGTTTGATTGTGGAGACTTATGTGTATGAAAAAAACCAGGAAAAAGGAAGTTGAGCTAAAGAAAGATGGTGTATAATTCAAGTAGAGCGGGGCTGCAATTGTTGAATCAGGTATACAGCCTTGACATTTATATTAGACTATATACACAAAGATGGGTGGAGTTTTGCAAAGTAACATTTACCATTTACCATGATATTTTCAGCAATGTTTCCATGGTAACGGAAAAAGTGCAAAAAATGAAAACCTAAAAATAGCAAAAGGTACAACTAGACCATAAAAAGAATGTGTCTATGAAGTTTCGTGGAAATATCTCTGCTGGTTTTAGAGTTATGCTCCGGAAATGAACCTGCTACAAAAATATGATTTTTTCAGTAATGTTTCTATGGTTACAGAAAAAAGCACGAAAAGTGAAAACCTAAAAATAGCAAAAAGCACTACTAGACCATAAGAACAATGTGTCTATGAAGTTTCATGGAAATATCTCTGCTGGTTTTAGAGTTGTGCTCCGGAAACGATTCTTGCACAAAAATCTGCCATTTTCAGCAATGTTTCCATGGTTACAGAAAAAAGTACAAAAAGTGAAAACCTTAAAATAGCAAAAGGCACTACTAGACCATAAGACCAATGTGTCTATGAAGTTTCGTGGAAATATCTCTTCTGGTTTTAGAGTTATGCTCCGGAAACGAACCTGGTACAAAATATGATATTTTCAGCAATGTTTCCATGGTTACGGAAAAAATGCAGACAATGAAAACCTAAAAATAGCAAAAGGCACTACTAGACCATAAGACCAATGTGTGTATGAAGTTTCGTGGAAATATTTCTACTGGTTTTAGAGTTATGCTCCGGAAACCATTCGTACGGACGGACGGACGGACAGACGGACGGACGGAACCCATTTGTATATCCCCCGCCAACTTCGTTGGGCGGGGGATAATAAGGCAACTATACTAACAGCAATCAATCTGCATTTTGCTGTGACAAAAAATTTGAAAGAAAAAATAAAATAAACGCAATAAATTCATATTGAAAGATGTAAACTCTGCAGTTTATCTTTTCTGTCAGGTTTCTCAGGTATAAGTTATTGCACAAGTTCTAGAAAACCTTCAACTCAAAATTGATGTTATCAGGGTTCTCACTAAGTTTTTTAATAGATGGTTGAAAATTGATAATAGGTGGTTGGGGTCCACATGCCCTAGTGGTGACCAATATTTATTTCTGACAAAAATAGCCGGTTGTAAACAAGGAAATAGACGTCTGTTTTTGCTGGCAATTCCGGCTTTTAACGAGAACCCTGGATGTTATTAAGAAACTTTTTCGGGCCAAAGACTGACTCACCTTCATATGTCCACTTGCGGTCAGACTTCGGGGCTACGTTAGACAATATGCACAGACGAGTGGTGTCCACTCCATATTTTTCAATTATCTCCTAAAAAGAATATTTTTCATAGAAATGTTTTAAGAATTTATTTAAGCCTGTATTAAACTACAAAGCAAACCAATGTAAAATGCCTTTTTCCGATTTTTCATGTTTTGTACACAATTCAAGCCTCATCAGAATATAAGCTACACCCGGTACAGACTGTATTTTGGTAGTAATAAAAATATTTTAAACTTCCTGTGACCAGGTCACACTAAACTTTTTATAAATTGTCTTACCTGGGGGTCATCCCCATTGATTATTAAGATTTAGTCTTATTTCCCTATTGTCTTACCTGTGGGTCCACCCCATTGTATTAAGATTTGCTCTTTTTTTCCCTATTGTCTTTCCTGTGGATCCACCCTATTGTATTAGATTTACTCATATTTCCTTATTATCTTACCTGTGGATCCACTCCATTGTATTTAGATATACTCATCTTTTCCCTATTGTCTTTCCTGTGGATCCACCCCATTGTATTTAGATTTACTCATATTTCCCTATTGTCTTACCTGTGGGTCCACTCCATTGTATTTAGTTATACTCATCTTTTCCCTATTGTCTTACCTGTGGATCCACTCCATTGTATTTAGATTTACTCATATTTCCCTATTGTCTTACCTGTGGGTCCACTCCATTGTATTTAGTTATACTCATCTTTTCCCTATTGTCTTACCTGTGGATCCACTCCATTGTATTTAGTTATACTCATCTTTTCCCTTTTGTCTTACCTGTGGATCCACTCCATTGTATTTAGATTTACTAATATTTCCCTATTGTCTTACCTGTGGGTCCACTCCATTGTATTTAGTTATACTCATCTTTTCCCTATTGTCTTACCTGTGGATCCACCCCATTGTATTTAGATTTACTCATCTTTTCCCTATTGTCTTACCTGTGGATCCACCCCATTGTATTTAGATTTACTAAATATTTCCCTATTGTCTTACCTGTGGTCCACTCCATTGTATTTAGATTATACTCATCTTTTCCCTATTGTCTTACCTGTGGATCCACCCCATTGTATTTAGATTTACTCATATTTCCCTATTGTCTTACCTGTGGATCCATTCCATTGTATTTAGTAATATATTTACTCATTTTTTCCCTATTGTTTTACCTGTGGATCCACCCCATTGTATTTAGATTTACTCATATTTCCTTATTATCTTACCTGTGGATCCACTCCATTGTATTTAGATTTACTCATCTTTTCCCTATTGTCTTACCTGTGGATCCACCCCATTGTATTTAGATTTACTCTTTTTTTCCCTATTGTCTTTCCTGTGGATCCACCCCATTGTATTTAGATTTACTCATATTTCCCTATTATCTTACCTGTGGATCCACTCCATTGTATTTAGATATACTCATCTTTTCCCTATTGTCTTTCCTGTGGATCCACCCCATTGTATTTAGATTTACTCATATTTCCCTATTGTCTTACCTGTGGATCCACCCCATTGTATTTAGATTTACTCATATTTCCTATTGTCTTACCTGTGGATCCACCCCACCCCATTGTATTTAGATTTACTCATATTTCCCTATTGTCTTACCTGTGGATCCACTCCATTGTATTTAGATTTACTCATATTTCCCTATTGTCTTACCTGTGGATCCACTCCATTGTATTTAGATTTACTCATATTTCCCTATTGTCTTACCTGTGGATCCACTCCATTGTATTTAGATTTACTCATATTTCCCTATTGTCTTACCTGTGGATCCACTCCATTGTATTTAGATATACTCATCTTTTCCCTATTGTCTTACCTGTGGATCCACCCCATTGTATTTAGATTTACTCATATTTCCCTATTTTCTTACCTGTGGATCCACCCATTGTATTTAGATACACTCATCTTTTCCCTATTGTTTACCTGTGGATCCACTCCATTGTATTTAGATCATCACTTTTCATTGTACTCATATATTTCCTATTATCTTACCTGTGTCCACACATTGTTATTTTAAATTACTCTATTTCCCTATTGATTTACTGGATCCATTTAGTATTTCATATTTTCCATTTAAAAAACATTGTATTTGTATTTATTTATATTTACTCATATTTACCTATTATCTTACCATTGTGGATCCACCCCATTGCATTTTTTAGGGTATTTACTCAAATTTCCCTATTATCTTACCTGTGAATCCATCACATTGTATTAGATTTAGATTTTCATATTTCCCTATTGTCTTACCTGTGGATCCACTCCATTGTATTTACTTATTTACCTATATTTCCCCATTGTATTTATTTACTGTGAATCCACCCCATTGTATTTAGATTTATCCATATTTTCCATAATATCTTAACCTTGTGGATCCCACCCCATATATATTTAGATTTACTCATATTTTCCTATTGTCTTACCTTGTGGGTCCACCCCATTGTATTTAGATTTACTTATGTTTCCTATTGTCTCTTACCTGTGGGGCTATCCTCCTTATGGATTAAATTCTCTTTCTGGGTGGTTCTATCGAAGGATAAAGTTGAGTAGGGTAACGATATTAGGAATGGACCGCGAAGCGGTCCATGAAACAAATATCCATACCCTACTCAACTTTATCCTTCGATAGAACCACCAGAGAGAGACTTTAATCCTTATATTTACAGTCTGAACTATTATTTTCGTAGCTCAAAATTAACACTTTATAGTGTTTATGGCATTTATAAGACTAAGATTGGATTATATCGTTTGGTTCCGACGGGCATTTGGAACAGCCACTCAAAGTGGCGGAAATTGCCGCCAATTTATCAATGAACATACAAATAAAATGAGTTCCGTCTGATGAAGCATATATCTGGTGTTTTCCCGGTATGAAACTATAAATCGTTATATTTATCTGTTGTAAAAAACACCATGGTGCAAAGCAGTTTGGTTTTAATCTTTTGCTTCATATTATTACACACGCTTACACAATTCATAACGTGGCAGGATATTTAACGTACAGTGGAACTCGGTTAATACGAACTCGAAGGGACCGAGATAAAACTTCGATTTATCCGAGTGTTCGAATTAAGCGAGTTATCATGTCTAATGACGATCTTTTTTCTTGGTATATATATACCGGTTCCATGTTGTAAAATTATGTGAACAAGAGAGATGTCAAAATCGCCAATTGTAGTTGCAAAATTATAACAATAAAACCGAGATATATATTTTGAAATGCTGTTCTGGTAGCAAACCAGAGAAGAACAGCCTGGCCACGGTCTATATTTTTATTAAGTGTGGAGCCCCTGTTTTGAGCCATGCATAAACAAATAAAAATCAAATATATTCTGAAATTGGTACATCCAATATGGAGGGTTTGATATAAGTTTCATTTTTTTTCAAAAATAAACATAACAAAAATGGGTTAGAGATTACAATTCTGGGCTCCTCCGGAAGTGCGTCTTGACCGGAAATGCTAGCTTTACTTGAAGGAAAATCCATGGCGCGGGTTTAGGCAACAATTTTGATAAATCCACCTAATCGACCTATGAAATAAATTAGCTTATTTTGCCATTGTGATAGAAGTGCTCAATTTAAGGTAGGTCTTAAGAAAAAAATTGAGTACAATTTTCTGCAATTTTGGGCTAAAAATCATGATATTTTGCAATTTTTCAGGTATTTTTTTGTTGTAACCATGGTATTCACATGCATGAATAAGCGCAGAATATGGCCAAATCTGTATCAAAATATCAAATTGTAATTGCAAAAGTTGTGCTGATTAATTATATATATACTTTTGTACAGGTATTTTTTTACAGTTAAATGACTATATCTATATTTCTAAGGCATGCGCCTTAATTTCATAGATTGTCCAAATCTACTGTTTTCTGCTACCTCTACAGCAGATTTATGGGCATTTTCGGCGAACTTGTTGTCCAAAACATCTCATTTCGAGTTATAAGAACATTTTATGTATGATTTTTGTAATTCGGACCCAAAATGTACTTCGTATTATCCGAGTTCTTCGAGTTTTCCGAATTTGAATTATCCGAGTTCTTTAAGGATGTATTCTTCTGTGGTTTCAGTCCCGTTGAAGTCTCGTTTCGACATAGATCAAAAACGTTATGAGATTTTCAAATACGATTTATCAATATATGTAGCATGTGGTTTGTAGCAAATTTTGTGAAAAAATTACATTTCTAATTTTAGTAGATTTTTTTACACAGCGATTTTAAGAAATGGCCCATTTTGCGGCCATTTTGAAATTGTGTCTTTTTTGGCTTTGAGTAGAGCCACCGTTTTCCGATTTTTTACTTAAATTGTTTTTACTAAAATCATCACCGCGTCAACATTTTCAGCTGTATCGAGTTAATTTTTGCTGTAAATCTTCACTGGGTTCATGTTAATTAAAATATTGAACATTAATGTGTGAAATGATACACTTTTGTCACTTTATTTCTACATTTAATGGTAATTTGAGCACTTTTATTTTTTAGTCAAAAATATTGAAAAATAACAAATATTTAAATGGGGCAAAAAAGTAAGCACACGGACCCCCCATTTTTCTGCCTGATTTAGAAAGAATAACCCTTTCCCTATTGATATGCAAACTATTGAGAAAAGTTTAATACAAGAACTTTTTCCATAAAGGGTTAAATTTGACAAAAATGGCTGAAAATGGTGTATTTTGGAGCTCAAAATTAAGGGGTAGGGGTAGCATATGTTGTTATTTTGAGAAAAAATATGACTCTTATTAATCATAACTGGTATATTTTCAATGAAGACTACTTGAAAATAAATTCTACAAACATCCATCCATATCAAACACCTCATTAGGGAATTATGGCTTTAAATTCTAGTGTATGTGGTCAAAACGGCTAAATTCCAATAAAATCCACTATTTTGTCATTTTGGTATCTTTGAGTGACAATAGCTCAAAAACGAGCACACAGACATATGTTTTTTCTTCCATTTTCTTTCATGGTATGAACTCCTGTTTCCAAAAATCTATATGAGAAAAAAAGTTTAATACAAGAAAATTTTGACTTCTCAGAGGAGTACATCCTTAAACAAAGATAAAGAGGGAATTCGGCCGGGACCGGCAAAGTACTTCATATTAAGCCGGGTTGTCGAATTATCCGAGTTCGTATCAACCAAGTTCCACTGTAGTTGTGACGCGGCGTCCGATTCAAACCGCCTGTGTCAAGGAGGTGTGACAAACAGACAGTTTCTTCGATTTTGTGATCACTTGAGTTCTACTTAATCAGTTCACGTTTGAAATTACTTGAATACATGGATGTTTACATAGTATCATGACATTATTTCCGGATTTTGGAGATTTTCAAATGTATCGGAACGTCGTTTCGAGGAACATGTACAAACACAGGTAGGCCCACTACTATAAACGTTTACCGCTCTCTAAATGTTAGCTTATATTTATATTGTTGTTTCAAACACTTCAATAAATATTAGAGATATCTATTACAAGTATTGTAAATTGATATTTCGAAACACCCAAACGTACATTGTGTAGGTATAAGTAAGGAGGGCCTACTATCGCCGATTCACAGTAGATAACGTACAGGACTTGTCTGTCCCGCGAGGTGAACAAAAATGCATTGTCGTGCTTGGTCGTTTTGGTTAAACTTATCCATCTAAAGACTGATGTTGTCCTGATATATCTTATCCATTTGCGTACAACCAAAGATGTTAAAAATACAAATATGATGTAGATCTACATGTTGTAGCGAACAGCACAGACTCACCGACACACACTCACAGACACACAACATGTAAACATTGCGACGTCATCGGAATGTGCAAAACTGTACATTGTACAACATTGTTTATTTATCATACCCACGGAAGCATTGCTAAAAGAGGTACGGTAGTAACATAAACAATGTAACTTTTCTACATTTGTATTTACACACGTACATGTATATGTGTTGAAACCTATTTTGATACCTACATGTTCATCGAACGTACGTTCGGTACTGAAAACACCAAAGGTTTCTGATTTTGACCATCATAAATTCATCCGCGTGGCTCCAAATTGCGCGTGACATACTCAATCTATCGAGAAATAAAGTTGAGTAGCCTTTGGTAGAAATCAACGGGGTTTATACTATCAATTCACCACTGACTGTAAATATTTGTATTTATATTTACTCATATTTCCCTATTGTCTTACCTGTGGATTCACTCCATTGTATTTAGATTTTCTCATATTTCCCTATTGTCTTACCTGTGGGTCCAAACCATTGCATTTAGATTTATTTATATTTCCATATAGTTATTTGGGGGTATGATCTATGTTAGATGTAAGTAGTAGGTCGGTTGGATATAGGGTTATTTGGGTTATATAGTATAGTTAGATTGTAAGTAGTCACAGCGGTAAAACAAATTGGATATAAGGGGTTATTTGGGGTATGATAGTTAGATGGTAAGTACACTAGTAGTGGGATCAGAACATAGAGGTTATTTGTTTATGATAGTTAGATGTAAGTTAGTATGTGGATATATGTTATGGGGTATGATATTTAGATGGTAAGTAGTAGGTGGGATATATGTTATTTGGGGTATGATAGTAATATTAGATGGTAAGTAGTAAGGTGGGATATAGGTTATTTGGGGGTATGATAGTTAGATGTAAGTAGTATGTGGGATATAGTTATTTGGGGTATGATAGTTATATTGGTAAGTAGTAGGTGGATATAGTTATTTGGGATATGATAGTTAATGGTAAGTAGTAGGTGGGATACTACTAGGTTATTTGGGTATGATAGTTAGATGATGTAAGTAATAGGGTATGTTGGATATAGGGGGTTATTTGGGGGTATGATAGTTAGAATTGTAAAGTATCAGTACTATATAGGTTATGTTGGGTATGATAGGTTATTTAATAAAAAATTGGAACAGATATTAACTTGTGACTAGTTAGATGGTAAATATTAGGTGGTATAATCGGTTATACCTTTATGATAGTCAGACTAATGAAACAAAGTAGTACATGGATATCAGGTTATTTGGTTTATGAAGTTAATGGTTCAGTAGTAGGTACCTAGGGATATAGGTTATTTCAGGGTATTATAGATAGTTAGATGGTAAGTCACTAACTAGGTGGGATATAGGGTTACACTGGGTACTAACTAGTATACTAGTTATATGTAAATAGTACATCACTAACTCAGTACCCTATTACTGGTACACACTGAAGATTAGGTAACAGTCACTAACTTTACTACTAATTTGGTATGATAGTTACTCAGTAAGTAGTACTGTAGTCACACTGAACAAATTGTTATCATGATACTTAGTACCTATTAACTAGTCAGGTGGATACTGAACAAATTGTTATTTGGGTATGACTCAGTACCTAGATGTAACTGATGTCATTAGTGGTGGATACAAATTTATTTGGGGTCATCATACTCAGTACTATCTACTGATTACATTGAACAAATTGTACATCACTAAAAGTTACTACTGACTGGATGGTCACACTGACTTTCAAATTGTATGATAGTCACTATGGTACTGAACAAGTGTACAATCACTTGGATCAATGTTACCTTGTGTTATGATAGTACCTACACTGACTGTACAAATTAGTACATCACTAACTCAGTACCATACTATTGGTCACACTGACATCATGTACATCACTAACTCAGTACCTACAAGGTATCACAGTTTAGAACAGATTGTACATCACTAACTCAGTACCTACTACTAGATGTCACACACTGAACAAATGTATAATATCACTAACTCAGTACCTAACTACTGATGTACACTATTGTACATCACTAACATCAGTACCTACTACTGGTACACTGAACAAATTGTACATCACTAACTGTAGTTGGTACTACTGATGTCATACTGATTAGTGATGTACCAATTTGTTCAGTGTAACTCAGTACCTACTACTGATGTCACAGTGATGAACAATTTGTCATCACTAATCAGTACCTACTGAGTTATGTGACTGAACAAATTGTACATCACTGAACTCAGTAGGTAGGTCCTATTGATGTTTGAACAAATTTGTACATCACTAACTCAGTATAGTACCTGTACTACTATAGTAGTAGGTACTGAGTTAGTGATGTACAATTTGTTAGTAGGTACTGAGTTAGTGATGTACAATTTGTTCAAGTATGTGACATCAGTAGTAGGTACTGAGTTAGTGATGTACCATTTGTTCAGTGTGACATCAGTAGTAGGTACTGAGTTAGTGATGTACAATTTGTTCAGTGTGACATCAGTAGTAGGTACTGAGTTAGTGATGTACAATTTGTTCAGTGTGACATCAGTAGTAGGTACTGAGTTAGTGATGTACAATTTGTTCAGTGTGACATCAGTAGTAGGTACTGAGTTAGTGATGTACAATTTGTTCAGTGTGACATCAGTAGTAGGTATTGAGTTAGTGATGTACAATTTGTTCAGTGTGACATCAGTAGTAGGTACTGAGTTAGTGATGTACAATTTGTTCAGTGTGACATCAGTAATAGGTACTGAGTTAGTGATGTACCATTTGTTCAGTGTGACATCAGTAGTAGGTACTGAGTTAGTGATGTACAATTTGTTCAGTGTGACATCAGTAGTAGGTACTGAGTTAGTGATGTACAATTTGTTCAGTGTGACATCAGTAGTAGGTACTGAGTTAGTGATGTACAATTTGTTCAGTGTGACATCAGTAGTAGGTACTGAGTTAGTGATGTACCATTTGTTCAGTGTGACATCAGTAGTAGGTACTGAGTTAGTGATGTACAATTTGTTCAGTGTGACACCAGTAATAGGTACTGAGTTAGTGATGTACCATTTGTTCAGTGTGACATCAGTAGTAGGTATTGAGTTAGTGAAGTACCATTTGTTCAGTGTGACATCAGTAGTAGGTATTGAGTTAGTGATGTACAATTTGTTCAGTGTGACATCAGTAGTAGGTACTGAGTTAGTGATGTACAATTTGTTCAGTGTGACATCAGTAGTAGGTATGAGTTAGTGATGTACAATTTGTTCAGTGTGACATCAGTAGTAGGTACTGAGTTAGTGATGTACAATTTGTTCAGTGTGACATCAGTAGTAGGTACTGAGTTAGTGATGTACAATTTGTTCAGTGTGACATCAGTAGTAGGTACTGAGTTAGTGATGTAATTTGTTCAGTGTGACATCAGTAGTAGGTACTGAGTTAGTGATGTACAATTTGTTCAGTGTGACATCAGTAGTAGGTACTGAGTTAGTGATGTACAATTTGTTCAGTGTGACATCAGTAGTAGGTACTGAGTTAGTGATGTACAATTTGTTCAGTGTGACATCAGTAGTAGGTATTGAGTTAGTGATGTACAATTTGTTCAGTGTGACATCAGTAGTAGGTACTGAGTTAGTGATGTACAATTTGTTCAGTGTGACATCAGTAGTAGGTATTGAGTTAGTGATGTACAATTTGTTCAGTGTGACATCAGTAGTAGGTACTGAGTTAGTGATGTACAATTTGTTCAGTGTGACATCAGTAGTAGGTACTGAGTTAGTGATGTACAATTTGTTCAGTGTGACATCAGTAGTAGGTACTGAGTTAGTGATGTACAATTTGTTCAGTGTGACATCAGTAGTAGGTATTGAGTTAGTGATGTACAATTTGTTCAGTGTGACATCAGTAGTAGGTACTGAGTTAGTGATGTACAATTTGTTCAGTGTGACATCAGTAGTAGGTACTGAGTTAGTGATGTACAATTTGTTCAGTGTGACATCAGTAGTAGGTATTGAGTTAGTGATGTACAATTTGTTCAGTGTGACATCAGTAGTAGGTACTGAGTTAGTGATGTACAATTTGTTCAGTGTGACATCAGTAGTAGGTACTGAGTTAGTGATGTACAATTTGTTCAGTGTGACATCAGTAGTAGGTATTGAGTTAGTGATGTACAATTTGTTCAGTGTGACATCAGTAGTAGGTACTGAGTTAGTGATGTACAATTTGTTCAGTGTGACATCAGTAGTAGGTACTGAGTTAGTGATGTACAATTTGTTCAGTGTGACATCAGTAGTAGGTACTGAGTTAGTGATGTACAATTTGTTCAGTGTGACATCAGTAGTAGGTACTGAGTTAGTGATGTACCATTTGTTCAGTGTGACATCAGTAGTAGGTACTGAGTTAGTGATGTACAATTTGTTCAGTGTGACATCAGTAGTAGGTACTGAGTTAGTGATGTACAATTTGTTCAGTGTGACATCAGTAGTAGGTACTGAGTTAGTGATGTACAATTTGTTCAGTGTGACATCAGTAGTAGGTACTGATTTAGTGATGTACAATTTGTTCAGTGTGACATCAGTAGTAGGTACTGAGTTAGTGATGTACAATTTGTTCAGTGTGACATCAGTAGTAGGTACTGAGTTAGTGATGTACAATTTGTTCAGTGTGACATCAGTAGTAGGTACTGAGTTAGTGATGTACAATTTGTTCAGTGTGACATCAGTAGTAGGTACTGAGGTAGTGATGTACAATTTGTTCAGTGTGACATCAGTAGTAGGTACTGAGTTAGTGATGTACAATTTGTTCAGTGTGACATCAGTAGTAGGTACTGAGTTAGTGATGTACAATTTGTTCAGTGTGACATCAGTAGTAGGTACTGAGTTAGTGATGTACCATTTGTTCAGTGTGACATCAGTAGTAGGTACTGAGTTAGTGATGTACAATTTGTTCAGTGTGACATCAGTAGTAGGTACTGAGTTAGTGATGTACAATTTGTTCAGTGTGACATCAGTAGTAGGTTTGAGTTAGTGTGATGTACAATTTGTTCAGTGTGACATCAGTAGTAGGTACTGAGTTAGTGATGTACAATTTGTTCAGTGTGACATCAGTAGTAGGTACTGAGTTAGTGATGTACAATTTGTTCAGTGTGACATCAGTAGTAGGTACTGAGTTAGTGATGTACAATTTGTTCAGTGTGACATCAGTAGTAGGTACTGAGTTAGTGATGTACAATTTGTTCAGTGTGACATCAGTAGTAGGTACTGAGTTAGTGATGTACAATTTGTTCAGTGTGACATCAGTAGTAGGTACTGAGTTAGTGATGTACAATTTGTTCAGTGTGACATCAGTAGTAGGTACTGAGTTAGTGATGTACAATTTGTTCAGTGTGACATCAGTAGTAGGTACTGAGTTAGTGATGTACAATTTGTTCAGTGTGACATCAGTAGTAGGTACTGAGTTAGTGATGTACAATTTGTTCAGTGTGACACATCAGTAGTAGGTACTGAGTTAGTGATGTACAATTTGTTCAGTGTGACATCAGTAGTAGGTACTGAGTTAGTGATGTACAATTTGTTCAGTGTGACATCAGTAGTAGGTACTGAGTTAGTGATGTACAATTTGTTCAGTGTGACATCAGTAGTAGGTACTGAGTTAGTGATGTACAATTTGTTCAGTGTGACATCAGTAGTAGGTACTGAGTTAGTGATGTACAATTTGTTCAGTGTGACATCAGTAGTAGGTACTGAGTTAGTGATGTACAATTTGTTCAGTGTGACATCAGTAGTAGGTACTGAGTTAGTGATGTACAATTTGTTCAGTGTGACATCAGTAGTAGGTATGAGTTAGTGATGTACAATTTGTTCAGTGTGACATCAGTAGTAGGTACTGAGTTAGTGATGTACAATTTGTTCAGTGTGACATCAGTAGTAGGTACTGAGTTAGTGATGTACAATTTGTTCAGTGTGACATCAGTAGTAGGTACTGAGTTAGTGATGTACAATTTGTTCAGTGTGACATCAGTAGTAGGTACTGAGTTAGTGATGTACAATTTGTTCAGTGTGACATCAGTAGTAGGTACTGAGTTAGTGATGTACAATTTGTTCAGTGTGACATCAGTAGTAGGTACTGAGTTAGTGATGTACAATTTGTTCAGTGTGACATCAGTAGTAGGTACTGAGTTAGTGATGTACAATTTGTTCAGTGTGACATCAGTAGTAGGTACTGAGTTAGTGATGTACAATTTGTTCAGTGTGACATCAGTAGTAGGTACTGAGTTAGTGATGTACAATTTGTTCAGTGTGACATCAGTAGTAGGTACTGAGTTAGTGATGTACAATTTGTTCAGTGTGACATCAGTAGTAGGTACTGAGTTAGTGATGTACAATTTGTTCAGTGTGACATCAGTAGTAGGTACTGAGTTAGTGATGTACAATTTGTTCAGTGTGACATCAGTAGTAGGTACTGAGTTAGTGATGTACAATTTGTTCAGTGTGACATCAGTAGTAGGTACTGAGTTAGTGATGTACAATTTGTTCAGTGTGACATCAGTAGTAGGTACTGAGTTAGTGATGTACAATTTGTTCAGTGTGACATCAGTAGTAGGTACTGAGTTAGTGATGTACAATTTGTTCAGTGTGACATCAGTAGTAGGTACTGAGTTAGTGATGTACAATTTGTTCAGTGTGACATCAGTAGTAGGTACTGAGTTAGTGATGTACAATTTGTTCAGTGTGACATCAGTAGTAGGTATTGAGTTAGTGATGTACAATTTGTTCAGTGTGACATCAGTAATAGGTACTGAGTTAGTGATGTACAATTTGTTCAGTGTGACATCAGTAGTAGGTACTGAGTTAGTGATGTACAATTTGTTCAGTGTGACATCAGTAGTAGGTACTGAGTAAGTGATGTACAATTTGTTCAGTGTGACATCAGTAGTAGGTACTGAGTTAGTGATGTACAATTTGTTCAGTGTGACATCAGTAGTAGGTACTGAGTTAGTGATGTACAATTTGTTCAGTGTGACATCAGTAGTAGGTACTGAGTTAGTGATGTACAATTTGTTCAGTGTGACATCAGTAGTAGGTACTGAGTTAGTGATGTACAATTTGTTTTAGCGTGACATCAGTAGTAGGTACTGAGTTAGTGATGTACAATTTGTTCAGTGTGACATCAGTAGTAGGTACTGAGTTAGTGATGTACAATTTGTTCAGTGTGACATCAGTAGTAGGTACTGAGTTAGTGATGTACAATTTGTTCAGTGTGACATCAGTAGTAGGTACTGAGTTAGTGATGTACAATTTGTTCAGTGTGACATCAGTAGTAGGTACTGAGTTAGTGATGTACAATTTGTTCAGTGTGACATCAGTAGTAGGTACTGAGTTAGTGATGTACAATTTGTTCAGTGTGACATCAGTAGTAGGTACTGAGTTAGTGATGTACAATTTGTTCAGTGTGACATCAGTAGTAGGTACTGAGTTAGTGATGTACAATTTGTTCAGTGTGACATCAGTAGTAGGTACTGAGTTAGTGATGTACAATTTGTTCAGTGTGACATCAGTAGTAGGTACTGAGTTAGTGATGTACAATTTGTTCAGTGTGACATCAGTAGTAGGTACTGAGTTAGTGATGTACAATTTGTTCAGTGTGACATCAGTAGTAGGTACTGAGTTAGTTAGTGATGTACAATTTGTTCAGTGTGACATCAGTAGTAGGTACTGAGTTAGTGATGTACAATTTGTTCAGTGTGACATCAGTAGTAGGTACTGAGTTAGTGATGTACAATTTGTTCAGTGTGACATCAGTAGTAGGTACTGAGTTAGTGATGTACAATTTGTTCAGTGTGACATCAGTAGTAGGTACTGAGTTAGTGATGTACAATTTGTTCAGTGTGACATCAGTAGTAGGTACTGAGTTAGTGATGTACAATTTGTTCAGTGTGACATCAGTAGTAGGTACTGAGTTAGTGATGTACAATTTGTTCAGTGTGACATCAGTAGTAGGTACTGAGTTAGTGATGTACAATTTGTTCAGTGTGACATCAGTAGTAGGTACTGAGTTAGTGATGTACAATTTGTTCAGTGTGACATCAGTAGTAGGTACTGAGTTAGTGATGTACAATTTGTTCAGTGTGACATCAGTAGTAGGTACTGAGTTAGTGATGTACAATTTGTTCAGTGTGACATCAGTAGTAGGTACTGAGTTAGTGATGTACAATTTGTTCAGTGTGACATCAGTAGTAGGTACTGAGTTAGTGATGTACAATTTGTTCAGTGTGACATCAGTAGTAGGTACTGAGTTAGTGATGTACAATTTGTTCAGTGTGACATCAGTAGTAGGTACTGAGTTAGTGATGTACAATTTGTTCAGTGTGACATCAGTAGTAGGTACTGAGTTAGTGATGTACAATTTGTTCAGTGTGACATCAGTAGTAGGTACTGAGTTAGTGATGTACAATTTGTTCAGTGTGACATCAGTATATACTGAGTTAGTGATGTAAATTTGTTCAGTGTGACATCAGTAGTAGGTATGAGTTAGTGATGTACAATTTGTTCAGTGTGACATCAGTAGTAGGTACTGAGTTAGTGATGTACAATTTGTTCAGTGTGACATCAGTAGTAGGTACTGAGTTAGTGATGTACAATTTGTTCAGTGTGACATCAGTAGTAGGTACTGAGTTAGTGATGTACAATTTGTTCAGTGTGACATCAGTAGTAGGTACTGAGTTAGTGATGTACAATTTGTTCAGTGTGACATCAGTAGTAGGTATTGAGTTAGTGATGTACAATTTGTTCAGTGTGACATCAGTAGTAGGTACTGAGTTAGTGATGTACAATTTGTTCAGTGTGACATCAGTAGTAGGTACTGAGTTAGTGATGTACAATTTGTTCAGTGTGACATCAGTAGTAGGTACTGAGTTAGTGATGTACAATTTGTTCAGTGTGACATCAGTAGTAGGTACTGAGTTAGTGATGTACAATTTGTTCAGTGTGACATCAGTAGTAGGTACTGAGTTAGTGATGTACAATTTGTTCAGTGTGACATCAGTAGTAGGTACTGAGTTAGTGATGTACAATTTGTTCAGTGTGACATCAGTAGTAGGTACTGAGGTAGTGATGTACAATTTGTTCAGTGTGACATCAGTAGTAGGTACTGAGTTAGTGATGTACAATTTGTTCAGTGTGACATCAGTAGTAGGTATTGAGTTAGTGATGTACAATTTGTTCAGTGTGACATCAGTAGTAGGTATTGAGTTAGTGATGTACAATTTGTTCAGTGTGACATCAGTAGTAGGTACTGAGTTAGTGATGTACAATTTGTTCAGTGTGACATCAGTAGTAGGTACTGAGTTAGTGATGTACAATTTGTTCAGTGTGACATCAGTAGTAGGTACTGAGTTAGTGATGTACAATTTGTTCAGTGTGACATCAGTAGTAGGTACTGAGTTAGTGATGTACAATTTGTTCAGTGTGACATCAGTAGTAGGTACTGAGTTAGTGATGTACAATTTGTTCAGTGTGACATCAGTAGTAGGTACTGAGTTAGTGATGTACAATTTGTTCAGTGTGACATCAGTAGTAGGTACTGAGTTAGTGATGTACAATTTGTTCAGTGTGACATCAGTAGTAGGTATTGAGTTAGTGATGTACAATTTGTTCAGTGTGACATCAGTAGTAGGTATTGAGTTAGTGATGTACAATTTGTTCAGTGTGACATCAGTAGTAGGTACTGAGTTAGTGATGTACAATTTGTTCAGTGTGACATCAGTAGTAGGTACTGAGTTAGTGATGTACAATTTGTTCAGTGTGACATCAGTAGTAGGTACTGAGTTAGTGATGTACAATTTGTTCAGTGTGACATCAGTAGTAGGTACTGAGTTAGTGATGTACAATTTGTTCAGTGTGACATCAGTAGTAGGTACTGAGTTAGTGATGTACAATTTGTTCAGTGTGACATCAGTAGAGGTATGAGTAGTGAGTACATTTGTCGTGTGACTCAGTAGTAGGTATGAGTTAGTGATGTACAATTTGTTCAGTGTGACATCAGTAGTAGGTACTGAGTTAGTGATGTACAATTTGTTCAGTGTGACATCAGTAGTAGGTACTGAGTTAGTGATGTACAATTTGTTCAGTGTGACATCAGTAGTAGGTATGAGTTAGTGATGTACAATTTGTTCAGTGTGACATCAGTAGTAGTACTGAGTTAGTGATGTACAATTTGTTCAGTGTGACATCAGTAGTAGGTACTGAGTTAGTGATGTACAATTTGTTCAGTGTGGACATCAGTAGTAGGTACTGAGTTAGTGATGTACAATTTGTTCAGTGTGACATCAGTAGTAGGTATTGAGTTAGTGATGTACAATTTGTTCAGTGTGACATCAGTAGTAGGTACTGAGTTAGTGATGTACAATTTGTTCAGTGTGACATCAGTAGTAGGTACTGAGTTAGTGATGTACAATTTGTTCAGTGTGACATCAGTAGTAGGTACTGAGTTAGTGATGTACAATTTGTTCAGTGTGACATCAGTAGTAGGTACTGAGTTAGTGATGTACAATTTGTTCAGTGTGACATCAGTAGTAGGTACTGAGTTAGTGATGTACAATTTGTTCAGTGTGACATCAGTAGTAGGTACTGAGTTAGTGATGTACAATTTGTTCAGTGTGACATCAGTAGTAGGTACTGAGTTAGTGATGTACAATTTGTTCAGTGTGACATCAGTAGTAGGTACTGAGTTAGTGATGTACAATTTGTTTTAGCGTGACATCAGTAGTAGGTACTGAGTTAGTGATGTACAATTTGTTCAGTGTGACACCAGTAGTAGGTACTGAGTTAGTGATGTACAATTTGTTCAGTGTGACATCAGTAGTAGGTACTGAGTTAGTGATGTACAATTTGTTCAGTGTGACATCAGTAGTAGGTACTGAGTTAGTGATGTACAATTTGTTCAGTGTGACATCAGTAGTAGGTACTGAGTTAGTGATGTACAATTTGTTCAGTGTGACATCAGTAGTAGGTACTGAGTTAGTGATGTACAATTTGTTCAGTGTGACATCAGTAGTAGGTACTGAGTTAGTGATGTACAATTTGTTCAGTGTGACATCAGTAGTAGGTACTGAGTTAGTGATGTACAATTTGTTCAGTGTGACATCAGTAGTAGGTACTGAGTTAGTGATGTACAATTTGTTCAGTGTGACATCAGTAGTAGGTACTGAGTTAGTGATGTACAATTTGTTCAGTGTGACATCAGTAGTAGGTACTGAGTTAGTGATGTACAATTTGTTCAGTGTGACATCAGTAGTAGGTACTGAGTTAGTGATGTACAATTTGTTCAGTGTGACATCAGTAGTAGGTACTGAGTTAGTGATGTACAATTTGTTCAGTGTGACATCAGTAGTAGGTACTGAGTTAGTGATGTACAATTTGTTTTGTGTGACATCAGTAGTAGGTATTGAGTTAGTGATGTACAATTTGTTCAGTGTGACATCAGTAGTAGGTACTGAGTTTAGTGATGTACAATTTGTTCAGTGTGACATCAGTAGTAGGTATTGAGTTAGTGATGTACAATTTGTTCAGTGTGACATCAGTAGTAGGTACTGAGTTAGTGATGTACAATTTGTTCAGTGTGACATCAGTAGTAGGTATGAGTTAGTGATGTACATTTGTTCAGTGTGTAGTAGGTACTGAGTTAGTGATGTACAATTTGTTCAGTGTGACATCAGTAGTAGGTACTGAGTTAGTGATGTACAATTTGTTCAGTGTGACATCAGTAGTAGGTACTGAGTTAGTGATGTACAATTTGTTCAGTGTGACATCAGTAGTAGGTACTGAGTTAGTGATGTACAATTTGTTCAGTGTGACATCAGTAGTAGGTACTGAGTTAGTGATGTACAATTTGTTCAGTGTGACATCAGTAGTAGGTACTGAGTTAGTGATGTACAATTTGTTCAGTGTGACATCAGTAGTAGGTATTGAGTTAGTGATGTACCATTTGTTCAGTGTGACATCAGTAGTAGGTACTGAGTTAGTGATGTACAATTTGTTCAGTGTGACATCAGTAGTAGGTATTGAGTTAGTGATGTACAATTTGTTCAGTGTGACATCAGTAGTAGGTACTGAGTTAGTGATGTACAATTTGTTCAGTGTGACATCAGTAGTAGGTACTGAGTTAGTGATGTACAATTTGTTCAGTGTGACATCAGTAGTAGGTACTGAGTTAGTGATGTACAATTTGTTCAGTGTGACATCAGTAGTAGGTATTGAGTTAGTGATGTACAATTTGTTCAGTGTGACATCAGTAGTAGGTACTGAGTTAGTGATGTACAATTTGTTCAGTGTGACATCAGTAGTAGGTACTGAGTTAGTGATGTACCATTTGTTCAGTGTGACATCAGTAGTAGGTACTGAGTTAGTGATGTACAATTTGTTCAGTGTGACATCATCAGTAGTAGGTACTGAGTTAGTGATGTACAATTTGTTCAGTGTGACATCAGTAGTAGGTACTGAGTTAGTGATGTACAATTTGTTCAGTGTGACATCAGTAGTAGGTACTGAGTTAGTGATGTACAATTTGTTCAGTGTGACATCAGTAGTAGGTACTGAGTTAGTGATGTACAATTTGTTCAGTGTGACATCAGTAGTAGGTACTGAGTTAGTGATGTACAATTTGTTCAGTGTGACATCAGTAGTAGGTACTGAGTTAGTGATGTACAATTTGTTCAGTGTGACATCAGTAGTAGGTACTGAGTTAGTGATGTACAATTTGTTCAGTGTGACATCAGTAGTAGGTACTGAGTTAGTGATGTACAATTTGTTCAGTGTGACATCAGTAGTAGGTATTGAGTTAGTGATGTACCATTTGTTCAGTGTGACATCAGTAGTAGGTACTGAGTTAGTGATGTACAATTTGTTCAGTGTGACATCAGTAGTAGGTACTGAGTTAGTGATGTACAATTTGTTCAGTGTGACATCAGTAGTAGGTACTGAGTTAGTGATGTACAATTTGTTCAGTGTGACATCAGTAGTAGGTACTGAGTTAGTGATGTACAATTTGTTCAGTGTGACATCAGTAGTAGGTACTGAGTTAGTGATGTACAATTTGTTCAGTGTGACATCAGTAGTAGGTACTGAGTTAGTGATGTACAATTTGTTCAGTGTGACATCAGTAGTAGGTACTGAGTTAGTGATGTACAATTTGTTCAGTGTGACATCAGTAGTAGGTATTGAGTTAGTGATGTACAATTTGTTCAGTGTGACATCAGTAGTAGGTACTGAGTTAGTGATGTACAATTTGTTCAGTGTGACATCAGTAGTAGGTACTGAGTTAGTGATGTACAATTTGTTCAGTGTGACATCAGTAGTAGGTACTGAGTTAGTGATGTACAATTTGTTCAGTGTGACATCAGTAGTAGGTACTGAGTTAGTGATGTACAATTTGTTCAGTGTGACATCAGTAGTAGGTACTGAGTTAGTGATGTACAATTTGTTCAGTGTGACATCAGTAGTAGGTACTGAGTTAGTGATGTACAATTTGTTCAGTGTGACATCAGTAGTAGGTACTGAGTTAGTGATGTACAATTTGTTCAGTGTGACATCAGTAGTAGGTACTGAGTTAGTGATGTACAATTTGTTCAGTGTGACATCAGTAGTAGGTACTGAGTTAGTGATGTACAATTTGTTCAGTGTGACATCAGTAGTAGGTACTGAGTTAGTGATGTACAATTTGTTCAGTGTGACATCAGTAGTAGGTACTGAGTTAGTGATGTACAATTTGTTCAGTGTGACATCAGTAGTAGGTACTGAGTTAGTGATGTACAATTTGTTCAGTGTGACATCAGTAGTAGGTACTGAGTTAGTGATGTACAATTTGTTCAGTGTGACATCAGTAGTAGGTACTGAGTTAGTGATGTACAATTTGTTCAGTGTGACATCAGTAGTAGGTACTGAGTTAGTGATGTACAATTTGTTCAGTGTGACATCAGTAGTAGGTACTGAGTTAGTGATGTACAATTTGTTCAGTGTGACATCAGTAGTAGGTACTGAGTTAGTGATGTACAATTTGTTCAGTGTGACATCAGTAGTAGGTACTGAGTTAGTGATGTACAATTTGTTCAGTGTGACATCAGTAGTAGGTACTGAGTTAGTGATGTACAATTTGTTCAGTGTGACATCAGTAGTAGGTACTGAGTTAGTGATGTACAATTTGTTCAGTGTGACATCAGTAGTAGGTACTGAGTTAGTGATGTACAATTTGTTCAGTGTGACATCAGTAGTAGGTACTGAGTTAGTGATGTACAATTTGTTCAGTGTGACATCAGTAGTAGGTACTGAGTTAGTGATGTACAATTTGTTCAGTGTGACATCAGTAGTAGGTACTGAGTTAGTGATGTACATTTGTTCAGTGTGACATCAGTAGTAGGTACTGAGTTAGTGATGTACAATTTGTTCAGTGTGACATCAGTAGTAGGTACTGAGTTAGTGATGTACAATTTGTTCAGTGTGACATCAGTAGTAGGTACTGAGTTAGTGATGTACAATTTGTTCAGTGTGACATCAGTAGTAGGTACTGAGTTAGTGATGTACAATTTGTTCAGTGTGACATCAGTAGTAGTATAGTACTGAGTTAGTGATGTACAATTTGTTCAGTGTGACATCAGTAGTAGGTACTGAGTTAGTGATGTACAATTTGTTCAGTGTGACATCAGTAGTAGGTACTGAGTTAGTGATGTACAATTTGTTCAGTGTGACATCAGTAGTAGGTACTGAGTTAGTGATGTACAATTTGTTCAGTGTGACATCAGTAGTAGGTACTGAGTTAGTGATGTACAATTTGTTCAGTGTGACATCAGTAGTAGGTACTGAGTTAGTGATGTACAATTTGTTCAGTGTGACATCAGTAGTAGGTACTGAGTTAGTGATGTACAATTTGTTCAGTGTGACATCAGTAGTAGGTACTGAGTTAGTGATGTACAATTTGTTCAGTGTGACATCAGTAGTAGGTACTGAGTTAGTGATGTACAATTTGTTCAGTGTGACATCAGTAGTAGGTACTGAGTTAGTGATGTACAATTTGTTCAGTGTGACATCAGTAGTAGGTACTGAGTTAGTGATGTACAATTTGTTCAGTGTGACATCAGTAGTAGGTATTGAGTTAGTGATGTACAATTTGTTCAGTGTGACATCAGTAGTAGGTACTGAGTTAGTGATGTACAATTTGTTCAGTGTGACATCAGTAGTAGGTACTGAGTTAGTGATGTACAATTTGTTCAGTGTGACATCAGTAGTAGGTACTGAGTTAGTGATGTACAATTTGTTCAGTGTGACATCAGTAGTAGGTACTGAGTTAGTGATGTAC
This sequence comes from Argopecten irradians, assembly GCF_041381155.1. Taxonomy (NCBI): domain Eukaryota; kingdom Metazoa; phylum Mollusca; class Bivalvia; order Pectinida; family Pectinidae; genus Argopecten; species Argopecten irradians. The sequence goes on from NC_091135.1 coordinate 54,603,708, forward strand.
AATTTGTTCAGTGTGACATCAGTAGTAGGTACTGAGTTAGTGATGTACAATTTGTTCAGTGTGACATCAGTAGTAGGTACTGAGTTAGTGATGTACAATTTGTTCAGTGTGACATCAGTAGTAGGTACTGAGTTAGTGATGTACAATTTGTTCAGTGTGACATCAGTAGTAGGTACTGAGTTAGTGATGTACAATTTGTTCAGTGTGACATCAGTAGTAGGTACTGAGTTAGTGATGTACAATTTGTTCAGTGTGACGACATCAGTAGTAGGTACTGAGTTAGTGATGTACAATTTGTTCAGTTTGACATCAGTAGTAGGTACTGAGTTAGTGATGTACAATTTGTTCAGTGTGACATCAGTAGTAGGTACTGAGTTAGTGATGTACAATTTGTTCAGTGTGACATCAGTAGTAGGTACTGAGTTAGTGATGTACAATTTGTTCAGTGTGACATCAGTAGTAGGTACTGAGTTAGTGATGTACAATTTGTTCAGTGTGACATCAGTAGTAGGTACTGAGTTAGTGATGTACAATTTGTTCAGTGTGACATCAGTAGTAGGTACTGAGTTAGTGATGTACAATTTGTTCAGTGTGACATCAGTAGTAGGTACTGAGTTAGTGATGTACAATTTGTTCAGTGTGACATCAGTAGTAGGTACTGAGTTAGTGATGTACAATTTGTTCAGTGTGACATCAGTAGTAGGTACTGAGTTAGTGATGTACAATTTGTTCAGTGTGACATCAGTAGTAGTAGGTACTGAGTTAGTGATGTACAATTTGTTCAGTGTGACATCAGTAGTAGGTACTGAGTTAGTGATGTACAATTTGTTCAGTGTGACATCAGTAGTAGGTACTGAGTTAGTGATGTACAATTTGTTCAGTGTGACATCAGTAGTAGGTACTGAGTTAGTGATGTACAATTTGTTCAGTGTGACATCAGTAGTAGGTACTGAGTTAGTGATGTACAATTTGTTCAGTGGACATCAGTAGTAGGTACTGAGTTAGTGATGTACAATTTGTTCAGTGTGACATCAGTAGTAGGTACTGAGTTAGTGATGTACCATTTGTTCAGTGTGACATCAGTAGTAGGTACTGAGTTAGTGATGTACAATTTGTTCAGTGTGACATCAGTAGTAGGTACTGAGTTAGTGATGTACAATTTGTTCAGTGTGACATCAGTAGTAGGTACTGAGTTAGTGATGTACAATTTGTTCAGTGTGACATCAGTAGTAGGTTTTGAGTTAGTGATGTACCATTTGTTCAGTGTGACATCAGTAGTAGGTACTGAGTTAGTGATGTACAATTTGTTCAGTGTGACATCAGTAGTAGGTACTGAGTTAGTGATGTACAATTTGTTCAGTGTGACATCAGTAGTAGGTACTGAGTTAGTGATGTACAATTTGTTCAGTGTGACATCAGTAGTAGGTACTGAGTTAGTGATGTACAATTTGTTCAGTGTGACATCAGTAGTAGGTACTGAGTTAGTGATGTACAATTTGTTCAGTGTGACATCAGTAGTAGGTATTGAGTTAGTGATGTACAATTTGTTCAGTGTGACATCAGTAGTAGGTACTGAGTTAGTGATGTACAATTTGTTCAGTGTGACATCAGTAGTAGGTACTGAGTTAGTGATGTACAATTTGTTCAGTGTGACATCAGTAGTAGGTATTGAGTTAGTGATGACATTCTAAGGGTCTTACATGTCTGATGATCCAGAAGGAAAAATATCCTTTCTTCTTATCCACATTTATCTCAAACCCAGATTTTATTATAAACACCTCCCCCCCCCCAAAGAGAGTTAGATAGAATAATGACTTGTTAAAGTCATAGAGGCTTGTAGCATACTTGAATGAAGTTCAAATGGCATTTCCACTTGATCACTACCGATTGCATTGCCACCGATTGTCTTACTTCTGTAGTCATAACAACAATATGGTAGTCAAACTAGGGCTATATTAACAGAGTGGTGAATATTCTCAATATGCTTAGAGTGCTGATAGGGGCAACTGTAGTTTATGATCACACAGGTTGATATAATACGTCCGATTACTAGCATGACCAGGTGTCAACTACGCTGATGATACATGTAGTCACAGACTTCTGCACATCACCTTCGGGCGAGTTGACTTCCGAGAGGTGACACTCAACTCCCAAACTCGTCCAGTGTTCTCACAAAAAAGCCTTATGCACTAAAGTTGTAGCAAATCGGTCATTTTTTATTGTGAGCATGACTGTCAACTTTAAATGTACATCCATTTCAAAAGGAGCAATTAGACTTGATAGCAGACGGTTCATTAACAGTAAAGGTTTCCAAATGCGCCAACATTGTGATACTTGTGGTACCAGCAGAATGCTATTATGATACAAAAAAAGGTCACTCCTTTAAAAAATATTGGTAGTCCATCTTTCCAGCATGCTACAGGCTAAATATAAGGTCTCTAGGTCTTTTAGTTATTACAATAAGTCGTTTATAGAGATTTTAGACTTTATGACATGTGTGACCTTGAATGAAGATCAATGTCGTTCATTTGATCAAATTTTGTAGCCCTTTCTCGTAGCACACTAAAGGCTAAATAACAAGTCTCTAGGACTATAAGTAATTCAAATATTAAAGAAGTCGTTTAAAGATTATTACCTTTTTGACATGTGTGACCTTGAATGAAGATCAAGGTCATTCATTTGAACAAATTTTGTAGCTCTTTCTCATAGCATACTACATGCTAAATAACAAGTCTCTAGGACTCTTAGTTATTCAGAAGAAGCTGTTAAAAGATTTTTGCCTTTTTGACATGTGTGACCTTGAATGAAGATTCATTTGAAGTAATTTTGTAGCCCTTTCTAATAGCATGCTACATGCTAAATAACAAGTCTCTTGGACTATTAGTCATTCAAAAGAAGTCGTTTAAAGATTTTGGCCTTTTCGACATGTGTGACTGAAGATCGAGCAAGCAACAGACCCATTGTCAAGCCACTAGACCTCTTAGTTCTGAACAAGAAGTCGTTTAAAAGATTTTAGCCTATTTGACCCTTGTCAAGGTCATTCATTTGAACTTAGTAGCCCTTCATCTCAGCATGCTACAGGCCAAATATCAGTACCTTGGGCCTTTCGGTTATTGAGAAGAACTTTTTAATGAAAAGTTTACACATAGCGTATGACGACAGATGGAACATGATGACTATAAACATTGGGTGGTTAAATTGGTAGAATGTTTTCTATGAGTGTAAAAAATTGGGATTAATGGTGAAAATAGGGGGGGGTTGGTTGTGTTGAGTCTCCTGAAACCACACACCCCCCCAAACCCTCTGGATCCACTAATGTACCATATTTAAGTACCTGTATAATAGTTCTAGGTTTCTTAAAGTTTGGGAAAGTGATTGGCATGTAGATGTACTGGTAGATTCATAGATAATGGAATTGACTTTTGTTGGTTTTGACACTTGTACATTCGTTCAGCACATCAGAAATAAAATAGATGCTCACTATTAACTGTAGTTTTGTAAATTGATTTTTTTTTTGGAATTTTGATAAAATAGTATTTAATGACATTGTTGGAGTAGCACCTTAAGATGAAACTAATGAAGCTTGAAGAATGCTTTAATACATGTAGTTTTATTTTATACTTGTTTACATAAAGTTTGTGTTTCATTTTTCAGATCAATGAAAATACAAAGTTTCAGCTTAAGATGCCAAGAAAAGAATTAGAACGCCTTTCTCAAGATGAAGCTATCAATTTGATTACCAGTAATCGACAATTTCGTCCTTATCTTGACATTAGTCCAGAACCTGTTGGCTTTGTGCTTGACCGTGGATGCCACGCTGTAGTTACCTTTACTTCAACTACTGTACAAAAAAACAAGACAAAAGTGTTTAAAAAGATTAAAGCAAGGAAGGAAAATCTGTCAAAAGTTTGACAATAGATGTGTGAATAAAAGATTTTTTAGGTGCTCTAAAGAAAGGATGGCCTTTTATGCACAAAGCCATGATAGCTAAAAACTAATTGTATTAGACTTGGCTCAATAAAGGTCATACAAAACTACAAAATGACATTGTTATAATATTATGTTAAGAGAAAGAAAGTTAAAAATAGATGATGTCGCTACAGGCTAAAGACTAAGGTCAATCGCATGGAATTCTATGTAACATTTGACAAAAAAAACGCTTGTATAATTCATAGTCTTTTTAACAACTATTGCTGAACACTGGAACCTTGAGTCCAAATATTAATCATTTTATCTATCATTTGAATAGTGACAATACATTATTGCTCAAGGTTCTTTCAAGATATATGTTATGTAAAATACAATCTTTAAACTCACACCTTCGTGTACACACTATTGATATTTTTTCAATGTTTCAGCAAGCTTTGATGAAATATCAATACTTTAAGCCCCGGGTGTCATTATCTTCAGACAGTGTAATTATAACCCAAACCCCCTGTCACCATAACGAAGTTAGTGGAGGGATCAGCTTGTCTGTCTGTCTGTCAGTCCTTCCGTTCGTAGAAAAAAATATCCGGACAACTCCTCCTAAACTACTGGACAGCTGTATCACAGGATTTAAGGGAGATAATTCTTCTGGAAAATATAATCCAGGGTATCTCAAATGACACTCGATTAGTCAAATTTGTTTGCTCAGCGTGAGATTTTGCATGTCTACATACAATGTATGCATAAATTGCCAATGTTAATTATAATAATGATAAAACACTTTTTTTTTAAATTAACTATAGCTGAATCAGTTTGTCCCATTTCTTCCATTCAATTTCAAACTTCTTTATAGTATTTGCATCTCTACCATTAGATATGTATTTCTGTATCTTGTAGTTATCTTTTATTATGTTAATTAGAGAGTAAATATTCAGTGAACATCTCATTCTATAGATGTATTGTTTGATAATGATAATAATTTCATTATCAACTCTATTACTTGGCAAACTATTCTGATGAACGAATCCAAAAAGAAATGTTTTTTTATTAATCGAGAATGGAATTAACAGTGCCGTTAATAACGTTTCGAGACTATCTAGAAGTTTTTGAGTTTCTTGACAATCCCAAAAAAGGTGGGTTATAGTTTCTGGTTCAGAGTTACACAGGACGCCAATTTTGTATAAAAATGCGTTTGTAGTAAGAATATGATGAACCACTCTATACTGGAACCACTGAAGTTTTGTGTTTTTTGTTACATGGAAAGGAATTTTATAAATGTTGCTCCAAGTTGTTTTATCGATAGTCTCAAAGATATCATTCCACTTTCTGGTACCTGATGGTGTCACATCTGATCTTATTACAATATTATAGAAGATTTTCGACCCTTTTTCTTGTTTAAGAATAAAATGAAGATTTAATGGTATATATGGGTAGGAAATCTTACAGACAGATGTTTCCTTTACATTCTTATCATGTTTTCAGTTTACTTCAGGTGTAAAGCAATGTTGCACGTATCCAGCAGCTGGTATTTTTTTGCTAATACGAAAACCCTGTTTACACCATGGACAAGCACAGAAATACAATCACGTTCTAACGAGGTACTATAGACGAAAGACAGTTTGACTCACTTTGACAGACGATAACAAATCACGTTATTACGCGGAACGAATTATCTCACGAAACCTCAACCAATCGGCTTTCATATTTGTAGATGTTGCGATGTTACTACAATGTATAAGCTCAACATTCGTTTTACTCAAGATTTGTTTGTGCAGATGTGACTGAAATGTACATTTTAATAATATCGTCACTTACAGGCAATGTGCTGTTCAGTAAATTAATTCAAACACAATTTTCACGTGTAATATCAAGATTTCGATATTTATTTGTAGATTGTCATTCATTAATTACTTATAGATAATTTGAATACATAATCGAGAAGGCAACGGTTAAGTAGTAATTCATATTTATATTTTTGCGTTGCTGATAAAGTGAATCAAAATAAAACTTTTCATCGCCCTAGTCAAGCTTCCACCCAGAAAATGTTGACTCTCCATAACGGAAGGATCGCTTATAAATGTACCATGGCCACCAATGCTTCCCAACCTGATGAAGACATGGTCGCCCTGGTTCAGAGATAGGAGAACTATAGCAGTTGTTTCATGGTAGTCGTTTATGAATTCTGCATCTGTCTAGGACGATCCTCGCTGCACTCCATTCACAATTAGGACTGTCTGAAACTCGGTATTACCTGCACAATTTTACGTCCAGGTAAGAACATATATGCCTGACTCTGGGACGATATATATTCCGTCCCTAGAGTTGTATCCATGTCCCAAGTCCAACTTCGCGTGGTCATACACCACTGTATTACCTCGTGGTAGGCTTTGTTTGATGAAAGGGCCAAATGGAACGCAATAGTTTGTTTTGGTATTGGAGTTGTTGGGGCGACACCTGCCAAGATGAAACAAACTCGCTTGATATGAATGGATAAGAGTTATAGAAAAATCGAATATCTATCAACTATATACATATATGTATTATAAACAACGCATTGTGTTAAGTTTGTTCTTCAATAGCCAAAACTGTCGAATGGACGTTTCGGTTACAGATTACCAAAGATACCGTTGGTCTGACTGTACTTGGCTTTTGTCTAAGAGCCGTGGTTGGCTATAGTTACGCTTTGTCGGAGACCGCGCGGTCCGACTTTAACGTGTTTGTCGGAGACCTAGTGGTTAACTGTAGATACGTTTTTGTCGGAGACCTCGTTGTCTGACTATATACTTATGATTTTGTCGGTTACCCTGTGGTCAGACTTACGTTTTTGTCGGAGACCTCGTTGTCTGACTTTATACTTATGATTTTTTTCGGTTACCCTGTGGTCTGACTGTTCCGTTTTTGTCGGAGACCCCATTGTCTGACTGTATACTTATGATTTATTCGGTTACCCTGTGGTCTGACAGTTACGTTTTTGTCGGAGACCTCGTTGTCTGACTGTATACTTATGGTTTTTTCGGTTACCCTGTGGTCTGACTGTTCCGTTTTTGTCGGAAACCCAGTTGTCTGAATGTATACTTATGATTTTGTCGGTTACCATGTGGTCAGACTTACGTTTTTGTCGGAGACCCCGTTGTCTGACTGTATACGTATGATTTTGTCGGTTACCCCGTGGTCTGACTGTTACGTTTTTGTCGGAGACCCCGCGGTGCCTCTGTTACGTGGAGACCCTGTGATCTTATTTCTTATTACTGCACTTACGTTTTTGTCGGAGTCCACGGAATGATGTCGTCGATCGGCCTTCTGTCTTGGTTTCGATTAAACTTGTGATGTAGGGTCTCTTAAGCTTCTTGCTTTCATGTAAAGCCAGTGACGCTGGCTTTAAATTCTTGGGTAAAGAAGAAGATCCGTCAACTATCAACCTTTGTGAACTACTATCAACCTTTGTGAACTATGTGACTCCTTCTAGGTCAGGTTTAAAACCAATTATTGAAAAAGAGTAATGTAAATTGGAAGCAAGATTAACTCTATGGGGACCTTTAGATAAATTGGACAGATGGGCCAATAAAGGTCTTGTTTTAGACTAATCAGGATGCTATGATTAAACATAACTACGAGGCAAATTATAGGAAATATAGAGACATCCCTATGAAATTGGTCAAAAGGAAGATTAACAATATTGGGTCATATTACAATTATTAAATCATTAGCTATATTTTAGCTTGTCCATATGTTTATATGGAGATTGAACGCTGTTATGAAATGCTATTTGCTATCTTTGGGATAGCTCAACAGATAGAGTCGCTAGAAAATAGATTATACAAACTAAGGTGGACAGAGGACTGATAAATCTAGAGAACTTTATAAAATCTCTGAAGCTCAGTTGGATAAAGAGGCTAACAAATAACACTCTATCTTTAAACACGAAGTTTCAATGGCGGCTACACTACTGAACTCTACATCATATTCTGTCAACTAATGTTTGTTATATAGAATTAAAGTTTTACATTCTGCCATGTGCATTTTCTGCAGGGAAGAGAGTGAAACTTTATAACTGTAACATGTATAACGTGAGTGTTCTCGAGTAAGCAAATACGTCATGAGTTAGAATCCTGCAAAGAAAAAACTCCTCTAAAAGTTAACGTATCTCCATTTCAATTCTACTTAGGCTGCCAGGTAGACAGACTGTTGCTTTAAATATGGTTTTACTTCTTTCTAAACAATATGTTTTCAAATGCCGACTACATAAAACGTATGTTAACTTTGATGTTATAAAATCTATTATTATTTGATATTATAAGGTGGAAAAGAATTTATACAACAGAGGAAATAATTATTCTGCCTTTCTTAGTAGATGACACGAAATGATGGATGATACACACGCAGGGGCCGCGGTGGCCGAGTGGTTAAGATATCCCTACATATTACCACAACCCCCTTCACCTCTTAGTCGCGAGTTCGAATCCCATGTGGACCATTTGCCAGCTACTGACCGCTGGTTGGTGGTTTTTCTCCGGGTACTCCGGCTTTCCTCGACCAACAAACCTGGCACGTCCTTAAATAACCCTGACTGTTTATAGAACGCTTAACTAATAAAACCAACGATACATACACAACTAAAGCATAAGTTTCTTTTCCAAATATTTTACTCGTAATTCTTGAATAAGTATACTGAAAGCTGGAATGGTCCATGTTGTTTATTCCTGTTTCTATATGTTGTAATGTTATTCCTGTTGTAACATAAACAAATGCATACATAAATTATAAAGTTTAAGCTGCAAATTTCAAGTAACATTTTTTTAGTATTTCTAGGCAGCTGAACTTTATTTAAGAGAACATTTACTTGCACATGTTTCATATAGTCAAAATAAAACTATTTCAAGACAATGCTAAGTAAAACTACTTCATTGTGTATCCTGATTCACTGACATAAATAGTTGATCCTTGACCAAAATAAATCAAGACTTTATGAAGGTACCAATAAAAATTGTCCATCGTATCTACTGAACTCATTGTCATTGTACAGGTAGTATATTGTATTTTTATGCTGAACACAAATACAAAAATTCTATGAGATAAAAAAGACTGGTTTTGTGTAAGAATTATTTTGGAAAATGCAAGGACTTGATAATACTTATGTCATTGAGAAACTGAGATAATGAAAGTTTCATAAATCATTCTTAGGTCAAATAATAAAGACAATCAAGATGTTCGGTTTTATTTCTGTTTTATTGAATAACTAACAAGTATATCAACATTACTGTTATTTTCCCTTCAGATTGACAGGAGTAGGCGGATTCGTTTAATGAGTTTTTATTCCTCACTTAACTTACTGTAAAAATCAAGTAAATATCAATTAGAAATCTAGATTTTGTCAATTTTTTAACTTATTTTTGTTAGAACCGTCACATATTTCATATTCGCTGTTATAAACATTACTCATCTTTGGAGAAAGGGGCCACTAGATTAATGCTCACTGTCAAAGTGAGGCCAAACATATACAATCCAGTTTACTCGAAAAGGCCCACTTCCTTTCCGAAAGTTTTTTAAATGTAAATGTAAAATGAGATTGATGACTTTGTAGAGTCATAAAATTAGCTTTACCGTAATACCACACTGATCATATATTCTTGACAATTAAATAAAGGATGTATTCTTCTGAAGTTTCAGTCCCGTTGAAGTCTCGTTTCGACATAGATCAAAGAAGTTATGAGATTTTAAAATACAATTCATCAATATCTGTAGCAAGTTGCCAGATGCAAATTTTGTCAAAAAATTACATTTCTATTTCTAGTAGGTTTTTTTAAACAGGGATATTTAGAAATGACCCATTTGGCGGCCATTTGGAAATAGTGTCTTTTTTCGCTTTGAGTAGAACCACAGTTTTAACGTTTTTTACTGAAATTGTTTTCATTTAATTCATCACTGCGCCAGCATTTTTAGCTGTATCAAGCTAAGTTTTGCTGTAAATCTTTATTGGGTTCGTGGTAATTAAAATATTGAGCATTAATGTGTGAAATGTTACACTTTTGTCACTTTATTTTCTTATTTAGTGGTAATTTGAGCACTTTTATGTTTTACTCTAAAATACTGAAAAAATAACAAATATTTAAATGGGGCAAAATGTAAGCACACCGACCCTTCATTTTTCTGTCTGTTTTAGAAAGAACAACCCTTTCCCTGTTGGTATGCAAAATGATAACAAAAGTTTAATTACTAGAACTTTTTCTATAAAGGGTTAAACTTGGCAAAAATGTTTGAAAATGGTGCATTTTGTATCTCAAAATTAAGGGGTAGGGGTAGCATATGTTGTTATTCTGAGAAAAAATATTAGTCTTATTAATGAAAACTGGTATATTTTTTAAAGAAGACTACTGCAAAATAAATGCTACAAACATTTATACATACCAAACACCTCGTTGGGAAATTATGGCATTAATATCTTGTGTATATGGTCAAAACGGAAAAATTCCCATCAAATCCAATGTTTTATCAACTAGGTATCTTTGAGTGACAATAACTAAAAAAACGAGCACATGGACATATGTTTTTTCTTCCATTTTCTTTTAAGGTATGAACTCCTATTTCCAAAAATCTATATGAGAAAAAAAGTTTAATACAAGAAAATTTTGACTTCTCAAAGGAGTACATCCTTAAATCAAATTAGATAATTGCCGCATTTCAGTTGAATATCAATGCGCTAGACTCTGATGATGATGGGCTAAAAAAAATAGGATACAAACAAAAACGAAATTGAAATTACTATTCTTATATATTCATATATAATTATTATGAGATATTTGAGATAAGTGTATAGAAACAAGTTAGCTAAACAAATTAAGTTATATTTGGATAAACGAAGATATGGAACGATGTTTGTGGATGTAGACTACATAGCCATATATACTAATTTGGTCGCAGATTGATTAAAGCAGGAGATTCAAGTTACACGAACAAAACTGGCATCAAGTCAGTTTAAATAAGACATCCTTATATTTACAACAGAAAGTCAATTTCTGTTTTACATTTTTTTTGTATTAAATGCTAAACTTACGTTCTCGATTGAGAATTAATTTGTAAATAATATATGTTTGTAGTGGTTACGGTAATTTCCTGCGTATTACCCGCGGTGGCCGAGTGGTTAAGATGTCCCGACATATTACCACAAGCCCTCCACCTCTTGGATGCGGGTTCGAATCCCATGTGGGGCAGTTGCCAGGTACTGACCGCTGGTCGGTGGTTTTTCTCCGGGTACTCTGGCTTTCCTCCACCAACAAACCTGGCACGTCCTTAAATGACCCTGGCTGTTAATAGGACGTAAAAATAAACAAAGTATTACCCGCACCGGGGTATAGCCTGCGGGAAGCAAAACCGGGCATTTTCTATGATTTTGTAAAATAAATACCATACAACCAGTTATATGTCGATGCACTCCCTGGTATTACGTGTAGTATGTACTATGTACTAATAATGACCCGTGAGTCTTTATGTTATAATGCTTTCATTTGGAGAGGGGGGCATATATAGGTTTATTCAAAGACATGTAAAATCATAAGCATATTATTTGTTTTATAGATAGGTTTCAAATGCAAAAAAATACCTCATTTGAAAATACTTTAATACAGTAAGAGGGTACTTTAGTTATTCACCTGCTATTTCGCGTGTCTTTAAAATAGCTTATAACATATAACCCACATATTTAGCTATTTTAGTAATAATTTCCATTGATAGCCCGCATTAGACATAATTTTATGTAAAAAATCGTACAGCCCGCGGGAAATACGCAGGGAAATGCGATGTCTTGTACGTGTGAAGTGTGAGGTGCATGTTTTGGGAGACTGTGGAATGTTTTGGGATGGTATATTAGGTATTTTTATATGCATGTTTAGTCTATGTATTATTGGCAGAGTGCCATACTCCGATGTTAAGACCTGCTCTGGTAGGTTAAATAATAAGTGAAATAATTCCAGAGATAAGGTATTCCCCCAAACCTGGGTAACTTGTCTGTAGATGATTCTCGTTTTTAAACTAATAACAGAATACATACATAATCATAGCAGTATGTGCTAGAACACGTTGTTGTGAATATGAAAACATACATAAACATAGCAGTATGTGCTAGAACACGTTGTTGTGAATATGAAAACATACATAAACATAGCAGTATGTGCTAGAACACGTTGTTGTGAATATGAAAACATACATAAACATCGCAGTATGTGCTAGAACACGTTGTTGTGAATATCAGAACACATACATAAACATCGCAGTATGTGCTAGAACACGTTGTTGTGAATATCAGAATACATACATAAACATAGCAGTATGTGCTAGAACACGTTGTTGTGAATATCAGAATACATACATAAACATAGCAGTATGTGCTAGAACACGTTGTTGTGAATATCAGAATACATACATAATCATAGCAGTATGTGCTAGAACACGTTGTTGTGAATATGAAAACATACATAAACATCGCAGTATGTGCTAGAACACGTTGTTGTGAATATGAAAACATACATAAACATAGCAGTATGTGCTAGAACACGTTGTTGTGAATATGAAAACATACATAAACATAGCAGTATGTGCTAGAACACGTTGTTGTGAATATCAGAAAACATACATAAACATAGCAGTATGTGCTAGAACACGTTGTTGTGAATATGAAAACATACATAAACATAGCAGTATGTGCTAGAACACGTTGTTGTGAATATGAAAACATACATAAACATAGCAGTATGTGCTAGAACACGTTGTTGTGAATATCAGAATACATACATAAACATAGCAGTATGTGCTAGAACACGTTGTTGTGAATATCAGAACACATACATAAACATAGCAGTATGTGCTAGAACACGTTGTTGTGAATATGAAAACATACATAAACATAGCAGTATGTGCTAGAACACGTTGTTGTGAATATGAAAACATACATAAACATAGCAGTATGTGCTAGAACACGTTGTTGTGAATATGAAAACATACATAAACATAGCAGTATGTGCTAGAACACGTTGTTGTGAATATGAAAACATACATAAACATAGCAGTATGTGCTAGAACACGTTGTTGTGAATATGAAAACATACATAAACATAGCAGTATGTGCTAGAACACATTGTTGTGAATATCAGAACACATACATAAACATAGCAGTATGTGCTAGAACACGTTGTTGTGAATATCGATCCATCAAATAATATCTTTAAAATGTTATATAGATTATATTTATGCTATAGATTATATTTATGCTACAGGAATTAAAAGCAGTTTAAGGATACGTAATTTCACACACCGGACGATAACGAAATTCGAAAGATAATTAAGGAATGATTTTTATTTTTTGTTGTTTACTGGTGTGTAAACTGCATTTTTTGTACAGATATTTTAAATGACGCGCGGGAAAATGTGTCAAGTTCCGGGAGTAAATAGATATAGTTCCACAATAACTTTAGCGTTTTTAATCCATTTATTCCATATGTTTTCATTTTTTTATTTTCTTAATATTTACACAATGCTTTCCATTGCATTAAATTTAATACGAAAGAATAATGATTATGATTGAAATAATTTCAGCCGTTTAATAGCCCATACATACAAAAATAAAGAATTAAGATTAACTGAAAGCATTGACCCTACATGCGTACCGGATATATGATACATTACAATGTATGTGTCATACGAGGACGAAGATGATGTTAAATGAATACAACTGTTATACCAATGCGCTAAGGCCAAATTAAGGCTGATGCATATCAATATAATATTTCATAAAAAAATTACTAAAACATAAAAGAAAATTAAACGAGTTCCCAATATGTCCCCCGTCCCCCCCCCCCCCCCCCCCCCCCCCCCCAAAAAAAATAAATAAATAAATAAACATACATTATCGATAGCTTTCGTATACAGACATACAGGTCACCAAGTTATACATCAATAAACATTTTTATATATGACAGTGTGCTTTTTTTCTTCTACAGTATAAAAATAGAAAATAAATGAATGCCAGATACAAATCACACTCTTACACATTTCATATGCACAAAAACAAATTATGTCATTTGTTAGACTTGATCATTCCGTAAATATTACGGGTAAATGTGATAATATCTCCAATAATTATTACCCCAAACACACTAACCAGAACGCCAGCCCCAAGAACCAGACCTATACCCTTAGCACTGATCCGCTCATCAGGAGCACTGATATACTTCCTAATGTAGTTAGACGTCTGTTTGACGTCCACTGTCAGTTCCTTCTGAAGTGTCGCTAATTTTTCCTCCAGTGATATATTTCCTATGACGACACAACGACAAACACAAACAGATGCTGTTGCTGTAGACGTACTTGTGGGTGAAGTGGTTGTTGATTGCTGAGTTGCTGCCGATGTTGTCGTCGGCTGAGTCGCCGTTGATGTAGTTGGCAGTGTTGAAGTTGTTGTCTGTTCTGCAGTTGTTGTCTGTCCTGTAGTTGCTGTCTGTTCTGTAGTTGTTGTCTGTTCTGCAGTTGTTGTCTGGTCTACAGTTGTTGTCTGTTCTGTATTTGTTGTCTTTTCTGCAGTTGTTGTCTGTTCTGCAGTTGTTGTCTGTTCTGCAGTTGTTGTCTGTTTTGCAGTTGTTGTCTGTTCTGTAGTTGTTGTCTGTTCTGCAGTTGTTGTCTGTTCTGTAGTTGTTGTCTGTTCTGTAGTTGTTGTCTGTTCTGTAGTTGTTGTTTGTTCTGTAGTTGTTGTCTGTTTTGTAGTTGTTGTAGTAGGAGTATCGAAATTGCAGTTTGGAGAGGGGGTGTCTGATCCTGAAGGCCCACTATTCATAATGCTGTTCGGGATTGTTGAAGTGTATTTCTTTGGACCTGCAATGTAAGTGGTTTGTTTGAAGTCTAACACTGACTACTCGGTTTAGGGTAAGCTCGAACATGATGAAATACACCGTCGTTTTCTTTATCAGATAACCATGGAGAGAATAGCATTAAAGGCCCACTACCTTTCAGAAACGGTTATTCATTTTAAAAATGGGAATGTAAAAAGTGATTGTCAACTTTGTAGAGTTGCAAAATTTATAAGCTTACCGTAAATACCACACTTATCATCACCTTCTGAACAATTTAATCTATATAAATCAAATTCTAATTTTCACAACGCAGGTCGTCTTATGTTTCCCGCCGTCGTCCTAATTACCGCGCGTTAGTTGGCTTTCATTGTGCCAGACGGAAAACTAGCAAAATGAATCGTCACTGTTAACATATACATGCCTCATCTTACACCATCAATATATATATATTAAAGCATTGATGTCACTATTTTTTTTAATTTTATAACCCGATAAAATTAAAAATTAGTGACATCAATACTTATAATTAATTTTATACTCTATTTGATAAAATGAAGTATGTTTAAATGTAACATTATAGTGGTTTTTCAAGGGATTTTTTTTCCGAATCAATACGCAACGTCAATGTCTCTATTGTGACGTCACGATAACGCCGGGGTTTCGCGCCATTCTCGGATTTTTTTTTCATAGTGGTATGCAAAAAAATATTGGCCAATCAGAAAGCAAGATTTGGTATGAAAACAAAGAAAAATTAATTATAGTCATATGTTATTTTTGCTTTTTAAGAAACTTTTTTTTTGTTTCGGAAAGGTAATGGGCCTTTATGGCTACCTCGACATGAACTTCTTCCAACTTATTTGCATATGCCAGAGAACAACCATCTCATACCTCACAAGAATACACACAAATTCATAAGTTTTATTTTTAATGCTGCTACCATTTTTGTTCAGTTTTTTTCTTTTATAGGTAGAGACCGTTTAGTATCTTAATGTACGGTATTTAGTAAAACTTGTTTTAGGCGCGCGCTTGGAAATATCAATTTTTAACCATTTCAAAAATTACCTCCAAAACCATAAACCTCAAACAAACTACAACAACCATGGAGATATCGAAAAAAATAGTTTGTTCTTCTAATGGGCAACTTAATTATATAATAATTCATCTTGATAAGTTGATGAACTGTTGTTTGGCATGCCATAAAACCAGACTGTTTTTTTATGTAAATTATTCTGTTTAAAGATATTTCTTTCGAAACCTCTTAATTTGAGCAACAATACCCGTCTTCCAAAAGAAAAGATTTAAAGACGTATTAAAAACGGAACTGATAATGGCTTACTTGTGGAATGTGCTGTGAATTTTAGCATGTGGTTACTTACGATATCATGACCAGATGCTCCTAGTTTAAATAATTTTCTTAATACCACAAACTTCTACAGATGTAAGTTACAATTTAATGGAATCAATGGCAGAAATAGTTCTTATATAAAAATAGAGAAATAAACATTCCTTTCATCGAGCATTGAAATTAAAAAAATAATGTATGTTATTCTTTATCGCCGTTTTACTTGGATGCACGATGAAGTTATTACTAAATATATTCAAAACTGAAGCGACGTACAAGAGGAGAAGAAATAGGTCACTTATGTAAATAATGCCCGATGTGTTCTCACGCTGGGCAGATGTCAGTGTTTGATCCAAAATTGAGAAATGAAATGATTGGAGTTTGGTTTCATTGAGACAGAATAGCAAATATTTAAATCAACAACCTGTCTAGTGTTATACTTTTGTTTTTGCATGACAAGAGGACTCGACGTGTATCTTTTGTAAAATCGAATCTGGTCAGACAAAAGCTCCTTGTACCTATTACAGATATTAGTAAACATAGGGGCATGGTTATTTAGTGACAACAATATGTACCGAACCCTGTGGACTTGTTGAACAGAAATGTACTATGTTTTTTTTTTTTTTTTTTTTTTTTTGCCAAAATGTACAAGCAACACAACAATCTACGAGTTAAGAGAAGGATACCTAAGGTTAGGCCCGATGCATACACACTCTTTATCAACTTAGTTATTATCAAATCATTTTGCACATTTTATACATGTAGAAGTGATATACAAAATATCACTCGTTTAAACAAGAGCTAATACCTTATAATACCAAACACTACAACCTCCTGGTTTTCGTGTGAGAACATCATGTACATTGTAGATTAGGAGTGAGAACATCATGTACATTGTAGATTAGGAGTGAGAACATCATGTACATTGTAGATTTGGAGTGAGAACATCATGTACATTGTAGATTAGGAGTGAGAACATCATGTACATTGTAGATTAGGAGTGAGAACATCATGTACATTGTAGATTAGGAGTGAGAACATCATGTACATTGTAGATTAGGAGTGAGAACATCATGTACATTGTAGATTAGGAGTGAGAACATCATGTACATTGTAGATTAGGAGTGAGAACATCATGTACATTGTAGATTACGAAATAAGCATAAGTTTACGTCATACTCCGAGTAGAATATAATAAGAAAACAGTTTCATTAAAGTTGCATCAGATTTTTTATACCAACGACGTGAACGTTAAATTTTAGATAATTAGAAAATACCTACTTGTGAAACATCTTTTCCAACTGACCAAAGACCCACTACCTTGGTAGATGGCGGGGTCACTACATGAGCTTTCGTACCGTGATGTGGTAGTATCGAAGTAATAAGGCTTCCTATTAATCGCCGGGGCACAGAGCCTAGAGGTGGGTTCATAGGTAACCGCCCAGCATTCTCCAGTAGCCTGATCATCGGCTTGTATACTTGAACAGTAGGCTTCACATGCAGCCCTATCCTGTTCAGATCTCATAAGCGAAATGACTGTGATGGGGACACACGCTCCAACAGTTCCGTCTTGTTCGAATGTGCATGGCCCTAAATGAAAAAAAATGAAATTGAAATTCTCATCTTTGACAATAAACCTAAACATTTTGTTCCCTTCAAAGTCATTTGTTTTTTATTTAAACATATTTTATTGCAAAATGTGCAATAGGATTGGGCACAAGTTATACAACTTATATAAACCCGTTCCCAAAAATAATAAAACATTCAAATTACATAGACAAGATGGCATTTACAAGAGAAGATATACATAATATATAAAGTTGTATTTGAGACAGAGAGAGAGGGAGAGAGTGAGGGAAGAACGAGAAAGAGAGAGGTCGGGGAGGGAGAGAGCTATTTTATAACCAGTATGCTCCTCAAGGTGTTAGTTTCAACTCATAATATACTATTATTTTAAAATCTAAAATCTACCCCTCCGATAAAGACGACAGAAGTTCTAAACCACTTTTCTTAACTTTCGACTTCTCAATGTTCATATCATCCTGTCTACGGTTTGTCTTTCTCCTGGTCACTCTAGGCTTTCTTTGAATATTCGTTTCTCTTTTGTCGTCAGTATCGGAGGGTTATACAAATATAATTTAAGTGTAAATACAAAACCAGTAAGATGTTGGGAGTAAAGCAGATATGGAAATATTTGATAATAATAGAAGGACGAAGTTAAAACCTATGAGTATCTTTGATATATTGCTGAGTGTGCATGAAGATTAATTCATTTTCTTGTGTACTTACGTTCATATTTCCAAAAAGTAATAAATTGACAGAGAGTGGAATAAATGAGTTTAGCTGTCGAAATAGAATGATTCTTTGGTCATTATATGAATTACAATTAAAAAAGAAATGCTGTGGATCTTCAACTGGGAAACCGCAATGACATTTTTGATCTGTTACAAAGTCATCTGTGTGCTATATAATCTTTGTATTGGTTCTGAACACTGTTCTTAATTTCTCAGTTAGCAAAGTCCATATGGAATATATTGCAGTAGACAAGATTGCTGTTTTTGAAACAGAATAGCGACACCATGAAATAAAGCTATGTTTCAAAATGGTTGAAAAATCCATTAAAATGAGCATCATTTACAACAGACTGATATCTCAAATTCTTTAAGTGCGTAGTCGGTAGTTGTATCGATATGTATAAGACGTCGATAGCATAAAAATAGCAACCAGATGCCTACAGCGTAACAAATACATATATTTACATATGCCTCTAAATAGTCAATGGGACGGGAGTTGCGTTCAAATTAACGTAATCGCAATGAAGTATGAATGCAAACGCAGTACAGGTTCGGACTACTTTTAGTTCACGCTTCGATAAGATTTTGCGTCAGAAGTTGACGGATTTCAATATAACAATAATGAGTTTTTATCAGATCATATTAAATATGTATTTGACATCAAAACGAAAAATGTGTTCAAGCATTGTAACGGTAATAAACAACAAAATGATTCACTGGTCGGGGCTACAACCGGAGGGCTTTCTTCAGGAATGTTCGGGGATAATTACTTCAGTAAGTTACATGTGTGCACGGTCACTCATCTCACCTAAATACATGTATACAGAAGATCTGATCGTCGGTGAACAATTCTGGGAACATCTAAGCGAACAATAGGTCAACAGTTCATATTCAGGTTTCCAGAAGAAAAATAAACATTACAGCTAGGAAGCCTATCCGAAACAGTACCATCAGCTTTACCCCCGTTTGCATTCAAAATAGGTCTAACGTTACACTCACGCAAACACTTGTCTATCATCCGTACAATAAAATAAAAGTCATAACTATGACGAATTCAGTCTATATCGGATTCGCATTCCTAGACCGATACATGTACATGACAAACATTTAGTAGCTCAACGGTCATACCATCAATAGGCTTTATCACAGTAACTTTCCTCGGTTGAAAATCAAATATGGCGGTTAGCTCAACTTCGGACCGCATCACTACCCTGACAACGATACCGTACCGGTAGTCGTTCCGCCTCGGTTATCTCAATTTTTATTCGAAATGGTCATTATTATATTGATATATTATCAACTTGAAAAAAAATAAAAATAATTGAAATATGTCATTGTTATACTTCAAACCAAACTGCAGCTATAACATTCAACAATCGGAACTATATCTTCGGTCATCCTGACTACCGTAGTTACCTAACTTAGCAACCATCACCGTCTTAAATTTGACGTAAAAGTAGACTTATTTATGTAAATATATAGACAAATATAAATATATATATTCTACATGTAGCGCTAACGCGCTACATTGAATATGTCTGTATCCCATTGCGTTCATACCACCTTTAACACAATCAAAACACTGTTCAATCTATATGTAGCAACAAGATGCCGACAGCTTAAAAATAGCAACCAGATGCCGACAGCGTAACAAATAGCAACTAGATGCCGACAGCGTAACAAATAGCAACCAGATGCCGACAGCGTAACAAATAACAACTACATGTCGACAGCGTAACAAATAGCAACTAGATGCCGACAGCGAAACAAATAGCAACCAGATGCCGACAGCGTAACAAATAGCAACTAGATGTCGACATCGTAAAAATAGCAACCAGATGTCGACAGCGTAAAAATAGAAACCAGATGCCGACCAGATAAAGACAATGAAAAGTTATCGCCGTATCTTTACCACACTATTCATCAGCCTGTCCCTTTCTTACTCTAATGCTTTATTTCGGGCAGACACTATCCTTCCCAAAACAGGTACGCGACCTTGTATATCGGATTAAGAAGGTCATGCAAACATCTGAGACCGAGGGGAGATGACATACATGTACATGTTAATTGTAATGTTACTGGCGAGAAATAGTGTTCGCCAATTTAGGAAGTTGACAACATCATGAATCACATACTTATTGGTTATGCTGTTTCTGCAAAAAATAATTTAACGGCTGATGAATAAGAAAATTGGTACTTAAAGGTTATGTGAGATATCGAATTTCGAATAAAATGGAAACCTGATATTGGTATATGTATGTACAATGTATGTGCATTGTATATGTATTCATGCAAACACATGGGTGTATTTGTCTACATGTATGCATAATTATTTATATTGCATGTATCGATTTTTTTTTGTTTGGAAAAAAAAGAAAAGAATAAAAGAAATGATCACAAAATTTAATATTCTCAACTCTGAGTGTAAAAAAAATGATATTGGTAGTTTGAGAAACTACTCACCGAGGTTTTTCTGACAAATAGCTACATAAGATATGCTGCATTTTTCGAATCTCCATTCATGTGTGTCCTTTTTGGCGACTGCACACTTCTTGGTGCTGTCAAGGTCACTTACAGATGGGGCGCCACCTTCAAAGTGATCATAGGCGTTCGTGTTTGCAACTGTACAACCGCCATCCCATTCATATTCTGGTGCATTCATATCCTGTATATACAGGCCAAGCCAGTAGTCATTACCCCTGAAACAGAACAGAATATCATTACTGTATGTACAGGCCAAGCCAGTAGTCATTGCCCCTGAAACAGAACAGAATGTCATTACTGTATATACAGGCCAAGCCAGTAGTCATTGCCCCTGAAACAGAGCAGAATATCATTACTGTATATACAGGCCAAGCCAGTAGTCATTACCCCTGAAACAGAACAGAATATCATTACTGTATATACAGGCCAAGCCAGTAGTCATTACCCCTGAAACAGAACAGACTATCATTACTGTATATACAGGCCAAGCCAGTAGTCATTACCCCTGAAACAGAACAGAATATCATTACTGTATATACAGGCCAAGCCAGTAGTCATTACCCCTGAAACAGAACAGAATATCATTACTGTATATACAGGCCAAGCCAGTAGTCATTACCCCTGAAATAGAACAGAATATCATTACTGTATATACAGGCCAAGCCAGTAGTCATTACCCCTGAAACAGAACAGACTATCATTACTGTATATACAGGCCAAGCCAGTAGTCATTACCCCTGAAACAGAACAGAATATCATTACTGTATATACAGGCCAAGCCAGTAGTCATTACCCCTGAAACAGAACAGAATATCATTACTGTATATACAGGCCAAGCCAGTAGTCATTACCCCTGAAACAGAACAGAATATCATTACTGTATATACAGGCCAAGCCAGTAGTCATTACCCCTGAAACAGAACAGAATATCATTACTGTATATACAGGCCAAGCCAGTAGTCATTACCCCTCCAGTAGTCATTACCCCTGAAACAGAACAGAATATCATTACTGTATATACAGGCCAAGCCAGTAGTCATTACCCCTGAAACAGAACAGAATATCATTACTGTATATACAGGCCAAGCCAGTAGTCATTACCCCTGAAACAGAACAGACTATCATTACTGTATATACAGGCCAAGCCAGTAGTCATTACCCCTGAAACAGAACAGAATATCATTACTGTATATACAGGCCAAGCCAGTAGTCATTACCCCTGAAACAGAACAGAATATCATTACTGTATATACAGGCCAAGCCAGTAGTCATTACCCCTGAAACAGAACAGAATATCATTACTGTATATAGCTTTATAATGTATAATCGGTTTTGGTGGGATGCATATTTATTTTAGGAATTATTACTTTTTTATTCTTTCACGGGTACCAATCTACGTCACCATTCGATTGTATTTAAAGGCGGTCAGTTTGTTTCCCCTTCGTCGGTAAGTATGCCATATTAATCATCGTTAGCGGCAATTGGTATGAAAAACCATAGTTCTCGGAACCCAACCAAATAAACTGAAACTACGTATGAAGATATCTATTTCACACAATGCGTGATTTGATAAAGATTACCTTGCCCATATAGCATACTCGTGTCCGCTATATAGCCGTGTACACCTTTTCGATATAGAGGAAATCTAACGAATACGGTATTGTGTGAATTAAATAATGTGATATTAGTACGTAGCATGGGAATATTTGTCGACGTCTCATGATCTCGTTCTTTTTCACAGCAATGGCCGTTATATGATAACACTTACCAGCGAGCCGTTACAAAATTGCGGACGCTCCACCCAAACTACAACTGACTGATGACGTACATTGGTAGCCCTGAATTATGCTACCCTTTTTTATTTGTAATCTTTAGCTTAACTTTTTACATCTCTCTATGATTGATATTACTTTTAATATACACTATGGAAGTGTTTATTCTGTCAATTTGTACTTTTTGCCATATTGGCATATATGTACATTACACTCCTGCACTATTGTAACACCAGTGTCATATACTAGTGTTCAATATTAACTAACTGTTTTACTCCATGTGACTATGCTTACTTCAACTGTTATAATATTTCTGTGTCATTATCAGTGTATCATTATGTGTGCGATATTTTGAAAGCCATTTAATTGTTGAATTACAATATAATTAAGTTAGTCGCAAGAATACTACAGAGCTAATGTTGTATTTGTTTTGAAATGCAAAGTAAATTAAAATTCCTTGAATCTTGAAAAAATCTTTTGTTTTCTATCACTAGCATTGTTTAGACCTATAGGATATCTGTAGATATTTCATGATGTTGACGCGTCTGTCCATGAGCGTACCATGATCCTGACCAGACTCCTGATGAGTATATCTTGAGCATTTCCATTGTGGCGTGTGAGGAGAACTGTATTAGACTACTCTGGTTCTGCTCGCAAAACATCGACGCGGCATTCCAGTTGGTGTTAGTGCTGAGGAAAGTCAGCTGGCGTTTCTGTGTTGTTGGTGGATATGAGGCTGAAAAAGATAATACCCTTTCTTGTATGGTACGAATCTACACGATTCCGACATGGCAAAATGATTGTACATGTATTCATAACGTATTGTGTCCTTGATCAACACAATACCTATTGATTAAAAAGGTACATGTAATGACATGTTTCAAGAGAAGATAGGGGCGCAAAATTGGCACTGTACAAATAAGGAGAACTAAAATGTTTAAAGGAAAATGAATACTCAATGTGATACTAAAGTAGATAAAATCCTATTATCTGTCTAAGTATCATTAACTTCATTTAGTGACTCCGATAAAGGTGGAATATCCATATACTTCATAATCATACAGATTGAGGATAAGTTTTCTCTCATATTACATTATTGGTGAGAAAGTTTTGTTGAAAATATATTTTATGTTTCCAGGTTCGGCCTTTGAATACGCTATTTAACGACGTCATAATGCATGAAACATCATATAACCGTTATGTACATTTTTACTGCATTGGACAAGCCTGTCTAACCCAGGAACATATGAAAGGATGCTACATCGTTGACGAATGGTATTTTTTCTCTATCAAAAACAGGAACAGGCGAATTTTTACACTACTACCATCATTGAAAAAATAGTTAATTGAGTCCCGAAAAAAAAACCTCAATGGCACTATGCCCTACATGTATATGAAATGAAATACTGATTGCGCATGCACCAAAAGAAAATTGAATTATTTTATATACATTCTAGTGTGAATTAGACACATACATATATATATATACACGATTAAACATTACTTATTGTTCAATTGGTGAGTATCGTTTATGACTTGTCGGCGGTAGAGCATCTTTAAATCAAATGGAATATAAAGCATTTGTTTAAAACTGTGTCACAAATTTCATACGTTATACAAAATATAGCGAGTGACAATAAAATAATATATGAGGACGACGGACGAAGAGCTAGGAAAATACATCAGAGTTACATACGAAAATACAACACTGAAAAGAAAAGACCGACAACAGCGCACAACAACGCGTTTTTGTTTGGGCCATTAATCTACTATCATCCATTTGATTCTAGATCTAACTTAACTCATGCAAATTGAACGTCAATCAAACATTATTCACTGTCATGAATTGTAAGAGTCTGCGATACAGCTGTTCTTAGTCCGAGATCTCTGGTCAGAAAAATCACAGATTTTGTTGATATTTATGTATTAGTTATTTCACAGCCTCTAAACATTGGAACATTGATCAGCTGATCATAGTACTAACCTGATACAACAGCAATTGGAATGCAAGCAATTATAACCGTCAATATCTGAAAATAAATCATTAACAACATTAACGATAAATCAATTGTAATTAATTGTTACAATAATGATGATATAATGTTAAATAAATAGTTTTAAACAATGAGACAGTATTATCAATGTGAGTGCGATTCAAAGATTGATAAAATTGTAAGTATAGTCATTATTAAGTCATTACATATTAGACTAATAATTATTAAGTAATTTTAGATATGATTGATTTATGTGAGCATGATTCATTGAATCAATGATTCATTAATTTCAGTATTTGTCATAATTTAATAATTAATTAATTCCAGTATTTATCATGACTAAATGATTATTAAATTCCAGTATTAATCATAATTAAATGATTCATTAGTTCCGGTATTTATCATTATTAAGCTATTAAATTTTTGATAATTGTGAGTATTTTAATCATGATTTATTGATTCAATGTGAGTAGTAATAACGATTAAGTGATTTTATTGGAACATTATCATGATTCAGTGATTGATTTATATGAACCATAATCATGTGTCAGTGATACATATGTTGTACTGATGATTTCGTGGTTAATCTATGCCGCTAACTTTTAATTATAGTTTATGGATTAATTAATGCATAATTACTTGGAATTAAGACAAAATATGAGATTTTGAAAAGAAAAGAAATGGCTCCAGATTAAATTAATTCACAGATTGTATAAGCCCCATACATTTCATTCTTATAAACTTATGAATCGAAGAAGAAACCATATTTCAAAGGTCTTGGATTTTTTTTTAAATTCTTATTTTTTAGTGAATTTTGTTTTCATAAAAATAAGTTAGCATGTCCTTCTCAGAAGTGTACCACACGACCCCATTTTCAAAGCCAACTAAACAACCAGGCATTCCAATGCATTCAAACAACACACCCACACCAAGTCTCCCATGGGACCCCCGATAAGAAAAAGGTCCGTGAATGTCACTGTGTATATACGAACACTATGTCAATGAGATATAATGCTGATCAACACCATTGTTACAACGACCGGCCATACTAATAGGACATACTAGTAGAATAGTAAAGCTATTATATCCTCTAATCCAATCGCTATCAATTGACGTGGTTCTTGATTGTGATGCATTACACGCTTGTCTGAGAAGATAACGTTGCTTGTTTTATCATTATGGAACCTTTAGGATGCTATCTATGAAGGCGATTCATGTTTTTACATTTATATTCTGCAATTGATTTTTTTATGTAGAATTGAGGAAGGCATCTAATCATTGTTATTTCATGTCTTTGATAAGTATCGAGCAATTTATATTAAGCTTTATATAGAATTTCGTGTTGTTATCTCTCAGTGTATATTATGTATGCATGCCAGTTAAAAGCTAACATACATTCGAGTGTGGATGAACGTAAAGGTATATATCTTAAACAAAATGGGTTTTTGATATAAATGAAATAAAGCTGTAACATGAGCTTGACAATTGTGTAGAGTTTCCAGAGTTAGTAGCGTCTTGCTGTTAATTCTACACATGTCATCACTTCCTTAACGATTTGATATTAATGAATGAAATGTTAATTTTCATAATTCAATTTTGCGTGTAACGACCATTTTCATTGGCTTAAACATTTACTTTATCACCACATAAAGAAAAAAAATTGGCTTCGCCATTTGTAACGTCGCTTCTGATACCACAGGGCAATGATTTTTATAGAAAAAAATTCCCAAACGAATTTTGAATTCTGAAGAGGTTAACTTGAGTAAATTGTATTATAAGCGTAACTTGAATAGACATTCATAACATAAAAAAACTATTCAATGTATTCCTTAAAACACGTTTTGTCGTATGTTTTCCGCAAAATACAGCACGCTATACGTATAGTTGACTATGGCTACACCACACGACAAAGCAAGGAAATAAACCTGTATTGTAGTAAAGATTTCCACAGGGAAGTTGGCATTTGTTTGGTGTTGTCATCTCACCAAGGTCACCGATATAAATATTCTGTCGTTATGACTTTATTTTCGGAAACATAATGTACACGTTCGATCAGCTCACCGGATTTATGTCTAAGGTTCAAGGCATATCTAATTATAACCAATTCAGATACTATTTTGGTGACATACATACTACATTAAAGATGGCGAATTGCAATACCTTCTTTTTAGGAGAGTTACTATATGTTATAGAACTGAAAGACTGCATTATCACATTGAAACTAATATAATATATGGTTTTTTTTAAGGAAAGCTAGTTCTTTAAAGTTCTCAGGTATAATGTAGTGTAATGTTGCTACCAAAAGGGACTAGATTAAACAAGAGGCCCAAGAGGCCTTGACGGTCATCTGAGTGCTGATACTGAAAGAGCATTGCAAAGTTGGTTCAAATCTGTTAAAAGTATTTACGAATAAGAATTAATTTTAAAGTTGAACCTTCATATTAAATTTTCATTTTTTTGTTTCTAATTTATATAGTTAGTGTATTATGTAACCGAACCTTATGCTTAAAATTCCAATTTGCTTTGCCTACTTTAAACAACAAAACCAAACTAGAAGTCAGTCAGTGTCAGTGAGTTTATAAATTTCACTTTTTAATCAATGAAAATTATTTTCAGAAGAAGATTTTTTGAAATTTTAGCCATTTTTGGCCCGCCCCTCTGGTCCCTGGGTGTCGGCCAGGACCAATATGGATATGGTGTTAAAATGCTATTTCAGGGTAATAGTTCTAACCAAGTTTGACTCATTTCCTATTAACACTAAGCAAATAATGTTCATAAATGTGTTTTTGTTATATAAACTATTATAGTAAATTTTACTCCCTCCTCAAGGGAAAATCTTAGATCCCAGGGCCATGAAATTCACGCTTTTTGTAAAGGGCCTTAAGACCTTTCAATCTATGAAGAGTGTTTGGTTCCATCGAATCTGTGAATTCAGAAAAAAGATTTTTGAAAAGTTAGCCAAATTTGACCCCATTTGGCCCCTCCCCTCTGGTCCCTGGGGGTCGGCCAGGACCAATATGAAATGCTATCTCAGACTAATAATTCTAATCCAGTTTGACTTATTTCCTATGAAAACAAAGCAAATAATGTTCATAAATGTGTTTTTGTTATATAAACTATAGTAAATTTGACCCCTCCCCAGGGAAAAATCTGAGATCCCAGGGCCATGAAATTCACAATGTTTGTAAAGGGCCTTAAGACCTTCTAATTTAGGAAGTGAATCTGGTTCCATCAAATCTGTGAATTCAGAGGAAGATTTTTGAAGTTTTAGCCTATTTGATCCCTTTTGGCCCCGCATTAAGCCCCCTTGGTGGTCTGCCAGGACCAATATGGATATGACAATTAAATGCCATCTCAGGCTAATAATTCTAACCCAGTTTGACAAATTCCCTATGAAAAATAAGCAAATAACGTTCATAAAAGTGTTTTTCCTATATAAACTATAGTAAACTTGACCCCCTTCCCAGGGGGAAACATGAGACACCAGGGTCTTATAATTCACAATTTTTGTAAAGGACCTTAAGACCTTTCCATCTATGAAGAGTATTTGATTCTACCAGTTCCAGAATTTCAGAAGATTTTTTTTTTAATTTAGCCTATTTGACCCCTTTTGGCCCCGCCCCTAAGGTCCCTGGGGGTCAGTCATGGAAAATTTGTTAATAGAATTCAATTGCCATCGCAAAGGGATAATTCTGACAACAGTTGACTAATTTCCTATTGTAAATGACCAAATAATGCTCTTAAATGTGTTTTTTTACTATATAGACTATAGTTAACTTAACCCCCTCCCCAGGGGGAAACCGGAGATCCCAAGGTCATAAATATTCAAAATTTTTGTAGAGGGCTTTGAGACCTTTCTATCGATGAAGAGTATTTGATTCTACCACATCTGTGAGTGGAGAAGAAGATTTTGAAATTTTAGTAAATTTTACCCTTTTGGCCCCTCCCACAGCCCCCTGGAGGGTTGGGGTCATAACAATTTTGATTGGACTTATGCCTTAGAAGGTTTCTGCAAAGTTTTATAGATATTGCTTCAGGGGTTTTTGAGAAGAAGTCGAAAATGTAAATTGTTTACGGACACACGACGGACGACGCACGACGACGGACAAAAGGCGATTAGAATAGGTCACTTGTACACTTGAGTCTTCGTCTCAGGTGACCTAAAAATATGCATAGAATAATAATTACATCAATATTCTTTAAAGGCACGATATACTTAACTTTTAAGTTTTTTGTAATCACAAACACTTACAAGAAAATAACCACGTTCATAAAATGTTGAGTAAAGCCAGGTAAGATGTTATTGGGACGAACTGTGAAATTTCGAGAAAAAAAAATAAAAATATCAAAAATAATTAGTATGGCCCAGGAAACTTTTTAGTTTAAAAAAAAAGATATTCTATTTAGCGTAAAGGTGAGCAAAATATTGCTGTAACTTTGTATGGCTATCAACTTACAATCAGAAAATAATGTATATCATAGTGTGTTACAGATCACCTACCCAGAGTGGAGACGACAATAACAATAACTAATAGTAATACTCTAAATAGGCTATAATCGTAACCTTAGTGTTCAGCAGAGGGAGGATAAATAATGTAAATAATGAGAGAGAGAGAGAGAGGGGGGCGTCAGATACATACAGTGCTTGATGTCACAGAGTAAATTTATTTTGTCTATTATTTATCATTTTTATCGTTAACCAAATTAGAGATATAATTTCAATAGCCACCATCGAGCCGTTATTCACTGGCGTCTAATGATGTGCCATCTATTGTTTGCAAGGCCATGTTTGTGAATTATTAAACAGTATCCTTGATTGCCTGTGCGATTGTGAGCAAAAAAACTAATTATCAGGTAGGTTAATTGGACGTTTTATACTTACCACAGTATATAAACATGACTTACTCTTTAATAAAGTCCGTATAAATAATATCAAGTATCAATTACAAAGCCGCATCACAAAGACTACATAAACATTATACATATAGGGTAGATTATAAAACAAAATATTAAACTTTACGTAAAGATAGGGTATGTTCGAGTTTCATGCCAATACTTTAACCATAAAGGCTAGGCTTCTCCTGGTAAGCAAGGACAGGTTAGGGCTTTAGCTGTAGCATTAACTGTTCACCGAAATATTACCTCTTTCCAGAACTCGTAAGTCAGGTCAAACACTCATTCTCTCTAGCATTCACTACTGATGACATAGTATAACTCATTGACAGATTTTTTGTTAAATCAAATATATGTGAGAGTGCCAAAAAAGCAAATCAAATAAAAGGCAAAAACTTCATTAGCAATTGATTGATTCACAACCTCAAATATAAATAAATAAAAAGATAGATGAAATTTTACATTATTTAAGTCTATTCGTGAAAAGTCAAGCGACAGGAAACAATAAATTACATCTTAAAATTATTTTTTCTTTGTTTTCATACTAAATCTGGCTTTCTGATTCGGCATTATTTTTTTGAAAAAAAATCCGAGAATGGCGTGAAACCCCGACGTTACCGTGACGTCACAATAGTGACATTGACGTTGCGTATTGATTCGGAAAAAGAATACCTTGAACAATCATTAGAATGGTACATTTTAAAATTAATTATACGCATTGGTGTGATTATTTTTTTTTTTCATTTTTATCGGGGTATGAGCAAATTTTTGTTTACAAACTTTTGTGAGAATCCGATACGCAGATTCACACAATTTGCAAATGAAACAATTTTCGTACCCCGATAAACTTAAAAATTGTGCTTAAAATGTATTTTAAAATTAGAAATGACATAGATAATACATATATTGACAATACAAGAAATTATCTTTTGAAATACGAGATGCTCATTTCTTCTCTGAATAATTCTCGTATAATAATAAAAATATACAAATTGATTTCTCCAGATCTTCTTTATAGTCGACCAAATATAGTAATATAGTAATAAATAAGTAATATTGTGCAAATTGAAAATTCATATCGATATCATTTATGTTCTTGTTCAAATAAAATACTTGAATAATGACCCATCGATCCGTTCATATAAACTAGTCATGACGATTACGAGTTTGGGTACACACATCTTTATCACAACCTATTGAACATTTAGATGTAGACTTAGCTGTACCAATTTATACAGGACTGCCACAGAATCATTATCAGATATCGCTAATAGTAATGTTGTTGTATAAGATAGAGTAAATTAATAAATAATAAAGAATGAAAATGAAGTTGTAGTTCCTTCTTGGCTACTATCACTACAATAAACTACCGACTATTTTTGTCATTCTCTAATTCGATGACACATTATGGCAAACGTATGGTATCGGTCACAGGTTCTAGTCGACATTATAAATCAATTTTGAAGTATACCGGTATCACTGACAACAAAAAGTTGAAATTTACGTAAATGTTTCATGTTTTATTGTTGTAGACTCTGTTATACATGTATTTAATTCATGGAAATTTCCATTTTATGGTTAAAAACATGTGATGATTAAGGAATTATGTTTACATTCAATTCTCTCGGTATAAGAAATAAATAATGTGAGAAAATTTAGGTTTGCATAACAAAAGGTAATTGTACATGAATATAATACAAATCTGTGTGATATTTATTACATCATCTTTTCCTGTTTTACATGTGAAACACTTGAACATAAATTATTCAGAGGAGAAATGTTTAAATGTCTGGTCGAAAGATAACTCTCTGGATTGCCTTTACTAATTGTCATCAATTCGCCGAAGCGTATGGTTTCATAGATACCAAACCAATCTGATATGTAAAATTAATGATAAGGAATGGCTTTTATAATCTTGTTTGTGCGCCAAAATGAATTCTTTTAGAAATACCAAAGTCTGATATACATCGTTAGAAATCATGAATAATCCAATTCCTGAACAAGTTGTTTTGTATACATGTAGCTTCTCTGTGTGTTCTCAGTACCTAACAGACTAAGTGTACACTGCATCGCATAATCTGAACATTACACTTCAATTTCTATTAAAGTATTAAATGAATTTACATTTTTATGTCAGAAAAAAAGAAGATTCTAGAATCTGGGTTGGTATTCCTACAGCATAGATAAAATTGATTTACCATAAAATGAAGAAATCCTATAGTATCATTCAGTATGGTAGATCAAAAGAGGTTTGAAAATATTTCATTTTTTGTCTATTCGTCACTTCGATTTCATCTATTAATAGACTGAGAGAGAATTGTTCAATGATACTTGTTTAGGTGTACGGATTGTGTCAGAGGTTTTATCGTAGAAATGTATACTCGATATCCAATAACTGAACACATATACATTTGTATATATATAGTAATTCTCTCATTACACAACCG
Source organism: Argopecten irradians (assembly GCF_041381155.1). Classification (NCBI taxonomy): domain Eukaryota; kingdom Metazoa; phylum Mollusca; class Bivalvia; order Pectinida; family Pectinidae; genus Argopecten; species Argopecten irradians. The sequence continues at coordinate 54,635,696 of NC_091135.1, forward strand.
ACTCTTTATAAGAACGTGAAGTTAGCATCGGATTCACAATTCGGGATACGGGATTCGAATAAAGTATCCGGTGCCAGCACCTTATCCGTTATCAAAAAATGAACAAATAAGTAACAATTACAAAACGTAAAAAACGGATCAACATAATTTCACAACCTCAAAAAAACTAAATACCTCGATACATTGTTTTGAGTTTGAATAACGAGTTCGGGACCAGCACCATATTGGTTATTCAGTTTTCAGTTTTGAATAATGAATCCGGTGTCAGTACTTATTCGTTATTAACAAATGAACAAATAGGTAACAATTGCAAAACATAAAAAACGGATCAAAACGTAATTTTACAACCTCATAAAAAAAACTAAATACCTCGATAAATTCTTTTGAGTTTCAATATGATGCTGGCATTTCGGTTTTTAATTGTGAACAACGAATCCTGTGCCAGCACCTTATTCGTTATTCAAAGATCAATAAATAAATAACAATTACAAAACATAAAAAGCAGATAAAACATAATTTCACAATCTCAAAAAGTTTTCGTTAAGGTATGATTGTCAATTTTGTTGCTTGCATTGACTGCGAAGCAGTTCATGTAACATTTCCACGAGATTCAGCATTTTTCTGGAGGCTTTAGCCTATAAGTCATCGTTTCATCAAAGTACTGACAATTTCTAACATCACGTTATCAAGCATTTCTCTCTGTGTTTCTAAATATACAACGGTATTTCTATAGACCACACTTTCAAAACTAAAACGGCGGTCAGAGGTCAGCGCGTGACCAAGCATATTCAATGGTAAATGATGTGATCGGAGCTTACTAGTTTCATTGAGGCGGAGCGAAGTGAAAACGTAAACATAATACCGTAATTTATATTTTAGCATCTTGTTTCTATGAATAGTAAATAATTCAAAGTTAACATCACTTCAAAGGTGATTTCTTTATCACCAAATTGATATCTTTCACAAAAATATCTTTCATAATATGGTCTATGGTTTTAAATCATAATGTAGACTATACCGTGAATAGTTCATTGCTAGAGTTGAAGTTTATGTCATGTCGAAGATACTTTCGTTTAACAGAATACATTATTGATATACAACGGAACATTTCATAGTCCATTACATCTTTTTGTTGGGTTTATAGTCGGGTTATACACTGTTATGCACTATCGCTTAAGATGAAAGCAAGGTGACAAATACTATGACGTATACTTATTATTGTATTTGATTTCGTTCAGGATATTTTAGTCTGTTGTTTTTTCTAGTATCTCGCCAAACTGCACATAATACTGTAACAAGCGTTATAGTGTACAGAGGTCAGGTGGGGTTGGTAGAAATAGATAGAGAGAAAGAGAGCAAGAATTGAGAGAAACACAGTTAAGACAGAAAATGAATTGTAAAGCAACCTTTATGTCCATCATTATTAATTATCGACATCTTTAGTTTCATAACTGTTATTTTAGTCATCGAAAGTCTGCAACAAACAAAGTCATTCAGAGTAAATGGACTATAACGGAAATTCAATCAAATTAAAAAATATATATTTAGTATCGATGCATTTTGGAATTCATTTTAAAACAACGATTGCGATCGTCTGCCCTAAATCATCAATTTCCATACGACAAGGACAAACATTATGGTCAGTGTTTTTATCACATCGATCACTCTCGCCACGATCCCGAGTGGTCATGGTGTTCTGGAACTTACACAGAGAATTTGTAACCCGTGTAACATGAATTGAAGATAAGCTACATCTTTGATGTAACCGAGTGCTATATAAACATAATCACTGCCTCCGCTAGAGATCGAACTCGGGACCTCTGGATTACTAATCTGACGCTCAACCGATCGAGCAAAAGAGAAGTTCTCTCAAGCTCCGAGGTATACTTCAATTAATATCATTGTCAGGGCCATATCAGCATTAAGGGGTAGTAGCTAGTAATAGCCATTAGTCGATGTTTCCTTTTCCCTTTTCTCAATCCCGTTTCAGACCATCATATATATACATATACATTATTTGTTTTGCTACATTCAGGATATCAAAACTTAAATTTCTTAACAAATAAACTCATCATCATTATAAATTGACTACTTATTTATTATGGCCTGGTTGATAGGGCACTATTGTCTCATAGTATTGTCGAGGGATGGAATAGTGCCCGAGCCGAAGGGACAATACATTCACATTCAATTTTGCGCCACTGCAATAGTGCCCGCTTGCAAGGGCACTTTTGCAAATAGTACCTATGTGTGTAGCCAATCAGAATGCAGTATTCTGTCACGTGATGTAGTAATAAGTAAATACCGCAATAACGCAAGTAGCCAATATTTGGGGACTTATTGGGGCCCGCCCATCATAACTCCCCTCCCCCCCCCCCCCCCCCCCCCCCGATATTGCTGTTTGACTTTATGTGCTGACTTTATGTGCTTAAGAGTTGCTTCGAGTGATTTTAATATATTGAAATGCATGTAGCTATTAACATTAATTTGGAGATAAAACAATTATGAAAAGTATAGATATGAAAGGCAAATAAGGTATGTTTTGTAAATAAGTTATTGTTACGATTCATGCTAATTTAAGATGAAAATCGTGAAATCGATACCAATCACAATCCTTATGACATTAACAGATTCCTTCATTTCAAAGTAAAATGCTTCACGAAAATAATTCATTTTAAAATATTCAAACGTACCTTGAATTATTATTCGACAAAAAATAGCACAGAATTATTGTTTTAGATTGTTTAGGTTGGTGTTTATATATATTCAAATTCTTTATTTGCATTAGGTATTTTAACTTATTTGCTTTTTACAAAGAATAATATCAAAATACAATTAGCATACATACAGGATAAGTGGAGAATGGACAAAGCATTACATTAATGACTTTCTCAAAATAGTTGCATTATAAATATATTAACTAAGTAGATTTAATTAAAAATTTGGTTAATTAAAATACAGATGGTTTTTCCCAATAATGTCTTTTATAAATTTCTTTCTAATATCTTGGTAAATTGGACAAATAAGAATAAAATGATATTCGTCCTCAATATCACGATGAGGGTCACAAAACTTACAAACACGCTCATTTCTATCTAAATTTGAAACACGTCCAGATTCGATACACATGTGCCGATAACCTTATTTTTGTCAATACAATGCGATTTTTGTTTGGGATATACTTTGTCAAATATGTTTGTAAAACAACTTGATTCACCAGGTGACGATATAAATAGCACTTAGAAGAGTTTTCTAATATACTTGAAAAGCTATATCATTAATTCTTTGTTTGATTATTGGTAAAATATTTAAAGGAACAACTTTATGCTGGTTTACCCAAACATCACCAAAACCATGACTGTGCGATATATCTTTACAAATTCTACCCAATTAAATACATTGTTCGATTTTGGTAAATTCAATAAAACATTATAGTCAGTTTTTAAAATATAGTTATTAGAATTTATAATTTTCAACCAGTATTTTATCATTCTATACTTTCTGGTGTAAAAAAGAGGAAAAACGCCCAAGTTTCTTTTAACAGGTAATACCTTTTTACAGAATTCAAGCTGTACCTTTTCAATATCTGGAGCTTTACAGCCACACCAGACTGCCGATGCATAACTTAATATACTGTTAACATATGTATGAAATAAATTTAAAAGAGAAACAAAATTCATTTGCATAGATTTACATTTTGAAAACAAAGCAAAAACAGCCTTTCGCCCTTGTTCTGACAACTTTTTTTGTAATGTATTAAACTCATTATTAAATTTAAAAACAACTCCCAAATACGTAAATTGGTCTACAACTTCCAGCTGTTTGTCATCATAAAACCAACAATCTTCTTTACGTAACTTGCTACTTTTTCTAAAAAACATTATTTTTGTTTTTTCTACATTCATAGTTAGATTCCACGTTTCACAATAATTATGTAGGTTGTCCAGCATGCTTTGTAAATCTCTGGCAAATTCCGCATACAAAACTAAATCATCAGCATACATCATGAGAAAAAGGCTTAACTCACCAAATTGGTAATAATTTACTACATGTTCTATAAAATAGTTTTCAAAGTCATTAACATACAACGAAAACATTATCGGTGACATAATTTCTCCTTGAGCGAGGCCCATATTGTTTACAAAAAAAATGAACATCTTCCATTTATGGTTACACAAGATTTTACTTGGCTGTATGTTGATTTAATAGTTTTGAGTAAGTTTCCTCTAATTCCAAGCTGAGATAATTTAAACCACAATTTGCATCTATCTATAGAATCGAAAGCTCTTTTAAAATCCACAAAACAGCAAAAAAAGCCTTTTATTGTCATTAAGAGATTTAGTAATAATAGAATGGAGCACAAAAATAGCATCAACTGTACTTAATCCAGGGCGAAACCCAAATTGGGCATTAGTAACAACACTGTTTGATTCCGACTATTGTAGTGGCGGTACATGCTCTTGCAAGTCCGGGATCCCATCCTAACTCGGGGGAAAGTTGGGTTTGAAGCCATGATCAGTGACCACCAAATATTTATAATTAGATCTAGGAATGGACAAGGATATTTATATTTTCAGGTTATTTCTAAAGGACACAAAATTAAGTTAACTGTTCAAATCCTAAACATGTCCATAATTTGAATATTTTGCAATTTGCTTTAATAAAAAATCCGTCTACATCCGTCCCTGTGTATTAGATCAAATATTGCTGACAGATATGGTTCTTAATGGCTGATTAGAATTTAATCCTGATATATTCTAGCCCGGAATACCATTATGTTTTACATTGAATACAGTTACATGTATATATATATATATCAAATGCAGTTATATGACAGTTATCAAAACATTTTAATAATGTTGCATTAAGTTATATTTGGAAAGTGAAAAAAATCATAGGGCCGGACTTATTTTTACACAAATGCAAAATTTGGTATCAATTTCATGTCTTGTTTCATTAAAATCTGTTCTCAAAGATATGTTTTGATCCTAATTTCCGTGTGGAGTTATAATGTAACCACTTTGCCTTTTTTTTTTTTTTTGAAAATATTTTTCGAACATGACGCACCTATACACTTACATATAACTTTTACTTTTAACTATATTTGTTTTATAGGGCCGGTTTTATATTTACACAAAGCAATATTTGGTATCACTTTCATGACAACAAGTTCTCGTTTCTTTAAAAATCTATTCTCAAAAGTGTTTAAATTTTGTTCCTATTTTCGTGTGGAGTTTTGATGTAATCATTTTGCACTTTTTTGGAAAATATTTTCCGAACATGACGCGGGTATGTACTAAATATATATATCTGGATTTTTTAAGTTGCCTCGCACGAATCAAGAGCACATACCGCCCATACAATATAGTCTCTAACACTCAATCCACAGTTAACGAGAAAACAGATTCTATAGAATATACCGAAAAATGACATCAGATATTGCAAAAGAGTGAAAATATCAAAATTTAGGAAAAGTTGAAAATTTAAGAAAAATCGGATGAAAATTCAGGTATGATTCTGACATGTAAAATATTTCATGTGATATTCATATGTATCACACGCATGTTTTTCACAAGTAAATATAAATCATGCGATTCTCATGTGTGAAATAAATGACATTAACGCATGAGATTCATGTGAAAATCACATGAAAATTGCCACGCATAATTTGCATGCGTGGCACTTTTGCCTGAGTAGTCCTAACCTTAGGTATGACTATGGACTCTTATATTGTTAAGTTGCCTGTAAATTGTGACAAAACATGCAAAACATTTCAGTTTAATAAGTCCACAAGGTTTGATACATATTCCTGTCATAAAATCACAATGCCTTTATGTTTACTGGTGCCATTAGCATGTACATGGAGCTCTTGTTTGATCAAATTCGACTTATCTAATCATTTATTGTCATCGGCTGTCGTCCTTTTGTGGTCATGCTAGTCTACCTTTACAGACAACAATGTTAGCTTTTCAGTCTATCATTACACTAACAGCCATGTTTATATTGGTATAATGGTAAAGACAGTGGGTAAAAACTACAGGCTAACCACACCTAGCTTGTTTTCCTCTCTATGCTTGATACCAGACGATACAAACGCTGGGTTGACAGGATGGTAAGTAAATACCAGTACAACAATGACAAAATAATAGGCAATTACTATAAAGTCTACGGGTGTATACATATTAAAATCTTAATATCGAGGCGATTCCTAAACACACAATACATCAGTCATTTTCTCCAGTTCATTTCTCTCCGTCGACGTCAGTACCATGGCAGCGGTATTGTGTCTGTCAATACTAATCAATAAAGTCGTTAACCAGGAAATTATACATACGGAATACATCTCAATAATTATTTCAGTCATATCAGCAAGAAATGAATAATTTGATAATACGACTGTTTTCGCATCAATTGGTTTGTAAAAAGCAAGCCACAATCAAAGAATACGATACAAAGACTGTTGGGCTCCTAGACAACTTTGTGATATGCCAAACTAGTGTTTAATTATTATTCTATAAATAGATGCATCACTAAGATCTATACTTACCGATGTACATGTATCTATTACAAAGCCATTACAAATATTTTTGTTTACAAGTTAAGATAATAATTTTGTGTACAAACAGTTATAGAGTATTATGAAAAACAAGGTAAATACAAAATGTAGTCTAGTTGATCGACATGTCATGGTATGTCAGTAAACACCAACAACATGGTCATGTGAGTATAGGACAATTGTAAAATAAACATCAACAACAGGGTCATGTAAGCATAGGGCAATTGTAAATAAACATCAACAACAGGGTCATGTGAGCATAGGACAATTGTAAAATAAACATCAACAACAGGGTCATGTAAGCATAGGACCATTGTAAAATAAACATCATCAACAGGGTCATGTGAGTATAGGACAATTGTAAAATAAACATCAACAACAGGGTCATGTGAGTAAAGAATAAACGTCAAATAAACACCAACAACAGGGTCATGTGAGTGTAGGACAATTGTATGATAAACAACAACAGGATCATATGAGTATAGGACAATTGTTAAATAAACATCAACAACAGGGTCATGTGAGTATAGGACAATTGTAAAATAAACATCAACAACAGGGTCATGTGAGTACAGAATAACCGTCAAATAAACATCAACAACAAGCTAAGGTCATGTGTGTATAGGACAAGTGTATTGTCGCATAACTTGAAACAAGGTGATTGTCACACAGCAATTCTAAATAATAGTTCCTTTATAGTCGACGATAGGGACTGTCTCATTATGAAAGTGGGAGTTGCGTAGAAACGTGAGAGTTGAGACTTTATGAGATAATTTGAAAACTATATTGCTGAAAATATCATTATCGGGAACTACAATATAATTATAGATAATGACGCAATCAAATATCTATTAACTAATATGCGATATTGTGCTTATGTTCCGGGGAACTGAAATTCACATGCATACATGCATGAAAATATATATAGATACGACGGCTACAGATTAAAACTCAGGAAGACATGTCAATGAGGTTGTTGACACCCAGCCAAAATTGTCTAGGTACTAGGACAAGTTTATAAGTAACCAACCTATCCCATTTCCTATTTCGATAGATCAATATCAGTTATGATATGAAAAGTAGTTCGGTTTGCAGCCATTATACTGGCGACGCAGTAAATCAGGTTTCTGGTATCAATTTGTCCAGAGGGAATATGAGAAAATATTAAATATTCATCTTTATTAAACAAATGTGCAAACACAACATAAAGGATGAGCAAACCTGTCAGATTAATAGATTTGATTAACAACTGATCCCAACGATAGCATGCTAAACCAATCATGGTCTGACATGCCACTGACGTTAGGTTTACACCATGTGATTGATATCATATTAGATTGTTTTGAATTTATTAAGTAGAGTGGGATATTATCCCATGAAATGGAAACTTACAGGTAAATGATTAGCTTTGGCATTAGAAGTGTCAATTTCCTGTCGATCACTACACGTGTATTAACAGACAGGTTGACCACCGTTACACTAACTTCAGATTGATCTACGTATTGACAGACAGCTTGACCACCGTTACACTAATTTCAGATTGAAATACATAATGATCAGTAAGTGATAATGTAAAAGTGTCGGTATTTCACGAACATTTTTTCTTCTTCTTCATCGTGCTTTTATATGCTTAGTATAATGAACTTCAAACTCGTCGAACCGGCCGCGAATAATTCAAGTTTGTAAGAGGAAGAAGTGACTAGAAGCTAGCTAGGTCAAGCAGATTGCGCTATCCATCTATATCTGTATTCAACAACAGCCATTACAATTCTACTAGTGTGGACTCTCGCATTGTACCGTTCGACAGTTTACCTCGGCGTTTTCAAGCTATTCTGGATTGTGTTGTTCTCTTGGATTAAAGGTCCATTGTAACAATATAAAAATGCAAAACTACATCTTATTTCACCTAAAACTATTCATTGATATCTAACAGAAATAAAACACTACTGACGTTTTCATGTAATCACATTTTCTATAAACCTAAAATGAATATTTTCGGCAGATATATTCTAGTATCAAAACAGATGTCGATTATCGCAATAAACAGGGGGAAACATCATTAAATATATAAATAGCCAGGATTAATTCCCATCAATAAATAAGTTGTTTAGTAAATGAAATGTCTGATGAGTAAAAAGTCAATTACCACTATCAGCGTCCTACCTTCGCGCATAACATCATACAGAATTGATTATTTTAATTATTAAAACCTTCTCAGACTACATGCCTGTATTTGTTTCATAAGCGTGCATGTAGGTACATATGAGTAAAAATGCATTTCAATCATCTGCTCAATTGTGAAATTTATACATAGAGATCATATTTTTCAAAAACAAAGTTGTGCAAATAATGGTGCGTGCAACCAGACATTACGAGTGCTTAATTCCCTGGTGTTGACAATATATCAATCCAATTGATTATTTAGGTAATGTTTAAATCTCAAGAGTACAATTAAAGAAAAGTTTTATTTCTCCATCAAAATTCACGAGAAAATAAAACTGAACATATATAAATGAACTCCAATAAGCAAATACAGTAAAGGCAAAACGATAGGGTGACACGTCATTATCGATGTAGGGCACTCGCTATCACATTGCAATGACTTCTTTTCCTTCTAACTTACTCAGCGCTTCACATCACTATAGTGGGAAAATTATAGGATCCCTTGTCGATATAATATGAGAAGATGGGTTTCCCTTCGGAGTCATCGGTTGTATGTTTCAGTGATATCACACTATAGCGTTTTCCGTATCACAAGGAGACACACCACAGGTATACCCTAGTCTTCCAAAGGGCATCCAACACATCCGTAGGCCGCGTAACACGGATGGTCGTTTTATATAACATCTGTAATGGATAGTATCAAGCATATTTGTAATGGTTTTCTCTTTTCAGAGTAGACAGGTTCCGGGTTATGCAGGTTTTGGGTACTATAGTTTATTAAGAAATTTGCCGGGACCAAACAAATTAATCGGTATAGACAAGTTTCCGGTTTATACAGGGTTCGGTTCATACAAGTTATACTGTACATTCTTTAAAGGGACAATTCAGTCTAAGAGAACATTATATATTGGAAAAAAACCCAGTTCTAATGGAAATTAGATCAGTCGGTTTTACTGTGATATGCCTGAAAAGCCCATGGTTGTGACATGTGTGTAGATGTTCAAACTCGCTCGCTGTCCGCCATTACACATTGTGGTCGAACTTTTTGCATGCCGAACCCTGACCCTTGCTCGTCGAGTAATGCAATTTTATCTAGAACTGCTCAAAACGGTTTGACAGTAGTGTTTTTACCTTATCAGGTGAATTGTCTTGCTTAAAATCATTTTATACTCTTCTCAGTGGTTATGTAGTTTATTTGTTTAACGTGCGTGACTTTGGCTCGGGTATGGGTACAGCGTCCATATTGTACCTGCTTAATCGCATTGATCAACGATTTGTTATTTCAACGATATTAATTAAAATACTTAACAATGTCGTGGAATTTGTCAATGTTTTACGTTATATGTTTCATAAGAAATGTAGAACAATACATTTATGCCATATTTTGCTTCTTGGTTATGTAAAGGAATTAGCCTGAGTGAATTGTCCCTTTAACCGAAACGAGATTTAACTTTAAGATTGTTATTGTAAAACAAGATTGCGTCCCAAATGTTATTAGCTTACCGATAGCATTTACGATCACCTCCTGAAAAAATATTAATAGACAAATTCAAAAATGTTTATTTTCATAGCACGGGTTGTCTCATGTTTCCCGTCTTCGCCCTAAAATATCGTTATCACTACGGTACACGGAAAAATAACGAAATGAACCTTCATTGTTAATATACACTGGAAATCATTAATTTGGTGTTGTAACAATAGTTATAGATAAACCTTTATTTTTTAGTTTTGAAACTCAGTGGGCCTTTAAACATATGCCTCGCAGAACTTAATCAGATCTAAATGCTAGAATCGGAGAGGAAAATGATTTCATTGAGGGCGTCGATCAAATCCCCCAGCGTATATCTATCGACTCAACACAAAACAGTTATGGTGACATGTTATTAGACTTTTGTATAGATACGAATTTGTGTGTAATGAACGGTCGTACGGGAACACATGATTTTACATGTGTGTCGTCAAAAGGAAGGTCTGTCGTGGATTACATACTTGTTCCCCATGAACAACTGATTTTATACGACGATTTTAAAGTGAACAGAATGTCAAATTTGATTAACGACAACGGTTTAAATACACCATGTTCAATTCCGGATCACTCTTACTTACAATGTTCTATCGATATTCCGGAAATGGATCATAATCACCGCTTTGAAACATCTATTGAGTCCAAACGCACAGCTCCGATGTTCAACGCAAATAAAATACCTGGAGATTTTTTAAAATCCGTCGATTATATAGACGCAATTAATAAGACTATAGACCGCATTGAGCAAATCTCTCATCGCGTGTGCATTTACGTACACAGAACTCCTACAATAGTTAGTCGTTATATAAACCTTACTGGAACGATATCTTACAGGAGAATTGGGATGCCATTATGCGTTTGTTTGTTTGTTTGATTAATTAACGTCCTATTAACAGCTATGGTCATGTAAGGACGGCCTCCCATGGACGCAGTGTGTTGCGTGTATGTTGTGCGGGGGTGCGTGTTCTGGGAGACTGCGGTATGTTCGTGTTGTGTCTTCTTGTATAGTGGAACTGTTGCCCTTTTTATAGTGCTATATCACTGAAGCATGCCGCCGAAGACACCAAGCAACACACCCCACCCGGTCACATTATACTGATAACGAGCAAACCAGTCGTCCCACTCCCTGTATACTGAGCGCTAAGCAGGGGCAGAAACTACCACTTTTATAGACTTTGGTGTGTCTCAGCCAGGGGACAGAACCCAGAGCCTTCCTCACAGGGGCAAACGCTCAACTCAAGGCCAGAAGTGAGGCGGTGTCAAGGGAGGCATTAGGAAAGATAAAGTCCGTTAGAAAGAAGAGAAAAGATAAGATCCTAAATTTAGTCGCCTTTTACGATCGTGCAATAGGGGCAGCAGGCACAATCTAACGCCCTACCTGCAGGGACTTGCATTATGCGATAAAGAAAAAACTTGGCTGAAGTATAAAGGTTCACCTATAATACGTCGTCGCTATAAGGAGGAGTATTGTATCGCTCGGCGACTATTCGACAAACTTCATCGCAGATGTAAACGTAATTATCAATTACAGAAACAACGCGAATTAGAGGAATCACTTGTTAAACACGATTCTAGGAAATTTTGACATGATATTGGTAAAATTGGAATTGGAGAACAACGCAAGCAAAGAATTACATGGGAAGTAATTGATGGTGATGGTCGCATTGTTACCGATACTAAAGCAGTGTTAAATAGATGGAAATTAGACTACAGTGACCTATATTCTACATGCTCTACTAGCGACAATAGCTTTGATGAGGTTCACATAAAGCGCATTCGAGAGGAAACAAATTCCGTCGCGGGAGATGATTGTGATAGTAGTTCTCTAAACGCCCCGATAACGATGGAGGAAGTAGAAGTTTCAGTTAAAAAAGCAAAGCTACATAAAGCAGCAGGGATAGACAACATACCGGCGGAAGCGCTAAAAAATGATGCATGTGTCACATTACTTCATTCCATTTTTAAAATTCCACAGACCCTCGGAACCCCTTAACATATCGCGGGATAACACTTTTATCGGTAGCATGTAAAGTTTACTGCGATATTATAAATACCAGACTTACGAAGTGGTTAGAACGGGAAAATAAACTGGCCGACGCTCAAAATGGATTCCGTAAGTCAAGAGGATGTCAGGAACATATTTATACATTATATAACATTATAAACAATAGAAAATTGAAAGGTCAATCTACATTTTCAAGTTTTATAGACCTACAGAAAGCGTTCGACACAGTAGATAGGGATTGTCTGTGGTTTAAATTACAATCAGCTGGTATAAAGGGAAAACTCTATAGAGCCATATTTTCGTTATATGAGGATGTAAAATGTTATGTACGGATAAATGGAACATTAACCGACAGCTTCAATGTACGGCGGGGCCTAAAACAGGGATGTTTGTTGTCACCGGCAGCCTTTTCTTTGTACATAAATGACTTGATTGAAATCCTTAATTAGTCAGGATGTGGTGTCAACATAGACACAATGAATTTAAGTGCTCTTTTTTACGCGGACGACATAGCGCTCATCTCGGCGACAGAAAGTGATCTACAAAAGTTATTGAATATTGTGGCGGAAGGGTGCTTCAAGTGGAGAATCACAATTAATACGACAAAGTCCAAAATTATTCACTTTCGCCCCAATTCTATATCACGTACGTTCACATGTGGTACAAATGAGTTGGAGATATGTAATGCCTATAAATATTTAGGGCTATGGTTCGATGAATACCTAGATTTAAAAATGGCGGTAAAGGAACTTGCAAAATCGGCCAGCCGAGTTTTGGGGATGTTATCATCAAAATTTATAGCTGCCGGAGGAATGAGTTACTCTGTTTATACAAAGCTCTATAATGGTTTAGTAAAACCAGTTGTATTCTATTGTTCAGCGATATGGGGCCAGACTGAGCACCGCGTCATCAATAACGTGCAGAACAGAGCTATTAGATTGTTCCTGGGAGTCTCCAAAAATACTTCTAACTGTGGAAAAAGAGGGGACATGGGTTGGATGTCATGTTTAGCTACGCAGCATATTGAAGTGTTTCGTCTACGCTGTAAACTAAAAACATTGTCAACGAATAGACTGATATATAAAGTGTGTAAATGGTCCGAAAAGTATGGCAGATCATGGGACTCGAAGGCAAACAAACTGGCTTCTAAATATAATGTAACTAATATTATAAACTGTGCTACATCTATACGTACTGCTATGAAGTCCATTAAGCAGTGTGTTTTTAGGTATGATGAGCAGACCTGGTTCACGGAAATATGGAATGATAATAGAAATATAAACGGAAATAAGCTTAGGACATATAGAACTTTTAAGAGAGATTTAAAAAATGAAAGTTATGTTTCCTGCATTATGTCTAGAGGTCACCGTAGCGTTCTTGCTAAGTTGCGTTGTGGCAGTTTGCCATTGAATATAGAGACAGGGCGTTATTGTAAGCCTCCAATGCCTTTAAACAAAAGAACTTGTCCATTTTGTCAAGATAGCATTGAGTCTGAAGTTCATTTTATTTTTAACTGTAAAGCGTATTGTGATTTAAGGAAAACTTACATATTTGATAGAGTAACTGTTTTATGTGAACATTTTGAAAGTATGTCTTCTGATAATCAACTTCTCTTTTTAATGAATTGTGATGTTTTACAAGATAGTCTTACTAAATATATCTTTTTTGCGATGAGGAGAAGGCGATCTCTATTATAATAATCTTAACTTATTATAACTTTAACTGAAAATGGTATTTTATTCACATATATTGTCCATAATTTTAGTACATTCGTGTCTCGTAAGCCAATTAATGGCTGTGCATTTTTACTAATGATGAATATTTTTTAATTATAAATGTTGTGTAAAAATGTGTCACACGTTAATAAAATATATTATTATTATTATTACAAGCTAACCGATATTTACATAATATATAATTCATTTTTCGCAATTTTCAAACATGTGAAGATGACGTACATATACATATCTTTATTTCATTTAGCAAATAGGCTAAAAAGCCTTTGTGCAAAACAAATACAGACATGACAATGGTAAACAGACTTTTCTGGAAAAAGGATGTACACTATATATATATATATATAAATAAAAAAAAAAATAAAAAAAAAATAAAAATATTTTACATGATGAATAATTTGCGTGCCCTGTGCTACGGCTGAGGTGACCAATATTACATTTCACGGTCCCGGAATAGCAGTTGAGATAGGTAGTTTTTACCTTGTACACACGTTCCTTCCACATATTCATAATTCTAAATATAACTTTCAAAGACAGCTATATCTGGATCAAATTATCGATGAAAAATTACATAATATCTTTTAAGACCGCGATCGAGTGCATTGTGGGTAGCGATAGGCCTACAATAGGACGTCTTTGGAGGCGGTAATTGGAATGTTAAATGATTTGTTTTAATGTCAAGGAGACAAGAGTCATCTCGTCTTTCCGTGTCGACACCAAAATAAAACTAACAGGCCTATTCAACGATACGTCCTTTGCCTACTGCAAGACACTGACCGTGTATCAGATGTAAATCCTCAGTTATATAATCACATATTTTGTAGTAATAGCTACAGGTACATGAAGGCCTCATCAGATTTTGTGAATAGTTTGAATAGGCATGTTTGCATGATATATTAAAAAAAAACGAAAAAAATGCCGCCGGTGGTGTTTGTTTGTTTGTTTGATTAATTAACTTCCTATTCACTGCTATGGTTATGTAAGGACGGCCTCCCATGTATGCGGTATGTTGCGTGTATGTTGTGCGAGGTGTGTGTTTTGGGAGATTCATGTTGCGTCTTCTTGTATAGTGGAACCGTTGCCCTTTTCATAGTGCTATATCACTGAAGCATGCCGCCGAAGACACCAAGCAACAAAACATGCACGTTCACACTAAGACATATTCCTGCTTATTTATATATACAGTGATTTTTTTTAATAAAAAGCAGATAACACTGTTATTATAATCACCTATCATTAATAATAAATATTTGATGATGTATGATTTAGTATTTCCTAATAGGAAAAAAATTGTAAATGTAATGTGTATGTAGCTGTTGTTTCAACATGAAGAAAAGTGAAAACAATGATAATAACACATTGATCACAATTTACAAAGTTTTTTGTTGTTGTTCTTTAATATACCTGGTATACGATAATCTTTATCTTATTGATTTTTTTGCAGAAATGCTCGAACGTCGGTGAAGACACCCTAGGCCTGAGAGGCATGAGTTAGATTTCGCCGAGACGAAGCACAGGCTCGTGTTACGTTGATACGGAGAAAACGACAGTTTTCATTTTATAACGTTACCATGCCATGATGAAATATCAAAGTTATATGCAGGGAGATATTGTACAATGCTTTCTTTTTTAGATATAACTTTCGATCGAGCCTACTGCGTATGCATCGTAAAATTCTACTAAGTTGCATGCAAAATCACGATAACTGCATGGTCGATGTCGGGAACAGGTCCGATTTAATGCATTCAACTCAAGTATAAAAAATGAATGTTATTTCTGAAATTTTTTGGACTAAAGATAGTCCATGTGAATGTTTAAGTCTTCAAAGATCGCTTCTTTTATAATGAATAAGAAAAAATAACACGAAAAAATCAAAATAACTACTCATGACCCAGTACCGCGGTTTCGTCGGTTTTCGACGGCGAAAAACCAAAATAGATCTAGATTTGTTACACACAATGTCAATCATATTCAATTCAAATCATTAATCATATGTTTCAGGAGCATGTGAATTATGTTTATGTGCAATATTTCATTTTTCATTTTTCGATGGCGGAAGACCAAAATAGATTTTTTACACACAATGTCAAACATATTAAATTCAAATAATTAATTATATGTTTCAGAAGCATGTTAATGATATTTTTGTGCAATATTTCATGAATTTCATTTACTAAACGAAGCATATTGTATCAGAAACATATATGTTTCTGAAACATATATGTTTCTGATTGTATCGAAAAACGCAGTACGATAGCCTAGGCCTACTGTTTCTTTTTCAAGTTTATTCTTTTTTTTGTCAAAGTTTAAATGATAAAATGTTTCAAGATAAACTTACACATCTTTTTTTAAAACTATGTTCTGCTGTATATAAGTGCAAATTGCCACCATTGTACCACAAAAGAATGTTTATTCCTTCAAAACGCAAGCTTGCAAGGTCGAATAACCCGCGGGCTCATACAGGACTAAAAAGTGACGTCACTGGAATATTCGGGATCAAATCATCAAATTTAAAAATGGTGATCAAAATAAAGAAATTAAATATTTATTTACTCGCATCGTAATATTTTCCTATCGCAACTATTACATGAAATTCTTATTATCTGGTAACGAGGTCTATTTATTTCCATATTAGTGCTGAAAATAACTTGTTTAACTTAATTAATATTGTTCCGCTCCTTTTGCTGAGTTTGAATTCGAAAATTTGAAGGGCTTCAGAACGCTTGTTTTCAACTGGAATCAACACCGTAGTGATAAAGACCTTCCAAGCGAGTATTTGCATCACATAAAAAGTTGATTTTCTCCAAAAGTAGGTAAATTAAAAAACATTAATTTTGCTGGACCACCTAAAAATTATTCTGATTTCGGAACAGTTGGAATTATGAAGATACTTCTAACAGTATTCTTATTATGATTATTATATATTATGTAAGTTAATTACAAGCTAACCGATACTTACATTATATATATAATTGGCTTCTTAGGTAAAATATGTGTTTTCGTTTAAATATCACATACAGTGTATATAACAATAATGACAATAAAAAACTAACCTAATTTTATAACATATATGTATAATTCATTTTTCACAAAAAAAAAAAAAAAAAAAAAAAATACGGGCAGCCACTTGAAACATCATGATATACATGTGCATATCAAAAGGTATCCAATACTTTTAAATGACATACGTTTCAAATTGCTAGTAAACGTTTCTGCTACTATCGTTTGTGCGATGAAATGAGGTGAGGAGGTTTTGCCGAGTCATCTCGGTTTTCAGTGTCGACATCAAGATAAAAATTGTATTGTAAGATAGTGACCGTGTATTCTGTTTATCCTGCAACTTTTTCATTATACATACAGAAGATGGTATTCAAAACGAAAGTAAATTGCCTGTTATTTGCATTCACTATGAGTGTGTAATCCTTTTTACTACCGTGGGAAATATGTAAGCGACGTCATTTCGGTGATTGTGACGTCACTGTTTGGCGGGACTGACTGCCGTTTCATTCACTCCTACTAAAAGTGACGTCACTGGAATGTTCGGGATCAAGTCATCAAATTTAGAAATTGAATCAAACGAAAGAAATTAAACATTTATTTACTGACATCGTAATATTGTCCTATTGCAACTATTACAGGAAATTCTTATTATCCGGTATCGAGTTTTGTGCCCGACTAATATCGATATTAGAGCCGAAAATGCATTGTTTCTTGATATTGTTCCGCTTCTTTTGTTGACTTTATATTCGTAAAATGAACTTAACCCGCGAAGGGCGTCAGAACGTTTGTTTTCAACGGGACATAAACAGCGTAGAGATAAAGACCTTCCAAGTATGGCAAAAGTGAATATTTGCATCAGGGAAATAGGGACACAAAAAGTCGAATTTATCCAAAAGTATGTAAGTAACACTACATTAATTTTGTTGGAACACTTAAAAAATCGTTCTGATTTCAGAACAATTGGAATTATGAAGATACTTCTTACAGTATTTTTATTATTATTATTATATATGATGTAAGTTAATTACTTAAAAGGACCAATGAGATCATATAGGAACTAACATAAAGATATACTAGCTGTTGTATATTTCTATAAACAATATAAAATTTCAAACTGACAAGCTCACCATTATTATTTCAAAAATTGTTTTGCTGACTGAGATGGAGGTTGCAATTGGCTTATGATTGTTATTATGTAAGGATCACCCTCGGAAATCAGTGTCTAAACTTCTCTAGACTAGAGTAATAGATCGGGACATCGCGACCCTTTAGGTATGTGGATTACAAATGAATTTAGATTGCGGATATCCCTGTCGAAGGTAAGAGAAATACTTTTCTCTTGGTTAACGAAAACTATATAAGTTTTAAAATGTGTTTTTTTTTTCAGTACGATTAGAAAAAAAAATTAATTTTGGTACATGTATATGTGATCTACGCGCAAATGTCCACTGCAGTCAATTTGGGCAATGGTCAAAAAATCTCGTTAAAGACAATGTGTCCTGTAGTCTTACTCGGACCTACATCAGGATTAGAGCAACTTTTGTAAATAAATACTCGAATTATTCATATTTGCCTTCTTATGTGTAGAAGTGAATAATTCTTATAATAGACAATAATATCCTCCCAGGTGGGTACATTTGTATCTATTTGATTTGTGAACTTTCTGGGAGTGGTATGTATGGCTATACGATTATGAATTTAATTATATGAACCAAATTCGTTCACAGTGATTATGTTGAGTGGTTTTTCCTACTAGTATGATCAGTCTAGTCTACTTTTAATGGTAAAAACTTATGGCTTCACTGATTTGATATTTTACAAAAATACGTTTTTGATAAAGAAGAAAGTCACATAAACATTGTAGATGTTTTGTGTACTGGTTGTGCGGTACATATTAGAAATCAACGGAAACAAAGTTTAAAACTTGTTAAAGGCCCACTACCTTTCCGAAACGAAAATTAAAGTTTCTTAGAAATAATAATAACATAAAAAGATATTTATATCGATTGCCTAAGATGAGGTTTCCTGCGTAATATATGTTAACAGTGAATATTCATTTCGCTGTTTTGCCGTCTGGCGCAGTGGTGGTCAACTAACGCGTGGTAATTAGGATGACGGCGGGAAACATAAGGCAGCCAGCGTTAATTAAGCAAATTAGCATTAAATTTATTTTAAATAAATTGTTCAGGGGGTGATGGTAAGTGTAGTAGTATCGGAAAACTAATAACTTTTGTGACTCTACAAATTGAAAGCCGCTACAGAAAGGCGGTGGGCCTTTATATATTATTGATTAACAAACCCATTAAATACCAGAGTTTAGAAAACACAAGATGTAGGTACGTAGGAACTGATCTCCAATACTGGTAATCGATGAGATACAATTTAAATAAGGTTAATGTATTCAAGGCTTCGTAGTCTACAAACCTTCAAGATGAAATAAGCTAAACACATAACTATAATTAGGTACTGAAGACATCTGCTATGATAATATTACTTTAGTCGGCGTTATACAAGTTACTCTAAATCAACTTTATTTCGCGTGTGATTTACTTTAACGAAATTCGCGATCCAGGTCAATTCGCGAATTTTTTCTCCGCGAGTTTACATTTACATCATTGATATCAATAGCAAATTTGTTTTTAAATGAAAATAGCGACATTTAATAATCGCGTCAGAGTCTTGATACAAATTTTGATGATAACACATAATTTCTATTATTATATATGTTTCCCTAATTGCGATTATTTCTATTGTAAGAATTGGGCCTTGTAGCTTCGATCGAAAACTGACCGATTTACGAGTAAGTGATTAGAATAATACCGAATACTACAGAAACCAGATACATTGTACCACCATATGTAAATAAAGTAGAGTTAGATATAAGAAAACATGAAAATATTTGCTTAATTAATAATAACATCTACAATAATTCAAATATGACACATTAGAACTACAAATGATGACAAATGAGTTTTGGACAATAAAGTAAATAAAAAACGAGGACAAATTACCATCAAATATAAAAGATTTCAAAGAGAAAGCATTGGATCAGTGGGCGTCAATGACAGTTACTAGTAAACAGTAACTTTGTTATAGATTATTCAGAGTGTATTTCCCTAGAGTAAATATAGGGTTTAAAGTATTTGTTTTGAAAGAAAAAATATTAAGGGTTGGCTAAATACTAACCAAGGTTTGACAGCAACCGTTCTTCGTAAACCATTGTCAATTTCTCTGCACAATAGTATATACACCGTGGACTCTTATGGATTAATCTTGATTTATTCAGAGAAAAAAACGGAGAAATGAGTACAACATAATATATCTGTAAACCAACATGAATACAATTGATGTTTTGTTTTGTGTGTAGGTAGAGATTGCTTTGTTGGGGGCAACTTGTATCTATAAGGGAAACATGTAATGTAACAAACGGGTACCTGTTTAGTTTTTTGTTAACTGTAAAGCGATATCAACATTATTTAGAGTCCCAATATTCGTATCTGTCTGATATTTTACGTGCTTCAGAAGAATTTTGATAAACAAAATCATGTTATAATTCATTCAGGGACAGGATTAAATCGAAGTCAAGATGGGTGGTAATGATTTAGAAACTTTCGATGAAAAAAAATCAAATATATATTGCACATAGCTAAGTGTGCCCCACTGTTCAAACAAACCGAAATTGGCCGACTTTCTAACGTCGTTGCCGAGAACATCATGTGATTGCCGTTACTATACATGACGTCGTGCCGAACTCTCACGATAACGTGTCATAAACTTTCCGACTTCTGTTCGACAATGATCGTTACATCTCAATCTCTCCAAGGGTTCATTGCGGTTCCTTAAATGAAATGTGGAACTGCAATGCACCCTGGGAGGGATTGCGAAACTTCTATGGCGACCAGCCAACAACTGCTGTACCAAAGTTTCAAAAAATATTTCGAAATAGTTTTAGTTTAAACATATTTTATTTGAACAAAGTCAAAAGGAATTAGGCACAAGTTATACAACTTAGAATTGCCCTCTCCCATACAAATGTATATGATGTTACATAATCAAACATACAATAGCAGCATTAATGATTGTATATCAAATTATATGTAAAAGAAAGAAAGAAAAAAGAAACAAACAAACATTAATAATTATTGGTGGTCACATTTGATTTGTTTAGCCATACCAGCACCCACGTTTTATAGCTACATGTAAAATTGTTTCAACATTTGACATTCATGACGTGACTAATTCCATACAATTGAACATGAATTTTGTAAACAATCTAAAATGATATATAAATGATTTTACAATTAATATCTTACAAATACATTTTGGCATTAATGTTCTTTTAGAAAAAATATCATGAAACAAGTTTTGACAATGAAATGCCAGCGATCATCATTTAGCAATCAGTGAATGTTGTTCGATCAAACAAAGAGATTGGTATTTCTTATATATTCTTGAATTGTCAGGCGTATGCTTTCATTATCTTTCGGACTAAGTGTATCAGAACCATTAAGTATCAACTTCAAATTAATATTCGTATTATACAAAGACAATTTTCTCATAAGTATGACATGGTGGTCATTAAATTGGTCACATTGGAAAAAGTAATGAAATGCATTTTATATAGGAAATAAACAACGACAAGATGGTGATAAAACTAAATTAACTTTGAATAAGTCAGCATTTAACGCACTGCAACCATGACGAAGTCTTGTATGCATAATATCAAGTTTTCTGTTTCCAACTGACCGTCTTGCCACAGTCTTTTTTCCGTTTGATTAGGGTTTTAAATTTTGTAACAGTTTCTGAAGATCTTACTGTCAAATCTAATTAATTCCAAAGCTTCACCGTACTGGGAAGAAACGATTTTTCAAATAGCACTAGGCGACACCTAGGGGATACATAATCATGATTATTTCTTAAGTTATAAATGGTACTTTCATTAACCCTATCAGGTAAAATATCATGTAAATAAGACGGAGCTATATTATGATGAATTTTATAAAATAATAATAATTTTTTCTGCTTCCGTCTTTCCGATAATGTGTCCCAACCAGTTTCCATATATAATGAATTTCTACTTGCGAAAGAGGTTAAACCTGTAACTATTCTGGCAGCTTCTAATTGTATTTTTTCTAGTTTTTCTGAATCTAAATTGGTGCATCCATCCCACACCTCACTCGCGTATTCCAATAAAGGTCTAATAAACACAGTATATAATTTAGACAGCGTTTCCCCTTTTGATATAAATTTCAACTTGCGCAAAACCGACAAATGCCGTGAGGCGGAGTTAGCGATATTAGTAATATGCGTTTCCCATTTCATATTTTCATTCAAAGTTATACACAAGTGTTTGTGTAAACCACCGTTAGTCAAAATCGTGTTATCAAATTGCAAATTAATATCTAATTTTTCAAGAGAACCGTTAAATAAAACTACTTCAGTTTTATTAGGATTAAAATTTACTTTCCATTCCCTTGACCAGCGCTCTATAATTGATAAATCATGATTAATGTGTTGTTCAATATCTTGGATGTTATTTGAAGAATACGCGAGAGAGATGCCGTCAGCAAACATTCTTGATAAGGAAAACAAATGTTCAGATACATCGTTTATGAATATCAAAAATAAAAATGGTCCAAGAACCGACCCTTGAGGAACGCCAGCTTTTAAATAACCAGGATTTGAGTAACAATCACCAATAACGACAATTTGATTTCTATCACTTATATAATCTTTTATCCAATTATAGATATTTCCCCTGATACCATACGAAAAGAGTTTTTTAAGTAATCCACGATGCCATACCCTATCAAATGCTTTTGAAATATCGAAAAATACCATACATGTTTGTTGTTTATTTTCTAATGATACACATATATTATGATAAATCTCTAAAAGTTGGGACACGGTAGAGTGTCCCGGAAGAAAACCAGACTGATACTTATATAGAAGATTGTAATCAATGACAAAATTATGCAGATGTTTATAAATAGCCCGCTCAAAAACTTTACTTACAGTACTTAGAAGTGAAATCGGCCTGTAATTAGAGGTTAGAAAACGTTCACCCTTTTTGAATATTGGCATTACCACAGCAGTTTTCCATTGACTAGGAAATTTACACTGTCTCAGGGATAGATTAAAAAGTAATTGCAAAGGAAAACACACGGTTTCAGCTGTGTTTTTTAACATTTCGTGACTAATAGTATCTTTACCAGTAGCTTTATTAAGCTTAAGAGTTGAAACAATATCTTTAACTTCTTGAACAGAAAAACATACAGTTTCAATGGTATTTTGACATCTCGATGGAAATTCGGGTATGTTACATGGTTCATCAATAATTTCAGATATGGAGCAAAAAAACGAATTCAGTAAATCAGTTTTTTTCTTGTTATCGTACACTAATATACCATTACCACTATCATATAATGGAGGGACAGATTCTGATAAAGCAGATTTTCCAATTAGACGATGCATCAATTTCAAATATGATTTTGAGTCCTGTATAGCAAAATTGTCTATAATTCCATTAATATTTTCAAAAAAGGATACTTTAGCAAATTTTTTCATATTGTTAACCCGGTTTCGTTGGTGTTCACCTGGACTATTAGAGCTACGTGCTTTTTTATGCAAACGATTTCTTTTTCTAATTTCAGTGCGTAATTCCGAGTTGAACCATGGTTTGTCATTTTTTCTGATAGTTACTATTTTTCTGGATATACACATATTAGCAAAGTTTAAAAAGGAGTCAGTGAAAATTTCACAAGCTTCGTCAACGGAACAATTTTCAAATCTCTCTTGCCATAGAAATTCTCTGATTAATTTATTGAACTGATCATAGTCGGCATATTTATACAACCACATGTTACGCTGGTATGTTTTAGTAATATCTTCTGTCAATTTAACAACCGCATGGGTAGCTGAATGGTCGCTAATTTCATTATTGACAGGAATTACAGAAGATTCAATAACATTTACAGTGTCACTGACAAGTATAGGATCGATAAGTGTACTGGAATGAGCAGTGACACGAGTAGGTTCATTAATCACATTAGATAAACTAAAAAGAAGAAGAAGCTCATTGAGTCTATGATTTCGAACTCTAAGTAAGTCAATATTCATGTCGCCAAATATGAGAACATTAGAACTGATACCATGAGCACTCTCGATGGATGATTGAAAATTGTCCCAAAAAGGCATATTTGATCCTTCAGGACGATAGACAGTGCATATAAGATAAGAACAATTAGTGAAATTTAACTCAACCCAGATAATTTCTCCCCCATCAAATTCCAAATCATGTCTACGTTTAAAATGAACGTCGTTTGATATGTAAACCATAACACCACCCCCAAAACAGTTTCTATCAAGTCATATGGGCTCTGAATATCCCTCTATCAATATATCAGAATTTAAAACGTTTTCATCTAAGTGTGTTTCAGTTAAAAGTATACATGTGTGCTCATTAGCCAGCTGTTCCATATCTCCGATTTTATTGCGTATACTCCTTGTGTTGAGGTGGAAAAATGATAATTCATTTTGCTCATTCTCGGGTCCGGGATTAGTTTCAATATCATTGCTTAGGATCAATATCAATAAAAATGTTAAGTAATGATTATGGTTTGCTAAAAGAGGCTTATGATACTGAATACTAATGGTCATTCCATATTTCACAAATGATTTAAGACGTTTAAAAACAATACTGAACAAATGAAAAAGAATAGTTAAAAAAAGATAACATACATTTATAGTGCAGGGATTCAAGAACGCCATGTGTTTTCAAATAGTGTGTCCCAACCGCCGCTCTATACTGAACTATGTCAATACCCATTTACATAATAAAAACGACTAGCATCTATACAGAGCGGAGCGACGAGACACACATTTTGAATAACCAAATGCTGGGTACTGGTATGGAACAAAGTATCAAATAAAAACGGAGACAAGGAAATGAAAAACAGAGAACAAAAAAAGCAAGATAAACATAATAAGTAATCCGAAACAGATTCCTTCATTCCTTCTATCAGATTCCTTCATACCTTCTATAAAGAGGGATTGGCAGCAAAAGAAATAATATGAACGGTATTTGAATATCCTTGCTTTCTATTAATAAACTGACAACATATAGACATAGGTCTTTACAATATTAACCATTAATAATTGTATATATTTATCAAAACCTATATACAATACATGTTCAAATCAAAATGATAATAGTGAAAGTGGGGTTTGAATAGGGGTATGCCAAGTTTAGATTAGAATGGATCATATAAAGATATTTGTGCATGCATGCTATCCGGAAATATTCATACACGCGGCCGTAAATATGCCAACCGGTTGGGGTCGGGTAGGGGGGGAGTAAAAAGCCAAGCAAACGAATTAAAACAACGCGGTGTTAACCAGTAACTATTCTCCCGATAATAAAAAAAACACATTAACTTGCCAGAAGCTTAAGACTGTAATAAACCATAAATGTAATACTCTATGTGGTACATATGTACACTGTCAATTTTGATGGTGGACCTTATTAATTAATTAGTTAGTTAATTCACACATTGCTATATCTAAATATCTATACATTTCCTACAAATACCTAGATACTATTCAATTTTGGTGCTATATGATGAAATACAAAGGGCTAGAATTCTAATATGAGAAATGTATTCAAAAGTGTATTCAATAATGTAATGTTATATTAATAACATTACAGATGATATTTTATATATCAGTGTCTTGGGTCACGAATGTCTATTTCGTCATGGGTTCGGATAAAAACTTTACGGCTGTCTGGAGTTTCTTTCAGAAATATGCGCCCATCCATCGTCCAGAATGCGTAGATACTTTTATCGTTTTTCAGCTGGAGTAGATGTGAAATTAGACCTTGGCGGTATTTCGTTAGGTCTTCCGTTATGAATGTTCTGTTCGGGTTACGCGCCAGTTTCGCTTTCGCCATGTAGATTTTGTTTTTGATTTTCCAGTTTCTCAATCGACAAATGATTTGAGCTTTCCCAGTAGACGTGTTGATTTTACCAATAATATGAGATCTGTCGATGTCATTCTCCGATATTACCACGTCGAGTTTTTCACGCGCGAGTTTGACAATCACGGCATCGGTGTTCTGGATTTCGTCGGGCCTAAGTGGAATGTTGTGGAAACGCAAGGAGTTTCTACGCCCATATTGCTCCAACTCCTCCATGCTACTCTGAACCTCGGACACCTGATCATAAAGAGACGCGTTTTCTTCTTTTAATTCCTTATTTTGATCCTCAAGAATCGCAATTCTCTCATCTTGGTTTTTTTAAGCGTTCAAGAAGAGGGCTGACAGCCTTTGTTACAGCGTTTTGAACAGCTGCATCGATGCTAGGTGTTATAGCATCGGTGACCATAACACAAAGTTTCTCCATAAATGTAGAATCATTGAATTTATTGTTTATAATTTGGTCAAGGTTCACCGTTTTTCCTTTAGATAATTGGAGAATAAGGCCTGAAGTTTTGGGTGTAGAATAAAGATCAGGGCATGATAAATCAGGTAGAGAGCTTCTTCGTTTTGAAGCGGAGTCGATAGGACTAGTAGCTTGTTGTTTACGTTTAGTTGGACTGGCTGGCACACTGGTAGTTGATAGTACAAAAGCACGTGCGTTAAACAGGTTTACCTGTGCTCACCTGTGTCAGCGTATATATATAATATAGTGCATAGAGTGTCCAAACAAAAGTCGCGTAGAACAAGTTTCCTTTAAATCGAACACAATTCATGTTATGTTCATCCATAGACTGACACATTAATCAAATGGTGCAACATGTCTAATCATTAGTACCCACTTGTAAATGATGGAATAAGCAAGTCTTCTACCGCCGATCCTATGTGCGTCAAGTCAGGTAGTCCGCCATTGAAGAAATAGTTTAATTACAAGTAGTAACGATATTGTTCTCGTAAAATGTATAATCTGTCTGCTAGCGATCAAAGTTATACTTATTGACAATCCCTTTGATACCATTCTTTTTATCCAGAATTACTACGTTTGTTTGATCGTTCTGTTTTTTTGTTTTTTGTTTGTTTTATCGCTGTTTGAGACTGTATTGTTAGTTTTGAAAGAGGTAGAATCGGCTGTATGACGTCTCTAAATAACTGTTGAGTTCTTGATTTAGAAGTACGATATACAAAATTCAATGCCAAGCTTTTCAGAGCAAAGATATTAAGCGTAGTGACATTTTAAACGTAGATGTACCTACCGCTCTGACAACTCATTATTATATTTTTTTTCTGACTTCTTAAAAGATCTCAACTTGAATACCATTATGATTATTTCATCATGTTTTATAGTTCATATACAAATAGCTTTTATAATCTATGCTAAAGTTAGTGTTAAAGAACTAATCAATATCATATTGTTATTCAGGAAATGCGAATAAACAGCCATATGAAAATCCCGTTCTTAAAGTGTTTTTTTTTATCTAACTTACTGAAAACTAACTTTCTTTCACGGCTACTACATTTCGCGATTTCTCTTTCAAAGCAAGTTAGCGGAAATTAAGTTCCCCAGATTTAAAAGTGAATGTGAATGAAGACACTTTTAAATTGAATTTTGTGCAAGAAATATGGAGAAAAAAAACCCGCAGAGATAAGCTTTTAAAATTTAACTTGGTCGTGAAGATCGTGAAAATAAATTACACGCGAAATAAAGTTCGTTTACAGTAGTTCCATGTGAATATAATTGTTTGTTTTGTATAAATAATGAACACTACAATTGTATTTGCTGTTAAATAATGTATTTTTTCATATTTTGAAAGTCGTTGCAATTCATTAGAATATACATTAGAATATACATGTATTTTAAACATGTATAACATATAGACTATTCACAGCCGTATTCAATTGTACGTCTCAGTTATTAAGGTATATCCGAACAGTATTTTTGAACATGAGAATTTCATTTGATAACGTTTCTCACAATCTTGAAAATTCCCGCATAATTGATTTACACCAATGTCAACATAAAAAACAATTACTACACAACGTATGTGGAACAATTACTACACAACGTGTGTGGAACAATTACTACACAACGTATGTGGAACAATTACTACACAACGTATGTGGAACAATAACTACACAACGTATGTGGAACAATTACTACACAACGTATGTGGAACAATTACTACACAACGTGTGTGGAACAATAACTACACAACGTATGTGGAACAATTACTACACAACGTATGTGGAACAATTACTACACAACGTATGTGAAACAATTACTACACAACGTATGTGAAACAATTACTACACAACGTATGTGGAACAATTACTACACAACGTATGTGGAACAATTACTACACAACGTATGTGGAACAATTACTACACAACGTATGTGGAACAATTACTACACAACGTATGTGGAACAATTACTACACAACGTATGTGAAACAATTACTATACAACGTATGTGAAACAATTACTTCACATTCTTCACATCGTATGTGGAACAATTACTACACAACGTATGTGGAACAATTACTACACAACGTATGTGGAACAATTACTACACAACGTATGTGGAACAATTACTACACAACGTATGTGAAACAATTACTATACAACGTATGTGGAACAATTACTTCACAACGTATGTGGAACAATTACTACACAACGTATGTGGAACAATTACTACACAACGTATGTGGAACAATTACTACACAACGTATGTGGAACAATTACTACACAACGTATGTGGAACAATTACTACACAACGTATGTGAAACAATTACTACACAACGTATGTGAAACAATTACTACACAACGTATGTGGAACAATTACTACACAACGTATGTGGAACAATTACTACACAACGTATGTGAAACAATTACTACACAACGTATGTGAAACAATTACTACACACAACGTATGTGGAACAATTACTACACAACGTATGTGAAACAATTACTATACAACGTATGTGGAACAATTACTTCACAACGTATGTGGAACAATTACTTCACAACGTATGTGGAACAATTATTACACAACGTATGTGGAACAATTACTACACAACGTATGTGAAACAATTACTACACAACGTATGTGGAACAATTACTACACAACGTATGTGGAACAATTACTACACAACGTATGTGAAACAATTACTACACAACGTATGTGGAACAATTACTTCACAACGTATGTGAAACAATTACTACACAATGTATGTGAAACAATGCAAACTAATGTAAAATAAATGTGCAATTGTTAAGAATTTTACTAATACTTCAGATGTCAAAAAACACGCAAACTGATCTCAAACAAAAGTACATTACAACTTACAAGCTTAAGTTTACTAGCAAGTAATCAAATCGTTTTTCTTCAAGAAATCAACCAATAAATAAATGAAAACAGTCAAATAAATGATAGTAATATAGGGAAATACTTACCACCATCATTCAGCATTTGACTTCTGAACTAAAATCTTTCTGTTGTCCTTTTGAACTGTTAAACAGACTACTGTCCTTCTGAACTTGTTAAACGGTCTGCTGTCCTTCTGAACTTGTTAAACGGTCTGCTGTCCTTCTGAACTTGTTAAACGGTCTGCTGTCCTTCTGAACTTGTTAAACGGTCTGTTGTCCTTTCGAACTTGTTAAACTGTCTGCTGTCCTTCTGAACTTGTTAAACGGTCTGCTGTCCTTCTGAACTTGTTAAACGGTTTGTTGTGCCTTCGAATTTATGAAACAGTCTATTGTCTTTCTGAAATTGTCGATTGTTCATATAGATCATTAAATTAACTGTAATTTTTAATCCAATAATCTCAGGCGTTTTCACTTGTAATATCGATTAAAATGAAAGCATTAGCAAGTCTCTAATCAGTTTAACTTTAAATTTTATAATACCATCCTAATATAGCACGTGCGTTGCTGAGAGCATGACGTCTGTCAACTTATGCTTCACTTTACTGACAGAGGACAGGTTAAGCTCAGCACTAGATATATCCATGCTATCTATTATGTATGGTCATAGGGATATGATAATGGTCGACGTGGCATGTATAACAGCTATTTGATCAAGCTGATATAAACTCAATATCAGCAGCCAATTAATGCTCTCATAAAGTACAGTTTTGCTGGTGGCTTCCTTTTGTTCGTGATCGCCTGTTAACAGTCTGATTAACACGTGAAGCCAAATAATCATTATATCGCTGATCACATATATTCAATCGATAATCACCTTATAAGAGGTAATATACAGAACGGGGCTGCATATCAAAACCGCATCGTCAAATCCGGCGCGAGTAACTTACTTAAACCTGTTACAAGTTTCAGTATATAATATCATGGCGTGTTTTAGTTGAATAAACACTCGTATCGGTGTAGGCGTGACGCGGATTTAACTCATGACGGTTATTCGTACAAACATGTCGCTTTTCTTTTATCGATTACGTCTTGGTATGTATTTCCGTATTTCGTTTTTTGCAGTGACTACAATTGATGGGTCCGTGCTTGCTTTCTCTACTGTATTCTACATACCATGTCTATCCCAATACAAACAGTACGTATTTGCTGCCATCTTTTGTACGTAAAGCGTTTTATTTATTTTTTGTTTTTATTCATTCATTTTATTAGTTATTTTTCTACAGGATTATAGTCTTCTTCTAATCTTGTGTAGGCACATGGGCTTTGATAATTTAAAACAAGCTGGCAGTTTATATATGAAATAGCCATAGCCTTTTCCAGAGCACTATTTCTGAAATTTTATTTCACGTTGTTTATATTGCCTTTTCCTGACTATCTTATTACATCCCTTAATACAATCATTTTTAGATCTTCGGCCTAGGTTGTGAACACAGGGACCTGCCACGTTGGTTAACAATTTTCGTGCCAGGTCTCTGTGGTTGTGAATAAGACAGTGCTTTGCTCCCAGAAAAAAAAATAGTTGGTAGTCTGAGGTGTTCTAGGTTGTAAGATATAATGAGGAAGCACCGAGCAAAGCGTGGGACAAGTGTTGTATGGAAACTATAAAATTCATGTATGCTATCGGCTCTCGTTTCACAGGAATCCATCTTGCATTTTGAACAATATTTTGACCGGGTTTACTTTTCAAGAATGAAAAATTAAATGCAATAATCTTTGCAATTGCTGATTAATTTACGCTTAAGAAAAAATGTTACAATAAAAACCTAAGGTGGAGATAAAAGCTACTCTTTTATGGGTTCCAGTCTACTTGGAGATGTTATCACTGCCCTGAATAATTCTATTTAAGTAACTGCTAGAGATCAGTACACATAAGTCGACTGGTTCAGTTGATCGATGGTAACGCCTTGGTGGATCAACGGGAAAAACCTCTTAAGCATTTCATTTACCTTCTGCAATTAACTCCATTGATTAAAGGTAGGTTTCACCCATCGATAAACGGAAGAAGACATGAAAAAACATATCAAAATACCTCAATTTAATTTCTTTATGCGTATGAGATTGAACAAATGTGTCTTGAATACAAAATTGACGGAAATCCTTGATTTATTACGTTGTAAGCCTGAGAGGATAGTAATGAAATGAAGCTGCGATAGATTGTTTCGTCGAAGTTTTGCACATGCGCATTGTTGCGTACTAAAAGTAAATAAAATAACCTAACGAAAGCATGCGAGAAAAAAATGTATCTGAATTCGCAACAAAGAGGAGGAAGTTAGAATGGAATTTTAGTCTATATAGAGTAATGTCCTTATACATGTACGTTGTAGAAATTGAAATGAGCAAAACCCATGCAATTGTGTTATATCCTACTCACAAAATCAAATAGATATGTTCTATTTTATGTGGTTTATGCACACCTGAATATCTCATCATTTTTACCTAAAGCTGTTAACCCGTAGCGGCGTACTTATCTTTTATTGACCGATCGCCAGGTGTAATATAGCCACGCTTCGTGCTCACAAACTCACGTGTTTCTATTCAATGCAGGAGCAAACATCGTAGCACACACAATACAAAATACAAAGGCACGTGCGGTTTGATTGACAGCTGGCGATCCGTCAATTGAGCATAGCAGGGTACTGTCGTTATCAATCATTGTTTTTAAGTCCAGGTTGTGGAAAACATTTCCTTTACATTACTTACAAAAGGAAGGTCACTAGCCACCGGTAGTTAAATATGTGCACGATCATTTGAGTGAACCAGGCAAACATGATGAAAGCTGACATTTAAAGTATTAACGGGTGCAATTTATAGTACAAACAAAAGCATTAACGATTTCCTTTCAGTCGTTGGATAAGGTTTCAATGTACTGGAGGTTCAGAACATGGAATATAAAATTTTGTCGTCAGATCTTTCAGAGCAGTCATTGGACAAAACGACAAAATAATAGTGTAGTTATTGCAATTTTTAATATTTTTGTGTGGTTATATATTATTTTGGTTCCTGTTGATTTATTTTAAGTAAATTGATTTCGATTATTTGATCAATTGATACTTATAATATATACTAATACTTATAATGTTCCTCTCTCAATGTTTCCTTTAAACCGCTATATCTATTATATTAAGACAAGGCTTGTTCTGTGACGTTTTATGTGATGAGTTGGGGCAGGGAAGTCGTGAGCCTGGATCCTCACAAGAAACGGGGAATGAGACACTAACAGGAAAAGTGTTTATTCAAATCCTAGCTTGCTTTATACCTTCTAAACTTTAAATAGTTTGGTCCAAATGCAACCTACAGCAAAGAAGGAATACCAATGTTAAATGAAAGATGATTATGACCTCGGAAATTGCACCTCTAGCCGAATAAGTGAACAATGATAATGATCTGTACAAAATAAAAAAGGATTTAATCCGTAATCAATTAAGCAAAAGCTTTCTGACCAAAAAAGAACACATGTATAAACGTTTGTCTAAATCAACAGCATATGAAACTCTGATCGGAAAATTGAGACACAGTTGTTAAAAATAAAGGGATTTAATTCGCTGTAGCCCACCGACTCTGTTCTGTCAACTGTTCGCCATCGTTTCCACTAAAACGATTTCTTCCCAATTACTAACAATTGCCTAGAGACCTGCATTGGGCCTAACGTATGCTGGAGTTCAAATTACGGTTTTGCATTCATTCAAGGTCATATGGACCACATAGGCAGAACGATTTGAATATATGCTAGAATACCTGATACTGGGTCAAAATCACGCTAAGATCAAAGTCTTGAGTTGTATTCAATGTCAGGTGTTTCAAATAGCTTAATATTTTAACGGCTTCTTTCAGTCGGCCTGCTGCCCAAAGACTAAATTGTGGTCTTAATTTGTATAAATGGATAACATTGACTACCATTTAAAGTCACAATGACCAAAACGGTTGAAACAACTTCTTATCAATACGTAGTAGGTCTACATTTGCATTTGTAGAGCGGATTTTCTATCTTTTAGTGCTATTAACATAACACCCCAAAAGCTGACATCATACTGGTGAACCTAATGCCTGCAAGGACGTTAACGAAATAAAACTATTTATCTTTTAAAAGAAGTAAGGCATTACCAAACAGCATGGCGCCACAGACTCTTCACAATTCTGTTACAATGTACATGTATGTAAGGAATGTAATGAAAGAATGACAACTAGGAAGATATCTTTAAAAGGGTCGGCCTTGTGCAACAGTCGGAGGCAAGTTGTCTATCAAAACTGAAAAATCAAAGTTTGTCCTTGATTAACATAAGAGCCGAAGGTATTTCCGTTTTAATATATTTACTGGCACCAAACAATGAAAACATTTCTTGTCACGCTGTTATGTTATATCAACGGCAAACACAACGAAATGAGCGTGAATTGATGGGTGTTTCGCACTAATGTATATTGTTAATGGACTCGGCCCTGGCGATGTAGATAAAGTATTATAATGTGATATAGCTTTAACAAACGGCAGTATGTTTATAAAACAAACTGGTTTTAACTAGGACACTAGAAACCACATAGTTGTTCAAACATAAATTAATTGTGATACATTAGCAAGAAAGAAACGATTTTTTGTGTGTGTAAAGGGAAAAAAACCTTTTAAGCAATATCAGTAAAGCAACATTTGACATGTTTACTTGTGAATTTGGACAAGCTATTGTATAGGCTTGTATCTTACAATTTGTATGTTTCATTCCAATACTTTTGTTTCTGACAACATATCTAAGATTGTTTGCTTGATAAAACGTCCAGTTTATTGATCCACCACAGAACGCACCAGAAAGCCTACTTCCCGTCAGATATAGCCCTGCAGCTAGGGCATAGAATTGTACCTGTTGCCGCAATTGCTTGATCGTAAAAGGCGACTAAATTTAGGATATTATCTTTTCTTTTTTTCTATGATACTTTCTTCTTCATAACGTCTTTCTTGACACCACCTCACTGTTGGCCTTTGGTTGGGTACTCGCCCTTGTGAGGAAGGCTCTGAGTTCTGTCCCCTGGCCGAGACACACCATAGTCTTTTAAAGTGGTAGTTTCTACTCCTGCTTAGCGCTCAGCATAAATGGAGAGGGACGACTAGTTTGTCCGTTGACAGTATAAAGTGACCGGGTAGGGTGAGTTGCTTTGTGTCTTCGTCGGCATGCTTCAGTGATATAGTACTATAAAAAAGGGCAAGAGTTCTACTATACAAGAAGACACAGCACGAACATACAGCAGTCTCCCCAAACACGCACCCGCACTTCATACACGCAACACACTGCATACATGGGAGGCCGTTCGTGAAAAAAAATTGGCCAAAATCTTTCACTCGGGTTGAGATATCCCTGTCCACTTCACAGACACATGTAATATTCTATTGATCCAGTATAATGTACGAAGTCCTAGACATCCTATTATTAGCAAAATAATTCAAATTTAACAAAAACAGTTGACAAAGATTTCTCACTGACCAGGAAAATTATTTTATGAAATCGTAGAAAGTAACAAAAAAGGATATCCCGTAAGTTTATGCATATGCCCATATTATCTAAACACACGTTTGTCATAAATACGTGCTGAGTACCGACGAACCTATAATTAAGTATATTTATTTGCCTTCATGCTTTATACTTTAAATCAATAAAATGCATTAAGTACATATCTCGAGTGTCGACGATCGTCGGGAGTTGGTTCTCAACCTTTCAGCACTCGATTAAGTCTTAGTAATTGTTGACGATCATCTTGTTCGATAGTTTGTTTCTATTTGCTCTGAACATCAATGAGGTCTTACTTGTTGTATATCTCATTTGTTACCTTATCATTCATAGGAATGTTTAAGTGCTATAAACATAAAATCTATAAACCGTATTTAATTCCCTCATAATACAGCATGAGAATTACTACAAAATCCTTTCATGTCATAAGTGATAATGTCATTCGTTAAAATGAATAAATAAAGAATGATAAATGTATTTAGTATAAAATATTTTCTGCCCTTTTGGGATTTCGAATGCTCATGAACTTTTGTACAACAGCAGCTCAACAATACAGTATGTAATTGTCCGGTCAAATAACAACAGCTCAACAATACTGTATGTAATGGTTCGGTCAAATAATAACATATCAACAATACTGTATATAATGGTCCGGTCAAATAATAACAGTTCAACAATACTGTGTATAATGGTCCGGTCAAATAGTAACAGTTCAACAATACTGTATATAATGGTCCAGTCAAATAATAACAGTTTAACAATACTGTATATAATGGTCCGGTCAAATAATAGTCTATTTTCGATTAATCTATTTAAAATATCAATTGTGTGAAAGTTTACAAAACATACGACATTCGAAACGTTCAATAGTGTACAATATGTTTCCGTTGGCCAATGAACCTTTTTTTTAATTCTGTACAGTAATGTTTTTACACATGAACAACATTCAACTTTTAAAATTGTCACTTGCCAACGAGCGGACTTTTGAAACTTGAGCAGCGCTTGGCATATGACATTCACATTTTGAATGGCGTGCAGTTCGATATGCAGCATACGCCATTCAGATTTTGAATGCTGTGCAACTCGACTGTCAAATTCAAAACTTGATTAATACCCTTCATTCCAAGTTTAAATGGCATGCATCTCGACATACGACATTGAATACAAAAAAAAATGTCACCAGGCCACAAAGTTACCATTAAAATGTTGTGCAGATCGACATTCAAGTTCAAATTATCAACCATAATCAGTAGAGCTTCAGTATATATAAACAGTATAACATTTTCCATTCTTTTTAGCTTTTTACTTATTAACGACTGCAAAACCAATTTGGAATCAACAGCAGACATTTGTTTTCTTTATTCTGATTTGAACATCACTTATTTTTAAAATGTATTATCGAAATCAATAAGTTTGTCACTCAAAATAGAAAAATCAGTCCTAAACAGCTAATTTTAAAAGGATATTCCTCTGTAGTCATAAGTACTATTTCTATCACCCTTTAAGGATAGTGGTAACAACAAGTACTCTCAGGTTCGAGATATGAAGACATCAGGAAAGCTTTCAGCTCAATAAGTTAAGGATATAAGCCGAACACTGCACTATATGTGTGAGAGGGTACAGCAACGAGGCTCGTTAAGGCCGAGTGCTGTTCCCTCTCACACATATAATACAGTTTGATGCTTATCTCTAGCTTAAATACAGTTCCTTTTGTGTTAATAAAACCCTACTATACAAGGCATTCATCACTTATAAACCAGGTGGGTAGCATAAGCTGAAAATAACAACAATGTACATTCATCCATATCATTCTATTCATCACATATCATACCAGTAACGGGTAAAGCATGCACATATTCACTCATGTGTTTATAAGTGCAGTCAACCATACCAATGCATTCATCACATATAAACCTAGTGAACCTAAAAGACCCATAGTCACCCTTCTACCAGGACAATGTCTTTACTGGTGTTCAAATTGTATATAGAAACTGAAGGTTTTACAGTGTGTGATTTAGTGTTTTCTTGCATATCTGAAAAAGCAAAATGGAACAAAATGCTCGGGAAATGGATAGGGTAAAACTTACATCAGCTTTGTTTATTTGAAAGAAACTCGCGAAAATAAAGTATTTTAACAAACTGAGTGTTAAAACATGATATATCAGTGTAGTGGGCCATGAATAAGATTTTTGGATACTTTAAATATTGGGGGAAAAAAAGAAAAGAAAAGTGCAAAAATATTAAGATATTACAAGAAATTCGATACAGAATATATATTTGTGTGTTTGTAAACTAAGCAACATATGAGAGTTGATTAACCCAAACGAAAATATGTCCATTGGATTTACAGGAATATACTCAACTATTCTAACAGACTTGGCAGGTAGGAGCTGACAGTTGGATTTTAAATATACGAGGGGAATTAGATAAATTAGGATGAACATATCTCTGGAATAATACGACAGTAGATGATAAAGTTACTTATAAAATTATTGAGAATAGATTTTACGATGTTTATAGACAAGAACTAATTTCAAATGTACAAACGATATCAAAGGGGTTTCTTTAAAGACATATTATAGATAAATTCACTCTTCAATTTTACCTAACAAAATCCATTAATAATTCACATAAGAAGAATATTGCACGTATAAGACTTAGTTCACATAATTTAAATATTGAACAAGGGAGGTATAGGAATCGTCAGAGAATTCAAAGATTGTGTGAGGTATGTAATGCTAATGACATTGAAGATGAATTTCACTTTATACTTATATGTAATTGTTACTCTGAATTAAGAAAAATATATATTAAATCATATTATTATAGACGTCCTAGTGTGTTTAAGTTGGTACTTTTATTATCAACCCAGAATATAGGGGAATTAAACAGGTTAGGAAAATATATAGATTTGGCTTTAAAGCTACGAGATAATTTAATTTCTAATTTAAGTTAATTAATATTCCAAGGTTTTGAAATGTGCATTATAAATCATTGATCTTATGTTTTATAAAATGGTATATATACATAATTAATCATACAATGCATCTGTTTTGCTATGAAAAATGTAGTTATATGTTTTTCCAGCACTATCTGCATTGTTATATTGTATATGTTTATGTCAACTCTCCGATGTTGTAAAAAACAAGGAAATAAAAGAATCTGAATCTGAGCTTACATAATGTAGAAGTGAATGTGGGAAAAGTGCTTAAATCCAAATGGCCAAAGATCACCTAATGTTGTATATATGTACGTGCAATATGCAACGAAAAACAGTGCAGGATGCATTAAAAAAGTTTATTTTCAAAGATGGAATTAATACATTCAGCTTAAAATTCTGAATATTGTCAAAATTGTATGTTAATGATATGTGTATGTAGTTCAAGATACATATTTCATGTAAAAGTGTTTTAAAACTCTTCTGTGATCGTTTATGCCTTGACACTTTGAGCTGTGCTCAGGATTTACCTATAACTGGTCTGTAAGTGACTGTCCAAAAATGATCACATATAAACCAGGCAGCGGTCCAAAATCTTTATATAATCTGACTACAGGTCACTTATAGACCAGTTATGGGTACATCCTGTACATTTCATGAAATATAACACAAAAAGAACAGAAGGATGTACGCTAACTGTGCTTTAAGCCTATGTTACTCAACGGTTAAACATCCATTAGTAGACACGAACATCGTGAATGTACACATCGTTATTAGCATATTGGAGGCCATTAAATGTATACAATAGACCTATCTATCTATTATATAAACTGTTTGTCAAAGTGTCTTCTGGAAATAGGCCATTTAAAAATAAACAAAAAGCCTACTTATGTATATTGTACATCGATATCACGACAGTTATTAAGCTTAATTCTTTTCGTTCCTCTGGACCTATTCTGATCAATTTCCATTCAGAACACCAGAAATTATATTCTAATCTTGTATTGATCTACCTCCACTTTCAGTATATGAAAAACACCGAAAACTGTAGATTAGTCAAGATAATGGGACAATTCGAGGTCCGGAGAACCATGTTTTAAATAAAGTTTAATCCAAGTTTGAAATTTGTTCTATTTAATTGCTAAATGCCAATATGTTCATACCATTGAAATAAATACTTCTTAGAAACCAATAATATCCAAATACATGTATAAATGTAATCACGAATATCTAATATAGGCATTAAAATTAAAATAACTAGTTTGGTCTAGCAATGTTGAGAATTCGTATATGGACTTGGGACTGGGAGGAATGTATAGCAAATCGTGCACGGACTGTAGAAAGGTCTAATAATGGTAGCATATATCGACCACTGCGTAATTTTAGGACCCAAATTAAATAGTATGTCTCTAACTGTGCTTCCTTACTTGTGAGTATACCTACTATCTCATATAACCGATTAATTTGACGACAATATCGAAAAGTTTTATCCAATACTCTCGATAAGTGAACGCCACATTTTCCGAGATTCGTGACGAGAATCAAAGTGATAGAGAAATGTATGGATATTAAGAGTCATTTTCTAATCGTGACTTTCACTTTTAACACTCCCCTGAATGACAGGCGTTTTACTCAGGTGTTTACAATAGTTCCCCATTTAAAACATCTGAAATCGTCGATTATTAATGATAGTATATATTGGGCTTTCAGAGATGTTTGTATCAAATTATTTTATTTCTAATTGTGAGAAAATTCACAAAACCAATGTCTAACAATGGCAAAAATATCTTACATGAAGTATGCATGTTGTTATATTTAATCGGTTTCTTACTTTTGTCAGGTTAGGTTTCCTTAAACAGTCGATGTGTCCTGTTGGTTTGGTAATAATCGATATTTTTTCTCGTGGTGATAGTTGGAAAGTATTCTTTATTTATAGTGCTACCCCACTGAAGCATACACCCAACAGGTGTGCGTGGTTGTTAAACTCACTCTCAGGTATCATTACAAATTTGGATGCATTCAATAGATGCTTTGCTCTTTGCTGTAACGAAATTCCTTTATCTTGAATATAATTATCTACTTAATTAGACAGTTGGGCGATTTAAGCATATGGCCATCAAGTTTTTTAAAAGCTTTGAAATGAGCTTTCCTTTTAATCGATGAGTTATATTTAAAAGTTGTACATGTCAGACTCCCCGACTTCTCAGTACAGAAACAAGACAAGCTTCTATTTTTTCTGACATTAAGGAAGATTTCGATGTCTGCTGTTAGGCATTTCAACAACAATGTGTAAAATGTAGAAACAACAACGAAAGCCGGGACAGTCAACAGCCCGGAAAAACCCGAACAAGACGAGAGTGCTCAACGAACGTCTAGCATATAGCGGTTACCACTTACAGCTGAGTAAAGTATCACAGAGAAGATACCCCAGAGAGTTACTCTCACTGTCCTTGTTTCCACCCCTGGGCTAGCTCGTTGTAAAGCGAAGGCAGTTCAGAAAACACATGTAATTTGGTCCTTTGTTTGTTTGTTGGTCCTTTGATGTTCATCAAAGTCCTTTGATATTCATCAAAGGAATCGAATAACGGTACACTGTGGTTGACTGTGTGGGTTTGAAGTTGGGTGTTGCTCTCTCTGTAGTCTTCAAAGGAAGCATTTGCAGGCCTGTGATAAGTCAGGGTTTTTTTTCTCTCTCTTGAACTGTCTTTCGTTTTACTATGAGATAGTCGAGGGGTGTATATAACTTCAG
Organism: Argopecten irradians; assembly: GCF_041381155.1. Classification (NCBI taxonomy): domain Eukaryota; kingdom Metazoa; phylum Mollusca; class Bivalvia; order Pectinida; family Pectinidae; genus Argopecten; species Argopecten irradians. The sequence continues at coordinate 54,676,254 of NC_091135.1, forward strand.
TGATAGTAACCCCTGGAGTATCGAGGATGCATATATAATAACATAATGTAGAATGGGTGCTCTTCCAATTGAGCTACTTCTATAAATATCTGGTCACAATGGTGACCATAACCCCTGGATATTGTGAATGACATGATTGTGACAGGTATGATATGTTATATTTTTAAGTGTGTCTTACCCCACCTTTGGTGGCGTCTGAGACTACTAATGACTTCTGGTATAAACTGCAGATGGTTGTACACCTGAATAAGACAAATTTTACGTGAATATCGATAAGAAACCAAACCTAAATTTATCAACAGCGTGCGTTGAAATGAAATGTTAAACTGGAGTGTACTAGAAAGAAATACAGAAAAAAAATGCAAAAATATAAGGTTTATACAGTATAAGGGAGATAATTCTTGGAACATTATCTAAGTGTCATCAAAGATGTATATGACATTTAATTTCAACGCATGTACATTTTATTCCTCTGGCAAATATAAATTCACTCTCGATATTTCAGAGGTTACTATTACAGATGTAATATTCACCCCTTGACAATGTCAAAGCAAAATTGAAAGTTCTGTGTGAACAACAGATGAAATGGATAGTTTTGTCCTTTGGTGTACATAAAAAGGCCTTATATATGGCTTTGATGATGGGCGTCGTACTTTTTCCTTTTGAAATGCTTTCAGTTTTACTATGCCATAGGCTAAGCCAGGATGGATATGACGACAGTGATAGTAACCCCTAGATCGAATATTGAGGATGATTGGCTGAATTTTAGGTAATCTAACGCTAAGATTGATAATTGGTATATGGGGATTATGAGGTACAGTTGTATGTTGAATAACGTGGTATAACTTTCGATAAGATTGGTTGTCTAAGATTGGTGGTAATTAATTGTAGGCCATGATTGAGTAATTGGTTGAAATTTTGATAGTTTTAGATATAAATGAAAATTGATATGATACAGTTTTGAAATACATTGTTGTCATTGCAACAATGTTAAGGCCCTGATTGGTCTAAATTAGGATTATTGCTTATGTGATGTTGTAATTATATTTCACATTTTCACGATTTCTTTATTCAATCTCAAATATTTCTTATCTACATAAGAGTGGAATCTTATTTTGTATCTTTTAAGATTAAGCTTATTGCTACCGTAAAGAAAAATATATTTCTTTTAAAAAATATTTTATTTTCTGATATTTGAAAAAAATAATGTAGAATAAATGTTGATTTTTAGTTCTAAAGCTTCATGGACTATTGTCAACGATTTAGCCGAAGTACGCTTGAACTATCTTTTTACATGTATATAGCATAGATTTTCACTTCATGCAAGTAAGACGAAAAAGAGGTGTCGAGGTAACATGCAATCTTTTGTTAATCAGTTTGTTAACTTTACCTTAAGTGTTGCCCGATTTTGTGTTTTTAAAAGAAGGAATATTGTCATGTGCAATGAAGGAAATGTGAAGGAAATGTGGATATTATCAATTTTTTTCAAATTCACGTTTAAACGTTTTGTTCGATATATTTTTCATTATTTTATAAGTACGCATAAAAGAACTTTTTTCATAAAGTAATTTATCTCTTCAAATGACATTATCGTACTAGATGACTGTGATATTCAAATTATTTTTTTAAACTATTTACGAAGTTGTGAGTCCTATGATTATGTATTGCCTGTATTTACAGTATTAGTGCAGATGCTTCTATGATTATTTTTATTTGTTTGTTTTGTGAGGAACCTCGGGGGACCCAACCCCCGGGGCCCTATTGACGGGAAAAATAAAATTATTTTTATCCTTAAAAAAAAAAAAAAAAAAAAAACATGCAATCTTTCTGTGCAAGCGGCCGCGGTTCGATACTCGCTGCCACTCAAATACTTTTTTGTTTGTTTGTTAATTTATTTATTGTAACGAAACGTTGATTTTTCATATAACTTATACAAATACAACTCGTATGTATTTTTTTTTATTAATGTTTAACTTATATCATGTAATAAATAGATTTTTTAGCGAAATATTGTACCTGTTACATTCATTTGATGAACATTCTTAAACTTTCTTTTCTTTTTTTATTAAACTACCATGGATTAGTTACCAGTTCAATTATCAATAGTTCTATAATTTTAACTGTATATTAAAACAAAATAAATCTTTCGTATCATATTCTAAAAAATTCATTAATCTAATATTTTTTTCTTTAAAACAGGACACCTTTTTAATTAAGTAAAGCTATCGTCATGACGTTTTGTTAACAAAATACTATTAGATATTAAAACTATTCACACACTCTGGTGAGGGCTACATGTACATTTAGCTATTACAACAAAATGTAGAGTTCTATATCTTAGGATTTTATTGTTGACCGAAATATCAGTAAATTGTTACGGCACCTACTTAGTAGCGACTACGTGGGATGTTCTGGAAAGCATGACAGGACATCGCACGGTCTATGCACGTGTTAAACTAGGTGATAAACTTATTAGTAAATTGTTACCGAATAGGTTTGGGTATGGTAGGGACTATGTGTAATGTTCTGGAAGGAATGACAAGACATCGCGTAGTCCACACACCTGTTTAACTGTGCAGTATAGTTTGTGCAAAATATGCATACATGTATTACAGGCGGTTCTGTCCAGCCTCAACCAAGTCAAGTCAGAAAATCAAAACATTTCTATTTTGTTAAGCCTGCATCAGGCGCCGGTAAGGCTGTATTCTGAATTAAAATTAGTAAATTTTGACAGTTTATGATGAGCTGGGTAACCTTTGGGGCAAGCATTGTCCCAACGGCACGTGTACCAGTCACGTACCCAATCATTATAAATAAAGGGCCGCAATAGGCCACAGTCAGACGGAAACTAGACGGACATTAGACGGGAATCAGACGGAGATTAGACTGAAGACTGAGACTGAGGTTTGAGACGGGGTACTTCCGCCTCACATACACCTTACATCCACCTACGTCACCGCCTCCTCTAGGGCCACATATTAGAGAGAGAAAGAGAGAACTCTTGTCTACACTTCACATAGAATAAAAGCCGTCAACAAGCTTCTACCCTACTCCTTGTCGTCATTTCGACCGACACAGCCATCTGTGACGACAAGGTCACGTCCTTACATGACCCTGGCTGTTAATAGGACGTAAAACTAAACAAACCAAAATCCTGTCTAAAAAGATCTTCTAATTTGAGTTTAAATAGATTAGAATCAGATTTAAGAAACGATTCCAAATCATATATATAGCCCAAACTACAATTGTTTAATTCCAATCTCGACTGAAAAATCCAGCTATGATTATTTTCTTCGATTTCTAATTTTCCTGATAATAGATAAAGAAACTCTTCTAAGTTCAATATTTACCATAGCATTAGTAGTGTTTTTCTTCTGCTTTGTACCTTTTCAATGTCAGGAGCTTTATGAAATCCCCATATTTCACATCCATAATTCAAAACACTACTAAATATAACGTAAGAATGTATTTGTCAAAGAAAACTAATAAAGAAACTTGAAACTTGATACTTCCAAAACACTACTAAATATAACGTAAGAATTTACTATTTCGATTAATTAGTTATAACAATTAATACTTACATGTATCTCATATATTAGGAAAACATGTACCATTGTCGCTCAAACAGCCTAATTAACAATGATAAAACAGCATTGATAGTAATTAATGCAAATAACATCTAATTATATGTACCAGTTCTATAGAAAGACTATCAAGCATTATTATAATTAACAGAAGACACTATTTTTAGAATTAAAATTGGAAATCATACATTATGTTTGTTTTCAAACAGCCGTATCTCTGCCATTTTGGATCAGATGAGCTTGAAACTTTTCATTATATAAGGGGTTTAGTGGCCAAAGCTGACTGGACGTAATGCGCTACTACTGAGTTATCTGAATCCAATACTTCAGTGGTGACTATCACTGACGTTATATCTTCCCCTTACAATTGTAAGAAATCTTTGTATTATTATGTAATACACGTATTCTTATTCGTCATATCATTGTTACATAATAGCCCTCCCACTTTTTGGTTTTTATTTTTGATATTGTAGAAGTTGTATCAATTTGTTTCATGTCTTGGCACAAAAGGAAAGCAGATAAAAAAACAATAAACAAATATTGATTTACTACTTTCACTTTTACAAGCATTATATGCGAAGACTATATTTATTTGCATGGTAAAGATGTGCGAAAATTATTGATAACAAACTTATCAAGGTAATATTGATAAAAAAACTTTGATATGGAGCTAGGCCACCCTGTATGACAAAACATGTCATTATATTACTCAGACCAAATTGTAAAGCTCTTCAACTTATACAATCACAAAGGCTTAAGGACTGCAGTACTTACAGTACAAATGCATTGCTTTTGAAAAGGTATTTCCCCGTATTTCTATTTAAAAACCGCATGTGCTATGAAATTATTCATTTAGCATTATTTTACACCTTCTATAACATGCTAATTATTTGAAGCAATTAAAAAACTTTTAAACTTTTATCCAATCAAACCTTTTATAAATGGGTATAAAATAAAGATTTTTTTGTTTGTTTGTTTGATTTATTAACGTCCTATTAACAGCTATGGTCATGTAAGGACGGCCTCCCATGTATGCGGTGTGTTGCGTGTATGTTGTGCGAGGTGAGTGTACTGGGAGACTGCGGTATGTTCGTGTTGTGTCTTCTTGTATAGTGGAACTGTTGCCCTTTTTATAGTGCTATATCACTGAAGCATGCCGCCGAAGACACCAAGCAACACATCCCACCCGGTCACATTATACTGACAGCGGGCGAACCAGTCGTCCCACTCCCTGTATGCTGAACGCTAAGCAGGAGCAGAAACTACCACTTTTATAGACTTTGGTGTGTCTCGGCCAGGGGACAGAACCCAGAGCCTTCCTCACATGGGCGAACGCTCAGCTCAAGGCCAAAAGTGAGGCGGTGCCAAGGGAGGCATCAGGAAAGATAAAGTCAGTTAGGAAGAAGAGAAAAGATAAGATCCTAAATTTAGTCGCCTTTTACGATCATGCAATAGGGGCAGCAGGTACAATTCTAACGCCCTACCTGCAGGGCCAATAAAATAAAGAATGGTGAATCCTCTTTCGTTAGCATTGATAAAAAATACGTTCAAAACACGTAGGCTAGACTTTAAAAACAGCAACATTTCAAAGAAATCAGATCGGAGCGTGGGCGCCTGGACCACACAGGTACTTGTAGACATGAGTATGTCTATATCATTATTTTTATTTTTGTTAAAGAAAATTTGTTATGTAATAGTAATTTAAATATGTTAGAATTACCATGTTCCTTATGAGAAATGCTAACAACGATAATTACAAACATATAATATATAAACGCACGTATCTCGGCCTGATAAATACTTTTATTTATTAGGCCGAGATACGTGTCTTTTTATATATGAAGCATATGTTTGTAATATAATATATAAACGCACGTATCTCGGCCTGATAAATACTTTTATTTATTAGGCCGAGATACGTGTCTTTTTATATATGAAGCATATGTTTGTAATTATCGTTGTTAGCGTTTCACATATGGAACATGGTAATTCTAACATATGTAAATTACTATTTCATCACAAATTTTCTTTAAAAAAAATAATGTAGACACATTAATATTCATGTCCACAAGTATCTGTTAACCGTCATGACCCTCACCTTCGTTTTTTGTTGTTGTTTTTTTTTATTATTCCAAATGATTCACTATACATCTGTATATATTGTATATTTATATTCGATATTGAATAATGCCAAAAAAGAATATCGTAGGTTTTCAAGAACTGAATAAATTATTGGGGAAAAATAAAGGTGCGTCGGCCGGGAGTCGAACCCGGATCGACTGCTTGGAAGGCAACCATGCTAACCGTTACACCACCGACGCATTGATTTCACTCAAGGTAAAAATAAATTATTAACATAATTTATCAAAAAAGGTAATCGCAATAAATTTAAATATGTTCATGTTGAATAAAGTCAACCATTGATTTCATTGTATAATAGCTTTTTGCTTGTCTTTACTAATTTATATTATTTGTGAAACTGCTTGATCTTAATAAATATTTAACGACACCGGTGTCTTCACTTCCGCCGAATTCCAACATGGCATCCAATTTTGACGATGACCAGGCGGGTAAGTTGTTTTTGTGTATTTATTGTTTTCTGAATTCATTTCGGCCATTTATTTTGTATGTCAACGTTACGTTGAGATATACAGAGATGCTATTTTGCAATTTGAAGATATGGTTATTCATTTGAAAGCTCGAAACATCTATAAGATAAGGTACATGTAACCTTGTTTTGACAAAAATTATCGTATGTGTCACATGGGTTGTCGTTACTGAATGTTTTTCCATAATAAGAAATTTGGTGATAATTCTATTCAGATGAAAAACTTCTATTAAATCAGATGGATTGATATTTAGCCTATTGTTAATAGTCTACCGTCTCACTTATTTATCCAACACAATGGTTTCCTTCAACAAAGTCGGGGGTGGTCTCAAAAGCTTATTTGATGTACTCGCGTGTAAACCTACTAATTAGTGCCATTTCCTGAATGGACTTGTTCTGACACGAGCTTACCTTAACTGGAATCAGTTCAAGTGGGTCTGTCAGTCGTGAAAACAAACAGTACCGGAGACAGAACTTGTTTACGAAATAATCAGGAGTTAGATTTTGGTAAAAAGACTGACTAGTCATCATGAGTGTCAGTGTTTGCTGTAAGTATGTCAAAAGAATATTTTAAGGTTTCTTGAATTTTGATTCATAATGAATGACGGCTTATTTTCAAATTAGGTACATGTGTGATTGATATGGTGACTTGTACATGTAAGTTTTAATTTCTCTGTGTAATCTGATTAAACTACAGATCCTTGTAATTATAAACACTCTGTTGATAATAAGTATGTTTTTTTTGTCTTTTTAATTAATCTTTCCAAATTTTTCTTTCTTTTATCTACTTATGAATATATATACATGTCATGATGTATATTGTGAAATGGGTTTGTCTAATCTAAATTTGTAGACTATAAATTAAAAAGATAATAACTGCTATATTAATTATTTGAAGGAATTTTAACTACCTTATAAACAATTTGTTGTAAAGGTTGGTTCTGTCACCCAGTGATTTTTTAGGTGCTTTTGGGGCTGAATAAAGGCACCTTCCCTTAGAGAAATAATTTTGTTAAAGGTTGGTTCTGTCACCCAGTGATTTTTTAGGTGCTTTTGGGGCTGAATAAAGGCACCTTCCCTTAGAGAAATAATTTTGTTATATTTTGCCAATTTTATGTAAATATTTTCCTAAATGAATAAAAAAAATCTTTGAAATGTACACTTTCAAGAACAATGTAATGTAGTATTCTCCCACTTGTAAAGGTACAGGCCCCTGAAATTATTGTAAGAAATCACTGTAAAGTCATCATGGCTTAGGTGACAGGCCTATAATGATGTTTTTTTTTACATGTTTACAATAAATATATATATATGAGCATAGCCTTTTTAAGGTCATACATTGTCTCCTGCGTGTGCAGTACATATCTACAGAGATCAGACATAAGTATTCAGACACGCCATATTTTACTATAATAATAATGATATTGTATTAACGCATTTTGACAAATTTTCAATTTTTATCATGATTTTGTTTTTAACCAGATTTTCTTGAAATTGTTCTTTATTTTCTTCAGATATGTTTGAATATTTCTATTGACTGTTTTTATTTGAAATAGATGATTACAATTTACAAACAGTGTAACAAAACTTTGACGTCCATTTGGTATTTGATCTTACTTCATAATTCCACTGGCCAGCAAAATTTGAAATGTAATTTTAAGATCCAACAACCTCTCTTGATAAAAACTATTGAAAATTATACAAAAATTATCTTATTTTTCAACATTAATATGAATTTAAGGAAAATTTTTGAAAAGCGAACCATGGTCAGTGAAAGTAAAAAAATCATTTTTTTAATGCATGGAATAGGATATAACATTAAAATATAACGTGTCCAAATACTTATGTCCAGTTTCCAGAAAGTTTAAGAAAACAGATTGTTTTATCAAATTAAATTGTTAAATTAAGCACTACATTATGTAAGATAGATATCGTTTTATCCCTTTCAAGGAACAGTTTCTAAGAACAATGTTGTACTTTCAGATGGTATAGAACCGATGGATTTTTCTTTCCATGAAGATGAAGATCTTGCTGTTTCTAAGTAAGTTTCAATCGGACTATCAGGGCTGAACTATGTAGCTGTTTATCGGCAAATTTCTTGACAGAAATGCAGCTTAAATGCTTTTCCTTCACCTAAAAGCTATATCGATAAAACTTTAAGGTAATCAAATGCATCCCTCGAGCTCATACCAATTGGTTGTGTCTGAGAGCAATGAAACAAGAATATCAATTGACAAATAATGTAGACTTCCACGAAAAGAAAGTATGCGAATGGAATATCTAATTAATCATGATCACTTTAATTAACCTCTGACCAGGCATGAAACTCATTTCATTCTGTAAACCTGAATATCACTATATAATGTGTGCACCAAGACTGTGTATTTAAAGTTTGTATACACTCCTATGTGTTAATACAATAATTACAAAGAAGATAAGCATTTGCATTGCTCCAAATCGTCTGAGTAAAACATGATCCACATTTTGTTGTTTCAGTTCCAATGCTGTTGATACCAAATTTGATGAGACAATCGGACATGTAGAAGATATAATTATGGGTAAGTCTGGCTATGGAAGCTGAATGATTTATCATGATAATATTCCATTTATTTTCACTATCACTGTCTGAACTTTTTTACAGCGCCGTTACAATAAGCGTATATGTGACGGCCAGTCTAGTTGGTGGTTCCGTTGATTGGTAGCTAGTCAGTTTGCATGGTAGCTAGTCAGTTTGCCAACGACATTCAATAAGCTGTGTAAGCGCGGCTCTCATTGGCTGTCGCTTCAATGTAGGGGTGGAGCTAAACAGTCGGAAATGTCTGTCGGCGATTACCAAGATCAGAAACATGTACTGACATGTACCAGTAAGCATCGTAAGCTTCATAATGTAAAAAGACTACACAAATACATTTTAATTACCTCATGTATAGACTCTGAATCAGCGCTACTCAGTGAAGTACGTATGGAAAGAGCTAATGTTGTAGCAGAAAAGTCAGTCGGAAGTTGTACGGAAAAGAATGTTTTTTATTTGTGACATTGGTCATCAAACTTTTACCTTCGTTGTGAAGACAACTTCTACATGCTTTACTCCTTCGTATTCTTATACTGTCTGGGCCCAGTTTGAATGTTTCCTTTACTTAAGTTCTGTAATACTTTCCAGCGGTGAAGCTCTAAGTTAAGAGATACTCATGACACTAAATCCTGGCCATTACTACTACTACTAGTCTGATGACAGTGTACTCACCATATAGTCATTGACATATGACATCAGAAATATTTACTGGTTATGTGTAACATAATCCTTTTCATCATGGACTTTTAGTTCAAAATAATGTTGTTGTATCACTATGGAGGCAAACATTATCTTTACAAACTTTCCTTGTAGATGAGGACTTCCAGAGAATACAGACAGAGTTTATGGAGAAATATTATCAGGAGTTTGATGACACAGAAGAAAACAAATTTATTTACACAGATATCCATAGAGAATATGTAAGTTATATACAGTGTATACTGAATACGCATGGAGAATATGTTAAGTTATATACAATGTATATACATACAGATATCCATAGAGAATATCCTAGTTTAATGTTTACAAATATCCCTAGAGAATATGTAAGTTTTATATATACTGATATCCATAGAGAATATCTAAGTTTTATATATACTGATGTCCATAGAGAATATCTAAGTTTTATATATACTGATATCCATAGAGAATATCTAAGTTTTATATGTATTGATATCCATAGAGAATATCTAAGTTTTATATATACTGATATCCATAGAGAATATCTAAGTTTTATATGTATTGATATCCATAGAGAAAATATGTATAGAATACGTAAGTTTTATATACACACATTATCCATAGAAAATACAAACCATTCGTGTGTGTACTGATTTTAATGGATATTAAGCAAGTTTTTTCCCCTTTTTACACAAAGTATAGACAATATGTTAGTTACTGATCATGAATAGAATGTATTCAAATGCTTCCTTGTTATGAACAGGTTCAATTAATAGAGAAGCACTTAGATGATGAGCTCACGAAACGCATGCCAGGATTTTCCATGGGTGAATTTACACATCAAATTATGTAAGTACCAGTTATTGCATGTACTATATATCAAACTATGTACCACATTATACCTGATAAAGGGACTAGTATCTCCAGTGGTGATGGAACGTAACTCTCTGTAATCTTTCCTCTGAAATGACATTAGTCTGGTACAATTTATATCATCATTTAGCATCATTCCATCACCAATAGAAGCAATAGTCCCACACAAAGTTATCAGGTATCACATGGTACATGAATTAGTCCAATTGGCTTCGTCTCACCAACTGAATTCAGTATTCTGTTGGCATATTGACCAATGTAAAATGTAAAGTGTACAATGAAGATGTATTAATCTGTTTGATATCATAAAAATGATTTGTTTTTCTCCTGACAGGGAAAGAAAAAATGAGCTGGAAGGCGAGATATTTGAGATGTTGCTAACATTTAGTGACTTTATGGCTTTTAAGGAGATGTTTCTTGACTTTAAAGCAGTAAGTGCATTTTTTTTGACAAGGAAACATTTTGTTGAATTTGAATTTAAATTTTGACAATGAGATAATATGATTAAAAGTAACTTCTGTGTTAATATCTCTAGTTTGTGTTCATTTAACATAACTTATGAATAGATATGAAGAATTTACAAAGTTTTTAATTTGTCTTTATTAGGACAAAGAAGGACGAACAGTAGACCTAAGTGCCGGAATAATGGTGACATCAATGCAGGGTGGTGGTGACGACTGTGGCGACATGGTTGGAGATGAGGGAGGCATCTCATTAGATGACTGTACTTTTTCTTTAACAGGACATTCCTTTGGGGACGGCCCAGAGCAGAAATAGTGTCTGTCCTAGTGAATTAGTGCTAACCATGTCTATCATAAGTGAATTGTTACTGCCTCAATATTGATTGGATCTGTATGATCGGTGGAGTGTCTGACCAGTCTGCCAAAATGTCCACATGTACACATGTAATGGTGAGTGTTGTTGTGTATACATGGAGTTAAGATATTCTCATGCTGAAAGTTTCTCGCCCTTTTGTGGTTGACTTTCACCATGTGATAGCAATTTCCATATCGAATGATAAATCTATTGAATTTGAAAATTTGCCTGTTTTTGTGAAGCTTATTTTCACCCCTGAACGTTTATAATGAACTGTCCCAGCCTTTAATTGGAAGAGATCAAATTTGTCTTCAGGGATGAATGAGTTAATTCCTGTTCTATTGCTGAGTGGTATGCCATTCAGGGATGAATGAGTTAATTCCTGTTCTATTGCTGAGCGGTATGCCATTCAGGGATGAATGAGTTAATTCCTGTTCTATTGCTGAGCGGTATGCCATTCAGGGATGAATGAGTTAATTCCTGTTCTATTGCTGAGTGGTATACCATCATTATTGTTCATACACTCACAATACAGAAAAGATGTCAAGACTTCTATACAGATTCCAATGACTAGATTTTTGGTGGTTTTATTATTAAAGGTTAATTTTTTCTAATGAAGTTTGTAATTTTACAGATAAATTTTGGGGTGGGTATACTCAAATTTTAGGGATATTTGACACCAATATTTTGTTACATTAATATTTTATTAAGCTATAAAAGCTCTCAAAGTAGCTGTAGTTGAGCTGAAATCAGTACTTGAGGCGAAAATTCAAAAGCAGGAAAATATAATCGTAATATCTTGTTGAATCAAGAAATCGCACGAAAGGGAGATATACATATTACAGATATTTACAGAGTTGGTACACTTGTGATAAGGACTTTGTCTTATTGCACAATTCTTTGTATCTCGGAATCTTAAAAGCTCTTTAAGAAAATTAATTTTCTACTGCACAGTTGTTTTTCAAACCTCGCTGAGGTATTCATTTATAGAAATAGTGTTTTAAGTTATTTATATGTGAATTCAGGTAAAAATCACCTCACAAATCTATTTCATTTTCATGGCTATATGATATATGTAATTGTTGTTTATATAACTCAAGTCAAAATCCCAGGGGAGGTTATATCAATCAAAAATGGAAATTAGGAACAGTACTTTAGTAAATAAAACAAATATTTATATACTCTGTCTGCACTACTCTCACGGTAGGTGACAGTTGTTTTATTACTGATAGGTACTCAAATAATTATAGCTATAAACTATTTACCATCTAAACCTCTCTGCTACTCCAATACTCCGTCCATATAGATCTGGAAGCTATTAGCTGTATACAAATATGTGTGACTAACGTTTACCGCCCTTCAATCTAAAGCTCGCATCAACTCATTATCCATCCCACCTCACCTGAACTGTTTCAATTATTGCCTGTTAGTAATTAATGACTTTATGTAAGTCCGTCCTTAGAATTTTGTCCTATCACCTGTTGATATGTTAGTTTACTTTTACAAATTTTTAAGGTTCATTGAGATAATTAGTATGTGTTGTTGAAATTGGGGACTTGGCACAAATTCCAAACCAGTAATACAATTGTATGAATATTGTGTTGGAACTTGGAGCCAAATCCCAAGTGATTTTGGAGATGACATTCAATATTTAGATAAAGACATTGCAGGAATAAGTAATACTTGGATTGTATACAATTTTATTTTCACTTTGTATTGTTGTGTTAATTGTAAACAAAACACAGATTTGAAGGGATATCCTTCATTTTGTGTCTGCACTGTAATATATTATTTTATTGACGGTTGGATGGGAATGAATGAACAACGGTGCAAGTTTTAGCTTATGGTTGAATCAGAATTAGAGGGGTGCATGATAAATGTTAAATCACTTTTAGGGTTAATACATGATAATTTTGTCGGTCTGATAAATGTAGTGATCTGATGCAGTGGTTATTAATAAAGGGGTCATTCAACCATATTGGTCCATTTCTTGAACTTCCAACTTTCATAACTTTGCCATAGTTTCCTGTGGCTCTGAGACCAACCTTTGAAATATAGATGTCTGAATAAAAGTCTTCACCGGACAGCTACTTGTTGTCCATGTCTGGTGTAAGGTCATAATTAGGAGGAAACTCCGACTAGCTGTCAGCATGTCCATGTCTGGTATAAAATATGGAGGAAACTGACTATACTGGACATCAGTTAACAAGTCCGGTGTGAGAGTAGACGACTTGTGCTGTTATGGGTATGCTTTCTCATTTATTTGGCCAGAATAATGATTCTTGCACAGTGTTGTATATATACGAGAGTGAGTTTCTGTGTGTTTGGTTCTGTGTGTCAGTAACGTGACTGAGAGAAAGCTAGTTTTTGTTTATATGTATTATATTTACATCAATAAATTATTATTTGAATCTAACAACTGCCTCTCTAGTTCATTTAGAAAAGCCTAATAATTTTAGTATTTGAAAATAACAAAGTCAGAGTACAAAATTGGTTACCATAGTTTAAGGATATCATATGATGAACTCACAAGACATGAGGTGTGAAATAAATCTGCAAATGTTATCTTCACGTTGCTGAAATAGAATGTGAAGAACGAGGGACCCTGTACTACGTAAACAAGGATCACATAGGGATACTGGCGTCGACAAAAACTTGTCTCCATTCCTCATGTCTACAAATGTGACAATATGTCGCTAACGGCCGATAAAGATATCACACACTGCTCTCCGACAGCAGTCGTTACTGGGATCAACCTCCAGACGACATCCTGGGGGCGCTGTGGTCAACGTCTCCGAACACGGGGTCCTGTAATACATTACAAACAAAGGTTATAAATAAGGATATGGGAGTCGCACCGCAATGGAAATAATGGTTTATTGTGTTTATTACTCGATCTACCCAAGATACACTTAAAGGGCCTTAATTGCACAAACGTGTGTTGCGAAGATCAATGTTTTGACCTGTCTCACAACAATGACACAAAGAAAATAAATGCTGCTGCCCGCTGATCTCTCGTACATATGTTCCTGGCAAAAGACACCAATTGGTACACTGGAAAACGTCTTCCTTGAAGAGTTATTAATGTCATTTCCTCCACCTGGGGCCGGCTTTCCAGTTCTCATTAGGCATAGTTTCTCTTATTTCATCTTGCCCACAATATTTAAAATCATATATTCTCGGAGTAGTAAAGAAGAAACAAAGCCAAGACAAGATAATTTTAATCATTGCCGTTTGACCATTTGTAATACAGAGCTGTACACTATCTCAATCTGTATTTAGTTGTTAAAGACAATTTCATGTAGAATAAACTAAGCTGCAAATGTGCGGTTTTGATGGTCTTTGTATAATAATTCATTTTACTGTAATTCGCTTACAAAACGTAACATGGTGACAACTTAAATTCAGGGTTACATGTAGGTTTTACATAACAAACCTTTTATTACAGGTGAAAAATCCCGTGAAGGCATTTTCACAGGAACAGGTTAATTCGCATCCCTCTGACCATTTCTCGCCTTGTTCGTAGATCTGGCCCTTGTACTCACAATGGCCTAAAGCGCAAAAGCAGAAATCATTCATTGTATATCTCAAACTTTAAGTAAAACATTTTATCTTTATTTCGCAAGTGTTCACTCACAGAAAAATATCTTTGCTACGAAATGATGTAATGTGTAACACGCACGATTCGTTACTAAATAAATATACACATGTAAAAAAAAAATCTGAAAATGAGATAAATAGTGGAATGTTTGATAACCCGTACAACCAAGTAAAATGAAGTCTGTGAAAACATACGGAATCTTGTACTTATTTCTATTTAATTTCAATCACTACGGATTTGTATAAGTTGTAAGCACTCCTTTGCATATTATTTAAAACCAAAACCTTTTTGAGGAAAATTACATGGCCTATGCTGGCAAGCCAAGTTGTCATTTATACACTGAGCAATCTAATGTCTATCTAAAATACATCAATAGTATATAACATCTTATGCATACATATCTTTTGAACAAAATAGATATTGAGTGTTGATAATTTAAGATATTTTATATCGTTTAAGATATATTATCTGTATCTTTCAGAAGGTAAATATATCTTATATAATCTTGGATCAACATTGCTCTGTGAATAAATGACAACTTGGTTTGTCGTCGCAAATAATCATCAATATTTAATTATATAAGAAATGCTGCCATTCATTCTGTATACTAATTCAGAAAGAGGGCGTTATTAAGTTTTATAACCCAATTTCCGATTTTTTTCATTTGAATGTTTCAGATAAAATATGTTAAAACTTCTAAACGTATCAGTCTCACATCTAAACACGCCAAATTAACACATAAACATTCACATCTAAACACGCCAAATTAACACATAAACATTCACATCTAAACACGCCAAATTAACACATAGACATTCACATCTAAACACGCCAAATTAACACATAAACATTCACATCTAAACACGCCAAATTAACACATAACATTCACATCTAAACACGCCAAATTAACACATAAACATTCACATCTAAACACGCCAAATTAAACACATAAACATTCACATCTAAACACGCCAAATTAACACATAAACATTCACATCTAAACACGCCAAATTAACACATAAACATTCACATCTAAACACGCCAAATTAACACATAAACATTCACATCTAACACGCCAAATCAACACATAACATTCACATCTAAACACGCCAAATTAACACATAAACATTCACATCTAAACACGCCAAATTAACACATAACATTCACATCTAAACACGCTAAATTAAACACATAAACATTCACATCTAAACACGCCAAATTAACACATAAACATTCACATCTAAACACGCCAAATTAAACACATAAACATTCACATCTAAACACGCCAAATTAACACATAACATTCACATCTAAACACGCCAAATTAACACATAAACATTCACATCTAACACGCCAAATTAACACATAACATTCACATCTAAACACGCCAAATTAACACATAACATTCACATCTAAACACGCCAAATTAACACATAACATTCTCATCTAAACTCGCCAAATTAACACATAAACATTCACATCTTAACACACCAAATTAACACATAAACATTCACATCTAAACACGCCAAATTAACACATAAACATTCACATCTAAACACGCCAAATTAACACATAAACATTCACATCTAACACGCCAAATTAACACATAACATTCACATCTAAACACGCCAAACTAACACATAAACATTCACATCTAAACACGCCAAATTAACACATAAACATTCACATCTAAACACGAAAATTAACACATAAACATTCACATCTAAACACGCCAAATTAACACATAAACATTCACATCTAAACACGCCAAATTAACACATTAACATTCACATCTAAACACGCCAAACGCCAAACTAACACATAAACATTCACATCTAAACACGCCAAATTAACACATAAACATTCACATCTAAACACGAAAATTAACACATAAACATTCACATCTAAACACGCCAAATTAACACATAAACATTCACATCTAAACACGCCAAATTAACACATTAACATTCACATCTAAACACGCCAAACTAACACATAAACATTCACATCTAAACACGCCAAATTAAAACATAAACATTCACATCTAAACATGCCAAATTAACACATAAACATTCACATCTAAACACGCCAAATTAAACACATAAACATTCACATCTAAACACGCCAAATTAACACATAACGTTCACATCTAAACACGCCAAATTAACATTCACATGTGGTAGATTTAGGTAAGGTGCAGGTATTATCAAATAGAAAACACTATTTATGTTTCATGTTTTTAAAATACATTAAAAAAATAACGACAAAAAGACCGTTTTCGTTTTTACGGTTTGACTGGTTGGGCCGTTTGTAAAAGTATTTCAACTATAAACCTGACGGACCTTCAGATTTTGACATGGGCCTATAAAGGCTTTGTCAACGTTCGTCTGAAAACATTAAAAAGCGAATGACTCTACTAGGTCCAACCAATCAACCTGTATAAACGAAAACGGCCTTAGTCATGAACTGATGGCCTCCCTTGGTCTACGTGACCGGATATGACATGTGTCTTGACTAAGGTGTAACTGTTATATATAGAGCAGAACTGATACTTGTGGAAATAAGTCTACCCTATAATTCAATACAAATGTAATAATAGGTAAAATTATTACATTCCCAAACCTTCTAAAATATAATTAAATCTTTATTCTTTATTAAATCTTCGAAGTATATCTATTTAGTCTTTGCCTGTAAAATGGTATCCCATACCGAAAATAAGTATCCTCTGTTTTGTGTTTGATATAAGCTATGTAATTTGGCATTTCCCTCTTAATTTTCGTGGTTTTATATAGGGATTTTTTTCGCAGAAAATCGTATCCTACCAGCAAGTAAATGATTTATATCAAGATTTGAAATAAAGAGGAACGTGCGTTAGTAAATTTTAATAAAAAATAATGATATTTTAAAAATGAACCAGCAGAGAAAATAAGCCAATATGATAAGGTAGGAAGTCATAAAATGTTCCATCTTTATTCAATAGTTGGTTTAATCTTACCTTGTCCAGTGTACTCTCTGTTAGCTGGAACTGCATTAGCTGAAATGCAACGATTTGTAAAAGATGTTTAAAACAAATTTACTTTAAAATAAAGACACTTTTTTTAATATGATGTGATGACACTCATTTGGTGTTTTTTTTTTCATTGTAAAGCCGCCCTAACACTGTAGTGAGAAAAGTTTTAAAAAAAAAAAAAAAGAAGAAACAAAACCCCCGCGCAATCTATTCATGGGTTGTTTCCATTTATAAATCTAATCAAATGGCGCCAATATGAAATATCAAAATGAAAGACCAACATCATTTGTTTTTAGTTCGGAATATATTTGATGACTTACCTGTGTGCCACAGCACAACACAAACCACAAAGCCAGCTAATGTTCGGATCATAATCCACAACTAAAACTACACCAATTCTGGCTGGTTTTGGTAAAGATAGATTACACAAATTTGAGATAAGACAGAGATCTAAAGATAACAACTATGATCTAGTTTTATAAAGAACTTGCCTGGGAATCTCTCTCTTATTGACGTCATAGGTGATGAATAGTTGAGCATTAACATATGCCCATTATTTAATCATCTAAATGCAACAGCTAGAATCAAATTGAGTAATCTTATTATTCCCATTCACATTTTAGCATTAATACCTTATTACATAATTGTCAATATTGTAACGTAGACACAAATTTATATACACAAAAAATGTACAGAATACGTAACTTAAACAGGAAGAATTACATAGATTTTCTCTCTACTATGTTCGATGAGTTTTGGAGATACTCTTATATAAAATAATGTTGTGTTTACTGCTAATTTGTTTGTAAAATTCTACCATACCGGATTTGTTTGGAGATGGTAAAAATAGGCTGTGCCTGATTCCAAATCCATTTGCTCTTTTTGCAATAAAATTTGTTAAAACTGAAATGATCTATTTTTGAAAATATTGGCGGATGAAATTTCCTACCAGTAAAATATAGCTTGAAGTGTTGAAAATTAATAATGTTGTACGTTGCAAGTGAAAATGGACGATATTTTTTAAAATTCAAGTATCAAAAGCAGATGTAAAACCTAGTAAAACACCCATTTAATATACCAGTTGTTAGTTCAAGCCATTAAAATTAAAGTATAAAAAGCAGATGTAAAACTTAGTAAAAAAAACTTTTGAT
Organism: Argopecten irradians; assembly: GCF_041381155.1. Lineage (NCBI taxonomy): Eukaryota > Metazoa > Mollusca > Bivalvia > Pectinida > Pectinidae > Argopecten > Argopecten irradians. The sequence goes on from NC_091135.1 coordinate 54,695,150, forward strand.
ATACCAGTTGTTAGTTCAAGCCATTAAAATTAAAGTATAAAAACAGATGTAAAACTTAGTAAAAAACTTAGTAAAAAACTTTGATATACTAGTTGTTAGTTCAAGCCATTAGAATTAAAGTATAAAAAGCAGATGTAAAACTTCATAAAAAAAAACACTTTGATATACCAGTTGTTAATTCAAGCCATTAGAATTAAAGTATAAAAAACAGATGTAAAACTTAATAAAAAAAATCTTTGATATACCAATTGTTAGTTCAAGCCATTAAAATTAAAGTATAAAAAACAGATGTAAAACTTAGTAAAAAAACTTTGATATACCAGTTGTTATTTCAAGCCATTTGTTGTTATCGTGTTATAAATCCGTTGATTTCATTAAATTACAAACACTTAAGAAGACATTGCTTATATAAGCGATGGAATATATCCTTGAATTTATCCTCCACCTTATGGTGGTTGGTCGGTGAATCTAGCCGTCCTCATCTGTAACTTATGAATTAATATTATGGTTTGATATTATTGCTTTCAACACTTCTACATATCAATAAAAGCTATTAAATTGACTTCACGTTTATGAATTTTAAAAGTTCTAGAGGGTTAGCCCGGATGCATCAATACGGTAATCGCTTAAATAGTCTACTTGGCACTGTTCGGGGGCGAAATACTTATGTACTATTATCTATTTAGTTTCTTTTTTACATGTTATTTAAAGTGCTATATCAGTACGCGCAATTAAACGAGTTATGAGTATGTATATTGTCTACTTTATAGTGCTATCTCAAGGAATCATACTGCCAACGATATCCGGACCAAATCAAACAGTCAGATCTGTTTAGAACTTACAAGTGTGTTACCATTATCATAAAACGAGTCTTATTTGTAATTATCCTTTGACCCGGACTTGACGTGGATTCTTACGAACGCTTTCTCTTACTTACCATCTGATCCTACTTCCCTTGTATCCTTTCAGAGTGTCCCTTCAAAAGGATCATAATTTGGCTGCATTGCTTTATGAATGCAAAATAAAATTGCATACTATAAAGTTGTTTTTAGCATATTCTTTAAAAGGAGAAGGTACGTTAAGACTCGAATATGGACGCAAAATTAATTCTCCAGTAAAGAACAACACATTTTGCCGTATAACAGTTGAATACATTTGCTAACACATTACATCCCGAAAACATCCCGCATGTGCCAATTATGTTCTAAATGAAGTCAACAACATGCAGTTTCCCGCCATTTTTCACAAAAATCCTTGAAAAGCATACTTTTTGAATGGTTTTCTCTAAAAATGAATGTGGCCGCCTTCGTGGAGCAGAAAGAGATTTCACACGTTGTGTATCGTGTATTTACGCATATCCATGCAAAATATAATAGCTCCAGCGTAGCGGCCAAATCCATTTCAAGCCTTTTCTAACCTAAAGATGATGAATTTCTAGCAAAATTTGGCGAGAAGAGGAAAATCATCAATTTGATGACGTCATAGGTGGAGCACATCGTGTACATGGTTATAAAAAGTTATGTTTTGATGAATGGCAAGTATAAGAGTATTTATTAATGTGAAATTGATGTGGATCAGAGTTAATATTTTTCGGCCTGAAAAATTAAGGCCAAATACTGGTCCTATCATATCTATTCCTTTAGCGATTTCATTTTTCTTCAAAACTACTTAGAAAGACAACTGTTTGTCACATTGATTTTGATTACATTAAAATAATTGAACTTCAGATAATGACGTTGTGAAGTGGAATTAACATCTTTGATCACAGGAATCAACATATAGCATATCCAAGTATATTGAATTCCACAACAATATTGAGTTATACCCGATATACTGTGTGCACTACACAATATACTAGTATTTGGATTGATCCTGACTCTATGACAAAACAATGAGATTCAATGACTGTATATCGTGACCATGAAAAGGTAGCATTATGTTTTAAATGCATGAACACAACAAGTCTGCTCGATATATCACTGTCAGTGAAACATGTCACTGATAGAAAATTAACAAAACTTTATTTTTTCAATTTTTTTAATCAATAAACATGTACAAAATTGGTAATTGAAATTAACCATTTGAGTTTTTAACACGAACACACAAACAGTTTTTAACACGAATACACAAACATTATGTACAGTTAATATACAACTACATTGTATTACATATGACATATTAATTAATATCATTAGAAATTATATTATATGTTCTAAAAGAAATAAATGTGATAACTTTGCTATCTGATAGAAATAGAAAATTTAGAAATAGCACCTTGTTAAACAATTTGTTAATTTATAATTATGTAACCCGAACAATAAAGATATTTCCACTGCAATGAAAATCAAAATATTCAAAATGCTGAAGACAAGCCAAAGAGTCACATAGTAAAAATGTCTTAACAATGGAGGGCTGAAGTTGGTTGCGAGTTCCTAGTTCCTAGTTCCCTTTAATAAACGGAACTAGGAACCACACCCAAGTTCCGTTTAACTTAAACGGAACTAGGAACCTGACCCGAGTTGCGTGTAAGCTTATACCGTTTAAGTTAAACGGAACTGGAGTCTAGGTGTCCGATCCGTTTAAAGAAATTTGTGTTAAGGAGATTAATTCTGTGCTGTATAATTCATGGAAGCTTTAAGTTCGAATCCTGTATATAATATGTAATTGAACATACAGTTAGAGGTAGGAATCCTAATAAACGGAACTTCGCTCGTTGGCCAGTATGTTTGTTAACCGGAACTCGGGTCTGGTTCCTAGTTCGGTATAAGTTTACACGGAACTCGGGTCAGGTTCCTAGTTCCGTTTAAGTTAAACGGAACTTGGGTGTGGTTCCTAGTTCCGTTTATTAAACGGAACTAGGAACTAGGAACTCGCAACCAACTTCAGCACTCCCTTAACAATGCACTTTGTTTTAAAATATGTATTCAAGATGTTTAGATTTACATGTATATGGTTTGACTTACTACAGAAAGGTTAAAATCGTTGGGGTTGATATTTGTATTGTTTAGACAGAACAAACATGTCACCCTGGTGATAAACATATAATGTATCACCATGGTAATAGATTATAAGACTCTTTCATATGTGGATATGAAGGATAGGGATATTCTACCCGAGGGTCAAAAAATGTAGTAAAACCCGAGGCTTGCCGAGGGTTTTGCGACATTTTGTGATTCCGAGGGTAGAATATCCCTATCCTTCATATACACTTAAGAAAGAGTATTTTTCTTTCATACCTCGACGTTTTATTGCAATTTTACAATTATAATATCTCGCCATTTTGAAATAAATTCGAACAAATTCGAACGAAGAAATCCACAACTGAAAGTCAATTTTCTATACATGAAAAATTACGTGATATTTTTAACGCAAATTTCGTTGTTTGCATCTCTTAAAGTAAAACCAGTCAATTTTGTGAAAAAATGTTAAATTTTTACCGAGAAAATAGAAATTTTGTTGACGCCGTGACGTAACGAGGCTTTTTCATGGGTAGCCATGCAATACAGCCTCAGGCGACATGAGTGTATTGCCCTAGATCAGCCAGTATTACACCCGTAGGTATGAAAGAAATATATTTCTATCAAGTTCTATAATGGGTATAGCTTCATCTACACTTTTCACATTAGATACTATCAAACATATAGCTGTTGTTCAAACTTTGAGAAAATTTCAATATAAAACTATTGTCGAGATTAAGTTTGTATCTTACATTTGTAACATTGCTCTATGGCTAGAAAGTATCATTTAATTGAGCTAATTTCCGAACAGGTAAAAACAATGGAAATGATAGGAGTTCGTCCACAGAAACTTTATATTCCAAATGTTTATGTACAAAAGGGAAACAAACGTATGCAAAACACTTCTGGTTATTGGTTATTCATATCATTTAAAGGGTTTTAAATAACTTTACATTTAGATATTACATGTACATTACATTTAACAGTAATAGCACCAAAATATTTTCTTTTTTTTTTCTAAATCATAAAAAGTGACATCAGCTGAAAAGGTTGATTTTGTCAGTAAAGAAACAACGTTGAAGTGCACAGTACTATTGGACGTGTAAATATTGATTTTGAAAACATTACTGTGTGGGATTCATGGAAATGAAAATATACGCGATACAAATATTGCGATGACAAGATGAAAAAAAAAATCAAAATGCTTGATCTGAATTGTAATTGTGAAAAGGTAATTTGAATTTGAATTTTGTTTTGAAATTATACATACAAAATGTACAGGTATTATAGGAACGCAGTATGACACGTACTGGGAATAATGCATAGTACATGTATTCAAATGAAATAACCTTTTGAAATTACATATTGACTTCAACCATGTATACCGCTTTAAGATCGACTCTTTGATGTGGTCAATCATAAACAGAGTCTATTTGGTAAAATTTCTGAGTGTTGGTAAAGTACACCACTTTAAAGAAACAAATACTGTTCTTTGTACTACAGTGTGCATGGTAAGATAAGGCATAGATCATTTATATACACATTGTACATTGACAAGTCACCAATATGTCAATCTGGAATCTCACATTTTAGTTTTGATCATATCGTGGCTGAATTTCTTTGACCTTCTTTCTCACAGTTTCGTTTTGATGATGTCGTGACTGGATTTCTTTGACCTCCTGTCTATGACCTCCAGGATGCTGTACAGAGTCATTCCAAGCACCAGCCACCCCAAAGCTATGTACATTTTAATTTTTGTTTGCAGGTAAGCACTGTACCCAAAGGCCATAATAAACCCGAAAGACTCCCACAGTCGGTAGTTAGCAAAGGCAGCCTCGGTATTGTTCGTGAATAGGTATCCATACAGCGCTGAAACAATAACGATTCAGATAAGTTTATTTGTTAATCATGTGTATTTTTCGGCATTCAACGTTCATAAAACATCCTTTTATGTGTCTGATCTATACCCGGATATATACAAATCACCTTGGAATGATACTCATCAACTTATTAGCTGTTGTTGTAGCTCATAAATTGAACGTCAACACCCAATCCATGTCTACGAGACTGAACACAACAGCAACGAGGAGATTTCTCTCTGAAGTGTGTCAAGATGTTTAAATGATATTGCAGTAATGCCATTAATTCAATACAAATACTCCATTTATATAAACCAATACAACATGGATGGGTCTTATATATCGATATATATATACTTTATGTATGCAATATATAAATTTTCTGTTCTCATTAAAAAGACAAACTGATAATTCATAAATTCATTCAAAGTGATAATGTTTCTATGAATAGGTAGTTATATGTAATGTGCACTCTTATGAATATATATAAGCAAACGTTGTTGTCTTTGCGTAAAATCATAAAAACGTCAATGATATAAAAAGTGGACCAAATTGTTGGAAACAAGGTTAAGTGTATGACGTCAGTATAAACATTTACGACCGTACAGGTAGGTAGGAGTGACTTTATATATATTGGCACCATACTCATAATGAGTCATACACTTGTTATGTTTTTATCTTATACACGATTTAAATCAAAATCTAAAGTACATGTGTAGAAACTTGTAAAATTTATAACTGAATCAATCAACATGTATCTCCGGAACAACATTAGGAACCAGGTACTCTAAGACGTGGAGTTCAAATGGTTTAAAGCTCAATGTTGATAACGCAATAGTGTTTGCCTAGACTGCCAAGATACCAAGAAAACGGTATTCAGAAACATTGAAAAAAAATGAAGAACTATCATAAATTTTCCGCCTTACATATACGAAATGAGTTAACTAAGTGCGGAAAGAAAAGAGAGATGGATAAAAAAGCGAACTCAATGGAAACAGAAAAAAACATGTCGATCGTGTTCGGGAGCTGCCATGGAGTAGGGAAATTATACGCTTCCCTAGAATGATAACTAATTGAAAGAACAATGAACTATCCATATTTTGTTTTCAGACACAACTGTAAATTAGAATAATTAAAAGAAAACATTTCTAAAACGATAAGATCAGTTTTACTAACAATAATTTACATATGGATATAGAGGCAAATGCTTGCCTTGATCTACTAATCTACTCCTTACTTCTTACTCATAATATCAGTGTCAAAATTAAAATGGTACATTATATATGTATGTTCTAGACAACGTATGACCCGGTAGTTGTTTTACAAAATTCATCTTGAAATAAACAATATTGATAAGATTGACATTTTATGATGAACCCCAGAAAAAGCAGTAATCAAATTTCAATTATTGGCATCGCCAAAATTAACAAACTTTTCTAGCATGCCATAAGTAGCGATAATATTTTAATAAAGCCATTACAGGATAGCGTGGGTAATATGCGTAAATCATTAATATTGTATATGTAAAATTATGTTAACGTTAAAGTGTAAATTCCATTATACTCAAGAAGTATAGAACTTTCCAAAGCGACGTTTTTAGCTTTGATAAATGGATTTAGAAACCGTTTGTACGGTAAGCATCGCATAACACAAATTAGATATGTTTGTACAATTGTATCATGTAAAAAAACGCCAATCATTAACATAAAATGACTATATGTCAAAATACAGAACTTATATGTAATAAAGTTTCACAATATAGACGTAGGGTTGCAGGTAGGGGAAGGCAACGGTATTGTCTCTGTCTATGGGAGAGCATTGGCGAAGACAAAATTTACTTGAGAAATGGATCAAATAGCTTTAGTATAGGCTTGGTTTTCAATACACATGTTTAGTTTTTTTTTAAATTATTCAGAAGTCCAGTGATTTAGTTAGAGATTGAACTAAATTGAAAATGGATATCAGAGAAAAGACCTCAACGCAGCAACAAGCCCTTGATTGTCTCGTCAGGGTACTGTACATGCAAATACATAGAGGACTTTCAATAGTGTTTCTATAATGTTAATAAAAATTAAGACAGCCCCACAACAGAAAATAAAGCATACTACGTTTCTCATATGAAGTGAAAGTTACAACTGGAAGAAGCATTTTTCTTTATAAGGTCTAGAAGAAAGTTCCATCGAGGATATCTGATGTAAAAAGGATTTACTATAAGTATATACATATGTAGGACTGTCTGAATTGAAAATATTACAAAGGACAATGGGTTGGGCAGTTTTTGGGCATCAAATCCATCGATTTTATTAACTAAGAGTCAAGAAATTAAGTTTTTGCATTTAAAATATATAGTACATATCTGATTCTGCAGCTGTAGTTGCCGTGATAATCATCAGAAATAGGCATTTGAAAACTTTTTTTATAGATTCTTTCTAAGAAACAATAGATCGCAATATTGAACAAACTTAATATTTACTGAGAATATGTAGGCACATATGATACATCATTAGGAGAGTTATAAGGATGCACTCTATGGATTCTAGATGAAAAACATCGTCAAAATTAACATACTTTCCCCACTTTTGAATATGTGTGTTTAACATTTTTTACAGTCATAACAACTGCAGCTGCAATGATACAAAACCATAATACATATTGTATTAAGGACATATTGGACACATACACTATACAACAGATTTGAAAAAATGACGGATTTGGGGGGGGGACTATATATATTCCTTCCGATTCGAAAGCAAATAAACAAGGTATTCCTCCCTATCAGTTGTAATGGTTGAAGATCAGCGCGTTTTTCTTTTAACAAGAATTTTTGTTGATACAATAGCAGTGAAGGAGACAGCGAAACGCCATATTGTATACGATTATATTTGTATAATACATAATTCATTGGATACGAAGTGTTTTAAAGCATATATAACTTATGTCAGAATATTTATGTTCATAACTAAATGATATTATTAATATTATTAATATGTGTAGTTTAGGCATATGATATGTTATTGGTTATTGTCTAAAGTTTATAGTTAACATACGACATGTCATTAGTTAGTACATATATATGAATAGAGAGAGATTTTGAATACAGAATATAATTACTGTTATTTTCTATAAACATATCACGTTTATAGTTCCTATGCAGACCTAATGTTAGTTTTTTTTTATCTGTTTTAGGATAAATGGTACAAGGATTTACATACATAACTACATTTTATTAAGTTTGTTATTACTATCTATATAAATGTTATTATATAAGTAATTTATGTACTTATAATGAATGTTTTTGTTACATGTATAGCGTTAGATAAAACAAAATCTAAAGGTCAACTAATTTTAATTAGATTGTAAGTAATTAATATAATGTACATATATCATCATGCATGATTTATAAGGTCTTACTGTCCAGATGTCTATACTTTGTTCTGTTTACTTTCTGTGCCTGACCTCCACTATGGCATATAAAGCCATGCCCAGGACAAGCCAGCCCAGGGTCAGGTACATTTTGACACTAGTAACGAGGTGACTACTATAACCGAATGCCATGATAAAGCCTAACGATTCCCAGAGTCGGTAGTTTGCGAACGCTGCTTCAGGTTTCTTAGCGAACAAGAATCCATATAAAGCTGTAAGAAAATTGCTGACAATATTACATTTACATAGCAGAGATAGAAGAAGAATAAAAGTGAGTATTATAAAGTATTCCGATAGAAACAACATAATAATTATTTAGGGAAAATTGACCTTTTTGATCTAGTATATTCTTCTCTTACATGAAGTTCATAGATGATATTGTGCGAGTGAAGTGGACCAGTAAAACTGGAAATATTTATGGAATATTTTTCTTTCTATATTGAATTCAATCAACAACATTTTGAACACATTAATTAAAATGAGCATGGTGGTTTTTTGTTCAAATTGATTAACAGTTGTATCAATAACCATGGTTAAGAACTACAATACAATGTCAATAATTGGTCTTTAAATCATATACATATGCATACTTTTAAAATTACCATTCCCAATCGACTTTTATCTTATTTAAATTCTTCTTTAAGTAATCAGAGTCGATATTTAGTAGAGACCAGAAGCCTGCCTTAACAAATTCGTTAATTCATCATGTAGATAGTGATTTTTAAACAATTTTATATTTGACATCAAGTTGTATGTTACTGGATCATGTTGTTCCTGCTTGTCACGTAGAGTTTCATTAGGGAATAAAATAAACATTTACATATTGTATTTAGTAAAGGAAAAAATCATCATCAAATATGATGAGCTTCGTTGCACATTTTGAAAGTACAAGTTACAATAGTATCACGGAAAATCAGAATCACGACCACGTTTTTAATGCTTTAGTCTTGTAACATCATTGACAAGGGCTCTACAGCAAAGAACATCTCTGTTGTGTAGATTACTACTCGTTTAGGAAGGTGATTTTACGGTAAGGTAGGGATATAAGGAAGGCGTCGGTATAGCATAGCAACTACCAGGTATATAAAATTAGGATGGTAGACATCGAGTTGTTAGTCGGTAAATCTGTTTAGGGACATGAACTGATTATACACCCGTATATAAACACTCGTCTTACTGAATGGGTCTAATATTCCCGCGACCGTTTTCTCCTGTGGATGAGTTCTACAATGGTGTATAGCACCATGCCGGAGACCAGACAGCCTAGAGCTATATATAGTTTGGTACTTGTATATAGGTAGTTACTGTAACTGAAAGCTACAATAAACCCGAACGATTCCAAAAGTTTGTAGTTCGCAAATGCTGCTTCCGGCTTTTTTGTAAATAGGGTTCCGTAAAGAGCTGTAATAAAATGGCGGACAGTCATTGCAGTTGAAGAAATAAGCCTTTCACTTTACAGCATATCAGCATAGAAACACTATCATAATCAGCATTAAAACGATATAACCAAGGCTCATGTAAAAAGCAAGAAATCCCGTTACTATACCCTCAAAACGCATGAGGGATATTACCATTATAGATTTGGAATGCAGGGATTATAAAAAGAGGAACAGGACATTGGATTCATTCAGTCTGTAACTAGGAGTTAAGTGGAAACTCACACGAGGTAAGCAGATAATTAATTAGAATGAACGGACCTACAGTGTAGCGAAATAACCGACTTTTTGAAAAAAATAATTGTAGTGAATTAGAATTAAAAGTTATTTTAGTTTAATTGCAAAACAACAAGATTAACATCTACCTTGGATAGGAGGTCTGATAAATACGTAGAAGGAAGAATATAAAACTATCGAGCATAATGTGTATGTTTATTTACTGTAAACGTACTTATAAAACGGTAGTTTTACTTTCAAGCGCTGATTTGTGTAAATTATTCAATTTTGAAACCATGTACATTTTTAGTCTTTCTGGTCTTGAACCACCAAATTGAGCTAAATTTTATCAGCGCTAATAAATTATTATACACAGTTTTTCACATTTGCGTATTAATTTAACTCCGCTAGAATAAGTACATTTACGGTATATGATACTTATAAATAAAGTATTATGGACAAGGAAATAGAAAGTGATAGATTTAAACAACTCTCTGGCGATTGTCTACATCTGGATTCCTATCGTCATGGTAAACCCTTACAGATTTGTATCACAAAACTATTTCGCCTTCTTTCTTTTGTAATGAAAAATGTTGGAAAATAGTTCAGAAATGGCAGTTCTCAAAAATATAATAAAATCAAAATAGCACACAACTTACCATTAATCTGAGTTTGTATAACAGCGTCACCCATGCCCCATAAGGCTGCGAATATGTAGAACAAATAGAGTTGATCTGGATTGGGTTTCCATATCAACAGAGCGATTAAGGTGCCTCCATGGACAAGGAATGCTGGAATAATAACAAGAAAGGTCAATGAAGCATGGCAAACATAGTCCTTTAGCTTAAAGACGATAGCATGAAGGAGGATTCCATACAAATATGTAACGTATGTTTTACCAAATTAAAATTGAAAACATTCGTAAACATTCACTTTCGAAAAGAACAAAGGAAGTATAATCCTGTGTTTAGGAAGGGTACCGATTGGTGACTTACCTAGAATGAAGAACGGGATATGTCCGACATACTGCACCAGACGTCCAAATGTAAAGGAGCAGATGGCGTCCACTACCCCATAGCATATCATCACGTAACCAACATTCCAAATACCCAGAGTACAGCTGATGTAGGACTGTAAAACAAGTAGGGTATCGAAATAGGACATACCAACATGTTTATATATAGGTTATACAGAATATATAACGGAGAAGACAAATAACGATTGGTTAATCTTGGTGTAATACAATTTATCCCATAACTTCACAATGGAAAAACCATGTGATAAATTCCATAGCAGTTGGTTATCATTTATGTTTACACACACCTACGGCGCCTCTAATTGGTCAACTTCAAGATCTCTTGATTCCTATTTGCTTTCAACTTCAGGCTTCTTCCCATAGCACATTTTCTTTAAAAGAGCGTTGTACCGTAGATGCTTATTCAAAGAATTAGACAATAGAATATTAGTTCTTTGTTAAGGCACTATATTTTATGGCGGGAAGATATCATTACACATTGTTTGGTGGTAAGTTTCCCTGAGTGAAGACGAGAAAATGGTCATCACGGTATAAATATATCTTAGATTTAAAGTTATGGAACAAATAAGTTCCCCAACGCGTGACTGTTGTTTATCATCGTAAGTTAATTTTCAAATTTTCAAAAGACACTCGCTAAACCTAGTGTATTTATGAGAAGGCTTTCATCTGAGTATTAGAAGGCCATTACCTTCGTATAAATTGCCCTATATGTTGGTGGAGTATTAGAAGGCCATTACCTTGGTGTAAATTGCCCTATAAGTTGGTGGAGTATTAGAAGGCCATTACCTTGGTGTAAATTGCCCTATAAGTTGGTGAGTATTAGAAGGCCATTACCTTGGTGTAAATTGCCCCATAAGTTGGTGGAGTATTAGAAGGCCATAAAGCTTGGTTTAAATTGTCCTATAATTTGGTGAGTATTAGAAGGCCATTACCTTGGTGTAAATTGCCCTATAAGTTGGTGGAGTATTAGAAGGCCATTACCTTGGTGTAAATTGCCCTATAAGTTGGTGAGTATTAGAAGGCCATTACCTTGGTGTAAATTGCCCCATAAGTTGGTGGAGTATTAGAAGGCCATAAGCTTGGTTTAAATTGTCCTATAATTTGGTGGTGTTTTATCAGGGCATTTCCTTGGTGTGAATTGCCCTAAATGTTGGTGAAGTATTAGAAGGCCATTACCTTGGTGTAAATTGTCCTAAATGTTGGTGGTGTTTTAGAAGGCCATCACCTTGGTGTAAATTGCCCCATAAGTTGGTGAAGTATTAGAAGGCCATAAGCTTGGTTTAAATTGCCCTATAAGTTGGTGGTGTTTTATCAGGGCATTACCTTGGTGTAAATTGCGCTATAAGTTGGTGGTGTTTTAGAAGGCCATTACCTTGGTGTAAATTGTCCTAAATGTTGGTGGTGTTTTAGAAGGCCATTACCTTGGTGTAAATTGCCCTATAAGTTGGTGGAGTATTAGAAGGCCATTACCTTGGTGTAAATTGCCCTATAAGTTGGTGGAGTATTAGAAGGCCATTACCTTGGTGTAAATTGCCCTATAAGTTGGTGGAGTATTAGAAGGCCATTACCTTGGTGTAAATTGCCCTATAAGGTGGTGGAGTATTAGACGGCCATAACCTTGGTGTAAATTGCCCTATAAGGTGGTGGAGTATTAGAAGGCCATTACCTTGGTGTAAATTGCGTAAATTGCCCTATAAGTTGGTGGAGTATTAGAAGGCCATTACCTTGGTGTAAATTGCCCTATAAGGTGGTGGAGTATTAGAAGGCCATTACCTTGGTGTAAATTGCCCTATAAGTTGGTGGAGTATTAGAAGGCCATAAGCTTGGTGTATATTGCCCTATAAGTTGGTGGAGTATTAGAAGGCCATTACCTTGGTGTAAATTGCCCCATAAGTTGGTGGAGTATTAGAAGGCCATTACCTTGGTGTAATCGCCGGTGATAAACGCCTGCTCTATTCCACTGTAGATAGTTAGAGGCATCAGTAGTTTCTGGTAAGGTGAGTCCCACCAATGACGGAAGGTCGCTATCAACAGTTTGGGAGATAGTCGACGGTCTTCCTCCGGGATATCCTTGTCCTTGTCCAACTGTATCCGGTCCAGGAGCCCCACAATGATAAGAAAAGCCACACAGCCACAGGCTATGTATATGCCACACACAATGTACACCTGGAGGTAGAAATATACTTGTATTTACGACTCCAGAAACATAGTAACATAGGAATGATATGAATGCATTAAAAAGTAGGTAGTTGTTCTAAGGTTTGAACGAAATATTAATAATCAATTAATTTGCAAATCGACTTGCAATATAACGTACGATTCGATAAGTGTTCAAGTCACAGTTTAGATCACATTTACCACATCTATCAATACTTATGTTTGAATATGTAAACGGATTAAAGAAAATGTTTTATCAACAAATGTTTGCTTATTTTATACCACAGTTCTGTGGTGATCATTACTGCACAACTTTACCTAAATAAAATACCGGGTAAATTACCGTAATTTCAATTTCAATTTCAATGTCAACAAATTTTATTGACATATTATTTACAGTCAAGAGGATTTACCGTAATGTTAAGCTCTTCCACAGCGTGACACTGCTAAAGAACTAGTTCTATTTTACGACATCCAACATTATTATTGCCTTTTCCTTAAAGAACTAGTTCTATTTTACGACATCCAACATTAACATTGGCTTTCCCTTAAAGAACTAGTTCTATTTGACGACATCCACCATTATTATTGCCTTTCCCTTAAAGATGCTCCATCGCCGACAGAGCATAAATGCTTTTCATAATTTGAACAATAATTGGTATTTAATCGTGTATATATATGCTTAATAAACACAAAAAATAATATAAAGCAATTTATTTTGCTATGGGTGCATGCATAATTAGTACTTCATTCCATATAAGATATAGTGCCACGGATTTTTTCGGGATGCAATTTATTATCTTTTATATACTTAACTTGAAGTAAAATTAGAAGCTAAAACTTTTCAATGGTGGTAATGGTGTAAAGTAAGTATGTTTTATAACTGAAGAAAAATACTAAATCGCCTTCTCCTATTTTTTTGATAGTGAAAAATACCACTTGTCAGCGGTGGAGCATCTTAAAAGAACTAGTTCTATTTGACGACATCCAACATTGTTATTGCCTTTCCCTAAGTAGATCAAATAATTAATCAGTGAAAATTCACCTTTTCAATTGGTGGTCTGGCCAGGTTTGTGTTATTTATTGAGGACACGGTAGGATCAAACACTGACCCACACAGCTCTAACTCCGCATCCGTCGGCTCGGTTATATTTTCGGGGCGTTGACTGAAGACAGTGGACGAAATCAAATTTCCCCATACTTGACCTGTAAAACAGATATTGACTTGTATTACTATTTAACATTTTACTGTTTTGTTTTTCATGGTTATATTGCTTCTAAGTAAAATAAGCTTCTTCAGCTTCCTATTGTTCAAACGTTTTGGTTTAAATTAATTCAAATTATAAATTATTAATAAGTAAGGTTATATATAATACCCTTTAGTGAGAGCATGTATTGTCTGAATTTGTATAAAACCGATATTTCTACAAACATCGCTGGCTTGTATTTTGCCCTGTGATAAAATAGGCCTAGATGGTGAGTGTAATTTTGAACTCATCTTTTGTTCACTTTGGCAAGCAAAAACTTCATCTGAAGATTGCAGAGCGACACCTAACATAAGAAGCACAGTCAACCACGATGTACAGTTATTCAAATATTCAATATACATCAAAGAATCAAATAACAAATGTCTTCTGTTGCCTCCATATAATTTCCGATGAGAAAGTCCAGATGTGGATATAGCGTCTGTGATAATGACCCCATAAGTATAGAGGATGACATTTGTTTATCAAATAATCTTCCTTTAGGTATGAAGAGTCGCAGAATGTGAAATAAAAAGAGAATAATTGTACGTGGCTTACTTGTTTGGAAGACCATGAAGAAGAATCCAAAGAAGCGGTTGATGACATCATCTTCAGTTGCCCCTGTTTGTTTGGCGTACCATACAGCAGTTTGTGTGAGGTAAGTGCACTTAGCAGACCACAGAGGGGCAGCGCCCAGACCCACTATAATAGACGCCACCGCCATTGTCCCCCAAACAGCGTAGAAATTCGCAGCCATGTACACAATATAACATATCATTGACAAAGCAACAGTCCACTTACAGCCGAACTTACCAACAATAAACGCAGGGAAGAACATGCAGGATACAACAAGAGCGCCATATACTATAGATAGACCTCCTGTCCCCAATCCATCCTCCTTATTTAGGGAACTCTGCAGGTTTGACAATGACTGGAAGGACGTAAAAAGAAACAAAAACCCAAAACTGACCACAACGACATTTTTTAGGATCGTTTTTTTGGACATTTGGTTATCCTCTGTCTTCTTCCGTGGATTAGATGTGACACTGTTTTGGTAGCCATTTCCCATTTCCGTCATTTCAATCCCTTTTTCCGTCATTTTTAATTCTGAAAATAAATGTTTTATCTTAGTATTGCAGATAAACTTAAGACCGTCATTTAAAATGAGAATGTCGTACAGCGGAATATTTTTACGGAGAGATTCTATATTGTCGCGATTCCTGGCCAACGCTAAAATGTGATCCTCGATTCAGAAATATTTAATCATACATACCCTGAAAGCGAAATCGTGAAAATCTAAAACCGCTAAGATTTGATTTTCTCATGTGACAATTATGACCAACCAAAATAATCGACTTCATGGTAACTATTGAAATAATGGAAATTGAATTGAACAACTAAAATTTATACACACAATTTGTGAGTTTAAATCTATTTTATCAACATTAGATTCCTAGGAAGCTACGTACTAGAATTCTGATATAATTTGATACAAATCTCTACACATCGTAAGCGCTCTTATACAAAAAAACCCCGTTAATATGGCAATACCGACATTGAAACTACTGCTATTTTATACATTCCCTCCCGAGAAAGATAAACCACATGGTACAGAGTTCGTTGTGAGGAATGGTCGACGAGTCAATGGTATTTGAAGTGTTGACTTACATTTTCATTGTTATGTAACCAAGATTTCCCTTTTAAAGATTTGAAACATTCCGTTATGTAAGTGGATTGATGACAATTGATTTTTGTTTATCCACGGCTAAAATATTTTGAGGACAGGGCGACATCTAATGTCATGGCAAAAACTAATACAAACCAAGACGCAAGGCATAAGAAATCTTTTTATCCAAATGGGAAAATTAGTATAATTAAAAAAAAAAAATTCGACATATTGACTAAATGTCATTTTTTAAAGATTCGCAAGTTGGAATATTAAAATTCCGAGATGGTTATATACAGGTACAGTGCATACTCGATATTATATGTATATATATATAATATTTGGGCTGTTACACAATGTATTGGTAAAACATGCTTAATACAAAATGTAGTTAATTACATTGGTACTTGTATTTACGTGTGTATCTGTCTGTGCATGTAAGTTCTAATATACTTGTTTATCTTTTAAGGGTCAAGTCACCTGTAGGTGAAACTGGTGTGCCGTATTGAAAACCAGCCTGGAAACTCTGGAATGCTACTGCAGTCACATGAAAATAAAATGGCGACTTACAAGTTTCTATCGATAGCTGATACTCGTCCTGTTACCTTGCCAGGTCTTACAATTATCCTCAAAAAGTTTTCAACAATTACCACACTTTTAAGATAATAAAGTAAATCTCTGGATTAACGATGCTGAAATTAATTTGGAGAGTCGTGAAAATAATGTCATTCAGGTACCTCGATACGAGTCAGAGCTTTTGAAAGTTTAAAGGTGTGTCTTAAGCTTAACTCGTTTTCTGGAATCTGATTGGCAGATATCTCAACACACCCACAATTCTGTCAATTACTCTCTTGCGTGATGTCATTGACATATACGAGTTGATTGTGGAGGTTAAAGATAAGTGATTTTTGGATACAACATTTCTTTTGAAGACGCATATTCATAAAAGGATTCATACAGTACGTATATGAACAAATACTAATTTGTTCACAGACCTCTGATGTATATGAATATACTTGTGACTGTGGCGCTGGTGGAATAGAAACAGGTTGATTCTAACGTTCTCTAAATCAACAAAATGTGTTTTCTTATGGTTTATATTGTGTGTATCACTTATGTGTACTACGCAGGACAACATAATGTAAAGAAAATAATAGGATTTTAATTTAGTATCCATTTTATATGACCTTTTTATGAGACGAGTCTTGGACGTTTAAAAATTAAATAAAACTTCGAAGCACGCTTCATAAAATCCCATTAAATAAACATAAATTTAAGATACTGTTTATAACATAACTACAACAACCTACATTTTCAAGATCAAAATAATCAGTGCAGACCGCCATTTTGCTATGAAGTCCTCAAATCTTGACGTCAAATCATGACGTCACATTGGATTTCCAACCAATAAAAGGCGTTCCATGGTATATTACACTAGTGACATATGCAAATATATTACACGGGCGGAGTCGCTGGATATCAGGCGATTAGGTGATAAAACGTATTTATATAGACTCTGGAATATAGAGTTTACAAACAGACATATCAAACTGTCTCACTCTTCATGTACGCTGTATGTTATCCAATCGGTATACACGTTTGATATTAGCTGTAACCATCGTACAATAAACATGTATCTGTGGCGTTGGATCAAAACCAATTATATACAGAGCTGCTGTATTTCTATCTTGGTGGAAGAGCTTTTACACAACTATTAATCCCATCTAGTGTCTATACATTTCATTGTCGTCAGTTTGAAGAATGAAATTATGTATATGCATTTATTTTCAGACCAACAAATGTCCCTAAAGCTCCATCAGAATATTGTCAGTCCGTTTCAAATATTAACGCTAAAATGTTTCACTGATAAAAACTGAAAAGATTGTAGATTTTAATATGAGCGCACAGTCAAGATTATAACATTGTTCATGTACTGTATGTACGTACATTACTTCAGACTAGCAAAGGCTTTTAATATACATGTATTTAATATGTAGAATGTCTGCAAAATGTCCAAATGTGTTATAAAATCAATATGTGCTTTACCAAATATTGATATATAAGGCTTATGTAAATTGAAATTTGGACTAACAAGAAGTCTGAGGGTCTAGCAATATTTGCATGTATAGCTTTGGTTTTATCATCTTAACATGACATTGTTCTGCTTTTCACAGAAAACAAATCTGCCCTGAATTTCAATTCCAATGCTCGCTATAACTAAGTCATCGAATGTACTATTATCACTTAAAATAAATCATGGCTGCGAATTAATTTTAATATGACGTTATTTTATCAAACAAAGAATGCATTATTCATGAAGTATGAACTTACCTTGATAATTCCGTTAGTGTATAATAGGTCCAAGCACCAAGAGTTACCTGTGAAGAAAAACCGGGTGAAGTAAATATCTTACTTATATAGGAACACGTACTAAAGTAAACTTTGGCGGGGCTGTCACGTGACATCCTGCATACCATATTCATACGATACACCCGACTACAATGACGGAGGCTCCGGTCAGGAGTGTCTCTCGGAACACATGAAAACGTTTAGATTGTACTGAATTCCTTCGTGGACATAATTTGATTCATTTATTAAGTGAAACTGGCAGTAACAACTGGCTGGTTAGCTGGTCGCTTGGTTGATTTGGCTTAATGGCCCATTAACAGGTAAGTTCACTTACGAACGGCCTCTGTCAAGTGCAGTGTATTTGGTATGTGGATCTCTATATGTTTTGGGAGGCTGCGGTATATCCGTGTTGTGTTATCCTAGTAATAGTGGTAGTCTTGCCCTTTGATGAACGCCAACAAAGGATAAAAACTACCACTTTTTTGGACTATTAACAATCAGCTATTACGGGGTTTTTTTCTGAATACAAGTGTTTATTATTTTTAATAGCAATTGGAAAAACTACAGTCTATTTCGTCTTCGCTATGAAAAGCTGATTCAGAAATCATCTAATAAAACATTTAGTAAAGGATCCGTATACACTGTATTTATGAACATTACTGTAGAAAAATATATTTGGTCCCACTTCTCATGCGCTTTGGGGATTAGGACCAAATATATCTTTTTTTAGTTGACTGTTGGATTACCATCGGGATTTTCTAAAACATTTCATTGATATTTCACCGGACGGATAGAGCAGACTAAATAGTGTCAAATCATCATATAATTGTATATAATGACATAGTTATTACGAAAATTAAAGAACGCTTATATAGATATAAAAATATATACATTTTGTCAACATCTCGCTAATGTCCGTTTCATTAGTATTTATTGATATCTTTTGGATGAATTGCAAGGTGGTTTGATTGTCGGACTGTTTCTTTGGAATTCTGTGGGAGAGCAATCATGAATCAGTTTTACTATTTTACACTTAACCTCTCATACGCCCAATGTTTTGAATGGTACACATTAAACCGAATAGGAACATATCAGTGTTGCCTACAAACGATAAATGAACAAGTTACGTCAGAGACACACCACAGACAGACTGTGATAAACAACTAGGGCGGACGTCTTAGAATTTACAGACTGACAATGGGTTGACCACGTAACAGTGGTTGTCCTCAGGTAAGTGTGTATCTACCTGTAAACACAATTCAAAATTGAACGAGAAAATCTATATATTGAAACTTGTATTGTCATTTTTTTTTGTATTTACGTTGGTATCATCAGTAGCCAGGAATGGTTTTAAACTCATGATACCTTGATACCCAGGTTACGCATGTCCTGGTATCACCAATCCCTTTTTTCAAATGGACATTAAAACTGTTGGTAAAGGAATAATAACTACATACAGACATCTTTATCCGGCTTACGCTTCTGTGGCGTGTCCACACTGTATACTATAGAACATATCCAATATTAGTGGCATTTGGTAAAAACACGTGCCAAGCCTTTGTGGTAGCACCAACAAGAGGCTTAGGATATGACACTTTAAAGGGATAACATATATACTTTGAATAACATTGGGTTCTAAAGCAGGAGTCGGCTGCTGACATACAACACGAACCGAAATATAAAGACATTTACTCCTTTAAGAATAGTATATTTTGGACACTGTCTTTAGCTTTCGTTATTGCTGCAAAGCTACAAAAATTTAAAATAAATTCCATGGCTTTTCACGATCAAATGAAATGGGGTTTTTTCAATGATAAAAAGACAACAGAAGTCGCCTTATGCATAAGGGCGATTAGATTTTTTTTTTTTTTTGTATTTTACTTAATGTATTGTCAAAGAAAAGGTCATTCAAGAATGGCTACACCGCGTGTGAATACCTCACCAACTACTGAAGCTGTCAGAATCACAGGGAGCCAAATCAATGAAAATGGATGTTGTCATACATTTTTTGAATTTGGTGGATGGACTGATAAATAAAATAACAGTCATATGATTTTTTTCTTCAGAAAATACGAGATTTGAATTTTTTTTTAATTCGTGATATTTACTCTCTGTTTAATAGTAAATATTCCAATTTTTTAAATAAATTTTCAAATCTCGACTGGTCAAACGAATCATACAATACTGTGCTATTATCTGCTGGAAATATCCCTTCATGTACTCTAACGTGCAGTTATAAATCAATAAATAACTCACTTTACCTATATAACTATCTTTGTACATGTAGACTAAACTGATAGACGCAATATAAAGTGGCCTTAGTTTGCAATATTGACATTTAATTAACATGAACAAACTTCTCTCTGTATACAACTGCTAACATACCTTTGGATAACACAGGAGCGAAAGAAGCGTGTATCAAAGTATAAAAAGGTCCAGAGGGCCTTCGGCGCTCACCTGTATATTTAAACGATTACTCGAAAACAATGTCAAACCAGATTTAATCCATCAATTCCATGACGTTCAAAATTGAGCGATTGATCCTTCAACAAGTTTTTTAGGAATTTAACATTACGTTGGCTCATATAGGGTTTAAAAAACATCTGTAAAGTATCTACAACATATAAATTTCAAGGCTACATTAAAACTAATCTACAAATATATACAGGGACTATATGTCGCGGGAGGTGAAGCGTTCTCTGTGTAATTGGCAACATTTCTCATACATTTAAGGTCAGATATTGATTAAGCTATAACGAAACAACAATGACATCTTGCTGGAAGATGGAAGTAGTAAACTTCTTTGTAATTATATTAGCTATTTGACATATTAAAAAGCGTATTTTATCAGGACAATGTCTACGTATATTTTCACAACAATAATCTATGAAGGTTTATTTTTTCTGATTCTTAAACTATATTTGTTGACAAAATTGATTGTTTATCAGATTGGTTTTGAAAACAGTGAATTCCATAGAATGCTAGGATGGCGGGTTTACCGCATCTTTTATTTTTACCTAATATGTACATTCATTTTCATGCTCAAACAATCTGTGAATTTAGAAAAGAAATTTGAAATTGGTTTTATACACCATCAAGCCAAACAAAATCAAATTCAAATACATAATTTGTTTCCATACCCTCAGAATAATTATTTTAATAAAATATTAACTGAGGTATTCATATGTGCGTCACATTCAATATGACCGAAATACAAGGGGACTGAGATGTCACAGCCATAATTTCTAAGAATTAAAACAAATTATGTTTTTTTTTTATTTCGTAAAGCTGTTCAATTGTTAATTTGATATAATTCCAATGTCCATCATCAATTTAAATTACTGTGACCAAAAATTGTGAGCAATATAGCAAAGAACGACGGAAATGACATTCATCTCCACTTATCAGTTAATATAAGGAAATAGGTAAACCTTCAGCAACATGTGTGTATTGTCAAACCTTGGTGTTCGAATAGAAGTGTTTATATATTTACATTCGACAGGTTTATGGCAAGTAACACTTTCAGTAGAAAAATGTGGCAAGACCTATTTATATGAATTTCATTTAGACTTTTACGGTATGATAGTACGTCTCTAAGGTATTGTAAAGTCATAAATCGCCAGCTGCTTTCTCTGATTGTATCCTCTGATGTATTTTACTAAACAAAACCAATGTGGTAGAAGGTCCGCTAGGTATATTTTAATATATCCAGTTCATATGCATTCGTGTAAATGCTTAATATCTTGAATAAAAGGTCATCTGTATCTTATGTATGCCGGTTGTTTTACTTGGAGGGAATCTTCCATACTGTTTACCTGTTGGTTAGAAGGTTGATTTGCCTAGCATCATATTAATAACGCTGTGGCCATTGCTGGGCAGGCGTCCCTGTGTACGAGAAAGGACACCAAATGGAGGAGTTTCCACCATCAGAAGAGGCTGGAACACGAGCATAACGCAATCTACCAAACCACACAAACAAAAATCATATGTGACACATTTTCTTGTTGTTTCTCCATGTAAAAATGGAATTCTTGCCCATTGCACGTAGAAGATTTGTTTTTCTCTCTGAAGCATGGTGGCCAAAGGCACGGAACATGATACCCATAGCAATGACAACGACCAAACCAGTTGCCCCAACCCCTTTCTGTTGAACGTTAAGCAGAACTTACAAATGTTACAGACTACAATGTGTCTCAATGGGGTCAGACCATAAACCCTTCCTTAAAGGAGCGAACGTCAAAACGTGAGACGGTACCGGTGTAAGCGAGAGAGGTTATGAAGAAGAAATTCATTTGAGAAGATAAATTCCAAAAGTCGCCAATGGTTATTATGATCTTACCATAGTATATCTTAACATTCTTATACTGTTGGCTTATTTTACAAGTTGCTAATTAGGTATCACTTAAGTGTATTGTCGCCTTTTACACATGTTAGATGAAGGCAAGCCTATCACCTGTTCTTTAGACATATCTAGATCTATCCGTATTTCATCTTGTCAAATTATTTACATTTGGTATATGAATGGTGATACCAATGATCTAGTAGAGGGCGTGCCTCTGAAATGAACATCCTATACCACAACTAGGTCGTGTATTTTATCTAAGCATGCAATAACTAAATATCGAAAGTCGAATACATGTAATTCTATCCACATATTTTACCTTTACCATAAATACGTAAGATTTTGCAGTCGTGTGTTTTGTTATATGTCTGAATGATTGGACCTCTATCGAATCCATTCTTATCACGCTTTGTAAGTTTATATACTTACTACTGTAGTCGTTTTTATGAAATCCTGCGCAGGCCAAATATCTGTTCGTTTGTTATCTTTTATATTCTGTCCAATACTAGATGTCCGACCAAATTTGGAAACTCGATATCTAAGTCTCGAAAGACGATACCATTTGTATATGTACGTGTATATATACAATCGTTTAACCTGCATCTGACCGCCAACCAATGTGTGTTCTACTTTGACGACGTGGCCTAGAAATAGACTTGACCTTTTGAAGTTGCGTCTAGTCGGTTTGTTTGTTTGATTTCACGACATTCTTACTTAGCATAATATACTTTTTACAATGATGTAATTTAACACATTCAGCTGGCATACTAGGCTTTATAGAAACTGCGACATTTTGAATTATCGTTTTGACCCCTTATTGACTGATAGCCATCGCTACTAAATACTTAAAGTGCCATACAAACAAACTATTTGATTATGATTGACACGATAAAACAGACACATGGTCTACGGTTTACGTTTTCACGTCATTCGCACATCGAACTACAGCTTTAATAATCTTGCCCACAGCATTGATATATAGTACGAGTTCGTACACTTTTCAGAACCTAATCACCGCCTGTTAACAACATACGATTGATTAATGGGATGTGTTAATGTCCACTGTTATATAGAGCCAAAAGAATGATAAAACAATGTAAACAATAATATCATTTTAATTGATACAACAAATGATAACATACCTTTCAGAAACGGCATTTAATTTTTAAACGGGAATGTAAAACAAGGTTTATAATTTTGTATAGTAGCATACGTATTTTTTTAGATTACCGTTAATACTAAACTTACCATCACCTTCTGATCAAATTACTTAAAATAAATCAAATGTTTATGTTCATAGTCTTATGTTTCGCGCCGTCGTCCTAAGGAACACATCACTGCGCCAGACGACAAAAGAGCTAATTGAATTCTTCGCCGTTAACATAGATAACACAGGGAATATTGAATAGTTTGGTGTTGTAACGTGTAACTTCATCGTAGGTCATATATACATATGTTTTATGTTATTATTCCTTATGTTTTAGAAACTTTTATGTTTTGTTTCGGAAAGTTAGTGGGCCTTTAAGCAGAAACACTGAGCATATTCTACAACTGAAGACCACCATTGCCATCAATGAAGTCTATATTTCCGATTAAGGATACAAAATTCTAGAATAGTCAGTCAATATATATATAACATGTACACTATTCACAAGTACCTTCCCCAGCTTTTATACCGTTATAAAAAATATTTCAGTTAGAAACAGACATAGTCAAAACCTCTACAACATAAAAAAAACCTGCCCCAGTATTCGAAAACCACTGCAATCCAAATCTATCAAAACTATAATGCCTAATGTCGCAAGCTGATATTTTTTCAATACTTCAATACAAAAACTCTCCGTGCCAAATTAAGCTTTCTTTAAGGGAAACTTTTGGAACCCTTCCAGGTTTTATCAGACATACCATAAATTTTCAACAACAAAAAATCCTTGACTATAATGGAATGAGGATGTAAAAATACTGAAATTCTGTCAGAAGGAATGACCAATCACAACCGATTTTACCTGTTTATCTCACAGCGCCCGAAGTGGTAAGTGATCGGGAGGTGAAAGAGACAGTGTATATAACTACCCCTGAATGTTGTAAAAGACTTCAATTAAACTCTATATTTCATGTAGATAAAGATGATGTTTTGAAGATTCTGGTACACTAGCTTCTTCGTCTATGTGACGTGCATGGACTTTATAAGTTCTTACATTGCAACTGAGATATGTACAGAACAGGACGGTGTACTAGGTCTTGCCATATATAAAATGAAAGGTCACTGAACATTTTATTCTAAATAATTTGCAATTGATTATACAACCTAGGTTTTTGCTATTAAAGTGGCTGTAGAAAAATCTAGTAAAGATCAAGAATAACACCGGAAGATTTTAAGTTCCACCTTCCATTATAAAGGCATAAAGGAGTTTCTGTCCAAAATATGCGATACGATATATATTTATATCATTTTTAAGCATTGAAGTCTCTATTTTTTAATTTCATCGGCGTATGAATGAAATTTTGTTTGCAAACAAAATTTATTTTCCAGACTACTTTATAAAATGAAAAACGTTTACGCGTACGATTCCATTGATTTTTTCAAGGGATTATGATTTCCAAATCGCAACGTTAAAGTTGTGATGTCAAAATAACGTCGGATTTCCGCGCCATTCCAGAATTTTTTTTCATCGTGAAATGCAAAAAATGAATAGGCGAATCAGAAAACCAGAAACAAAGTAAAATTAATTATGTATGTATCATTCAAGCATTGAAGTCACTATTTTTTAATTTCATCGGGGTATGAAAGAAATTTTGTTTGTTCGCGTAGCGGATTCTCATAAAAGTTTGCAAACAAAATTTATTTCATAACCCGATGAAATTAAAAAATAATGACTTCAATGTTTGTAATTGATTTTCCAGGCTACTTTATAAAATGAAATACGTGAACATGCACGATTTTATCGATTTTTTCCAAGGGATATTTTTTGCAAATCAATACGCAACGTCAATGTTTCTATTGTGACGTCACGATAACGTCAGGTTTCCGCGCCATTCTCTGATTTTTTCATCGTGGAATGAAAAAAAAGGAATGGGCCAATCAGAAAGGTAGAGACAAAGAAAAAAATAATTATATATATAAGATATAGTATGATACACAGAAAAAAGATTATTGAGAAACTTTATAGGTACATATAAATTGCACACAGCAAGGCAATGAACAATGTTTTAGAGGGAGTTAAAAAAAAAAAACCAAAAAACAAAAACAAAAAACTTCGCATCGGCCGGCAAAATCAAATAAATAATATAACACAGAATTCAAAGTCAACCGCGACAAATCGTAACTGATAGGAGACTTCTGAAATCGTACTTTTCAAGGAATAGAACAAGAGTTACAGAAGAGATAACGTTCCCTGCTTCACTGGTGACCCTATCTGGTCAATTCCGGTTAATGTAGTTTGTACATCAGACGTGTAGTTATAGAGACCTGATAATTTGCCATCGTTATAGAGAGTCACGTTCTTTATGTAAATAGGATACGCATGTGAATGCTGATGATTTTTTGTTTTGAACAAAGGTAATTCTGAAGATACATTTAATATCAAATTTCATTGACAGATAATACTAGCTTGTGTCAATTAAAAGGAGTATCCGCACCACTCACAACCAATACAAAAAAAACGCCATTGAGTCAAAAAAGAATGTAATAGGATTGCCTAAAGTCTATATCCCAGTATGTGATAATCAATGCTGTAGTAACGGAGAGAAGAACAGAAATACAGGTCTGATTTAGAGGAAGTTATACCAGTCACTTTTATATTTAGGCGGGAAATATTTGACTGCTTGGCATTGAAAGCTGACCTTGTGTACAAAACTTCTTAGCAGTTGTAAAACAAATACAACCTGCAAATAGGTTGTTGTGTAATATTTATTAAAAGTAAGACAAACATGTGATCCGAGACGGAATCTTCGACACAAGGCCACAAACATTATTGTCAGAAGAGTATAGTAACGACAAAGTGATCTGTAAGTCTTACTTTGGTTGAAAACAACATGGAATGTAGGACCATTAAAATGACGACAGCTTTGGTCATATCAATGTTGATCCAATATACAAAGAAATACATCGATCTATACGACAGAGATGATAGATTGCAGGCTTGATCACACTAGGAAGTGAAATCTCTTATCGGATTCAAGGTATTTATAGTTAAGTCATACCTATGTAACTTCCTATACCAACGAGATAAACACACTTATCTACATATATGTTTACTAGGAATACGACAAGACCTGGGTCCGTGACAATGTTTGCACACACGTTATCAGATGAACTTGAGTGAACTCCGTGCCATTTCTTTAACGATGCTAACTGCCATCTATAGTTTGCTTTGTGAAGTGTGGTCAAGCTTTTAAGTCATATATAAACGGTTCTTTGGATTTTTTTTATTAATAGTAGATTAACTATGCCTCCCAACATTTTTTATTGCATCTGTTTTGATCTACAAGGTAAGGCCGTGCTGCCACCAGAAATGAAGATTTGCATGTAAATGTAGTTGAAATTACTGAGGTGGGTTTCTATTTTAAGAGGTGCTAAAAAACGATGGCGGAAGAGTTTATTTGCCAATATAATCCAACTAAATACAAACACTTGCTGCCTTGTATCGAAATGAAGATTTGCATATGGTTGAAGTTACTGAAGTACTGCTTAAAACAATAGTAAAAGACCTTGTTTGCAAAATAGTGAAAGCATGTGAATTGTTTTCAATAGTAAACAGTGGCAAGGAATTACAATATCTAACATTTAGACATAACATAGTGTACTAAAAAGGTCCGAGCCTTGTTTCATGAACATTTTAAGTTAAGGGATTCCTTAAATTTCAGGAATGTTCGTGAACCTGAGCCCAGATTGGTTAAATGTTTATATGAAAAGGAAACTTACGTTGTGGACCTGTTACAAAGATGTCATGTTATATTACAAACACTTGCCTATGAGCTAATTCTGCAGAATATATCGTAAGAAATGAATATTTTTTCTAACATTGTACAATTTCCAACCAGTTTATACAAAATGTTTTAGGTGATAGAGGAAGAAATCTATTCACACATCTTATAATCAATCTGGTAATGTAATCGTTCCCCTTTCCATGAGAATTCAAAACAGATGTAGACAGGAGTATAAAATAGGTTCATATTATTGGATTTTCCGTTGATTTACCCCTATAACGAACGTCAATACAAATCCACACAATGACATTCTCTCGTTTTGTCATGAACTGTGATAGATGAGGTAACTTCTTCTATATTTGTTAAATGCGTCCCCCGACTATACACTGGCTATATAGAATGGTCACACACGTAGACATGTACGCCTGAATTAATATAATTCATAAGGTATATTCCATCACAAAATATTTATTCATGTCGTCATCCGAAGGATATTGGCCTTTATTTACTAAAATCTATAAATTCTCGGTTGTAAAGAGTGATACGTTGGTCAGGAGATGGACAATTAGATATACATTGTAAATAAATATACGTTTCAAATACATATACGTTAGAGTATTCTGTAGCGGTTTATCGCCATGCCCTTCGGCAATACTGAATGTAAAAAAAATGGCACTCTACATACTGTAGCCTAGACTAAAAGATCACCATCTGTATAAATATTACCAGGTATACCGATAGTGTGAAGTAGTCAAATTATCTGGTGGAAAATGAACATGGAGTAGTTACGATATTAAAGATAGCCAACAGAACGATACCTGTAATCTACTTAGACAGATAGGACATCATACTGTACTTTGTTTATTAACAATATAGACCTGTTAATAAGGAATGTATACAAATGTTCAGACTTACCTGTACTATACTTGTTGGTGCATCCTTATTAAAAGATAGCCTTGTCAATGAACCAAACGGATGTTGTCAGTAAGATTAATAACAGATAAATCACAGCCTGTTACGTCAAACAATGGGATGGTGTATCACTCACATAACAATATAACTGTTTTACTTCTGTGTGCACTGAAGCGTGACAGACAAAACTGACGTATTTCACTTGATGTCAAATGACGATGCGACACTGATAATCCACCTCAACGTCGCCTGATGATGGGAGGCTTAAAAATCGTACTTTGTCCTTAAAAAAGCTTACCGCTTATCCTCAGCACAACCTGGTTCTAGTGCCCATGCACCTTGAATGGTTTTCCAATTTTTTTTTTTATTATTTTTTTTTTTTCGTTTTGCTGCTATAAGGATGTAATTATGATAAAAGGGATTGATTCATATATATATATATATATATATATAATATCCTGTATTTTGCATGATGTTCAGATGTGAAAACAGCTTTTCAAGGAAATGATACATTTGTATTTAATACTTACCGATGGGAAATAAACCTTTTTACGGAAATGATATTTAACACTTTGCTAACAAAATGTATATTGTTTGTCAATTCATTCAATATTTGTAGTGAAGATAATAAAACATTTATATAAACAAAACAAAAAACAAGCACAAAAAATCCCCCATTACACACATGTAACACAAAGAAATTACACACCAACAAAACCAAACAAGACCAAAATCATACATATTAACATACACAGCATCCATACAGTTGATTGGTATATATCAATTACTGGTCAAACATATCTTTCCAATTCATCCAATTTTAATTAACTTTTTTTTCAACGTCATATTTGGTATACAAAACCTCACTCAAACTCTCTCTATTTTTGCTTTGTTCTTCCTAGATACAGCAAATGTGTTGCTCTTCATATAAATGATAATGAAATTGAGTGGTATTGAACTTTTTTTTTGTTTAACCAAAGAGTATTGTTTCTAATTTAAATTCCACAATATTGTCAGTTTTTTCATAAATTTCTCTTTTCATACAAATGTACCTTGCCATATTTGAAAGGATTTTTACATTACATTTCATAAATTTGTGTTCAATGGTTTCAATTTCTGTATTACTGATATTATAACTTTTATTTCCAGAAATATTAATAGTTTTCGGGTAAGCATTCAAGTGGGGTTATACGATGTCGATATTAAACCCATTGTGTTGCTATACCTTTGGTAGTTTGATAATGCATTTTGTATATGTTTTCTAGTCTATGTTTCTAAAGACAGCGTGTTGTTTCCATTCCTGCTCTGTTGCTATCAAACTTTTTTCTCAATTATAAATACATGTAACAACAACCTTTAATGCTCTTAGATAAAATATTAATATGGTCAGGTATGAATGGTCTATCAAGTTTATTCATCTTTCATTAATGCAACTACATACACTAGGTAAAACAAACAGTTTTCTGATTCTATACAAAATCTTTGTTTGAAATCAATAAAGAAAATGAAGTGTGTTCTATAACAATAGCAAGTGACAATGGTGAAATGTTTAGAAAGCCTGACGGACTCTAGTACAAGAGAGTTAACTCTGGTATTGTATTGCTTCCTCCGACAACAATTTGCGATCTTGTGGTATTATTGCTGAAATATATCATAGCCAGACAGGAATATAAGAAATTTAAGACTGTTTATCTCTATCAGTTTCTATTGTGAAAAGATAGAAAAAATATTCAAATATATAATCAGATTTGAAATTAATTCAAATTTCAAAATAAAACTTCAAATTCAATTCCTCTTTATTTAGAATGCTTCAATATGCTAGATATTCCTGCAAAAAATATATAGAAAATCAGATCAACTACAAAAATGCTACAAATAATGTTTTCACGTTTAGATGACTTTGTTGGGTTATTCGAATTAGCTCCAAGCATTTTACCGACCAAACATCAATACCACTAGTGATATCATAACCAAGGTGTACTTTTTAAGCAAATCCTACACACACATTAAATACCGTATAATATGTATTTTTTCTTTTGATTAAGATAATGCTTGCTTATACATAATTAGTGTTGGCAAAACTTGACATATCCTCAGAATCGGACTTAACATAAGTCCAGAAAAAAGATCAGCAGGGTTAAACAGCAATTCAATCTATGATTCCAAATGATTTCATCCGTGAAGTATTTTTGCATATGTCACTAGTGTAATATGACCTGGAGCGATTTTCATTGGCTGGAAATTCATTGTGTCACGACAGAAATAATAAAAGGACGTTAGGAAAAATGACGTGACCTAAGGATTTCGTAGACAGTGGGAAAAACTGGCGGCCACCGTTGGATTTTCGTGATTTCTTCTGACGAGAGATTCTTCTTAAATGTAGGTTGTAATGGTGTTCATTTCATATGAAACATGAAACTTGTCTTGAAGTTTTAATTTTTGCTCTCCAAGGCTCGCAAAATTACAAACTTCTAAGACTTGTTCCATAAAATTTAAAATGAAATGAACACCATTACAACCTACATTTAAGAAGAATCTGTCGTCAGAAGAAATCACGAAAATCCAACGGTGGCCGCCAGTTTTTCCCACTGTCTACGAAATCCTTATGTCACGTCATTTTATATATATATGTATTAGGTACCAAATCCATTAACAATAATAACGTTAAATATCACAATTTCCTTTCTAATACTAAAAAAAAGCACAAATGAATATTTACAAAGTGTCATTTTCGATTTTAATTTTTTTCCTCATTCAGGAATGATTATTTTTAATTTCTGACTTTCTGATTTGCAAATTCTTTTTTTTAATGATGGTCTTTCGCGTAATTTTCCTATTTTCTCATAGGGGTACGAAAAAAGAATACTCCAGCCAGAAAATCAGATTAAGTATGAAAATCAAAATTAGTTTTACCTCTATGAAAACTTCCAAGAATAGGGCGAAATCCCGAAGTTATTAAGATGTTACAATAGGGCAATTGACGTTGTGTATTAATTTTGAAAAATAGGGCAATTGACGTTGTGTATTAATTTTGAAAAAAAAATCCTTTGAAAAAACATTTGATTCACACAATAAAATGTATTTTATTTAATCGAGTAGTCTGAAAAATTAATTATAAACATTGTTATCACTATTTTTTAAATCTCATATGGCAATGAAAAAAAGAGTTTTCAAACTCAATAGTTTGTAAACTTTTTTTCACAGAAGTTCTGGACTATGCCAATGGGAGGTATTATGACCCTTTATCAGTCTTATTACATATTATTTCATATTGTAATCCCATTTCAGATTCGGTGCTGTGCCAAATGGAGGTAAAATAACCAAATCTCTTCCTCTGCCGTAAAAGCAACCTTTCGGAAAATGCAAAGGGGATGTATTATGACTTCTTCCTCAGCCGTATGTACATCATTTCGCACTCCGGACTAAGCCAAGGGGAGGTATTATAACATATTTCTTCTTCAGTCATATATCACATTTCAGACTCCGGACTATGCCAAGAAACCTTTCCGACTCTTGACTGTGCAAAGTGGAGGTATTACTAGAATGCAAACCATTCCGACTTTGGACTATGCCAATGGTAAGTATTGTGACCATTCCTCTTCCTTAGCCGTATACCACCTTGCAACCTTGTTGACTCTGGACTATTATGCCAAGGGGGGATAATTTTGATTTTTTTATCATGAGTAATTCTTGTCGGTTGTATTATATCTCTATAAAGCCTCTTTTCGGGACGTTGTGCATTTATATATGGATTTCGCCGTTACTATTCAAACATATACATCTGTGGACTTTTTATAGCCGGCCAATGAGATTGCTGCCGAAGCTTCCCTCATGCATATGATATATCGTCCACACCGACAGTGTGAATTTTTATTATCTGATTTTCAAGATGTTTGTCATAATGGGGCTTATATTGTCTTAATGACGGCACTTTGTATAGATATGTAGGATGATTTTGAAAGGAAAGTTATCGCTCGTTCCAACGGTAGTAGCCGTTTTTATGAAGATGTGCTAGAAATGTGTTTTTATAGCCGCTAAATGTAGGCGGGTTAGAAATTTTGAGTCTGTTAGTTTCCACCCTTCTCATATATAGTACCGTGTAGAGTATGATTTTTATCGTTTTTTCATCTAGACCTCTAAAACGCCTAAAAATGGTCTTAGGGCACTCTGGTGAGTCCATGATTATATAATCTGTAACCAATTCTCCTATCCCTGTGGGTTAAACTTGTATTTCAAGCTAATTTCACTGTAACGAAACCCTAACCCTAACCATTTGAACATGGACATGTAACTTGATGATTTAGCTCCCCAAAAGCATATGCCGGCCTATAAATGAGCCGAAATCTGGGGATTATAGATTCCTGGTTTTGAATAAAGCGCCTTCAATCACCGCCATGTTCAGTGACTTCGAGTTTTGTCGGATTCCGAATCGTATCAAGTGACTGACGTCGACACGACCTGCACGTGGTGAGCCAGATGTTTACGTTTTCCTTCTAGCTTATATGAGCAAATCTTGCTAGTATATGTCCACAGAATGAGTATTTGAAACATTCAATTCATACATTGTCGAAAAATATTGTGTGTATCAAATATTGTAATGATCCAGTCTGGTGAGGTCGACCACGTGTTTTGTTTTTGAAAAATTGTTGACATTTTGTTTTGGTTTCACAACTCTCGTGTTTCTCCGAGATTGTGGCGACGATGTTCGTTTCGAGTCTATTTTTCACGTGTAAACGCTAAAAATATATTTTACTTTTATAATTAAGAATACTTCTAGTGCTGCAACTTTATAAAAAGTGGTAAGATTAGAAAGTTTAAACCTCAGACAGACGGTGACTGAAAATATGTATAACACTTTTATAAAACAGTTTTCATTATGACAAAAGGAGCGAAAGTTGTGAACCGTACAACTTTAAGTTTAATTTAGGATCATATATAATGTTAACCAACTTTCTTTCGCGGCTACTAAATTCCGCCATTTCTGTTTCAAAACATTTTCGCAGAAATCAAGTTTGGCTGATTTAAAATTGAACGGAAATTTGCTTGAAGATAATTGTGCAAAAATTGTCAATGATATTAATTCGCGGAGATTATTTTTCGCGAATTTACCTTGATGGCGTTGGATAAAATCATATGTTGGTGTATTTAGTTTTGACCTACATGTTTTGTGAATAAAAACGTTGCTTAAATACCGGAATTGCACTGTTTGACCACACACACACACACACACTTACACGACAAATGTATGTCAATAAATTTCAGCAAATTGGTGTCTTATAACCAGTGTTTTATAACCAGTGTTCTCTTTGAAAAATAGAAATAGTAACACACAGCACAGTGAACCTTCAAAAGATTTACAGCAGAAATGAACTAGGGGGAGCTAAATAGGTCGTCGCACTAGTGAAATGAGGTGAACATTTTGAAGTAAATAAAGTGAAATTTCGCCTCTCTAGGAAGCTCACATTTTCAATATGATCGCCAAAATTACTTTAGATCTGTCATATCTTTTCATATATAATGCAACTGATAAAGTTAGCTAAGGGGGAGTAACTCGTGAATAAAACCACCACATGTGCTGGGTGGGATCAGAGGTCTAATGTATCTTGGATAAGCTCCAATTACTACTACTATTACGCCTACTACTACTTCTATTTCTGTTCAACGTCCAGAATGACATATGCTGTATACATAATGCGTTGTAGCTATTTTAGTACATGTAGGCTATATAATATAGATTCGACATAATATGGGAGATAATAACATGTATCATCTTGGTAACTACATAAAGTTATCATAGTGAAATATTATATATTGAACAAAACATTATTTTAACTGATTTTCTATTCATTTTCAAAATATATTACAAGACATACAAAAACAGCACAGAATTGGAGAAAAAGACAATCTAACAACCAAAAATGATAATAACAACAACAAAAATATACTGTCTGTTGTCAGAGTCTTGATCAGATGTGAAATTATGTAATTTGAATTTGATGGTTGATTAAATGTATATACATTTACGACAAACAGACGATATTAGAAAAACAAAGATACATACAATGGAGAACAAAAAAAACACACACAAAAAAAACATACACACACAACAACAAAACAATAAGGACATACGCAACAAGAGACAATGTTGGCAAGTAATGTCAGTTAGCTACGTGTATACAAAAATAAAAAAAGTTTTATTCTAATTTATATTTTTCATTACTGTTACCATTCGTTTATTTGAGTAATTATCTGAATCTGCATAGTTGTCAATGGTAGAAATAAGATTTTTATGTGCTCTTAGCTCAAATTTAATGGGTTTTTTTAACTGGTTAGGTTAAGATCAATTTCTAAAATTTGCCTTTATATATGTAGTGTTTAATTGTCAATAGAATTACATCATGTATGTGGAACTTTTTGTGACTTTTTATGAGGTTACCAAAAGTCTAAGGTCAGGGGTGTAGCCAGATTTGAAATAATGTGGATGCATATGTACATCGGGTAAATTTATATTTAGCTACATGTATACCCTCTCGCCAGTAAATTATGACATCGTAATCCTCTCTCTAGCGATTCACTGGTATTCTGAGAGCGAGGTGACTTATTGAAAATGCAATCTGTATAAACTTCAACTATTACAAGTGAGAAAAAAAATCATCTCTTGGCTATTTCAAGTTACACTCCACTCCAGATACTTGTATAGGTTATCATAAAAACTGAATGACTTTCGAATGTTTTATTACCAAATGTTGCAAAATAGTTGTAATGGTTATGCATAGATGTAGCTATTTCAATAAGTTTGATTGACACCATTAAAATGTCATTATCTAATGTATTATGTATTAGTAACAGATGAGTCTGTAGCTAGGCCTATTGTTAGAACAATTACATGTCCGTTTTACTGTATATCTATTTTATGTATTTTCCAATATTTATTTTGTCTTGTCGACATAAATATATGTACTCGTATGGTTGTAAATATCATGTCCATCAAAACTGCTACTAATTAGGGGCATGTAGATCAAGATGGCGCGGTTAACACACATTCGGTGTAAATGATTTGTGACAGTTGCTGAGAAGGACAGCACATACCGGTAAATATAATTGCCCTGTTTAATTAGTGTCACAGGCGAATGAGTTGGGTGAGTTGAACGTTGACTCTGACCAGTTTTTATATCTGATTGAGTGACATTCACTCGAATCTACTGATTGGCTCCTACGTAGACAGTTTGATTGTTACTTATTATAAAATTCGTCAGGTTTTTTTTATAAGTACAATATCATGCAATTGTATAAAGATCGAACCTTATATCAGGAAAAGCCTACGTTCTTTACAGTTTTAAACCATAATCTTATACAAATGTACATGTACATCATAGTGTTTACCAAGGCAGAACTTACTTGGGAGTTAAAATGTGAATTTATGGAACAACATATATGAATCAATATTGAAGATGTTTGGTAAGTAACGTTGTATCATCATCATTAAAAACATACTTACAAATGACACTGTTTATGTATCGATAAACCACAGGAGTTTGACGTTCTGTCAATAATATATAGTATAAATATATATAAAAAATACCCCTATATACTATATAGGGGTATTATATATATATATATATATATATATATATATATATATATATACTATGTATTACTGACAGAACGTCAAACTCCTGTGGATATTTCCCAATAACTTTAATGTGAGTGCAGAACGTGACCCGATTCGGTGCGTATGAATTCCTGTAAACTTTGGCAGACTTCCTTGACATTCCCCATGATCATGTGTCAATGTTTACAAATAACACTTTACGAGAAATTCGGATGCATTCAATAAAACATACATGTATTTATTTTATGAATGCATTGTTGATATTTTTTCTATCCATGAGATTAACAGATTTTGTATAAAAAATTCGGATTTTCAACCATTTTAGCCAACATATTGAAAATTGTGTTCTATCCTCTATTGGATTCTTTTATAACACTTTTTAATGTCCTTATGCGTTTTCATTTGTATTTTTGCGACTATATGAGACACGTGCTTTCTACACAGGATGTTTACAACATGTCTTTTGATCAGCCAATAGATGCAATGTAGGCAATGTGAGGTCACCGACGCATGCGCATTAATCGTCAGTGCGGACTTAGCCGTTTCAGCAAAATCTCCGCCATAACGTGGCCCACTGAAAGCCGTACAAAAAATTGTGGAAATGGATTCCGCAGGGGATGATTTCACTTCTAGTGCCACGGAGGTACGTAATTTATCCTTCTGTTTATTTTGTGATGGTAAAATTTTACTGATAAGAGTTATATTTGTCGTTTGTTACTGGGAAATATCGGCTAACAAAGGACCCTGAAAACGACAAAGTCAAGATGGCTGAAAAATTTTCTAAGTCCAACTGGGATCTTGTAAAATTTGCTCGATTTTGAGTTCCTTGTATTATCTACTCAGCATACGATTTATTAATATTATTAAAAAAATTCATAGATTGGTTACTTGAAATGTTTATTTATTTTCCAGAATCACGTGGATGGCCTAGACAGTAGCAAACATGGTGAGTGAAATTAGTCGAGGCGGCGAGTTAGCCATTTTTATGCGCCGAGAGACTAAGTCCAACATGGTTGTGGCTGAGCCGAGTCGATCAGCTGGAGCACTTTCGGATTAGTTCTGACTGTAAAACAATTCTGAATTTGTCTCCTTGTAGATATGAAATCGATGTGTTCTCAGTATGAATATCAATTCATTGAAATAATCACTTAAATTAAAATTTCTGTCATTTATCGGGCATAGAACTGTTATTAGTGTTGAAGAGGTTCCGCTTGAGTGCGTATACCGGTACTGTCTCGCATATGCCTATTACAGAGTAGGTAAAGGGTTTCTTTAAAGATTTAGTCCTACTTTTAATTTTATGGCGTTACTTGTATTACCATATTAGGTTTTTGATAAATAATGTTTAAGTTGTAACATTTAAATTTATTTCTCCCGGGAATTTTATCTTGAACAGTTAAAAGGCATTAAGCCTAACAGTTATAATAAAGTTATTAAGTTAAAGAGGTAGTGTAATGGAAATGTTCCTTCCTTTATTCAGAAAGAAAATTTTAATCCAACAAAAACAAAAAAATAATTATGAAAATCGATCTAGAAATCTTCGAGATATTTAAGATCGAAATTTGCCCATTTGCACCTGTTTGAAAAACAATCAATGCGACTTCCGGTTTGGCTTCGAAGCATTGTGACGTCATATGAGCAACATTCAAGGCAGTGAGAGCGACCACCTGGCGGTACCGCCAACGAAGGAATAGCTTTTTATTAGGGGGAATCGCTATATTGCACACTTTTAAGAATGTTCGTTTTAGTATATTATTGATACTTTTCTTATATATGATATTTAATGCATTTTGACTAATTTTCAGTCGAATTTCACGTTCGTTTTTCAACGAATTTTCCATAAATTCTGTGTTAGTGCTTAACAAAAAATTGACGTCAATATCATGTTCCGCTGGCGATAAAAATGCATGTACCTTTAAAATATAAATTAAATAGACCACGGAAAATCATACCATTATTATGGAATCTGCAAATTTTTATCTACGATCATACGGAATTTAATTAAATTTGGTTAAATAACGAAACTGTGACAATCAACTAAAAATATGTCAAAAGGCATGAAATATATTAAAAAAATTATACAATACCAGGAAATCTGATTTTACAATTAATTGCAATTTGCAAACGTAAAGAATTGATTTCGACAATGTCATAGGCCAAATACACGTAACTTTTCAGTTTTTTTAACCACAAACATATATGTACAAGAAAGTTTACCACGTTCTCTCTGCATAAAATGTTAACTGAAGCTAGGTACATTTGTAAGTTGTTACTGAGAAGACATGAACGTGCCTCAGACATTGACATATCTGAGCTTTAATTTCCAATATCGCAAGATTTTACAGCAATCAAATTAAAGTTAGCTGTTCACTATATACTCCGTTCATAGGGAGTTTACGGCGTATACATCAAATTTAGTAGATTTTACAGTGATAGGTATTTTATTCTGGTTATGCAAAATACAAGTCCCGGAACGTAAATTAAAGTTTTTTGCAACATAAACTTGAAGATTTCTGTATAGCGACACATTTCATATCATATGCTTCGGTTTGGTTGCAGAAATAAATGATTCAGTAACCAATGGAACACACCTCGTCAATCAGTTGGTAATTATAATTGACTGACACGTGAACATCGAGGCTTGTAGCCAATGCTATGGCGGGGGCGGGGCCTCTAGATCTACGGCGACCTCCCGCAAAAAAAAAAAAAAAAAAAAAACCAACATATCCATGTACTTCGGTACAAGATTTATTACATAAAAATGCATGTGTTCGTGTCAAATGACAGGTTGTTATAGACTTATAGCGATACGATGATCAATATATTGCAAATATTCCAGTTGTGAATATCAGAAAAATAAATTACAGCCAATTTATTCAAGATGCTCCACCGCCGACAGAGTATAAACGATACTCACCATTTGAACTATAATTGGTGTTTAATCGCGTATGTATAAACATGTATCTAATTAACACAAATGATAAATTAATTTGATTTGGTGCATACGTATTCAGTACTTCATTGCATATAGGACATAGTGCCACAGATTTTTTCGGGATGCAATTATTTTTTTTTTATATCTTTATCTTGAAGTAAAATTAGAAGCTCAAACTTTTCAATGGTGGTAATGATGTAAAGCAAGTAACTTTTGTAATACTAAGTGTAAAGTCGTCTTCTCTTGTTTTTGATAGAGAAAAAAATACCACTTGTCAGAGGTCATCTTCAAAAATGCTGAAATCAAGAAATTGAAGCATATTTCATTCTCTTACCGATTAACTAGTACTTAAGATCGGGATTAAGTCGATATTTTGTAAGTTACTACACGCTTCAAAAGTCTGTCGACAGCATAATTTACATTCCATGTATCTTTTACCATTAATCACTGACAGATACTTTTAAGGATTTAATTTGCCGTAAACTAATTATTGTATGATATGAAAGATAACTGCAGAGCTTATAATTAACCGACTTGAAAGAAAAATGATAACATGCATTAAGGTTGTTAATGAATATTTATATGTATAAATATATCGTAAATTGACACATTCGGAAGTCTGAACTACAATGTACATTATTATTGTACCATGGAACACGTGTGTTTATGACATAAGATTTAGATCTTCGTCGTTGGTTAGAGTTTTAAAAGAAAAGAGAACTATTCTTGTACATGTATAAACAAGTGTCGAAAATTATAATCAATCTTAATTTTTACAATTTATGTTCGTATTCTGTAAATTATAAAAGGGGTAGAATCTACTGCAGTATTTCATATAACAAGGATTTATAGTTGAGGCATTAAAGATTAGGCCAATGATGTATCTTTATATCATTATACCGACAAAGATACCGACAAGTACCGAGATATCGGGAAAATGTCGAGGTGAAAAAAACCCAAGTACCGAGGTCTCCAAGTGCGAGATGTCCTGATACCGCTGCAGCCTGCTGCAACAATGCACCGTCATCCTTTGTGCCGAAAACTTGCCATTTTTATCACATTTACAGGAAAAAAACTTCAGCTTAGGAATACAAAAAACTGTATACGTACGTAAAAAGATAAATTCAAATATAAAGAGGCGATGAGTTATAATGCAATGTTTTCAAATTGATACGTATCGAGCACGAAGCCACCGTGTTGTCACAACACAGCAGACGTAATCTGTTGCTCACAATACGTCACTTCCGGTAAAAAGGGGAATTCCCTAAAGTTGAAAATTCTAAAGGTATGTTTTTGAACGGAGATTACTTTTACGCCTTTTATATGTGAAATGACGCACCGGAAAATTTTTTGCTTCGTGTTATAGTATTTTTTATGGTTAATCAATGATTTTATTTAAGGTTTGCTTCCACATTACACTACCTCTTTAAATATATGTGAAATCTAAGATATAATTAAGGCTTATGGTTTACCTATTATTCAAATGCTTAATTAAACTTGTTAAATTTATTTTCCAACATTTTTATTGATGTAATATGTATTCTAGTCTAATAAACATTTTTTATTGAAGACATAATCTAGTTTTGGAAAAAAAAATTGACCATGAATATTGAGGATTTATTTTAAAGTCCCAATATCCATAGCTGTCTTATTTTTTTCGTGATTTAGAAGAATGTTAAAAACAAAACCCTGTTGTAAATTATGTAGAGACAGGACTAAATAGAAGTCAAGATGAACGATAATGATTCGAAAATTTTTGATAAAAATCAAATAAATATTGAACATCGCTAGGTGGGTCCCATTTAGTTAAACAAACCAAAGTTAGCCGACATTGTAACAAAGTTGCAGAGAGCGTCATGTGACTACCAACGTAACTACGGAACGTCTGGCCGAACTGTTCCGGGAACAGGTCATGAACTTTCTGACTTCTGTTCCAGCAAAAAATCTTGACTTCTATGGCGACCAGTTTAAAATGAAAGCATGTTTACAAGTATCGACTTTCAAAAACTGCTGTACCAAAGTTATTAAGAAATCATTATGAATGTTCTTTCATATAACTTAGTTTCAACTACATCTACAAATATTAACAATATCGGGGTCGAATTCAACTTGAATTTTTTTTGATAGTTACGTACCGTATTTCACCGCAAATAAGACCCCTCCCGCAAATAAGAACCCCCCACCTATTTTGACACATTTTCAGACTTAGGGGGGGGATGTCTGCAAATAAGACCCCCCACCTATTTTTCAGTTTACTGGATGATGGATTTGAGCAATGGAGTAATTAAAAATATCACCAAAATGACTTTGCATCGGAACTTCTTTTTGTTTGTTTTATTGGCATAGAAAAATCACGTAGTAAACAACTGTTTGTGTGCTTGTTATTTTTGTCATTTAATTAAAGTTAATTCACGGGTGATTTAATTTAATTATCAATAACTACGAATTGTGGACAGTGCTCATGTTTAATTGGAGGTTATTTTCAACAAAATACGCCGATATATGTTTCCATGAATGCTTCATATCGGCATGATCAACACGTATTAGTGTTCGTACGGCTTGTCATTTTTTACATGAATCGGCAAAGATATTCGTCATTGATGCAGATCGTTTCTGCAGTCGTGGATTCTAACTCAATACAATCATTACCAAAAACATTTACTTCAGGCATTTACAGTTTCAAATATGTTTATTTGTGAACGTAACGTACCTGTAGTTCATGATCAGTTGGAGAAACCATGCTTTACTTTTCGGCCGCCATGTTTTGTTTACGCAGTCAGTATTATATGATTAGCCGCAAAGTTTCGTATTTTACTCTAGATACAAAAATACTTGCTACGATGTTTTAATGCAGTTAATACTTGGATTAATATCTGAAATATTATCAAACTATCTTCGTATCAATAGCAATACCGATCAATTTCCCAAACACGACCCGGTGTGAAAATGTGAAAGTATGGCTTCAACCCGGCGCCATTTTCCTACACGTGTGTACGATGTTACAAACAACTGCATCAGTGCATGTCGGCACGTTGAAGTTAAATCACGATCGTTTGCTCATTTGGTTGGGACAAATGTACGTAAATTCTTCTGTTTATGAACGAATTTGATATGTAAACGTTTGCAGTGAATTTTAGGCCTGAGTCTGAACGGCGATCGTCCTTCCGATTCACGGCGATTGATTCACGTGTTTCGTTAACAATAACCGAATTTGAATATTTCTAAATAACTAGATACGATTATTAAAACTTCTGGAATAAAATGACATTGCTTATGATACTGTTTCTTCGTTTTGATTCATTGGTAAATGTCCACGTGACTCTTGCATAAATGTCCGTTTCCCTTTCAGACTTACGTTACAACTTCCCTAGTATTGTTTATATTTTAATTTGTCATACTATTTGATTTAATTTTACTCATACGTCTTCATTATTATTATAAATACTTTAACATCTTGCTATTACCATTCTGTCATACGACTGTTACAACAATGACAGGAAATTAAAAAATCCAAGATGGCGACCTCATAGATCGATGTTATCAGGCGGGCTGTCCGCAAATAAGACCCCCCACCACTTTTGACCTTTATTTCTTCTCTGGGAGGGGGGTCTTATTTGCGGTGAAATACGGTATAGTGTAGTGTGGCTTTAAATGATAATGAAAAATTGAGGATAAGGTCTCTCTCTATATATATATATATGGGTTTAATATTTAACACACACAAGAAATAAAAATATAAATATTTTGCAAAGGCAGGTGAATTAATTTGAATAACATAATGACTTGCCTCTGCCTCCGCCAGGGATCAAACTCGGTACCTCTGGATTACTAGTCTGCTGCTCAACCGATCCAGCTAAAGAGAAATTCTCCCTAGCGGTGTGGTATATTGTGGCTAGTATTGACCAGAGTTACATTTGTATATTTTGTTTTTAAGTGAGGCACTTGCCAGGTAAAAATTTGACTGTGAGCTGGTGATTTTTCTCCAGAAAATTTTCCTCTACCAACACACCTGGCATGTCCTTAAAATAGCCGTACCTGCTAGGAGAATGTTAAGTTTATCAAACCAAACCACTGGTTGGAAAAAACTCATTATTTCAGTGTTTATTATCATAAGGCCACACCAAATAAATCTGTTTTCAGGAACTAAGGAAAAATATTGGGAGCGAGCGGGCGAGCGAAATTTTCTATTTTTTAAAGATGCTCAAACTTTTCAATGGTGGTTATGGTGTAAAGTAATTAAGTAACTTTTGTAACTGTAGAAAAATACTAAATCGTCTGCTTCTGTTTTTGATCAGCGATGGAGCATCTTTAATAAAATATCCATTTTCAGATTTTCAGAGGCAAAGAGATCTAATTGTCATGCCAGCGCTAATTTTTTTTTTTTTTTTTCACATTTCAAAATATTTGCATTGAATTAATTATAATTATATTAATTTTGCACCCTTTCATTGATAAAAACAACTAAAAAGCAATATTACCCGGTATTTAAAAAATTAGAGGGAAAAAAAAAGTAAAATGATTCAACTGAGCTCCTGTTCATATCAAAATGAAGAAAAAAACCAGACTAGCTCTAGGTCACAACTTTGATTTGGAACTAACTGATCTTAAATCATGACAATCCATGATTTGCAGGAAAGATCTAATTTCATTGATGAAGATGCCTGTATTTCAATCCTATTATACCCTTATTCTTTTTAATATATCTGTTTAATTCATTGAATTAACATTCAACAGTTTAACATTTTTCACAATTATGTATAATGAAGCAATAAACTTAATTTTCATTTCAACATACCTACTAATTTTAGAAAAGTTCAGACCTGTTTATACAGTAATAATCAAAATATATAAAGAGAAAAAAAAGTAAAGGGGAAAAAAATTGAAATTAAATATTTATCGATTTAAATTTA
Organism: Argopecten irradians; assembly: GCF_041381155.1. Lineage (NCBI taxonomy): Eukaryota > Metazoa > Mollusca > Bivalvia > Pectinida > Pectinidae > Argopecten > Argopecten irradians. The sequence continues at coordinate 54,739,133 of NC_091135.1, forward strand.
TTTAGTATTATTAATTTTATCATTGTACCAACATTTAGTCTAAAATTTAAGATTTACACAAAAATTCTGGAAAAATAATTTCCTTTCCATTTACATATGTATGTATGTAGATATGTCTAGGATTGGCGGATTTAATTATAACAGTATGGAAATGTCTGAAAAAAATCTGAATTTGTCGATTTTTTTGAAGGTGCGCTGCAATTAATTTTTCACTTTTTTCTCAACGAATTACTGATTTATTTGGTGTGGGCTAAAATTAGCATAGTACTTCTAATAATACAAATACAGAAATATTGAGCCTGTATTTACAATTATTGAAACATCCGAATCTCCTACTCTGTTTTTTGCATATTACAGAGTTATTTGCCCTTGCAGGTAGGTATAGATTGTGATGATGTAACAATCAATACCTACCAGCAAATGCAGACAAATCTGAGACAGAATATTTACAGATAAACTTAGTACCAATTAATACAATGGTAAGATTTAAAAAAAATGCTACAGCTGTTTTACTGAAGTTCTAGAAACTTTTCTGAAAGTTTTGTTGTGTTCAGTACTTTTTAAAGATTTAGAAAGGTTCATTGTAATCTGTTTTAGTTGCTGAGATGAAAGCAAAGCTCCAAGAGAACGGTGACATGAGTAACCATATAGAACAGAACGGTCATGCTTCTCCAAAGGAGAGCTCGTCTAAAGAATCCAAACATAGTTCCAGTTCATCTAAGCACCATTCCTCCTCTTCCAAACACGGTTCCTCCAGCTCTAAGCACCACTCAAGCTCGAGCAGCAAACATGGAAGTTCAAGTTCCAGTAAGCATGGAAGTTCTCATCATTCCTCAAGTTCCAGCAAGCACAGTTCAAACTCCTCCAGCAAGCACAAGGATGGCAGTTCTTCATCAAGTAAACATGGAAGCTCCTCCTCGTCTAGCAAGCACAGGGAAGGGAGCTCTTCTAGTAAACACAGAGATGGACATCATTCAAGCTCGTCCAGCAGCAAACATAGAGATGGATCAAGTCACAGCAGCAGCAAACACAAAGATGGTTCAAGTCATAGTAGTAGCAAACACCGAGATGGCCACAGCAGCAGCAGCAAGCATAGAGATAGTTCAAGCAAACATAAAGATGGCTCTGGCAGCAGCAAGCATGGCTCTTCAAGCAGTCACTCGAAGGACAAGCATAGCTCTTCGAGCAAATCAAAGGAGCACTCCAGCAGTTCAGAGAAGCCTGAGGGATCTGAATCCTCGCCTCCAAAAGCAGTTAAAAATGAGCCCCAGTCTCCTGTAAAGAAAGAACCTGAGTCTCCAAAAAAATCTCCTGTGAAGTCGTCTCCGGAAAAGTGTGTAAAGGACGAACCAATGAGTGACGATGATGTGCCACTGGTAAGACTGGCCTGCCTATTTCATGTTTTTAATAATCGATTGATTTTTTGTTACTAAAGCTATTTTTAGCTCTTAACCTCTTTAAAAGTTTACTTTTCAATTTAGAATAACATTCATGCTTTTTATGAAGCTTCTCTCATGAAGATATGGTATTAAAAGGTTTATTGGTCCCGGCAAATATATTGCCTGGTTTACTTGTAATTCATTGAACTTTATGGGTTGTACAATGATCTTGACAAACAAAACTTGTGAGTCCTCAAAATTTGGTATGATTAAAGGGAAAGAAAAATTTAAGACAGAAGTATCAGTGAAATTATTCATTTCTTTTTGATACATATGAGTTCTTGTATTATTGATTTTGATGCTTTTCGCAGTCTAAAAGGATGGAAAAAACACCTAAACCTGCTCCAAAGAGGGCACTGGAAGAGGAATCTGATGATGAAGATGTACCTCTATCTTCAAGGTATCCTATATATATATAGAAGATCTACCTAAATTTTGCTAAATGAACTTGATATGTTTATGTATTTTCTCAATCTGGTTTAGCTGTTCTTGATTTTTTGTGGGATTTTTCAGCTGAGTCTAAAACATCAATTTTCAAAATTTGTTTGATGTGTTATCTGAAATTTTTTTAAGAATCTACAGGAATAACATAAAACTAGGACTTGTGAGACTCCACACGAGTCTCGAAAATTTATTTTTGCTTATAAAAATGAACGAAAGAAAAATTAATTGTTCTCTATCCATTTGTCATGATTTTTTTATTGAAGGATGAAGAAGGGGAAAAAAGAAAGCAAACCAGAGAAACCCATAAAAGAAGAGAAACCTGCTAAAAAGAGAAAGTCTGAGCCAGAATCTGAGGATGAAAAACCGTTGGTATGTTTCACAGCAATGGCTACTTATTGCAATCTTCTCTTTGTTTTAAATCTCAACCTTTATATAAGGCCAGAAAAAAAATGTCTGTTTAGGGTTACATTGGCAAAAAAATAGGGTCGGTAGGTTTTTTTTTTCAGAGTCTTTCATTCTAAAGTAATGGCCGGAACCGAAATCTGAGGAAAAAAAAATCCCAACTTTAATTTTTATTTTTTGTAGAAAAATGGGGGGGGGAGTATGGTCTGTCGGGTTACTCTAAACAGACATATTTTTTTTTTTTGGCCTTATCAAGTGAATTGTAGTTTAAGTTTCATTGATGTTTAGTATTTGAGGAAAGATTGGTTATAATACAAAGCTTACCAATTTCATTTGTGAATGGCAAGTTTCTATATAGGTTCATTAAAACCTGAAATAAGTGTGTGTGTGTGTGTATTTTGATGTTAAAAGAAAAAGAAGAAGAAAGAACAACCAAAGCAGTCGCCACAAAAGTCTCCCCAGAAGGGAAAGAAGAAAACTGAGGAAACAGAAGTCTGGAGATGGTGAGTATTGATCAATACAAGGGCATAAATTACCATATCTAAATCATGCCCATAATCACTCAAATGTATGTTGTTGAACCATGTAATAGATATATCAGTATAGTAAAAAAAACTTGAAAGGTTTTTGTATATTTTCATGACTATATTCAATTATGGCAAGTGTGAAATTATCAACTTGCCAAATTGCAATACCACATAAAATAACCAATTGATTGTAAAGCATTATATTTCATGATTACCTCCCTTTTCACTAGGTGGGAAGAGGAACGACGCGATGACGGACAGAAATGGAATTTCTTGGAGCACAAAGGGCCTGTATTTGCTCCAGACTATGAGCCTGTTCCCAGTGATGTCAAGTTTTACTATGATGGTGAGGAATATACAGTCACTTTATTGGGCAAATGTGATGATGTGAATGGAGAATTACTAAACTGGTTTATTCAAACGAGTTTCTTGAATTTGCTGATGTCTAATAAATAATCAAATTGCAATTCTTTATATTAAATTAAGTTGATCAGGAATTTTTAGCTCACCTAGTCAAAAGGACCAAGGTGAGCTTATGGAATACCACGGTTCTGTCCGTCAACAATCGACTTCTTCTCCATAACCACTTGTTGGAATTTAACAAAATTTGACTGGTAGCATCCCTATGCAGTACTGACTGAAAATTGTACAAATGGTCGGGATGACCCCCCAGGGGCCTAAGAGGCAGCGCCAAAAATAGTCTATTTGGCTATAAATGACTTCTCTGATACTAGGCATGGTACTGCACTCATAAAGCAATGATAGCATCCTTATAGGGTGGGGATTCAAAATTGTACAAATGGTTGGGGTGACCCTCTTGTTTATATGCAAAATCAAATGTAATTTCATTGCTATAAATCATTGTTGTTCACAGGTAAAGTAATGAAATTGAGCCCTGAGGCTGAAGAAGTGGCAACTTTTTATGCTAGAATGTTGGACCATGACTACACAACAAGGGATGTCTTCAACAAAAATTTCTTGAAGGACTGGAGGAAGGTAAGGCATTCAGGACCTTAAGTAATGTTTTATCATAACTACACATAAACCAGAGATCTGAAATATCAATTGGGAAATTTAGCTACCAATTGGTCATTTTCAATTGCAAATGAGGCCCCAAAATGCCTTACAGAAGAGGCCATGGCCTTAGTGTTGAATTTTGGTAACTTCAAATCATTTGGTGCAAGTTAAAATTAATACATCAACACTTCTTGTGAAAGATCGATCCAATCAACAAAATTCTTTATTTAGAAATAAGATTGGTTACATTTGCATTAGGATGAACATGGCACTTTTCTGTTCCTAGATGATGACGTCCGAGGAAAAAGAGGTGATTAAGGATTTATCAAAGTGTAACTTTACAGAAATGGACAAATACTTCAAAATGAAGACAGAAGAGAGGAAAGCCATGACAAAGGAGGAAAAGCTGGTAAGATGGGTGTTCATAAAATTTACTTAAAGTTCACTAAAGCTGTCTTTCATAGTAAGACTTTTACATTTAAGTTGTCTAATTTAATTTTAATCATGCTTTTCAAATTATACAATTAACAGATTTTAACATTTTGTCTACTTTTAACAACATAATTGATAGTGGCATAATCTAAATCTCTGGCATTTTTCCAGGTAATCAAAAACAAAAATGCAGAGATACAAGAAGAGTATGGCTTTTGTACCATGGATGGCCACAAGGAAAAGATTGGAAACTTCCGTATTGAACCTCCAGGTCTGTTTCGAGGACGTGGTGACCATCCCAAACAGGGCATGCTGAAGCGCAGGACCATGCCTGAAGATGTCATTATCAACTGTGCCAAGTAGGTCATGGTTTATGTAGACTTTGTTGTTTACATGATTAAATAGATTGTTTCTACCTAGGTTCAATTTGTTATATATAGATTGACTTAATAAAATTTCTATAAAATGTTGCAATTGACAATTAAAACATCCATTGTTTTTAAGCGTTTAATGCCCGTGTTGCTTAAGAGTAGATTACTATCTTGATTTCCATTGGATTTAGGTTAGAAATCTAGAAACACTACACATTTTGCATTTTATTGGCTGTTCCAACAATATCCAGACCTATTGGTTAACTTACTGCTATCTGTTCCAACAATATCCAGACCTAATGGTTAACTTACTGCTATCTGTTCCAACAATATCCAGACCTATTGGTTAACTTACTGCCATCTGTTCCAACAATATCCAGACCTATATCCAGACCTATTGGTTAACTTACTGCTATCTGTTCCAACAATATCCAGACCTATTGGTTAACTTACTGCTATCTGTTCCAACAATATCCAGACCTATTGGTAAACTTACTGCTATCTGTTCCAACAATATCCAGACCTATTGGTTAACTTACTGCTATCTGTTCCAACAATATTCAGACCTATTGGTTAACTTACTGCTATCTGTTCCAACAATATCCAGACCTATTGGTTAACTTACTGCTATCTGTTCCAACAATATCCAGACCTATTGGTTAACTTACTGCTATCTGTTCCAACAATATCCAGACCTATTGGTTAACTTACTGCTATCTGTTCCAACAATATTCAGACCTATTGGTTAACTTACTGCTATCTGTTCCAACAATATCCAGACCTATTGGTTAACTTACTGCCATCTGTTCCAACAATATCCAGACCTATTGGTTAACTTACTGCTATCTGTTCCAACAATATCCAGACCTATTGGTTAACTTACTGCCATCTGTTCCAACAATATCCAGACCTATTGGTTAACTTACTGCTATCTGTTCTAACAATATCCAGACCTATTGGTTAACTTACTGCTATCTGTTCCAACAATATCCAGACCTATTGGTTAACTTACTGCTATCTGTTCCAACAATATCCAGACCTATTGGTAAACTTACTGCTATCTGTTCCAACAATATCCAGACCTATTGGTAAACTAACTGCCATCTGTTCCAACAATATCCAGACCTATTGGTTAACTTACTGCTATCTGTTCCAACAATATCCAGACCTATTGGTTAACTTACTGCTATCTGTTCCAACAATATCCAGACCTATTGGTTAACTTACTGCTATCTGTTCCAACAATATCCAGACCTATTGGTTAACTTACTGCTATCTGTTCCAACAATATCCAGACCTATTGGTAAACTAACTGCCATCTGTTCCAACAATATCCAGACCTATTGGTTAACTTACTGCTATCTGTTCCAACAATATCCAGACCTATTGGTTAACTTACTGCTATCTGTTCCAACAATATCCAGACCTATTGGTAAACTAACTGCTATCTGTTCCAACAATATCCAGACCTATTGGTTAACTTACTGCCATCTGTTCCAACAATATCCAGACCTATTGGTTAACTTACTGCTATCTGTTCCAACAATATCCAGACCTATTGGTTAACTAACTGCTATCTGTTCCAACAATATCCAGACCTATTGGTTAACTTACTGCTATCTGTTCCAACAATATCCAGACCTATTGGTTAACTTACTGCTATCTGTTCCAACAATATCCAGACCTATTGGTTAACTTACTGCTATCTGTTCCAACAATATCCAGACCTATTGGTTAACTTACTGCCATCTGTTCCAACAATATCCAGACCTATTGGTTAACTTACTGCTATCTGTTCCAACAATATCCAGACCTATTGGTAAACTAACTGCTATCTGTTCCAACAATATCCAGACCTATTGGTTAACTTACTGCCATCTGTTCCAACAATATCCAGACCTATTGGTTAACTTACTGCTATCTGTTCCAACAATATCCAGACCTATTGGTTAACTTACTGCTATCTGTTCCAACAATATCCAGACCTATTGGTTAACTTACTGCCATCTGTTCCAACAATATCCAGACCTATTGGTTAACTTACTGCCATCTGTTCCAACAATATCCAGACCTATTGGTTAACTTACTGCTATCTGTTCCAACAATATCCAGACCTATTGGTTACTTACTGCATCTGTTCCAACAATATCCAGACCTATTGGTTAACTTACTGCCATCTGTTCCAACATATCCAGACCTATTGGTTAACTTACTGCCATCTGTTCCAACAATATCCAGACCTATTGGTTAACTAACTGCTATCTGTTCTAACAATATCCAGACCTATTGGTAAACTAACTGCTATCTGTTCTAACAATATCCAGACCTATTGGTAAACTAACTGCTATCTGTTCTAACAATATCCAGACCTATTGGTAAACTAACTGCTATCTGTTCTAACAATATCCAGACCTATTGGTTAACTAACTGCCATCTGTTCCAACAATATCCAGACCTATTGGTTAACTTACTGCCATCCGAATGAAAGCTTTACAGATAATAACTGATTGTTGATTATGTAGACATTGTCTTTATCAATGGGATAGAGTATAATAGTGGTTCACCGTTCAGTGTTTGAGCGTTGCCAGTACTTGAAATTTAGGAAATGTGAACAACCTTCAATTTTACAACAATTTTTACAAATTCACTGGTAATCATGATATTGCAGGAACTCCAATGTTCCTCAGCCCCCTAAAGGCCACAAGTGGAAAGAAGTTCGCCATGACAACAAGGTAAGGTGCAAGTTGGAAAGAATTACTCTTAATATAATGCATCTGCTTTGTTGGTAATCAGTTAAAGATATGAACACATTGAAATTGTAATACAGATAAATGGGAAACAAATGTGTTAAATTTCCCGGAAATGAAGTCTCTTACATCTTGTATACATGTATATATATTATTGATGTTGTTCACCGATATCTTGCATGTATGTAAGATTGTAGTGTGTAACTAAATGTACCAACTTCAGTAATAACAAAACTGCATTAGATTTAGATTTAAACTGTTAAAAGTACACATTCAATATAAAAACATCTAGGATAAGATTACTGTTAAAATCTCGACCTTGACTATGATGTCCTTGTGTGTATGGTATAGTATGCCTGTTCTCTGTCATTTACAGGTATCTTGGCTAGCCTGCTGGAATGAAAATGTACAAGGCCAGACCAAGTATGTCATGTTGAATGCAGCTTCAAGACTCAAGGCTAGTATTGTCATTGATGTTCAACAATATTATATAATTTTAAGAAGAATACAGATCTTTTATATAAGATTAAGAATTTGGAGAACAATATTTAGATTAAATTTAAACAATATTTTGTTCAAGTAAACAGAGATAAATTTTGTGGATTTAAGTAATGTCTTGCCCACAAACAGTTGGTTTACTGTAATTTAATGTATCAGATTGTACTAGATAATTTGAAATTTCATTATTTACAGTTCATGAAAATAAATATTACCACAATAATGAGAGAGGATTTAACCTCAGACACTTCTGGTAGCAACTTTGATATTGGAATCGCTAATAAAAGAATGTCTGTACTAATATTTGACTTTGCTTTGACTAACAGGGTGAGAAAGATTGGCAGAAGTACGAGACTGCAAGGAAACTTCACAAATGTGTTGACAAGATTCGTCACAATTACATGGAGGACTGGAAATCGAAGGAGATGAGGATCCGCCAGAGGGCTGTGGCCATGTACTTTATTGATAAGGTAAGGAGTTATACAGTATATCTAGTATCACAGAATCAAAGGCAAATAGACGCAAAACAATAATTAATAGGGTCTGGATTTAGTAATGTATATTATATATATCAATGGAGTGCAATTTCGACAGAAAATTTAAATCTGTGATTTTTTAAAAAGACTTCTACAAAGACTTGATTGATCTTTAACTATTATTTTGTAACTTCATTCAAAATTTTAATGCACTGTATCATGACTGAGTGAAATCTTACTAAATTTTGCTTTCTGAATGAAAGTATTTAAAGAAGAAGTAGTATCTTGTTATGATTTCAAAAAATACCTTTTTAACAGTGGCTATGTTTAAAATTTAGTTTTGGTTTATTTGCTTTGAATAGCTTGCCTTGAGAGCTGGTAATGAGAAAGAAGAAGGAGAAACTGCAGACACAGTTGGTTGCTGTTCTTTGCGTGTAGAGCATCTCAAGACCCATGAGAAATATGAAGATCAAGAAAATGTGGTAGAGTTTGACTTCTTAGGTAAAGATTCCATCCGCTACTACAACAGAGTGACAGTGGAGAAGAGAGTCTTCAAGAATCTTCAGCTGTTCATGGACAACAAACAGCCAGGCGATGACCTGTTTGATAGACTGAATGTAAGTAATGTAAATGTAGTCAAAGACTTGAAAAATCTGGAAACTAAATATTTATGGAAATGTAATAGTTTGCTGCACATACAGTAAAACATGGATAAGTCAAAGTCAGCTGGACCAGGCAAAATATTCGACTTATCCGATGGTTCGACTCATTCGTGTTTTACTGTTTACGAAGACATTGACATTTAAGTTGTACTGTCTGTACCAACTGTTTCCAGGTTGGCCTTTACACACATATTGGTTTAAGACAGGCAATGAATACGGTAAACCTCCGGTTAATTCGAACCGCCGGATAGTTCGAACACGCAATTTTTTCCAGAAAAACAGTAATTTTTAGCTCGCCTATTCGAAAAATAGGGGGAGCTAATGTAGTCACCCCGGCGTCGGCGTCGGCGTCAGCGTTGGCGTCCCATTTAACGTTAAAGTTTTTGAGCAAGTTTCTATTTTGTCTATTGTTTAAGCTTAAGTCATCATAAATGTTTATTATTTTATTTTCCTAATGTGTATGGATGCTGAACGTGATAATACAACCAATTGGGGGCCCTTTAGGGGTTTTTGAGTCTGTTAACCCTTCAAGCTCTTGTCGCGCCGGTGAAAATGGGCCGTCAGTGCTGGTCGCGACTAAAGTCGTATTTTAACAGTGCCATGTTTCAATCATTCCGGAAGTACATTAAAGTCAAAGGTGTTACAAAGACCGTTACTGATTGGTTCAGTAGGATTATAGCAACCAATCACATAAGCCATAACATGAGTAATACACTAGTTTGACCTTAAATAGCATGGTTGAGTAATTTAATATTACCTGTGTAAACAACAATGGCAGACGCAGCTGATTCTGATTATTGCGATGATGGATTGGAGTTTGTAATGCATATTTTTGATTCCGATTCTGAGGATGATGTCAACGATTTTGAAGGATTTAATTAAGAAGATATAGAAGGGTATAACACGTTACCAATGACAGATTTTCGGCCTGATCATGATATAGAAACGGCCGCTGACATTGGCGATGACTGGCAAGCTCCAGGTAAAGATGAAGGCCCATTCGTCGCCCCCTTCACGAGCAAAAGTCGCCTAAATGTAGAGATGAATAATGATGACCCTATTGATTTTTTCAAACTCTTTTTTGACGATTCTTTAATCGACTTAATATGTCATGAAACAAACAATTATGCCGGTCAAAAACTCACTACCGGCCAGCTGAAGGAGCACAGTAGGTTGAAGAAATGGCGTCCCGTGACGACGGATGAAATGAAAGGGTTTTTTTCTTTGACTTTATCTATGGGACTGGTTCAGAAGCAAGATATCGACGCCTATTGGTGCACTAATGACTTCATACTTACTCCATTTTTTGGGAAGAATATGTGTAGGGACAGATATCTCGCCATTCTCTCCTCCATTTTTTGGGAAGAATATGTGTAGGGACAGATATCTCACCATTCTCTCCAATTTACACCTGGTTGACAATGATACGCCAGGTTTGACACGCGATTTATTATACAAAGTTAGACCATTTATAGACATTCTGATGGATAGATTTCCTGATGTATACAGTCCTGGACAAGAGCTCAGTTTTGATGAAGCCACTTGTCCATGGAAAGGAAGATTGAAATTTCGTGTATATAATCCTGCCAAGCCAACCAAATTTGGGATAAAGTTCTACCAGTTGTGTGAATCTACATCAGGTTATTGTTTGGGTTTTGATATCTATACTGGTGATCATGCGAGATCATGTACAACATTCTGTGATGCTTTAGACTTAGCTGATGATCTTTCTATCACTACAAAAACAGTGTTGGGGGTGATTATTCGATGTGGACTACTTGAAAAAGGTCACCATGTTACATGGATAATTTCTACTCATCACCAGAGTTGTTTGACACGCTTGAATTATATGGTACCTATTCCTGTGGAACACCGAGATCAAATAGAAAGGGAGTTCCAGAGGCTATAAAGAAAAGTAGACCAAAACTAAAAAAAGGTTAAATTGTATCTAGAATGAAGGACAATTTATTGTGTATCCGTTATCATGACAAAAGCTATGTGGTCATGCTAACAAATATACATGAACCACAGGTGTGTGTTTTAGACAAAATCGATCATAGGGCTGAAACGATTAGTCGAATAATCGGAGGCGATTAGATTAATGAAGCTAATCGCTGATAATCGATTAAATATTTTATTAATCGTTAATCGTAACATGCATAGCAAGTGCATTGTAAGCTGACTAAACACGTTGACAGATCATGGATTTCTGAGTAAGCCATTCCGACTGGAGTTTTATCTCTTTATGTACTGTACAGTACATGTTTTGAACTCAACAAAGCATATATGATGTGAGAAATACTTGTTAAATTACGTCTCTGTGGAAGTTAAAGTCATTAATCAATGAAAAAGTGGATGTCATGAGAAAGCTTGCAACACGCTGTTCGCCAATTTTCACTAGCGGTCGACTCCATGTTGTTACGTCAAGGAGGCCTAATCGCCGCCGGGGCGCTCGGGAGCGGAAGGAGCAGTAATCTTGAACATTTAAACTTTACTATTGCATGTGTTTATCATATAAAAAGAATGTATTTGTTCATAGTTTAATTGAAGATAAGAGTTGTTGATTTGTTTTATTTTTTTGATCACGGAAATAAAAAAGTTCATTGACGAAAAATTGGTCATGTCGCTCCGTGGCGATCCAGATTTGGTTGATTAGGACAGCGGGTTAGCAGACTTGATTTAGAAGACGATACAGGAACGGAATTCAGAGCTTATTTGGGATAAAATACGTTTGTTTTGTCAATAAATCTATTCTTATTTGTTGGTAGGCTTATATTATATAAGGCATGTCCTCTGTCATATTGTACAGTAGGTGTTATTATCAAAACATGTCGGACGTTTTCAGTAGTCAGTAGTGAAACAATATAGTTGCCTTCAATTCAAACGATTAATCGATTAGTAATCGATTACATGTGACCGAATAATCGAATACAAAAATTACCAATCGTTTCAGCCCTAATCGATCATGCAACAAAATTACCTGTATTGAAGCCCTAATGTATTCAAAGATACTGTCAATTTATGGGCGGCGTGGATTTATCAGATCAGGTATCATCATATTACTCATGTCTACGTAAAACTCTAAAATGGTAAAAAAACTGGTTTTTTCACCTGATGAATCTATGCATTGTAAATAGTTATATTCTGTATTCAAAATTTTCCACGGAGTCAAAAAAGTAAAATCACCAAGAATTCATACTGGCAGTAGCAGAGAGTTTGCTGGGGGAAGGCAATGGAGCACCCAAACCTGCACGTCGTGGTCGCAAGGCTGGAGACATACCAGAGAGGCTCACTGGTAGACATTTCCCTGAGCACATACCTGCAAAACCTGGAGCCAAAAGTAAACATCCAGCGCGAGACTGTTATGTGTGTAATGCATCTAAGAAAAAAAGAATTCAGGAAAAGTTGAAGCGTACACAGACTGTTTTTACAATTGTTCGACAGATAGCACCATTACTGCTGCATTGAGAAAGTGAAGGTCGCAGCAATTGAACCATAGTTTGTTTATCGTGTACATGCTACTTTCAAATTGTTTTTAGAAGAAATAGATAATTTCATATCATTACATCAATTTTTGTATGAATAAAGATTTCATTGACCTTGTTCATATATAAAACTTGTGTTTACCGTAGATTATTGTTTATTTTTCCTCCTATGTACCGTTGGCCATGTACATACTCGCAAATCATGATGGTTTGAAGATGCTATGCTTTATTATACCAATGTACACTATGTATTTTGCCTATACCTGTGCACAGGTGTGTGTAAACAAGAGACTTTAGATTTTGATCGAACAATGACGTTCGTTATCACTTTTATGGTTGATCAGTCATGTTCAGTCAATCAAACTGATCAAGACATTGACTTTTACCTGAGACATCGTGATGCCGGAATGTTCAACACAAAAAAGGAAATTTGTATATTTTAGAAGTAAGGGACGGCAAAATGTATTCAATTCAACCACAGTATTCGATTCTACCGTGTTCGATTCATCCGTGCTTTACATACTGATATAAAGAAGGTAAAAAATCGGGACCTATTGAAACATTTGACTCATTCGATGTATTTGATTCAACCGTGATCAACACAAGTGAGTTTTACTGTACCTGAAATAGTTCTGTAAACATTAACTGATACCATTTAAAAAAAATATATTACCCTATAACTAACAATTGATTAAAATTTGAACAAATTATATGCAAAATGGTATTTATATGGAGACGGTAACAAATGCTACATGTTGTAAATTATTTTTCTCCTGTAGACAACCATCCTGAACAAACATTTACATGACTTGATGGACGGACTGACAGCCAAGGTGTTCCGTACCTTCAATGCCTCTCGCACACTTCAGGAACAACTTAACCGATTGACAGAAGGTAAAAAGCATATTGCAATGTGAATAAAACCTCAACCTTTAAATATTCGCCTTATATAACTATCATTTTTCTTAATAACTTGTAATCTGCTGATGAAAAACATTTTATTTTATTTATGGAAAAATCACAATAATTTCATAACGAACAATACACACTTGTTATACATTTGGATCATTTTACTTTCTAGTACAATAAGATATTTCTAGAATTTGTTTTGATGAGTCATTGTTTTACACCATTTGTAGTTGCCATATTGCCTTTACAATGTAGTTTTAACACAGCTTTATTAACTGTTGTAGAGGAAGATCCAGTTCCAGCTAAGCTACTGTCCTATAACCGAGCCAACAGAGCGGTAGCTGTACTGTGTAACCATCAAAGAGCTGTACCCAAAAACTTCAGCAAACAGATGGAGAACCTGCAAAACAAGGTCAGTATTGATGCTTCAACATGCTAGCACTATAAACTCAAAATCTCAGGTTAACAAATGGAGAAACTGAAAAACAGGTTAGTTAAGTTACCTTAAAGTAAGTTAGCTCTCTAAATTTAGTATTGAATTATTTATCAGAAACATGCACAAGAATACAACCTTTATTGAGGAATATCTTAGCATTTGCTTGATGGTGGTTCATTGTCATTGATTTATGTTGTTAGATTGACGCCAAGAAGGATGCCATACGGGAGGCCAAAAAGCAGCTTAAGACAGCCAAGAACAACTTCAAGGCAGCCAAGTCAGACAAGAACAAAAAGTAGGTAGAAATAGACAGGAAGAAGTTATCTCCCCTGATAATATTTAATGCTTTGTTTGCTTATATAATATATTCACTCCTATATTAGACCAGATATCCATTGGATTAAAACTTTGTCTTACAACTAAAACTTGCCACTGAATATTGTTATTAGGTATCAGATATTCAAGGGGCTGATATATAGTGTGGAGGCGGGGCATTCCTTCAGTGAATCCCTGTTTTTTCGTTGTATTGAAATGAGTACTTTATTTTGATACGAACGGAAGTGCCTAGTGTATATTAATATAATTAAGCAGATAATGCTCTACTCATGTGTGACCAGGATTGGCAAATAATCATAGTTTTCAATATGTATATACGTGAACAAAATGTCTCTCTGGTTTTACACAATATGTATATACGTGAACAAAATGTCTCTCTGGTTTTACACAATATGTATATACGTGAACAAAATGTCTCTCTGGTTTTACACAATATGTTGGCTGTTTAACAGAGTGATGGACATGAAGAAGAAAGGAGTGGCTCGACTTGAAGATCAACTTGTCAAATTGCAGGTGCAAGCTACAGACAAGGTACTTCAATTCTTCCTTCTCATTAAATTAAATTAATTATATATTTATGTAAGATGTACCAGGCATATTATATAGACACGTGGTATAAACTCTGTACGCATTCTGATTGGCTGGTACAGTGAACTTTGTGTGAACTACTTATTTCTCAATACCACGTCATCATTAGTCAACATCATTGATAATCGAGTGACGTCATGTTATCTTGTGGGAGCCACTTGACATCAAAACTGCCATAGGAAAGCATACCGTATGTGTCGTGGTCATTCAGTCAAAATAGGACTTTTTTATATATGGTATAATAATCTGTGTCGCTCTTTTTGATGGAAAATGCATAAAATATTTTGCACTCCTTGTTGTATAAAACGAAAATTGTATACAAAGTGTATATTTGCTTTTAAAATTTGATAATAATACACAAATTGAAATAGACTTGTTAAAATATTTGATACCAATCCTATATTATCCTCTTAATTATTACAGAATTGATTGTAACAAGAAGAGCAAAAAACTAAATTGACAATCAAAATAAGTAATATTTTCAATATTCAGTTTGTGTCATGAGCACAAATAGTAAGAGTTATGTCCCCTTATGTTTGCCTACACTCATTTTGACAAATATGTCTTTGGTGCAGTTGTGTTGTATACAAAATGATGTTTCTTACCTAACTTTGGGAATGTTACTGTTTTATCAAATAAAACTTACTAAAAAAGTAAGAAAAATAAATTCTCCAAGTGTGTTATATAACCTTCTGTCTAAAGACTCTGTTTCATCAATTTCTGAAAGGTTTGTTTGTTTGATTAATCAACGTCCTATTAACAGCCAGGGATATATAAGGACAGAATGATTAACTTTGTACATTTATTTTACAGGATGAGAATAAAGAGATCGCCTTGGGCACCTCCAAGTTAAACTATTTGGATCCCAGAATATCCATCGCCTGGTGAGTATGCATTAGTCATACCAAATCATACTATACTAAAATATTGGAATAAAGTCTTATAACAAATTAATAAAAAGAGATAATAAAAAGAATAACGGTGAAAATGTTTAAGTTACCTTCAAATGAATTTATCTAAAAAATTAGATTTTACTATTTTTTCCAAATTATCTTTCAAATAAACTTCGATTGTTTTCAAACATTGACTGAAAAATGTCCCTTGATATTTACAGGTGTAAGAAGTGGGAAGTTCCTATTGAGAAAATCTACAATAAAACCCAGAGGGAGAAATTCAGGTGGGCCATAGATATGGCTGACGAAGACTTTGTGTTTTAACGTTTCACCCGCCATAGAATGCCATTGTGAACATGTAATATCTTGTAATTGTCCTGATGTACACAGAGAGAGGTATGAATGATAGTTTGTAAGTGGTTTAGTGTGTGTGTTCATTATATTGTACCTTGTTTGCTTATTTATCTAGTAGATGTGAAGAGAAATACACTCGACACTTTTAATCCGATGAAATTTAATGAAAAAGTTATTTTGAATTTTAGAAGTTAAAACAAATGAAATGATCTCCATATAAGCTCTTGCATAGCCTGATCTAAAAACCTTTTATTTTGTATTAACTTTCGATTAGTATTTAAAGTTCATGTATCTTATTATTTTTAGAATTTTTATTTCTTTCCACAGTAATGAACTACATCAAGTTTTCTGTATATAAAAAGAATAATATAATTTTCATTTTGTATAATAGCCATTGTATATATGACTAAGATATCACATCTGCCACAGTACAATCAATGGTATCTGTTGAATCTCCTGTCTCAGAGTATAAATCAAATAATGTTTTATCAAGAAAAATAATGTGATTATAAGTTAATTATACTAAGTTTACTGAAACATATACAGATCTCCATATATCTTACTTCTAATATGATTGGGTCAAAGAGATTACCCAAAATATGGCAATGATTAAAAAAATATTAATAACAGAACAGGTAGATCTTAGCAAAAAACTGAAAGACACACAATACCTCGAAGTCTATGTGTCAATTTGTGTGCCAGTTCTTTCATGTACGATACTGTTCCAGATTCCTGTCTTTCATTAATACTCCAGATTGTATTTGATATTATTGGGGCATTAACAAAACCTTAATTATTACAGAAATGTTAAGTGAACAATAATAATCTTTAAGAAGTGTTGCAACTATTGTGTTTATAGAAACGTTTTAAGCAAAGAAAAACATTTTCCAGTCAATGATTTTTGGCTTATGTATCCAGAAAAAGAGCTGGCTAAATACTTAAATTATTTGTGATAATATCAGTTATTCTTGGTGTATAAAGCTGAAGACTTTTAAACTTTTATAATACAATATCATGAAGTGGTCTGTCTGGATTAAATAGTGTGAAGACTTTTTATATCGTAATACATGTTCATTCCGATACCTTGCTGGCACCAGCTGCTTAAGAGGTTATGTACAAACTTTAGAAAACTTGAATGTCGATGTTAATGGTATGGTTGTATCAGGGTTAGGTTTGAAATGGGTAAAGAAGTAGATCAAACTACAAGTCCGGTAGTAAGTTGTTTATTATTCGCTGCATTGTTAAATGCTTGAAGCTTCTGTTGCCTATTACATAATGATGATGCACAAATGTTTTATGATGTTTAAAAGTTTTTTGTTAAACTGTAAATTGCACAAAAGTTGTTTTGAGTCGTGAATTATCATCAGTGGTGCCTATTTGTTATGTTAATTGTACATCACTTCATTTTATGTTTTTTATCATGTGAATTGTTGTATTTTAGATCAGGATTTAATGTTATATCTGTGTTTTAAATGAGCACTGACTGTAACATCTATTTTCATGATCATGCTAACATGGTCTAGTTTTAGTTATAAAAATCCAAAGAAGCTAAAATATCGGTTCAAAATTTTAACATGAATACTGGAGTACTTTTACAACATTTGTTTTTGTTATCCATTTGATGTTATTAACTAGTCCAAACTTTTTATTTTTCCTGTATCACTCAACTGAAGCTCTAAAGATAACAGTCAAAGAGTACACCTGTTACCTGACACAATGTTTTATTCTGAAGCGTCATATTATAATGGAAGCTAATGTTTATATCACAGAAAAAGTTTGGTCACAGTGAGGAAGCTTAAACAAAGGATAATTTTACACTAAGCTTTTTTGTTCTCCATTATTCATGTGTGTGCATGTATTTCTTTGAAATTGTCAATCATCTTGTTGTACTTTAATAAAAACATTGACTTTATTGATGTATATATATTCTTGTCAAATTCCATATCATTTGTCAGTACTATTGAAATATGTTGATGTCATTGCGTTCTGGTATACATATTATCATTTCTATATTTTTCCATTTAAATTCCATGTAAATGAAGAGAAAAAATTATCCAGGAAAAAGTTTTGGGATGTGAATAGTTCTATTTTAGGAAGAAAATAGCTTTTCACTTGCTCTCATTCTTCATAAAATTATCTATTACAATTTTTCCTTAGTTAATAGTCACCACTCATTTGTAAATGAACAGCCCAATGAATCACGTCATCATCCTGATTAGTTTTAATTCCAGGTCAGAATTTGTTGTTTTTATTGCTAGTGTATAATTATATGATGACTCAATTCACTCTGTGAATTAGCAAATCATGTAACAAATATAGGTCCTTACGCTAGGCCTTGTTGTGATGGAATTGAACACATATATATCAATGTAGTACTGTAAAATAGCATTGTATTTTCATCATGAACCGACAATTTAACAAACAAATTTTATTGTACTTTATCATGCTATGAAGTGTCTTTTTAGTAACACCAAGAAAGGTACTGGTAACACATGTACTTGTTTCTCTTCCTACATAATGCAATAATGTACGAAATGCATAATGATGAAGTGTATACACCAAATTGAGATATCTCCCTTGGATTGTGAAAACTGATACTTGTTCTCGGGTTGCTATCCTACACTCTGTGAACAGACCTTACTTCAGTGACCAAACACATCTTTTACAAAAAATTGTAAGGACGTGAATAAAATTCTTGAACTAATATTTTATGTCTTTTATTTGATCACTGAATCTTTAAATGTCCGATACTAACAGCTTGTCATTTAGTAAGCTCTTGTCAGTCCCGTCAACCTGCTAGAGGATATCCTTCGGTTTTCTACCATGTTGTTTCCAAGGCATGAGCAATGTCTAACGACGGACAGACGATTTCTGACAGATGAACGACGCCTGTCTAGAACGGAGTGGAGGCTGGGTATGATTCACTGCTGCCGGCGATAACCACGCGCTTGTCTATTAACTAATGGGACCAAAAACGCCGTTGTAGACGTCAGTGGTTAAAGTTCTTTGATATTTCCAGGATCTCCTAGTAACTGTGACTGAGAAAGTCTGGAACACGTATTACCTGAGGTGATGGTAAACTTCCTGCTGATCAGCGTATCGTAATGGAGTACAGGGACCGATATTGAAGCGAGAACGTTGGTACAACCAACGCATATTGTACCAGTGTAAACCCTGGGTTTTTCATGTTAAACTGATTGGAGATTTGGCAGAAGTGAAAGTGACAGTAAAAATAACCAGACTACAGCGAATGTGTCTCGATTAGTCGAGTAGGTCAACATGAGAAAGAAATACTCTTAAGTAATGATCAAATCAATTGCATCTTCTAATTCTGACACTGACTCAAAAGTGCAAGGAAATGGACGTTTTAGTGAAGACAAGCAAGGAAATGGACGTTTTAGTGAAAGACATACAGACTGCATACATTCTTCAGTACAAGCCGTTATGGTGTTTTAACAGTTAAATTCCGTCACAATGATGATTCCCTGTATGAGATCTCTGACAACGCCTGATTTACACTCGGGAGCACCAGCAAGTGACAGTTTCCCAGGAGGAAAGGCGAAAACAGCGTTCTAGTATTCTTCCAATTTCGCAAGATATCGTCTGGTCTTTGCTCAGAGAGCCAGCTACTTTCCATGGGCTCATGGAAAAGTACAACGAGGAGCATGAACACGGCAAATGAACACAAGTTTCAAGGCATGTCTGATATGGGAATTGTTTGTGAACAATCAGGTTGTATTACTCTTAAGCCAAGGAAATGTTTCAGAGGAGGACGTAGCCACGTACCCACAGATAGCGCAGGGGATAGTAGGCGATAGTAGAAAGCACATGGCAGTAAACGTTACGGAACTATTTTTAAAGTCCGTATGCTATTACCGCCATATATTAACATTATTTGGCATTGTAAAGTGTCTAAATCATTTGAGAAAAAGGGATAAAGAGTTTGCACGAGGTTGATTCTGTTAGAAATTGTCTGATACCTCGACATGTAAATATCCCAATCCTCACATACCCGTGCTTCACCAAGTCATTAGATGCAACGCCAGTAACCCCAGCTGTTCAAGATATAGATGTACGGTTGACAAATCCTGGCGCGTACTGATCCCGCTGGCTTCTGCATTCCACAATCAACAACAATTGCCAACTAACAAGGAGGACAGAGAGTGGTACACACCTACCAGATGAAAGAGGAAACATACTAGTAGCGTAGAACTGCTGAAGCGGTTAGAAGATTGTCACCCCTGTAAGAAAGAAACCATATCATACAAGTGGAGAGGGAAGCCCCGTCATTGCTGGCATCACATAACATGATCCAATGAATGGATGGCTATAATCCTCTAGTGTTGTTATGTAACAGAAGACGAAGATTTGAGATGAAGTTGCTGTGGTCATCATGGGACCAACTTACTGAAAATAGACAAACAAAAAGTTATATAAAAGGAAATTGTGCCAATAGGGAAGAGAAGAGATATACTTCACCACTTCAATTCCGACAAATAGAATGAACAAATACAAAGCAAGACACTGCATATGAACGATTTTATAATAAAAAGGTCCACGAAAACCACTGCTATGGTGCAGAGTGGAACATCTATGGAACTTATAGTAACTGACTTTCGTGAATCACTAGAGACGGATGCAGGGAATAGATACACGTTGGTTGTTAGTGGCTGTACCAACTGGACCGACAAACTGATAGCTGGATGCAGTCTTCTTGCTCTGATTTCGACCGTCGTATAATGGAAACATACAAGGGTTACTTTGGTAATATATATGGATAACTTTTCCTATTAGGTTCAAATCCTAAATGTATAAATATTTGTCATTAGATAGCCTAGTAATTCATTATGTCTGTACTTATTTTCTCATATTACTATACAAAAAAAAACATAAACAAAAATCCCAATTACTGAATGAATGTCAACTGGGCCAGCACTTAAACTGATGAGATACTAATCTGTATTTTTACATCTCTCTGAAAACTAATCAAAAACCTTTTAACCATTAAAGCTGATCAAAGATAAAATTCCCCTTAATCTTAATGAGGTTTTCTCGCAGTCTTGTATTCGTAGTTTAAATATGAAAATGCATTATCTGAAGAAATGCGTACATTTTAGAATAACCGGGGTTGATGGTTGATCCGAGTGAACCTATGTATTTAATCTCAAAACCGCCACAGGCAAGTTAAATACTCGTATTTATCTCAAAATATAGGACATTTTTACACAAAAACAGGTCTATGAAAATGTTTTACAAATACAAACTGTGGGGATAAGCGATAATACAAATAATTAGATGTCACGTGACCCGGCGTCTTGGTGACAGATACCCAGTGTGTAATGTAACACGCCAATTTCCCCAGCACGTCTTTTGTCTGGCCGGGATTTTACACCGCTGAACTCGATCAACCCCCTCCCGGAACTCAGCCTTTTAACTCAGGCCCGAAACTCATTTTCTGTATTTATTTTAATTACAAGTAACCTATGTAACCATGGCGACAAGAGAAATGCGATCCTTCCACAGGTGCCATGACTCGACATTTTGGCTGATACACCAACCACTTTATATAGTAACATAAAATATCTATCAATTATGGCTCATGTTATATTGAGGCCATCAAACCGAATTAGATTGATTAGTTATGACTTGTAGACCTTTCAGATATGAAACCTCATGAATAAAGATAATTTCAAGTGTCTAAATGGTATTTTATGATAACACGACATATATATTGAAATGCTGGAATGTATTTGTGATCTTAGCTATACAACGTTTCAAGAAAAGAGAAATCCTTATAAGATCAATGATCTCTTTACACTTTTCTAAACATTGAAATTCACAATCACTGCATCACTAAGTAGATTTATGTCAACTATATCAACTATACTTATCTTATAATCCCTCCTTTATTTTAGTGCTACAAATGTAAACTGTTTTAATTTCTATGGCTGCACTTACATTGTTAGCTAATTAAATATCGGAAATGCACTTCGATTATGGGGCATTTCAGTTTACTTGGGTGTATGTCATACGGCAAAATATAGGTTACCATGCTGGATATAGACATGAAGTATTGCGTTCCAGTGCCTCATGGCATAATCTGATAAAATGATGACAAGCTTTTAAGGTACATCGAATTCAAAATGTAGGTCATTGTGATCTGATTTGGGTATGCCTCATCAAGTTAAGTATGAATTTTCAATGTACATATTGAACAATAGTTATTATAAATATATTTTGGGTAGTTTTAAAAATTAGGTTAATCGTTGTTCTGCTACATAGGTAGTCTTAACTAGCTCTATGTTGGAGATCTGCTGACAAAGCATATGGCGGAAGTTTGTTCTGATGGTACATGATTATCCCCTACCAATAGGCATTGATTCGTCGTCAGAGGTCCTGGATGACTTTGGATATGATGGATATCAACTACCCCATGGAATATCTTTTACATCAACGTTAGTTCAGTGGACCTGTATTTCAAGGTTTTCCATTAACGACATTTGATGTTTTGGAGGACCTCCATGGTAAGACAACTTTGTAGTTGTTGGATAAAAACGAACAATCCGAATGGTAGTTAATCAGTGTTGAGGATATTCTGCCAATTGATACATCCTTGATGTTACTTTTGATCCGTCGCCTCTAAAGTTCCCTCTACAAGAAACACAAGAATCTATTCATAATCTGATTATCATATATAAGGGGTACATTTGGTCTTCTGCCACTTGCATTCCCGTTGAGGTCTTCTGCCACATTGACTCCCATGACCTTATCAGGGCTGGGGTCATCTGCCACGTGGTTTCCCGGAACTTAAAAGGATTGAGGTCTTCTGCTACATGGATTGACATTACTTTATCAGGATTTGGGTCATCTGACACGTGGATTCCAATGACTTTGTCAGGATTTGGGTCTTCTGTCACGTGGATTCCAATGACTTTATCAGGGTTGGGGTCATCTGCCATGTGGATTCCAATAACTTTATCAGGGTTGGGGTCATGTGACACGTGGATTCCAATGACTTTATCAGGGTTGAGGTCTTCTGCCACGTGGATTCCAATGACTTTATCAGGGTTGACTTTAGCAAACCTATATGCTTCGGTATATACTATACGTGGATGATTACCAGAAATATGCTCTCTCCTCAAGATGACTCGCCCCATCGACCATACTCACAGGTTAGTGCTTTCTGCACAAATCTACAGGCTTTATCGAAGGCTCCTACAGTTCATACTTCTAAGGGCGCAAGTGAGTGTCAAAGCCATTGGGAACGGATTTCCCCATTGGTTTTAAAGTTAGTCATACATACCGCTTTTATTCTATCAGTGAGTCAGTATTTACACGTGCGTTGGACCATCACTTTATGAAGAAGTACCTTTTAAATGTATTTTTTCGATTCTATACACCGCGGTTAGACTTGCACTAGAAAAGCAAAAGATGTCCTGTGCTTTGGAAAATAGTTTATGAAATTAGTCACAGCAAAATGAAAAGAACGTCCGTTCTTTATAGGAAATAATGATGAAATCTATAACAGAGAAGAAAACTCAAGATTTTCTTGAAACCACTCGCGAACAGATTTTTACGTCTGCAAGCCGTAGAAGACATGTTGTATCGACGTCTGGTCGCGTCATCATAACAACAGATTTATCTGTACATAATACCGTAACCATATATATTTCCAGAAAGCATTCAACTCAATTTAAAGAATACGACCCGCTTTCCTTGTTTCACACAAATAACTCTTAAGTGTAATAAGCAATGGCGCCCAATCCGAAAGTCGAGTTAATTCTGAACAATGTACCAGTTAAGACATAATTTAGATAGGGACAATAAAGTCTCTGTATACAACTTTTCGTCCGAAATATTGCTTATTTTGTATGCGTCTCTGGTCTCTTTACATTATACATTGACACTGTGGTGCAAATGTTCTTGTGTAGCCACAGACACGGGCAAGGATGGCTAAAGTCGGTAAAAATGGTGTGAATGTATCCAGTATAACTTCTTATGAAATAGAAAAATAAAATCTCTCGTCAAAATCTGTCTGCGTACGAAGAAATTAATTTAAAGTATAGCAATCCCAAAACGTCCTCCCGGCTGACTATGTCCGTGGTTACATTTCCACGCAGCCTCGCTTTCAATGCTTTCAACTTTTTTTATTTCAGTGGTCAGAACTGGGAAACGTAAGTAGAACTTGACCGTCGTATTAATATGTGAGAACTTCTGGAAGGCCAATGAACGCATTTAGACTGGTTTTCTTTGCCCGACTATTCACTTTAATATTACTTATGCTCGTGGTCTATACTAATATACAAGTATCTGATGTTTTTTAAGTTCCAATTTATAAAGAATGTGAAAATAATATTTATAAAACTGACCATCAATTGTGTTAATAATTCAGACTTAATTCAACAACACAATGTCTTAATAATATTTATAAAACGAACTGACCATCAATTGTGTTAATAATTCAGACTTAATTTAACAACACAATGTCTTAATAATATTTATAAAACGAACTGACCATCAATTGTGTTAATAATTCAGACTTAATTTAACAACACAATGTCTTAATAATATTTATAAAACGAACTGACCATCAATTGTGTTAATAATTCAGACTTAATTTAACAACACAATGTCTTAATAATATTTATAAAACGAACTGACCATCAATTGTGTTAATAATTCAGACTTAATTTAACAACACAATGTCTTGTTTGTTTCTTTGATTTAGCGGAATCTCTTAATTACTTCTATACAGAATCAAAGCATACGCCCCCGCGGGACTTCCACTTTACACATCACGTCAAACTGTGACTAAATGTCTTTTAATCGATCTATGTGGACGAGTGGTGACGAAACGTCCATTGGATACTTATCTTTAATACCTATATTTGTTTACACGCGGCATTGTTCGCCACTGACCACCGGGTTTATCCCGCTAAGATGTTATTGTATAGTTTTATCTAGCGGGATCAGCACACAAGGGTCTCCTTATCCCTGCCCATTGTACATATGGAAACAAATATTGATGTAGCCCACCTTTCACATAAGTAGAATTATCTATTTCCCTGAAAGGGATCGAAACATGCTTGTGTAAAATCGCCAGTGATGTGTGTCGCGCGCTACACGCTGGAATGTATATAGGTAAATAACGAAAACTCGCTAAGTAATATATAGATACTTGATAGGAACACAGGTATATAAATGTCGTATATATAGGAAGTGTCCCCGGGCCTTCTGTGGCCCAAAAACTTTTCTTCACGCTACACTCACATATGCCCTGAAACCGACTTTAGCAGGTTTTGTCAACGTCCATTCAGGGAATTTTGTCAAGCGTCTCTGAATAGAGGAGGTTGTGTCAAAATATTTTAAAGGTGTCCCATACAAGCCAGCGTACAGGTATTTTACAGGTGAGAGCTGACGTTAGTGATAAATTACCGGTACTGTCAGAGGAGTTATTGTCAGCGGACCAGTAGTAAGTAGGGGATATACAGACAAACGTGCGGAGACCCTCCCGAGCCAGGAATCCGTGCCGAGACCCTCCCGAGCCAGGAAACACGTCTCCAGGAACAATCTCTTTAATCTGCAAGGTAAGCATTATCTGTTTATTTTTCAGTTCAAATCGGCTTAGGTATTTCTGGTATTTCAATATGCATTTCAGTATAGTGAATGAAACTGGCATAGATAGCTAATGTGGGTATGTTGTTTTTCTTATATTCAAATATGCTACCTGGAGATAATGATAAATATTTTACAAGTCGATTGAATTGACCTATTAAATATGCTTTATAGCAATACGAGAGCATTATTTTAAATGTTTTAAGTTCGAAATAATTACAATGTGTGCATGGTTTTTTTTTTAATTTGGAAGCTTTTCAGCTTCAGCAGTGAAGTTCCAAGGGAACTTCAGAACTCGCAACAGAACACTTAATCTGTTAAACGGACACTTAATCATTTCGATGCCCCAACGTACAAATATCATGTGAGATTCCATATGGCTTGGTAATAAATATGTCAACAATTTCTGGGCATGATATGTTTGTCACTATTTAATTGTGATGTTACGTCACCAAATGATGTATGTGACGTCACCAAGTGATTACGCATCTTCGATATGACAACATGTGACGACGTACATATTTTGTTATTTGTGCTGAAAGTGTATTTATGTTGCATCAACGAAATACTGCGAATGTGAATTGTGTGTATTGTTTTCTTTTTTTCTCTCTCTACAAACTTATATTAAGATGAGTAGTCAATCAAAATTGATTTAAACATGTCATTAATTTAGTCTACACTTGTACATATAAAAACCCCCGTCCTTGTCAGTACCGCCTAATACATTAACGTATATAGCGAGAGATATGTGTATTGTAGGTAGAAATAGGTCACGGTTGATTAACATGTCAGGAATGTGATACACATGAATGACAAGCAGTGCCACACATCATGTACTGTATATCATTAAGATAAGTAAACATTTTTTTTTAAAATCAATAAGCTTTACCATGCAAATAATTGCACATAAAGAACTGTAGGAGTCTCATCGTACTTAACCGGACATGAAGTATCTCCTTAAATTTTACACAAGTATATACTCTGTTAAAAGGTCTAACGTCGAATAAATTAGTTTTAAATTATTAACCTAAAGCTGAAGTGGTTTCTTGTATGACTGTATGAGTAGCTCTGCGAGGTACATTGGTGTTGTGTCTCCTTGTGATGCCACCTCACTGGAACATACAGTCTGAGATACCGAGCAGCACACCCCACTCAGTCACATTACGCTGGAGATTCTCTCGATGGTAATCAGAAGTATGATCTACCATTGGTATAGCCTATGGTGTGTTCAGGGGATATAACACAGCATATATCATAATAGGAAAAAGCCTAATAATATAGGTAGGTATAGGCTAGCAGACAACCATTTAGAAAGAAGAGAACATACAATATCCTATATTTAATCTCCGTTTAAATCAGTAGCCCTCTGTCTACGGGACAGATTTCTACTTAATAGTGCTACATCACTGCATATTTGCCGCACTAATTATTAAGTAGTTCACTCTACTGTGCTAATTACATTTGTCAACAGAATCCAGAAAAGTTATGTCAAACACAATTGATCGTATATATAGTTGGTTTCGGTCGTGCTGCTCCTCTGAAGTCCAAACCATGTATTATCTTACAATTAAATTGGGCATCGAACAAAAGTCTTTGAAATTCTGTCATCTTTACATACACCCTTGTGTCAATAAGCTGTATTATTTTGCGGATTTTATCGGGATCTTTTCATCTGCCCAAAATACACCGACTGTGTTTTTGTTTGGGGGGTCCTTTGTATATTATCAAACAGCAGCGAACAAATGGATTATTTCGTATGGGACACGTACACAACAGAACGTATTAGTTTCCGAGGACAAAACCGATCGCGTGTTTAACAGAAGTCTGTGTTGGAGCGAGCCATCTTTTGAGCTCCACCCGATATCTCCAAACAATGGGACAGGCAAACTTAGCTTTTACAATTTGTCCACCACAGCAAACTCGAAAATCTTAGGGTCAATCTGCATCTCATAAAGGTGTTTCATAATTTCTTAAATATTTTAGCATTTTCTATATTACTACGTTTTTGTATTCATTTACCCCTTTATTTGATAAAAGGAGTTTGAACTTGGAATAATTTTCAAAATGGAGTTTTTACTTTAACATAGGTCAATCAACATGAACAAATCATTCGTTTGTGTGCGGACTAGCCCGGGGCTGAACTAGTATATAACTCTGTTTTCTGGGGTCGCATAGTTATCCCGGAGCATTGACGGGTACTCCGATAGTGGGCCGGGACATCAAGGAGACAGTTTTAGCGATGCAATCGACACTTCGCTCCAATAAACAGACAACACACATCTCTTAGTTTCATTCTGACCAAGTCTCCCTCCGGGTCCTGAGCACCCGAGCATGGACAACTCCGCTGTAAATACAGTATAGTTATCTTCTAATCCATGTCAGAAACATATAATACATAGAGGATGGAAACTCTTTCTCTGTTTGACAGGCAGAGGGACCTCTGGTTTAAAAGCATTTTCCCTCGGCTAACTACTTTAAAGTGGGTTTTTTTAAACATGATATATTTGCATCAACATTAGTTTAAACATTATATTATGGTTTGATGTGACCAGTTTTCCCAATTGATATTAATTAAAAAGATTTTTGAAAGCATGAAAATCAGCAATTTCACCTGGTTTTTTTTTTCGAAAATCAGACATTCAAAACCGGAAGTGCATTTTGTTTTATTAATATCTAAGTCAAAATAGTTTTTTTTCTATCCAAAATCGTACTCAAACTATCTGAAAATTACTGATTTTTTTAAGATATCAAAGTTATTCTGCTGTATTTAACTATTTAAGAGTTTATCTAAAAAACCCTAAGCACATACAGAGGTTCATCTGTCAATCTCTATATGTGTATATGTTCGGCGTCGGAGCGAGCGGAAACTCAGTCTCAACGTAGTTTTCAAAGAAACCTGTCATGAATGTCAATGAATCAAATATATCTACATTTACATCACTCCGTAACGTGCAATATGTACCTTACTGACTAGGCTTTATATCTCCATCCCGAACCGAACTGACTGTAAAAGGTCAACGGGAAAAGGTCAAGGATATATGTTACGTCTTTTCATTAATGTTTTCGCCATAAGATTTTCATTCGTCGATGAAACGCAGCAATAAAGTTTGCGAAGGCCATAGTAATTTTATAATACTGTAGTTGGTCACGGAGCAGATCCGCCATTTGAAGTCAGTGGATCTAATCAATGTCAAAGGTCAAACGCTGTTTCTTTCCAGACGTGTACTTTAATTGTTAAACGCCTTGATCTTTTCTTTTGTGTAATTTTGTAAAATGACCAAAATCCAAGATTTCTTTGATGATGTAGCAGTTAAGCGAAGCGAAGTATGACGATGGGATGACACTTACTCAACAGTGGCACTCTGTTTAAAGCTAACAGTACTTTATCTCCATTGCTGGCCTTGCGGGGCAAACCTATCGCCACAGTTATTGGTGAAAACCTACGGATCACAGGTACAAATGATATCATGCATGACTTCACAATACGCCTGAGAAATATCGTTCCATCAGCCAATTAACCTATCCCAATACCTTACTACGGCCTGGGGTTTCCCGATGTTGTGTGGCTGACATCAGTCTGGAACCAGAGTGTTTCTTTTCCAGTCCAGTACCAGAACGGAAATAGCTTGACCTTGCGTCTTTCCGTTCCTGGACATATATAGAAAAACTACTTTGGTATTTATTATGGATTGATATCCCACTGTCATATAGTTAGGTTAAAGCCAGTAAGCGTTCGGTGTCCTTAGAAACTACCATCGAACATATGGTCAGTTTGTCACGGAATCGAGCTTATATCGGTAAGTTTTATAAAGTCGTTGGCCATGCACCCAGTAAAGATTTGTGACCTTGTCCGTGACATAAACGAGTAAGTCACGACAAGATGCCATGGTTGCAATTTGAGAAGGTACCAATGTGTAGACGAGCCAATTGGTGGAACAAAGTAATGCACTATAGAAAGTAATGTATGGTGGGCAAACTGCTATAGAGTTGATGGTGAATTGGAAGATACTTTTGAAGGACAGAGCTCAGACTGGAAAGGTATTTGGTGCCCAGTGTTTTAGTTTTTGGCTGTTCGTTAAGGGGACTGAGGTTGTAATACCGAAGAAAGTAAGCTCACTCACATCCATTATACCTGGTTAGATTTCTGTGCTATTCAATCCCGCTGTAGATTATGCTATGAACCGCCTTCCATTTGTAGCATTAAGTGATGATTTATAGTTAGTTTCTGTATCTAAATGTCTCTTCCGAAATTGTATACACGTACAAATGGCGTCCGTGTGTCCTCCACGTCCAACTGTTTAACCCATCAGCTGATGTCCTCGTTCTGTTTGCGTTCCGTTGTATTTTGTTCATGCTTCACTTATGAAAATGTAAAGAGAAGAGATTTTTGTGTAGTTTTACCTGATTGTTCTGTTGTACAGGTGAAGACTGTCACGCTTGGCTGACTGAGAAGATGACTCCCCTAAGCTTTACCCGCTGACTCCCCCATACACCTCGAGGACGGACTAGTATTCGCCAACGATTCAACACCCACCGATATTTTGCACTTTTGGTGGTTTGTGCCAAAGTGGATGTTTTTCTTCCCGAATTACGAGCGGTGTGTCATCTGTTAAATTGTAGGTGTAACGTGTGTAATGAGGAGATAGGAGTTTACCAGACGTGTGTAAAGTACGGGTATTTGGGCACATTACGGATACAGGGTTGTCAAACTACGACTTTATATACGGTGTGTCGTGAAACTACTTTCGGAGCCAGGATTCACAACTGGACACCTGTGATCGCATACCATTCATATAATTATATATTAGTACGACATTCCAACGACATCAGAGCGATGACCGTCCGCTGGACGACACAAGCACAAACTGACCATGTCCGGAGTGGGTAAGTCAGCCTTAATATACTTATTTATCTAGAGGTGACCGCACTTTGTCATACTTACGCCAGGAACGGAACTTAGTGACCAACGATAATGCATAATGTTATTTATATGTTATGATCCAACTGGTTTGTAATTGAATCCATTGACAATAATATTGTCACGTTAAGAATCATGATTCATTATTTTAATGATAATAATGATAAAAAAATTCCATTGGAAATCAAGATTGAGGCAATCACAATAAAAAGTGATTGTTCCTACAACAATCACGATTAGTTGATCGATCACAATCACTATCGTTGGTTTCAATCGCAATCATAATATCTGCATTTGCAATCATGAATCGATGTCCCAAGCACGATCGTGATTGCTGAAGAAAAATCTATATGTATGGAAAAATCATATTTTAGAAATACGACTAATCATTATGATATTGATTACGATAAGTGCTTTAATCACATTTCAATTTAACAATACTAGTAATGATTTACTGTATTTAATAGTAACCACAACAATAACAATCATTTATCCATGCTAAGGACGTTGTTCGGATTGCTGACATTAGCTTCTTCTGATGCTGTAGTTTCTTCTGATGCTGTAGCTTCTTCTGATGCTGTAGTTTCTTCTGATGCAGACTGTTACATACCGAGTGGTATAGAGACTTAGTGACATGCTACCTGTACTCGGTGACCCATGTACTGATATCGATACCGGGGTATTCTTTCATATAGATATTTCAGGAATGTGTCGTGAACGCAGAGCGCCGTGTGTCAGAGAGAAGTCAGTATTGTTTAGTGTAAATAGAGACTGATCACCTCTGTCAGTAGGAAGTAATGAGTAACACAGTCGTGTGGTCTGTAACTGTTTATATATGTCAATAGCCCACAGGTATGTACTACCACAGGGACAGGAGAGACAGCCAGGGGGATATGTATACTACACATAGGGGCAGGAGAGACAGGAAGATATGTATACTACACATAGGGGCAGGAGAGATAGGGGGGTATATATACTACACATAGGGCAGGAGAGATAGGGAGATATATATACTACACATAGGGCAGGAGAGACAGGGGGATATGTTTACTACACATAGGGGCAGGAGAGACATGGGGATATTTATACTACACATAGGGGCAGGTGAGACAGGAGGGTATGTATACTACACATAGGGAAGGAGAGACAGGGGGATATGTATACTACACATGGGGGCAGGTGAGACAGGAGGGTATGTATACTACACATAGGAAAGGAGAGACAGGGGGATAAGTATACTACACATAGGAGCAGGAGAGACAGGGGAATATGTATACTACACATAGGGGCAGGAGAGATAGGGATATCTATACTACACATAGGGCAGGAGAAACAGGGGATATGTATACTACACATAGAGGCAGGAGAGACAGTGGATATGTATCCTACACATAGGGCAGGAGAGACAGGAGGATATGTATACTATACATAGGGGCAGGAGAGACATGGGGATATGTATACTACACATAGGGCAGGAGAGACAGGGGGATATGTATACTACACATAGGAGCAAGAGAGACATGTGGATATCTATACTACACATAGGGGCAGGTGAGACAGGAGGGTATGTATACTACACATAGGGAAGGAGAGACAGGGGGATATGTATACTACACATAGGGGCAGGTGAGACAGGAGGGTATGTATACTACACATAGGGAAGGAGAGACAGGGGGATATGTATACTACACATAGGAGCAGGAGAGACAGGGGGATATGTATACTACACATAGGGAAGGAGAGACAGGGGGATATGTATACTACACATAGGGGCAGGTGAGACAGGGGGATATGTATACTACACATAGGGGCAGGAGAGATAGGGGATATGTATACTACACATAGGGGCAGGAGAGATAGGAGGATATGTATACTACACATAGGGAAGGAGAGACAGGGGGATATGTATACTACACATAGGGAAGGAGAGACAGGGGGATATGTATACTACACATAGGGGCAGGAGAGACAGGGGGATATGTATACTACACATAGGGAAGGAGAGACAGGGGGATATGTATACTACACATAGGGGCAGGAGAGACAGGGGGATATGTTTACTACACTTAGGGAAAGAGAGACAGGGGGATATGTATACTACATATAGGGGCAGGAGAGACAGGGGGATATGTATACTATACATACTACATAGGGGCAGGAGAGATAGGGGGTATCTATAATACACATAGGGGCAGGTGAGACAGGGGGATATGTATACTACACATAGGGGCAGGTGAGACAGGAGGGTATGTATACTACACATAGGAGCAGGAGAGACAGGGGGATATGTATACTACACATAGGGGCAGGTGAGACAGGAGGGTATGTATACTACACATAGGGAAGGAGAGACAGGGGGATATGTATACTACACATAGGAGCAGGAGAGACAGGGGGATATGTATACTACACATAGGGGCAGGTGAGACAGGAGGGTATGTATACTACACATAGGGAAGGAGAGACAGGGGGATATGTATACTACACATAGGGGCAGGTGAGACAGGAGGGTATGTATACTACACATAGGGAAGGAGAGACAGGGGGATATGTATACTACACATAGGGGCAGGAGAGACAGGGGGATATGTATACTACACATAGGAGCAGGAGAGACAGGGGGAAATGTATACTACACATAGGGCAGGAGAGACAGGGGGATATGTATACTACACATAGGAGCAGGAGAGACAGGGGGATATGTATACTACACATAGGGACAGGAGAGACAGGGGGATATGTATACTACACATAGGGAAGGAGAGACAGGGGGATATGTATACTACACATAGGAGCAGGAGAGACATGGGGATATGTATACTACACATAGGGGCAGGAGAGACAGGGGGATATGTATACTACACATAGGAGGAGGAGAGACAGGGGGATATGTATACTACACATAGGAGCAGGAGAGACAGGGGGATATGGATACTACACATAGGAGCAGGAGAGACAGGGGGATATGGATACTACACATAGGAGCAGGAGAGACAGGAGGGTATGTATACTACACATAGGGAAGGAGAGACAGGGGGATATGTATACTACACATAGGAGCAGGAGAGACAGGGGGATATGTATACTACACATAGGGAAGGAGAGACAGGGGGATATGTATACTACACATAGGAGCAGGAGAGACAGGGGGATATGTATACTACACATAGGAGCAGGAGAGACAGGGGGATATGTATACTACACATAGGGAAGGAGAGACAGGGGGATATGTATACTACACATAGGGAAGGAGAGACAGGGGGATATGTATACTACACATAGGGAAGGAGAGACAGGGGGATATGTATACTACACATAGGGAAGGAGAGACAGGGGGATATGTATACTACACATAGGGAAGGAGAGACAGGGGGATATGTATACTACACATAGGGACAGGAGAGACAGGGGATATGTATACTACACATAGGAGCAGGAGAGACAGGGGGATATGTATACTACACATAGGGAAGGAGAGACAGGGGGATATGTATACTACACATAGGGAAGGAGAGACAGGGGGATATGTATACTACACATAGGGGCAGGAGAGACAAGGGGATATGTATACTACACATAGGGAAGGAGAGACAGGGGATATGTATACTACACATAGGGGCAGGAGAGACAGGGGGATATGTATACTACACATAGGGAAGGAGAGACAGGAGGATATGTATACTACACATAGGAGCAGGAGAGACAGGGGGATATGGATACTACACATAGGAGCAGGAGAGACAGGGGGATATATACTTAACATAGGGGCAGCGATGACAGGAATATATGTACTAAACATAGGGGTGAAAAGGGTATGTGTATGCTAAATATAGGAGCAGGAGAGACAGGGGGATATATACTAAACATAGGGGCAGGAGAGACAGGGGGATATATACTAAACATAGGGGCAGCGGTGACAGGAATATATGTACTAGACATAGGGGTAGGGGTGACAAGGGTATGTGTATGCTAAATATAGGGGCACGGGAGACAGGGGGTATGTATAATAAATAGAATAATTGAACAGTGTCAGGAGAGTCAAAAGAAGCATCGGATTGCATATATACTTAATATACTAAACACAGGGGCAGAGGAGGCAGGGGGAATATTTAGTAAGAAATACAGGGACAGAGGTAACAGTGAAAGTATTTACTAAACACAGGGGCAACGGAGACAGTGGAAATATAAACAGAGTCAGGAGACATACATTTTTACAGGAAAGATATAGGCACACTGGCATTTATTATGATCCAATCGTAGTATTTAATAGATAAGCAGGACATTCGTGATAGGTTTGCTCTAAGAAATGTTTTAATCATCAGTGTATGTTGTATGGTACGCTACTGACTAACGAGATACTCTCTAAGTTACATTTAACTATGTGTAATATTGATATATATATTTACGGAAACATATATTCATATTTACAAATCTGGCGATTGTGGCAGAGTGGACCCTGTAGCCGGAGGAGGTCTGTGACTGATGGTGTCACGTGGTCCCCTACGGGACGGGACTGACTGTGATGCTACATGATAACATTTGTTTTCTCACGATAGGAGAGCTCCTTTGTGTTGTTAAAAATGTTAGCACGCAGCCGTCCACAAACAATGACAACTCTTTACTTTAAGGCTTGATCTGTAGATAACTGGGGCATTATGATAACTTAGTGATGTGGCAAAATAAGATGTTTCTTTAAAGATCATAAATAATACTCGCTTCCATAACAAACAACTACAAAATATAATCCGGCAGATTAGTCTTGTTGTGGATTCAGTAAGGAAACATTAAGGGCACGGGTGATGTCCTAACATCCGTCTATGTCCTAACATCCGTCAATATCCTAACATCCGCCTATTTCCTCGTCTATGTCCTAACATCCGTTTATGTCCCAACATCCATCTATGTCCTAACATCCGTCTATGTCCTCGTCTAATTCCTAACATCCGTCTATATCCTAAAATCCGTCTATGTCCTAACATCCGTCTAAGTCCTAACATCCGTCTATGTCTTAACATCTGTCTATGTCTATGTCCTAACATCCGTCTTAAATAGTCACTCTGGTTCAATCAGACTGTTTGCTAGTATATAAAGTATACTTTTTAAGCCTGTTCAAAACTCCTCTAGACTATAAGGTGACGGAGAGTCGCGTGTGTAGCAGCCTCGACATATCTTTGTTGATGTTTATGATATGTATACGTTAGGTTTAATACCGCGGTTAATTGAATTCGACATTGTATTACACAAGTTTTATTGTGAAATTTAAAACCGTTGCATAGGTTCAGTTACCGATTATCCACATATGACACCAGCATTAAAATGATTATTTTTTTCTCAAATTGCATAATTAATGTGTGTATTTTTAAATTACATGTATGCAAAAAGAAGATCTGTGTTGAATATGAATACTTACTAGTTATGCATATTTAAAGCTAGATCGGTATGTGCAGGTATCACATTACGATGTCGTTATTGACCTATGACCTCGACAACCATCACCACAACACTGGGAATATGAAGTCACGATTTTTAAAGTCCCCGTATGGTATTATAATAAACACGCATCCGGAAATCAAAACCGAAATGTTATACCCCTGAAGCATGTTTTAAGGCAAAGTTTTATTTCATTACATGCGTAGTTATTATTTTTCATGGGTATAGACTGCAGGTGCGTTCTATATAATTATATATGCACCGACATGTAATGACATTAGGGAACTGTAATTAATAAAATACCATGCTTACTTGAAACTGTACATACCACTTAACAGCTACAACGGCACATTCATAAAAGTATCTCCCCTCTGTTTTGACACGTGCTCAAAATAACATTCTTTTATCGCATTAAAGTACCATTCAAATCAACATCAACAGGACAGCATTTAAAAGATGGTCGCACATAAATCCCTTGCAGAGAAAAACAACCCTAAGATACAACCCCCAGGAGGGTCTATACCCCCACCCCACTCCCGGGATGGCCAAACCATCATCTCTCCGAAGGGGCTGTCTCCGGCCTTTTAACACCACTCCTTGTAATATGTTTAGAGGTGATCATTGTTACATTTTGTTTTGAGTAACGCGATTAATGTTTACACCAAAATCGGGCGAATCGCCACCTATAACGTGTGTGTAGTTTGTGTGATAATTGTTCCAGGATCTAGTGCCCTGGACCCAAGCTTTGTGTCTAATACTTCTGAGGTGAGCATATTGTCAAGATAATGCACATTCCTTAATTAGTGCGATTAGTATAGAGCAGTGTGCAGTCTACCCCATCCATTTTATCTCCTCGTCGCCGCCCCATCCCCACTTTCCCCTACACCCCGAACCTGATGTGGCACAACAGTGCGCAATCTAACCCCATCCCCACCCTACACCCCGAACCTGATGTGGTACAGTAGTGTCAGCATTCTACCCCCATCCGTCTTATCTCGTCCTCCTCGCTCCATTCCCACCCCACCTCACACCGTGAACCTGGTGTGGTACAGCAGTGCGCAATCTACCCATATCCACACCAACAGCCGTGCACAATCTACCCCCATCCTCACCATAGCCGTACACATTCTGCATCCATCCCACATACAGCCGTGCACAATCTACCCCCATTGTGACGAAAAGTCGTGCACAATCTACCCTCATCCCCACCGACAGTCATGCACAGTCTACCCACATCCCCACCAATACCCGTGCACAATCTACCCCCATCCCCACCTTACACCACGGACCCGATGTGGTACAGCCGTGCACACACTGCGAACCTGATATGGTAAAGCAGTGCACAATCTACTCCCATCCGTCTTATCCTCTTCCCTACCCCCATCACTACCTCACATCGCGGACCTGATGTGGTACAGCCCCCATCACTACCTCACACCGCGAACCTGATGTCTAGAGCAGTGCGCAGTCTGTGTTGACACTCGTCAAAATGAAGTAATTATGTGTTACCGACTTTCCAAAATACAGGTATAGAAATAATTGAGACAGGTAAATTAGAAACTTGCACTGTAATGTATGTATTTCTCAGGGGTGGTCCACCGCAGGACAATGTTCCTAGCCCGATCATATGACTTCTCTCTCAATTTAATAATGTTGTCTGCAATTATCAGAATAGTAATGAATTATCCTGTATAACGCCGTGAGTCGTTTATGGTATCCGTTAAAGTGTCTCCGATACCATTAACAATAAGGCTTAATTACCCGATAAAGTATCTCTCTGATACCAATACTCGTTAGAACTAACTATCCAACAAAGTGACCCTAGTTAATGTTTCCCTCTCGGTCCTGTGGAGTTGTGGACAACCCTGGTCAAGTCGAGCTTGTCTAATAGCGAGCTTAATTGTCATGCGCTCGTTGTTGACATGGACTGACATTAATTGACTTCTAAGTTACTGTTGCCCTGGTTATAGGTTGCTTGACTTTGTATAAGTCATTAGACCAGTCTACAACTGCCATTTCAGACACCAACACGAAAAGAGGACGATGTCTGAGATCTCCTTATGCCCTAATAAGCAGTCATTACATATGTCGATTTCTCATATGTGGATTTCTACATGATTATGCCGATTTCTTATAAATCGACATTAGCTGATCAAATCATTAAAATGGTTATTTTGTCGATTTGTTTTGTATGAATTGCCAAAAGTCAAATCCGAAAATCTCGGTACGAGTTATGTTTTGTCGACCTCTAGTAATACATAACAGTTAGACTTCAAAATGTCGAGTTTTCATATTGAATATTCTAATTTTAATATCATCATTTCCACATAAATATGATGAGACAACGTTATTTTGTGTGCTTGACTTTGTTTCTGTATAAATAATGCTGGATAAGACGTTGTTCAGATTTAGTTCTTATGTATATCATGTATATGGAGTTAGGATTGTTCCAAATGCCACAACATTATCTAGGTTATCGTGTCCTGAATGTATTGCTTGTTTGTCATGTCTTATCGTTAGTGTATGACAGGGATGATAACTCTGTCAGCTCTGGTGCGATCTGAGCTCACAAACCCCGGGGCTGAAACTAGCTTTGATTTGGTCTCGCCGATCCCTGGGGTCCATCTGATATCACCTATCTGGTATCGACAGTGTTTGATTTTACACATGTCAGACTTGAGGTCAAGTTCTCGTCCATCTTTATGTTCAACAAATTGACAGTTTTGGAAATATTCACAATTTAATCATAGATTACTATTTTTTCACAAGATACTGTAAATGTTTCCTTGATCACCACATAGCATCAGAGTGTCCTCTTACCGTTGAAAGAGACATTTGTTACCATGCGTTGTGCCATGACCAGAGGAACGTTTGGATACCATTTGTTTAATAGTCATTTGCAGATACCAATTTTTGTGTTAAACATCCGTTATTCATGAAGTAAACACACTAGATCCAACGCCTGGGGATAAATCATGTGCAGATATCACAAGTCCAAATGTATCACTGATTTATTGACGAGTGCAAGACGTCTTACGACCTGTAGAAAATCAAGGCGTAAACAAAATTAGTTCATTGATCTGTGTCACAAGGAGCACTCCTATCTTTCACTCTCTTGGATTAGCCATAATACTAACAACGGTCTGCCACCAGTTTGTTTACTGAGTCTAACTATGTTTGTTTGGGGCAGTCCACACTATGATATCGGCCACTATTGGTCACTTGATAACCATGATCTGCTGAACAAGGATGGATTTTCGACAGACCACTAGCTCTGAACGTTTCTGTATAATGTACTTGCAAACCTATTTTGCCAAACGGTTTCCGCTTCAAATTAAAAGGACCTGTCAGATCTTGAAAACTTAATTATTATAGTATGCCAAAGACATTAAGATATTTACTTTGTTATTCTGCTCTAGAGTCGGTGCGTTATATTGAAATCTACATGATTAAAAGAAAGCAATGGAAGGGTACGGATGATTTTTGTCTGTGACAGTACATGTACTACTGGTCATTCGCTTTTCTGTTTCTGTTTGTTGGTGTCCCCGTGGCATCCGTTTCAATATGGTTCTGTCTGTCTCCTTGACACCCGTTTCAGTATTCCTTTGATTGTTGGTATCTCTTTGACATTGTTCCTCGTAGCTTTGAGTGTTGTCTTGTCATCTGTCCTCATTTGCCCTGTCTGTTTTTATATTCGTGAATACTCTGTTCAACTGTGAAAAACTAAACAAATAGTTAATTGTTCAATTATTGTTCATTTTCTTCAGATCTGTCCGTCTGGTTCACTGATTTTATACGCAAGAAGAAGCCAACATCAATGACTATTTTTACCTAAACGAATATGCCTTATTGAATTTTTATTGTGGACTATCAATTCGAGGTTACATAAGTGCTATAGCAAAAACTTCCACTGATTCCGTTTTGTCTCTGCCCAGGTATGTGAAATGAGGCGCTATCACTAAAGGTTTGTCTAGTGATACCCTAAACTCTAAATTTACA
The DNA here is from genome assembly GCF_041381155.1 of Argopecten irradians. Lineage (NCBI taxonomy): Eukaryota > Metazoa > Mollusca > Bivalvia > Pectinida > Pectinidae > Argopecten > Argopecten irradians. The sequence continues at coordinate 54,779,111 of NC_091135.1, forward strand.
CCTGCAGAGCCAGATAAAATCTCGACTTAGCGCCCCGACTCAGGTTACCGCAGCCTCGATAAAGGTCAGCGCCTGTGTAAAGCACACGATCTCAGTCTGGTGTTGAAATCAATGACAAATGTATCACAGCGGAAATCTAAATCATTTAAACTTAAGAATGTCGATAAAAGTTATGCACCGAACGCGGCAAAGATTACACTGGTGCCGGGCTATCCAGTGGACTGTTGGTTTGGAGGAGGTGAGGTAGATTGGTGATTGTGACATTCACAATCTTAACAGATATATAAAGGAAGGCCTGTCTTTTATGTTATATTTTCATGTTGCAAAAAATGGGGAGGAAAGTAAAACTCGCCAACAGCTGTGATCTGCAATCAGATGGGATGCCATACCCAAATATACTTACAACTTGCAATTTTAAGTGATAAAAACTGTTTGAAGAACTGACGCAAAACGTTATTGTTCATTATATTGTTTATAAGACTCACTTGAAGCTTTGTACTGTTGTCAATGACCATTTCCTTCATCCTGTCAAAGAAATCTGCTTTCCGTTTGTTCAAATATTGATATTCATTTTTATCATTATTATGTTCAAAATGTGTTACTGTGCTTTGCTGGTTGGTTGAGCTTTTTTGGTTTTAATTCTGTCGAAGTGGCATATAATGCGTTAGCTTAGTAATTTCTGAAGGGGTCATATAGGGTCATGAGAAGGGTCAAGTAAACCGGATGTAGGAAATAAAGTGTATATGCAGATCTGGTATAGGCCTTGTACCTGTTATGCACAGGTAGTTTATGTCCTCATTAAAGTTTCCACATACAACAATACATCATGACCTGTGTTCTAAGCCACCAGTACCACCAGCTGGCCCCTACAATAGCTCAGATTACTACTTGTTTATGTCTAACTGTTGTGTCACAGATGGCCTCTGAAAACAGTGTACGTACCGAACGCTCCCGACCAGGATACCTTGCAATTCTTGAGCATCATGAAAAACAACCCATGTTGTGTACAAAAGTATTGTGAATAAATATTTGGACAAATACAAACCGAAATCGATTCTCTCCACTGACAATGTGATAGATTTTCCATCAATTACGCCAACATAAACTGAACTTGTCCCGTTCCCACACACGAGGGTGACAAAACGCGCCTGGTTCTACAATACAAATGAAAACAGACATGAATGATATCGACAACCTGCGACACTAATCGAATTTTCTCGTTTAACGTGGGGATGGTTTCAGTCTTCAATGTCCCATCTGACCCTCGTGATCAAGAAGTGAGAACATACAGGAATCCACACACCATTACATGACCAGACTCTATACATATCAAACTGTAAAAGTCTCATGGTTGTGGAAATCTACTATTCCTCTATCTTTTATTTCTCTTGTGTTTAACATGGCAACCGAACAGCTGAAAAATGTAACATAAATTTTGGGATTGAATGCCGTCTTTTCAATACTCATTATTGTACATGTTTGGAAATTGCCGATCTAAGATCTGGATCTGCGTATTGTGCACACACGAGAACGTGATCTATCTGGGCACGTTTGTGATGTAACAAAAGCGTAATTTACTTATCTTCTCCTTTGATCCCTTATATCAACGTTTCGTTGATATTTACCTTCTATTCATTGCTCTCAGCAAGACGGATGAGGTTACTATATGCGCCAAAGAAATCGAAACTCAAAAACACTTTAAGCGACTTGTCAATATGTGTTGTTGACCTTTAAATTTCAATTCTGTCAATTTGAATTCTCAGGTAAAGTGCCTTTGAAAAGCAAACACACCGGTATTTTACATAGACTATGTCTTTCCGGTTTTACCTGAGTCGCGATAAATTTATTCAAAAGAGACACTCTTTCCTGTCTATATTTGTGGGGTGTACCGGACAGAGACAAGGGATCATTCTCGCCCAGTGGTGATACTTTGTTTACAAAAAGATATTACAACCTTACAGTTTCGATGTGACCTTTTCAAACAGGACGTACCATCCCTGGAATGATGTCCTTTTATCGCTCGCGAGCGTTCACACCTTGCGCGAGACTGAAAAGGGTTTGTCGCCATGTGATGAAATCTCGCATGAATGAGAGCTGGTATTGAGAGAGGTTCTCCATGCGTGCACACAACGTAACACGACAAACCGATATTTCATAAACAGCGATCTCTTCACTGGCTACACACACGGCACGGGGCTGGGAGACAGATAAAGTGGTCTACCAGGCCACGACGTCAATACACTAGCCAGTACATGTACAACTCCTGGTCCATGCACGTGTCTCTTTGGGCTTCCCCACCCCCGGGGCATACCAACGTTACTGGATAGGTACAGCGACTGACATTCAACGCCATGGGCAGGGATGTATGTTTTGGTGCTAGGACTAAGCTCAATAGTAAACCACAGGTGAAAACTTTACAGGTGAGCTTTTAAAATACTTTCTTTAATAGCATTATGTATTTGTATACACACATTGCGCTGTGTTGCATTATGTAAGTACATAAATCTATATAATCAGAACGGAGAGTTAGGTATTGAATATTATAAGCAAAATAACCTTGTTGACTATTGTCTAATTTTAGGCTTGACAATCTTGCTAGATAAGCGAAGTTTGTGTACCTCTTTACCTGCGATTTAAGTTTAAACCCCTCATGTGTATTGCACCGATATTGTTTTAATTCACTCAGCCTGTTAGAGTTGATCAGGATTAAAGTCACCAGACTAATTAAAAACTGACGTAATGATCAAACTATGCAGTGTGCTGATCAGGCAAATCTACTGGAATGTTTGCGTTTAAAAAGACCTCAACATTTGCTCATAAAGAGGGAATTATATAGAATTACAATTCCAAAGTAAATACATCAGTTTTCATTAAGCGATATACACTCAGCTATTTCATTATTGATCATCTCTTCAAACAAGAATGACTAGAACATATCTGTGCAGTTTTGTGTATTCCGACTCCCGCTTCCATCATCACCTTTTTATTCCATAAGTGTTTCGACGGACTCGCCTGGATGACGATGGTGTGTTGTGGTTTTGTTCACTAGCTGTCATTTGAAAAGAAACTTGCTAACCAATGTAGGTCATCAGGATGAGATTACAAAGTGTAAACGCTTACATTTTACAGGAAGAATAAAGCATAATCATGGACGAGTCTGTTTAAAAATTTGATGAATGGAATCTGAAATAGGTTTTATATATAAGTAGGCTAGGTTTAAGTTTCGTTCTGAGGATCGTGTAAGGTCACAGAGCAGCACATGTGTTTTAATCAGGTCCCTGAAAATACAGTCTGTTTCCTTAACGGTCTTGGTACTTGACCACCTGTTTAGCCATTCTCAAGACTCAAGGCTTGATCATCCTAATATTATTTGACGCAGATTATAGCAAGCCTATACTAATTGATTTGACCCAATTTTTATGCAAATAAATTGATAAATGGTATAACATGCCGTATTTCAAAAGGTCAAAGTTCAATTATAGAAATTATTTCCTTTGTTTATAATGGTGTAGCTGACACAGTTTTGGAGTAAATGGTGAAGACATGAAATTCAAACATTTTATTGATTATTTTTCTGTTGTCCACCTGATCATCCAGGCGCTTGTCAAAGGACAATTTCATTTCCTCATAAAAATTGATGAGCCTTCACCTCAACATTGAAACCCGGTTCGGACACGCTCCCGGCAATATTACTGATATCAAAGGATGGTTTCGTCTGAACCAATTTATATCTTTGATATAATCACTGCAAACTAATATTCTGAATGGAAATTATGTGTAATGTCCGGATATATATCAATGTCCTTTGGTATCAAATCTTCATGGCAGAACATATCAGTGCTCGCCTTATTGCCAATTTCTGATACATGTATAAATCAACAGTATAATGCAATGTGATGACATACCTGTCCGGTGTCTTTTACGGTTTGTTTCATTAAGATAACACTGTAGAATAAAAAAAACCCAATCCAAATCCAGCAAAACATTGCAAAAGACATGCACAGAGCTGACAGGAGATATGACGTTGGACAAAACCCAAATGGATGTATAAAGAATGACTTGGAAGTCTGGTGTGATTTTATACCTATTGATAACCAAGTCTGGTTACTATTGGTTACAGATGATAACCCAGTCTGGTTACTATTGGTTACAGATGATAACCCGGTCTGGTTACCATTGGTTACAGATGATAACCCAGTCTGGTTACCATTGGTTACAGATGATAACCCAGTCTGATTACTATTGGTTACAGATGATAACCCAGTCTAGTTACTATGGGTTACAGGTGATAACCCAGTCTGGTAACTATGGGTTACAGATGATAACCCAGTCTGGTTACTATGGGTTACAGATGATAACCCAGTCTGGTTACTATTTGTTACAGATGATAACCCAGTCCAGTCTGGTAACCAATAGTTACATGATAACCCAGTCTGGTAACTATTGGTTACAGATGATAACTCAGTCTGGTTACTATTGGTTACATATGGACAAAACATTGCAACAGACATGCACAGAGCTTACAGGAGATATGACGTTGGACAAAACCCAAATGGATGTGGAAGGAATGACTTGGAAGTCTAATGTGATTTTATACCTATTGATAACCCAGTCTGGTTACTATTGGTTACATATGGACAAAACATTGCAACAGACATGCACAGAGTTTACAGGAGATATGACGTTGGACAAAACCCAAATGGATGTGAAAGGAATGACTTGGAAGTCTGGTGTGATTTTATACCTATTGATAACCAAGTCTGGTTACTATTGGTTACAGATGATAACCCAGTGTGGTTACTATTGGTTACATATGGACAAAACATTGCAACAGACATGCACAGAGCTTACAGGAGATATGACGTTGGGAAAAAACCCAAATGGATGTGGAAGGAATGACTTGGAAGTCTGGTGTGATTTTACACCAATTGACACCATTGGTTACGTATGATAACCCAATCTGGTTACCATTGGTTACATATGATATCCCAGTCTGGTTACCATTGGTTACGTATGGTAACCAAGTCTGGTTACTATTGGTTAGACATGATAACACTGTCTTGTTACTATTAGTTACAGACGATTACCCAGTCTTGTTACCATTGGTTACAGATGGTAACCTAGTCTGGTTATACAGATTATATCAGTCCGAAACAAACAGAAAATTCTGAATGTAAACTTAGTTTGTCTGCGTCTGTTTCCCAGTTCATTTTAAAAAGACACTTTGATGGATTCGTATTTTCGAATTCATAGAGATATTCAGGTTAGATGATGTCATAATTATATATAGGGTTTTCAAAAAGCGTTGAAATAAACCGTTATGTATTTGTTAGAAAATACATCGCAAACGAAATTCACCTCCACCAAAGTAATTCGTTCTGCATTCTCCATCTTTGTAAAGCAAAGATAAGCGTGTTTATGTCGTATCCTTTTGATGAAATACACAGATTACGGTAATGTATGATAGTAGGAGATACAACAAATGAGGATAATAATGAAAATTAGCTATGAATAAATTTGAATAAATCTTTCTGAGATAGTGTTTTCTAGGAAGTAATTTCGAAGATAAACATCGCTGTATTAATGGTTATTACTAAATACACGAAATAGTGATCACGTTTATCACGTAATATTTGTGGTCAATTTAAATATCGAGTGTCAAGTGATATTGATCCCCCATCTATCCATAGCGGAAGTTATAAAGGCAACGCCCTCTTGCGGAGGGAAATAAAAAATCCAGCAATGAAATTAATAATCGGTTTTATATACTCCTATTCCTTCATATACATATATTTTATCGGAAGAAAATATTTATAAAAGAAAAGGGAAAATTTGAAGTGTTATCAAGTAATGACGGCAGTTTTAAGCTAGCATACTTTCGAAACTAAAAAGTTGTTAGATGACAAGTCGATAAAATTGCTGACATGAATGTTGTCACAGATTGAGTAGAAAGCATACCGGTATATAATGCTATAACTGTTGCTATCGCTCAAACACAAAAATAACCTAGCTCTTTTTATATCGCCAGTCTGTAAAATTGCTCTCAATAACAATGTATTTCAAACCGGAATATTACCTAGACAGTTAGACGTATCAAGTTTTGACGTTCATAGAAATGTATTCATATGTTAATTTCGTGAGTTTTTAAATTGTTTACTGACGTCTTGTATCACACACGCAATAACCATGGTTCTGTCCCGTTCCTTTTACATCCTACAATAGGTATGGTCATTATATTTATCAAGTTTCAATGGCAATCGGTGTCAAAACCTCTTATTTTCACAAATTTAAGTGACCGTGTGACTTGAAGAACAGAAATCTTTCAAATATTATAAATCATACTGTCAAAAACAGCTTCATGAGAAATCGTGATGTTTTTCATAAAATCCTTTTACCAAGAAGATAGTCACAGATGCCTTTTTATACGAAAGATGATGAAAGGTTTTTTTATTGAAAAAAAAACCAACTAAGTTTTGGACCGACATGGTTTATAATGGAAATGCAATTGTTTCAGCAATTGAGCTGTAATTGTCCTAATGATCTCCGGGAACTATCTACAAAACAACATATTTAAAGGTAACTTAAGGTTAATAATTGAATAATCACATTTCATAGTCAATTTCCAACTCCTAGGATATATAAACTGAGGTAAAATACCATAACAGCAAAGAATATTATATAACCATTGACTTTAATTGGCCATCGTCTGCATAATGATATCGACATAGGGAACATTCTAAATATTTGTTTCATGTCGTAAAGTAATGAGAAAACAATGGCTGTTGACAAACACTCACCATTATCTTTCAATCGATATCGCCCTCCTTATTGACTACGGTCCTTATCCCCATCAGAACAAAACATCTGAGTCCCGCAAGCGTTTTAATAGGATTGTAATTGTTAGCAAGAAACAAGCGCCCGTCAATATCATTACCTGGTGTTTTATTACCATGCTTAGGCTTTTATCAACATCAAGCACGACTGATTCCTACTTTTATTTCGGACCACTAATGGGGGAAACCAGCTCAGACGCCGAATTTTTTTATCACAGATGATAGAACTATTAAATTATAAATCGTTGTCTCAAAGAGTAAAGACTAGTGCCGTAGAAGAACAATAGCCTTCTTAATAAGGCTTACCACCACTACATTAGTTCCATTAAAGTATCCAGAAGCAAGATCACTAACGAGATCATGGGCATGATGTCTACAAAAGGCTTTTGCCATTGGAAAAATCTACTTTGTCGTTTCTATTATAATTTCTTATGTGATCTCTAATATGATCAGCTGTTTCTCTCAGGTAGTGACGACATATTTCACCGTTACGAGAGTGTCAGGTTTGCAATGATACAATGATTTGGCAAGGCTGTGTGTCACTGGGTGAGATGAAAAGACGATTTATATTGGATATTGGTTTGCCTTTTCATTTTGCACAACTGATTCATACACCTTAACTTTGTTAGTTTGTAATGGTAGTTACAGGAAAACATGTTGCTCTAAAACTGATCGTCATGGGATTTATTGCTAGATAAAATTGCATTTCATCCTAGTGTTAGGTTTAATTATATTTGATAACTGTTTATCTTTCTTCGTTTGAACTATCCTGGTGTTTTCAAAAGCGTTCGGACTGCAGCATCAATCTAACACCGGTCTTCCTAACATTACATTTCCGTCCATCCATTATCACAATGTTCTGTACAGTTAAGTAAACAGTATCTGCACCCCCTTCTTTCGTATAAAGGTGATACCTTTTATAGGAATAAATACGACTACTGCTATATCAAGAAGGATAGTATATTATGGGATCTTTTTCTATTGACACCTCAATGCAATATAATATCCTTCAGTATTGACGGTCCTAAGCCAGTTAGCCTTGATTGAGGTACTTTAATTACCTTACATATTATCCAATTTCAACTTCATTGCAGCGGTAAGTAGCATTAAAATTTAATCTGATTATAACTTAGTGTGGGGAATTAATAGCCAATTGAAATATGTAAACCTAAACAGTAAGGTCACGCTAACATTTTAAAGAAGATCTGGGCCTTTAATGTAAAGCCTTGCTGCTGTATAGTAATGCATGAACACTAACAAAACAGAAAGAGCGATAGAAAGCCTTGTGCCACGCCTTCCTCAGGTAGGAATTTATAGAAATCCTGGTATGAGTATAGCTTTCTATGTTATTAAATACAATTTGTGTGGCTGTCAAATTTGGCACGATTCCGACTCGGACGGTATATCTGTAGTGCTATAGACACCATCAGGGAAACTGTCAAAAGGGAACGTGTTCATTCCCTGGACTCTAAGAGACCCTTCTGACTAAAACGGTAAGTGGCCTCTATTTGTTTTCCTCCCGATGAAGCACTCGTCAAGTGTGTACTTTGCCTACAAGTTGAAACTTTGCCCACAGATTGGTAAATATCTCGGTCTTGATGTGTCGTTCATTTTGTACGTAACATTTTCTTTCACTCCGAGAGAGGATTCAGTCATGTTTTACGGGGGTTAATGTAACAAAATGTTGTGTATTATTTGTCAAGAGTGAAGGAGACTCATTGAATCAATTTATTAGGCTACAATAATTGTTCGCATAAATATCTTACATTTATGCATACAGATCGGGCCAAAACCTGCAAATGACAAACGCCAATACCTAGAAATGTTGAAGATGCCTGGCCGTGCTCTCTAAATAGTCAGCATTAAATCTGTTTGTATCTCATGTTACATGGCCGTTGTTCGAAGGCCTCAAACCTTCCATGTTATAGACACACACTGTGGAGACCTCTGATGATGCACGTAGAACTTGAACTTTGAAATGTAACATTTTCAGTATGTAGTCGAGAGGACAGATATTGCTGTGCTGCCTTAGTGAACTAAATATGCAAGTTCTGTGTATTCCTCTATCAAAGATTCAAATGTGATACATAGGTTCGCGGATTTGTGAAAGCTCTTACTGGGATATTTTGTACAGCTGTTTTATCTCAGAAGGTCCTGCTGTATCCGACACTCATCTATAGAAGTTTTAGTGTCAAATCCTTATCTCAATGCCTATGCTACTAAGTCTAACATATAGTGATACTCAATTCACAGAAAATATTCATAATTAACGAAGTTTCTGATGAATATCTACCCAGCGTTGTGTACATTGGAATAGATGCCACTTTGAATGTGACGACTGGCCTTCCATAGACCAATTCAGTCAGACAATGATCGTCAATTGCTTTATTTGTTTTCTTGTCTAGTTATGTTGATAATTATTTATTCAAATACAAATAAAAGACTTCTAGTACTAAGTTTATTGAAATTCTTGATTCAAAGTCACACCCTTATTAAGGGTCACCATCTTCAGCTGTATACCTGTATATATCGTATGGCATCTATATGTAATATGCATTATTTCCCACTCATTTCTAAAATCTTCTGTCTCCCAGGAAATATTTATTCTGCTCTAGTCGTGTCTTTGTTACGCAATCAAGGAAATAGACCACGACTTGATGGCTACCGATGTGAGATCTGATACCTAACTTTGTATGAGATCGGTTTTGCTGCATCAGCTTTTAAAACACATTACTTGACGTTAATACCAGGAATTTGATACCAGCTTCCTATTTACCTGTAAATTAACAGCAAAATGCACATATTTTTTATCAGAAATGTTTGCATTTTCCCAGCGAAATGCGAAATATTTGTTGCGTGTAACTGTCATTGTTTAAATTTAACTGTTTGCATTTTCCCAGCCAAATGCAGCATATTTGTCGTGTTTAACTGCCATTGTGGTGAAATGTATCTGTATGGTTGATATCAACAGTGTTTATTGGTGACAGAATTGGCTGTAAAATGCAGCGTCACATTCTCAAGTCAGACTGTACATGTGCATATTTGATGGGTAATATGATATAGCGCAATTACTGTGAGTGTGAGAGTGAGATATCTGTAGTATCAGGTACTCCCCGATTTATAGGTCTAGCCCGACAGGTAGCCAGCTTGACCCTACGTTTACCTGAACTTATACCTGTTGAGGAGAAATCATTACGTTGTCAAGTACCCCGACACCTTTCTCTATATACTCGAAATCACATATCATTTGCAACTCTGTTTAAAAAGAGGATCCAAAGAGGGAAACACTGTAGAGATAATTCCGTATAGTCGGTTTGTTTAATGGATGATGTTTGTGAAATTTCGTCACATGTTCTTCATCTGTCGGCGTCATAAAACATCATCATTCGTCTTGTTAATGGGATGTCTATAAGTCAAGTATAAAAACAGATAAAAGAAGCTATGATAGCATTAGGATACCAAATTAACCTGCATGTTTCATAATGACATCTTAATTAATTCCTTGGAATTTAATATGAAATTAATTAACCAAGTTATACATCTGGGTACACAATCATTTACAGTCCGTATTTAGTTCACCGCACGCCTACTCTTTTGGAATACCGATAACCACAGGCCATGCACATTTATAATTAATTAAAAAATGCGGTCATATAGGTGTCATTTATACAGTAATACTATTAGAGGTGACGAATCGGTTCCCGTGAATCATAGTACTTATACACGGAATCCGCAACAGTAGCTAAATGTCGAGACGAAGACCGCTACAGCCCCCACATAATATTACAAATATACACTAAGACGGGTAAGAGATCTAAGCTATCTGAAAGAAACAGATTATGAATAATCGACGGAGCTAAACTCCTTATGGTATAACCATCAAGTGGGACAAAGTAGAATGTTCACACGCCTTTCACCGTAGTGACGTTTGCATGAAATTACCTTTTGAAGGCGGGTAAACTGGGGGTATTGAGCTATGTTATTACCTATCATGATCCTCACTTTACTGTGTATTGCAGGCTCGATATTAGTCAAAATGCAATTTAGTGCCTGCTGGGTTTCTTATTAAAGTTGATTTGTACACGTTTTTGTTCACTTAAAAGCTTCATGGCGTATTAATTTTGGAAATCATCGCGTGCTTTCGAGTGTGACAATTTAGTGCTTTCAAAAGATAAAATCGTCCTTTTAAATACCCAACATATTTTGTTTTTTTACAAAATTAATAAAAACATATATCTATAATCCATGAAAGTATTATATTTACACACTTATCCTATCTGTTCTGGTCTACGGTGACGTTTGGTGAAATTTGTTGAAGGGTAAATTTTGTTACATTTGCAGTTAAGACATATTTTTGCAAAAAGACCAATTCTCTATTTATCTTCACCATTATGTGATACCATTATTTCAGAAGCACTTATACTTGTAACATATGATATGTCGGTACTGATAGCGGCTTTGTAAGGCAGACGAGATAAACTCTGTACAGACTTGCTCTGTTATAAACGGGTGCTGAATAAGTATCCCCCTTTTGATACCCCATTTATGGTTCCACGTCTGGTTTTTAAACTATTTACCTTTTGAAATCGAGTTGTAGACACGAATTTCTGAACCAACACAGTAAAAGCACGTTTGAAGAATGACAATGGGCCATCGACTTGTGTATTGGGTAAGGTAGAGGGCCTGCGATTGGCTGAAACAGGTGCAATCGCGACATTAAGTAATACATAAGTATGTAGGACATTGAAGGTGCTTTATATGCCACCGTAGCGATTTTTTATATCAATATTGATAATAGAACAGACCAGACACTTCATGGCACCGTCCTCCCTGAACGTGTACGTACGCAGCAGTACGACTGTGTAGGAAAGGGAATCGGCCTTTGTTATCCGAACTGATTCATGTTCTGTTAGATGATTGAAATCAAATGCCGGCCAAAGTGTCCCTACTATTCGATGCACATTAAATTCTTCCAAAACATCCGTCGCCCACCTAAATGGATTTCTCAATGGATTACCTCTAATGCATCTGTTTCGTGGTGCTGACCAGTGACTTTAATGACAGTTTGCTACAATAGAGCCATTCCGCATCATCGAACTTAACACATGGATGGATAATAATGTACTTAAATGCACGTGCACTGAATCCCACAACGGAAGTTCAGAATCAATCATTTTGAATATGGCTAGGCTTTTGTTCACTTTTGTGCTTTATTGTGCTATGTATCCTTCAGTGGTCAGACATGGTCGGACCGTGTTTTGAGTTTGTTGGGATTTAGGTCACCTCAGGTCACAATAAATGGTAAGTTCTGAAATGCTATACTGTGCATCATGACCTATATACTGTCTTAAATTTATGTAACCTTTGTTATATATTGCAGTGCCTATGTCGAATTTCAAAGGGGTATATTTAAATAGATGTTTCTTTTGAAGTGTGTGTAAAGATAGAAATCCTGAGACCTACAATAGGTGGATTTCAGTCGCAGACTCTTGTTCAGTGTTTCTTAACATCAATACTTAAGTCATGACAATGACTTGGTACATGTCATGAATATCGACTTATTCTGTTACGTTTTGTAGTAACTTTCCTGTTGTATATAGCCATGGGATCAAAATGACTTGTAGTACTACCACAGACGTTATGGGGTGTATCAATGTGATTGTCCGTTTAATGCTACTGTTGACGGCTATATATATTAACGTTATGGCGATCTGGAGTGTCTGGAGGAGTGACCATTGACATGAAATCCATTGTCCAGTGCAGATTAGTCGTTACCTGGTTAAAGACTTAGACCCTCCATGTTTACTCTGGACTCGAGTACCCGACAGGTCAGTGGGGTCTGGATTGTAAACGACGAGGTGACACCCCTCAAAGCCAATATTTCGATATGTCACCCCTCAATTGGAATCTTTCATGTGTGTCACTATTTTTTTGTCCAGTGAAATTGAGCGAGGTCAGCAGCTGGTTCATACATATCAAAGTCTTTATTTAAGACATGTCCACTCATGCCAAGGTGCACCACACATAAGCGAGTTGCCTAGGCTATCTAAATGCTTCGTTTTGATTTACATCAGTTGTTTGTTGAGATGCCCAACCAAATGTTGGGTCGTCAGGTTCACCTGAATACTTAGTTTGGTTCTGTGTTAGACACATACCAAGATTGAATACCGAGAAATGGGTCGGCAGGGTTATCTGATTTGGATTTTGTATTTTGTTGGGCAAGAAGCATCATGGAGAAGTGGTTGTCTAGATCTCCTGTATGTTTAGTTGGGATCTACATCTGGTGTTTGCCGAGATGTATCACTGAAAACTGAGTTGTCAGAGTCATCTGAATGTTTGTTTTATATCTGTATCCAATGTTTACATCTCTATATATCATGAATGATAAAAGACATAGGGTTACCATATCACTTTCGCATTTTTTGAATGACATTTTTGTGTTGTATAAACGTTATATCATGTTTATGTAAACGATGTCTTTCTCAAACAAAATCAGTTGTCAGACTTGTGTAACACTTATTTCACCTAAAGATAAAGTGCGTCTAACTTATTTTCTGTATTGGCCCTCGGGAATTTGTATTAAACTCGTGTTTGAAGAACTAATATGTTTTGTACACTCTTTTGATGCAGTAGGTGGTGGACATTAATAAGGTAATTTCAGCCATTCAGTTAACTCCAACCTAAGATGCAGTGTTCATTCTCTAATATGAATCACTAGTAATAAAATCATATTTCGAATGATATAGTTTATGGAATCTTTTGCTCTTTGACGTGAACAATCTGGTCTTATAGCATCCCTAAAGAAACTATGAAATCATAAGTGTCCTTTTGACTTGATCTAATCGTTAAGGTGTCCATGACTTGTACCGGAAATTTTCAGTAAAACCGGCCATGTTTTTTGTTTTTTGTTTTTTGTTTTTGTTTTTTTTTTAATGTTTTTCTTTTAGAAAACCATACATGTATATCCAAAGTCCAATCATTATTTAGTTAAAATGAAGAAATATTTCATTTTCTGGTCATACACTGAGTTTATATCGCCTCTTCATTCGTTACTGTCCTGGAATTCATTCTTAATTGCAGTATTTTGTTTAAAAAAAATTGAACAACAACAATACTCTGTATGGTTCTTTCTTATGTAAACTCATCCGCAGTGTTATCTCCTTTCAAACAGCTATCTCTCTAATGCCTGCCTCTCCATTACAATTATGTACTGTACTTATACGAAACACCTACCCAGAGTCGACAATGGACATACTCTAAAAGAGACCAATTTCTACTGTCACGTAACGGTGGGTAAGAGAGGGGGACTATTGTCACCGTATTGACAGAAATCTACTGCCTATTGATCAAGAGTCAGTCTCGTCTTGTTGTAGTATAACGTATTTTTAGATCCAGAAACATAATACAAGGGCTAATCAAAAGATTAACAAAACATAACGTTCATGGTTAAATACACTGGTTCAACATTAACTGCTCTACTGCATCGTCATATAATAGACCAATACAGATATGTGGGTACACAATGTGACAGAGACAATAGCCTACCACTGCCGGTTCTTCTCTGTGTGCTGATCACGGGCCCAACTCCCCGAACCAACCTCTATGGTACAATGGTATGTGCTGTTTGATGTAGTCAGGTCGTTATCATGGTTTGGTGTACAAAATAGCTTGTTGAGGATGCTGTAGTATGGAATATAATTATATGTGTGGAGACGGAGTCGGGGAAGATCCGGACCAGGTGATATTATATAGACTTGCTTGAGTGTATTATCAAAATTGGCGTCTTCAGTTGCTTTTCCGTAATGGCAACATTTGTAACTGTTCGCTAGACACAAAAACATATGTCATCGTCTTCCAGTTAAAGAAGAGTTTTACTTAATAAAGTATGTGAATATCCAAAGACTAATGATATGAGAAATGCACATAGTGTGTATATGAAATGTTCATGTATAACGCTTCATTTGCTAACTCATTTTTTCTATAATATTTTACGCTTCTATAACTAGATTGGCCATAAAGGTAATGTGACATATGTTTTATTACTTTGACAACACGTCATGATATAATGGATGACTTAAATATGTCATTTTTTAAAGTTATAGGAGCCATTACTTTATCTGTAGAAGTTAAATCGACCCGCATATGTGGATGTTTGTAGTAACTGATCCCGGTTTTCATTCATTAAGACAAATTCCTAACGTGTTCTTTCTCAATTACTGACTCGACCTCTTTGTAACGGTCTTTGTTGTTTCGACAAGGTCCACTAATTTGTGATTCCAATATAAATAACCGTAGAATGTTTTAACCATACCTTAATGACTGTTGTTGGTATTCCTTGCTGGAATGTAGTGTAAGTCCTATCTTGGACTACTAAGCGTGTGTAATACTATTAATCTATATCGTTGTATTTATGTCATTATTGTGTCTCTTTCAGATGAGCCAGTGGGAGCGAGCACGACAGGAGCGGCCTGCACACAAGACATTTCGTGGCTCGGTTCTGGTTACCCTACTGCTAGAGAAGCACCCCAAAAGGTTTAGGAGTAGAGTCTCAGCATCAATATTTGCAAGGAAGTTATTTCGCGAAGGTAAAATTTTGAGCGTGTGTGGTGCCAGCGGGTTTGAGGATTCCGACCAACAATTTTATTGGAGTGAGAGTGATTCTAAAAGACAATGGAAGTCAGTGAAATCTTCGCCACCAGTGCATACATTTGATGTAAAGAATAACAGAAATGTAGGCAAAACTGTGGAATCCGATGATGAAACGATTTTAGAAAGTGTTAAAGGTGAATTGAATTCCAATTGTAAAATATTACCTGAAAAACCATCTGTGTTAAAGACCATTATAAAGCAACTCGAAGAGGATTCAGGCTTAAAGGAAACCCAAACAATACCGAAAGTGTCTAATTTTTCATCATATGATGAGGACCAGAGTTTAACATCAAGTGATCCATACGTTGTAGCTCAACGGTATAGTAAATTCAAGGAGAGAACAAGGTTCGGAGGAGGATCAGCATTTCTGATGGCAACACGAGATCATGACGTCATTCCTGAGGAGGAGCCCTCCCTGGACAAAACAGGGAACTCCTTGGAACTAGAGCTCACTCCGAGAAACTCTGAACACTCGAGCGTTATAGAACAACCTGTACATTCTGAACAGTTGGGAGTTTCCGAGCAGTCAAGACATTCCGAGTCCTCACGTGTTGGTGATACACCCACCAGGCGATGGCTCGATGGACAGAATTCCTACTCAGATAATGAGAAACAACTTATAGAAGAGATGAAACGAATGAAAGAGGATCACTCGATCACTCTGGCAGCGTATGAGGAGCGTATAAAAGATCTGATGGGGCGAATGCACGACCTCCGAGGAATCGCCGAAATGTTAGAAAATTCCAGTAACAAATCCTCGCCTTACGGAATCCTACCTGCTAGGTCAAGCTTCTTTAACTTTATAGGTAAATAAGATAATTGACATTTAGCAGGTGGTGGTAAAATTAATGTCTTTGTCTGAAATAACACATGTTTTATAGACGTTTTTGTTTCCAATAATGTCAGAAATCAATACGTCATGTCATCAAATTTAATGAAAATTTCATATACATGTTTGCAAAACATTAATACGAATGATTCAGAGTATCTCTATTTATATATGTATGAACACATCTATGTCTTCTCAAGTATATTTGACGTACGTGACAAATTCTTTGATGATTGAATTCTGTCTCCGAGACAAGGCCAACAGGGCGTTTGAAGTTTTATCAATGGACTGTGTCAGAGTATCGCCACAAAGTGTTTTTTACTTCCTTTGTCATATTTGAGCTAGTAATCAGTGACACAGCATGATAAAGTATATATATATATATATAATACACATCTGGTTTGTCACATACCACGTTTCATTAGGTATGGAATTTTAATTAAATTCGGAACAGATACCTGGGAGGACCGTAAAACATTGTCATATTTCTTTTGTTAGGTTTTATATCGTCGTAAACAATGAATTAGCGAGTTGACTTGATAGAATTTCTGACGATTTTGACAATGTGATCGCCGGTGTTACACCTTGCTGTAGTCAGACTGTTCGCCTAAGGTAGTTTCTCTGTGACGTGGGGTTCTTTGATCATTTGTATGTTCAGGCTGAATGGCACAGGCCTCTATATCTACCAGTATCAACATAATTTTTAAGTTGTCCATCATATCATCTGGATCGGATAGACTGTACAAAACGTTGTTCATATTAAGATATTTTAAACAACCTTTTGTGTTTTGAATTTTGCGTTTTTCAAGTTTATTTTCAAACCAAATAAGCCAATACATAGTTTAATTGGCGAAGTACCGTGTATTTCTAGCAGAAGATTTATATAGCTAAACCTGCCACAGTGGATGAAGTGTGCCGGTAACAATATCGAACACTAAACTTTATGTATTTGATGTACGTTTTCGATATTGATATGTTTTCCATTCCATTTTTTCAATAAAACTGTCGTTGAATCATGCTCGGATAATTATCAAAGGATCCTTTCGCTGTAGTGCTATAGGAATATAAAGTATGTGGATATCAAATTCGGTGCGTATTCGTTTTACTATCTCAGATATGAAAAAAAATATCTATATATATATTGATCAGCAAGAGGTTTAATTCTTTAGCGAATACAAAATGGAAACATGACCATTTCCCCTGCATAAATATTTACCGATATTTCGATTGTGTGTTAGTATAATTATATAACACGTGAAGATTCGTGGGTCAAATGTTACTATTTGTCAAAACGTTCAGCACAATACACTGACTCGCTCTATTGTAGTTGGTGAAAAAACCTACAATGGGTTTTATAAATGTCGCCTGGGGCTTGTATAGCTATAAAGATATTGTGACAATGTCAGTGGGTTGGCATTAATTTTTACGCTATTTAACTTGTCATGGCTTTGTTAAAATCGCGTCACCAGTGAACAATATTTTACATTTAAAAACGTATTTCGGTTTCTTGAATTTGATCGCAGACGACAGTTTGGAAAAAATAGATGTATAGAATTGTTGGGCTTCACTTAACAATATCAATGGAACTGTAGAACATACTAAAACGAAATGAAAAGTGACATTTTCGAAGGTCTTGACCTTTAGTCGTCAATTTCAATAGTCCTATCTTGAACCAAATGCTATCGAGAATAAATAAAAACATATTAATAAAAATATCAAAGGGAAAATTGACTATACAAATATAAAAAGAATGCTACTTATTGTTCGTCATTGATAAGTGATTAAGTATATTTTACTGTCGACTCTGATTTCACGCTTACGTAATCGTGATAATTGGATACTCATTCTAATTGAGCGGTGCTCACACAAACTAAGTACATATATATTAGACGTTCATGCTAATGGTAACCCACAAAATATTCCATTTTTTGTCGTTTGTCGTTGAACGTATAGGATATGTTTACACGCTTGTCGCATCCGTTGATTGACAGTATTTCACTCAGGGATCAATTGGTATAAGATAAATTAACATACCTTTGACATTGAAAATATCAAACACAGTATATTCGTTTTCAATTATTACAACTAGTAATTCGATTAAATGAAAATAGAGAATCTTTAACATCAAAAGACATTTAATACAAAATTATCTTTTATTACAGCTTTGATATATCCTAATCTGATTATTATATAAACTGTTGCACATATCATTAAAATTACATTATTCAATTAACAAATTAATATAAGTTAACCGTAGGTTATATTGGTGCCTCTACGTAATAATTAATTTACTTCATACGTCATCTTTGTTCCTATTGCATTTCACTAACCCTACATTATAGAGTATAATAAATTGATAAAATGTAATTCTTTGTAATTCCTCCTGTTTAAGTTTGCCATGTTGGCAAAATAGCTAAATTACTTTGAATTGTGATGAAGTTTGGTTTTCAGTTGGTATATAGGGAAAATCTATATTTGATTGTTAGACATATTTAGTTATTGGAAGAAGTAGTTAATGGAATGCATGCATGTGCTGGGATTTCATATGAGTTTTTATATGTATATTTCATTTCAAAATATTTTTTATTAAATCGTTAGATTTGATAGGGATTGGGCAGCAGTCTATTTAAGCCCTCTCCCTGTGGATACATACATGTACATCTCAAAATCATATATATATGTAATTTTACAGACAATATTGAAATTAAATATATATTTAGGATACACTTGTAAGTAATAATATGATAACACTCCAATAATGAGTAGGTATAAAAAGCATGTTAAGTATAAATATATATATATGTATATATGCATACCAATGTTTTTGTTTATAGTTAAAATTTGGATACTGTATAGCCAGATAATGATAAGTTGAAATTTATAATGGATTCATATCAGTTCAATATATACAGTTCCTTGATTTAAATCAGTTGATATTGATTTGAATTTGGTTTGAATTTGGATCCCTCAATATCACTCCCACACAAGCCATTCCTAGTGACCATAGTCCATAGTGTTACCACTGAGTACTGGTCCTAGTCAGGAATGTCCAGAGAAAGAGCCATACTGAAGGAGTATATTAAAACATATGCATATAAATTAATTATAACATTGGAGAAAATGGGTTTATACATAATGTAATATAAAAATATGAGTGTTATAAGGGTTTACCTATGATCTAGTATGATATGTATATAAAGGCTATGTATTAGTATTATGCTTTTTGATATTTCTAAGAAAATCTTAATTTATATTTTATTCACTTCAACAAAATCATTGTG
Organism: Argopecten irradians; assembly: GCF_041381155.1. NCBI lineage: Eukaryota > Metazoa > Mollusca > Bivalvia > Pectinida > Pectinidae > Argopecten > Argopecten irradians. Next base: position 54,798,703 of record NC_091135.1, read on the forward strand.
TTTCATTTTTAAAAATTACTGTCACTTTTTTTAAAAGATCGAAATGTTAATGAAACATTAAAGAACGTGTGATTAACAAGATCATGTGTACACCTAAAATATGTCTGAGATGAATATTGTGTCAGGCTGCAGTCACCTAACTGTGTTTTTATGTGACGTGGTGTTGGACGATAGTGCAGCAACATAGTTTATGATTGATAAGTCCGACCCCATCACCAAGGCTAGATGACTATAGAACAGGAATGCACCCTTTGACCCTGGCAGACCATTCTGTATATGATAAAACATTATATGATTATTGATCTGCTGAGATATAAACCGGGTATCGATGTGGATGCCCTGACAATATAATGGCGTACTATGCTGTGCCCACTAGTGAGCTTCGGTCAATACAACATAATGAGTCCGTTAAATGCATGGGCGGATTCTCTAACTACTTTCCGCTTACATTCCAAATTTCTATAATACATAACCTACAACGTGACATGAACGTTCAATAAACACCAACTTATCCCACAGCGAAAATCAATTTAACCTATTGTCCGAAAAATATGATTGGTTAAGGAATTTAATAATGGACACACAAGTGTTTTTCTCAACTATCAAGTTAAAAGCCATGTTGTGCTAAACACTTGATTTATAAAGAAAGCATTGATCGTTTTTCATTAAAATGAACAAATGCGCTTACTATGCGGATATTTTGTATCTTTTGATAATCACATTCCTTATAATGTAATACTATATGATGAGGTTTTAAATATTACAAATTCCATTGTGCCTTTATCTATTTGAAGTAACAATCTGCTGAACTAAGTACTGCGTACACAGATACAATCCTGGGCCCTATGGGACCCGGTAGTTGACACAAGTTCTAAACACTTCGTACACGAGTACCGAGCCTCGTCAGCTTTTAACATCACATTTGTGTTTTGATATCGATATTACAATTGTCATGTATGAACAAACAACAACAGTGCCATAACCTTTACTATTGAGTTAATAGTTACCCACACACAAACTACGTCGCAGAAATAAGGGCAAAACATATGCAGAGGCAGATTTTCTGTATTCTATTTATAAAGCTGACGATACTTTAATTACAGGGTCTCGGATAGTGCCAGTCCCTATCTCTGAGGCATTGTTGGTTGACCTGAGCGGGAGAGCACATGTCAACATAAAAGCTTACAATGATTGTAACAAAAAATTCATGAAGATTAAAAATACCGTAAATCTCAACTTAAAATATTTTCAGCTAGTCTGACTTAGTCTAATGTGTTAGTCAGTCAGAAATCCGTACACTCTCGCTATGTTGTCATTGTTGATTTTGCTGTAAAAGGAGTGTTAATTGTAACATATTTAAAAGCGTTATGAGTAATTTGTATACCGAGTTATATCCTGATTGATATATTCACGTCTAGGTGCTCGATTGGAGCAGGAGAGAAGACAAGCGACGGCAGCTCTTGGTGGTGAACCAGAGCTTCCTCCTCCCCTGCCACCACGGCCAGGACGCACCAATAAAGTGTATCCGAACAAACCCATAATACATCCAAAGGTGAAGATGAAGCCACTGGACTGGTCGAGGATCATTGTTAAAGATGCAGGTATGTAAACATATTAAATGACCAAGAAGGAATAAAAAATTCTATACTGCTAGTAGATTTACTTCTTCTAGGCATCTAGGCAATTTGTCCACAATTCTATGTATTTTCATACCACCAGAGATTTTGTCATTATTAGAAATATCAACAGATTTCTAACGTTTTTTATTCAAAAGTTATTGTTGTTTTGTACATGGTTTTGTAGTGTTTTAGTATACTTCCGTATCAAGGGATATTCGTTTTTTGACATACCAGTCAGCAGCAATGTCGTAGTTATTTACCTTTCAAACTTTTCTCTTTGTATCTTCTATGTCTAACCTAACTGATAAATGTCTATTAATAAGTGTGATACTCTTCTCGCGGACAGGTGAAGGGACATCCTCTACAATATGGCACACGATGGTCGAGCCGAAGCTCGAGGCGGAGGAAGCTGAAAGGTAAATATTACACTGTGGGATACTTAAGTACGTACTACAGAAACAAACAATTCGTTAAAGGACAAAATTAGAAAAAGAAAAAGAAAAAGAAATAATAATAGAATAAATAAATAGAAAAATAAAATAAAACGGAATCTAAAGATGACATTTTAGCATCAGGTGCAACTCTGACGGCAGCAGTCCATCAAGACTGGGAATTCACAGAAATTATTCTTAAACATAATGTACATGTAAATCATGAATAAGCAACGCAATTATGAAACTAAACGATTTTATCATGGTTTATGTAATATTTATTTTCATCTTGTTTCCTGTTTACAGGTTGTTCCAGAACGCGGAGAGTGCTGAAGTTAAATCTTTGTACGATGACATAGCACGAGTAAGGGGCAAGACGAAACAACAGGTGAGCTATAAACAGAATCATTTATAGTCTAATCCTCACTGATAGTTATCGACTCCTTAACACAAAATATGAAAAAAAACGAGGAAATGAATATATACTACAACCTCAAAACCTTCACAATTGTTTTTAAAGGAAGTTTTCGTATAGCCTGGATTTCCATTAGACAGCTGATTTAAAACATTAACGATAATTAACAATGTATGATATATTGGGATGTGTTGGATTGTTCTATAAAGTGATTTAATTCTGAATGAATTTATTTTTGTTCGCACTTTACTTCCTGTAAACATTTACCTAAACCTAGTATACGTGGGTTGAATGTTTTAATGAGATATCACTATAAAAAGGGCAAGACTTTCTCTGCTTCAAGGAGACACAATGCTAACAGGACGTTAAACATTATACACATAAACGTTGGGTAAGTATAACTATGGAAAGAAACAGTGAAGTAGGTTTAAAACACATCGTTGTTATTTACAGCTGGTGACGTTGTTGGACGTGGAGAAATCCCGGCGAGCTGTCTATACTATGAAGTCACTGCCGTGCTCAATGAATGATGTTATCAGTGTTGTAACTTCACTGGAAACCAAACAAATCAATTCAGACAGGTATGATCTACTTATGAAAATAATATTCTTAAAGAAGGAAATTATAACTATAATCTGGAAAATTAGTTTTACTAATAAGCATTTTTGTTTACTGATTATTTAATCACGTTTAAGCTAATCACTATTAATTGATATTCATTTATTTTTCAGATTCGCAGAATTGCTCGAACTCATTGGTGGGGGAAATGAAATAGAAAAAGTCCAGTTCCATGTTAGACGGAAAACATCAGGTAAATAGACACCTTTAATTTGGAAATAACATAAAATTGAACTTTGTAATATCAGAATAACTGGTGCATAAGTAAATAATTAAAATACATTGTTTGGATATTTGAGATATGATTACATTTTTGTTATAGCGTCTCTCGATTATCCCGAGTATATGCTGTACGAGATGTCCAAAGTGAGTCACTGTAAGGAACGGATGGACTTCCTCAGGTTTAGATACAGGGTACAGTGGCATTTGTTTGAAACAGGTAAGTCAGTGTTCATAGGGTTACACACTTAAACGGACAATAATAGCTAGTTATAACAAGGTTGGCAGTAATTCCGCAATTCAATATGAGTTCTCCAGATTTGACCGGATTTTGATTTTGCTGCAATTTTGTCTGATCCTTTTTTCACTGTACAAGATTTTATAGGTGTTTCAGAGATAAAAATGGAATGTTTTTAATCTATGATTTTCTGAATGATGTTGTTTCAGAAAGTATTTATTTGGTGAAGATGTTATTTACTTTGTTCATTTCAGAACAACAACTAAAAGAACTTCACACGGCATGCGAAGAGGTATCCAACAGGTAAGACTCGCGACAGGAGTATTTTAAGGGAAATTGAGTTGCTTCCCTTTTACTTGTGGCTTCTGATTGTATTAAACCTTTTTTTGTGCATTTCAAAATCGACAAAAATTTCGTATATTCAAAACCTAAATACTTCTTTATCTTTTCTTTTTCTGTACATTTGATTCTTTTGCAAAATTTGAAAACATAAATCTTTTTTATCAATCTTTCATCAAATGACAAATGATGTCTGCCTCTCGTTTCCTACGCGTCATGTGACATCAGTCCAGTCTTTGTTACAGTACCGCACTCAAAAACTTGCTGCAATCCCTGCTTGCTGTGGGTAACTACCTAAACGGTGGAACAGAAAATGGTCAGGCGGATGGATTTGGTTTAGAAGTCATGAACCGACTCAAGGAAGTTCAGGACAGAGTAAGTTGTTAAGAGGACATGTTGGAAAACCATACGATAAGTTTGTAATTGATCTGGAGTCAAACGTTTGTTCTTCATAAGCAAGTATTTCATACAATATATTCTCAAAAATATTTAAACATTGATGTCACTATTTTTTAATTTTATTCGCGTAGCGGATTCTCACAAAAGTTTGCAAACAATTTTTCTTTTCATACCCCGATAAAATTGTGACGTCACGATAACGTCGGGGTTTCGCGCCATTCTCGGATTTTTTTTTCATAGTGGTATGCAAAAAAAATATTGGCCAATCAGAAAGCCAGATTTGGTATGAAAACAAAGAAAGATTAATTATTAGAATATGATGGATCGAGATGGATATTGTAATGTCTCCACTGCTCAACATCTTTGCTGTAAGCATGTTTTAGTGGTATGCTTATATATAATGTAAAATATGTCGTCTCTCAGCACTGGTGAAATTATGATTTCATCTTTTTCTATAAAATATAATTTCACATGTTACTTGTGTGAACGAGTGGTACTAACATTCTTTTCCCCCGTACAGGACGCCAAAGGCAACCTACTAGAGTTTGTTCTTAAGTTATACTGCCAATGTTACGAAGTGGAAATCGAGCTGGGATGTCCAACAAAGTTCCGTCTTCCAGAACCTTCAAACATGCGCCATGCCGCTCAGGTAAATATACAATACGTTATAAATTAAATATTATAAACATACTTCTAATAAAACAAATCTCTCCATCCAAATGCATTGTGTCCGACATAAATAACAACTAAATAACATATTTGTTCAAATAACACTTTTAGTGAAGGTATCTAAATATGTTCAATAGTTTTAGTGTTATAGAAATATATGCAAGCATTAATCAGTTAGTACATGTATATTTAAGTGACCAGAATTGTTTGAGAATCCATCCTTTCTCATATTATCATATTTCAGGTTTCGTTTGAAAACATCAATGAAGCTTTATCTAATATAAAGGCTGAAGTCAGGAGTACGAGAGAGAAGGTAAAACTAGCATATGGCTTAGAATTACAAGAAAGATGGTAAAGCTGTGTGCCCTTTAGACTTAATCATCTTCTGTTTTTATGCAAGTTATATATTCTATATCAGTCATCACTGAATAAGTCGAAAGCCAACTCATTTCAAAGAGCAAAGTAATGAAAATATATTATCATCATAATTGGCTATAATTATGCTGCTGTGTTCCTCTTTGGCCTATATAGTTGTGGTGGAGTGATGACCTATATATCATTTCTTGGTTATTCTTGTTTAAGTTCCTAGTCATGTCTACAAAAGATGGCATGGATCCCAGGGATAATCTATGGACCACTACCGAAAACTTCATGACTTGTGGTAGGTTATGTTAGGATGAAACTGACTACATATTCAGTATTCAGCTTTGTTTGATATCCAACAAGTTTTCATTGACTAAGTTTGGGTTCTCATCTTGTCAAGCATAGCATTGTCATTTTAGTAAGTTTCCTAATACCTCATAATGTTAACGATAAAATAGTTCCCATATATTATACTTTTGATGTAACAATATAAATGTTTTAGAGTTCTACAGTGATAAACGTTTTTAATATATTTGACAACCTATAAGATAGATACCCAATCAAATATTAGTGAGAAAGAATCTACAAGGGGAAATAATACACTGATCATACCTAAATTTCTTTGTCCAGCGTTGGAGATCATTCTGGAAGAGGAGAGACTTCTTCAGGACACACGGTCATATTTCCGGCGAACAACTGCCTACTTCTTACTGGATCCAGATACGGTAAGAACAATTCTAGAATAATACTATTAATTTTGTCTCCTAGGATATAGAGATGTCAAATATTTAGATTTCTGATATTCAGATATTGACAGTCTATTAGCCGATGTCATTTTAATTTTCTAAGTTTCCTGATAAACCTGTATATATTTATAAAATTACTTAGTTGAGTACTATATATTTTATACAATTAATTTGCAGATTACACCACAGGAATTCTTTCAGTTATGGGCTACATTTTTACACGACTGCAAATACTACTGGAAACTGGCTCATCGCAAACTAGGCAAGGAACGTTTCGAGATTGACTTCAAACACAGGGCACAACTGGTAAGACACAGTTACAGTGCGTCAGCAACAACTGCTCATAAAGTTATTTTTCACGTCTCTATTCACACTCTTGCTTTCATTTTTGCACAACAAAATAACATCAGACATGAGGTTATAAAAGATATGAAATATCAAGAACGTACCGAGATGTACTTCATGTTTTGTTGAAATTAATTTTCATTACTTTCTTAAAGGGACAATTCGGTCTAAGAACACATTAAAATTTGCACATATTTCGGAAACAAACCAGTTCTAATGGAAATTAGATTAGTTGGTTTAACTGTGATATGTCAGAAAAGCCCACTGTAATCAAATGTATGTGAAAAGTTCAATCGCCATTACGAATAGCCTTCTATGCCGAACCCTTACCCTTGCCTGTGTAGTAAAGAATTTTTTATCTTGAACTACTCAAAACGCTGTTACAGTTGTGTTAACATTATTAGATGCATGTTTCTTGTCTAAAAATATTTTCATCAACTCCTCAGTGTTTATGTATTGCATTTGTTTAACGTTTATTTGTTTGACTCGGGCAAGGGTACTGCGTACATGTTGTACCTGCTTAATCGTATTGATCAACGAATTGGAATTTCAATAGTATTAATCAAAATAATTAATAATGTTGTGGAATTTGTCATTATTTCATGTATTATGTTTCATAAGGAATGTGGAACAATACATTTATGTCATATTTTGCTTCGTGGTTTTGTAACGAATTAGCCTCACTGAATTGTCCCTTTAACATTTGTTTGCCTTTCTTTAAAGGTGGCAATGTTTGGACACAAGTTTATGGATACAGTCCAAAATCCCCCGGCAGCACGTCGAACTGCAAACATACAGAAGGAACGACCAAACGCAACTGATGTCAGTGTTCCAAGCCAGGTGGTTCAGATGAACGGGTACCCCGACAGTACAGACAAAGGTGTAGCGCCAAAGGATGTGTCAACAACCTACAAATCACATTTAAACGCTCTTCAGGAATCTCATTCACCTAAACAACTCACTTGTGAGCCTCCTTCCTCTGGTCTTCACAAGCCTCTTCCTAAAGCAGCCTCAACTACCTCCGTTCCTTCAGAAAATGGAATGCCCAGTGCAAACAACTACGAGAATCATGAGGATATTGAAAGAGCTGTGGCTGAGTCTCGGTCGGGAACTTCTCAATCCGATACGCTGGAGTGGGCAGGGAAAAAGAACGATAAACAGCAGTTTAATTTTGTGTCCTGGCTCAAACGAGAGCCTAATAAACATAACAATACGCCAGAGAATAAAACCAACGCTGACACTCCACATCAGGCACCAGAGCGACATCCAGTCACTACACAAAACTCTACCTCCTTTTCAAAATTCAAAAACTCTGTTGTGCAGAAATTTACACATTCGCCCTCAAGCAAGCGAACAGCCGAAGTTGCGGGCTTACAGGAGAATAGAGATATACCACATGGTTCACCAATGACATCACTGCCATCATATATGCCATTACGAGTGGTAGTGTCTGAAAATGAAATAAGTCCCTATGTTACGAGTATGGGAAGAGACAGCAGGCCTGCAGCAACTCGTTATCACGAATCTCAAAAATACGCAACACAACCAGGAGGTAGTTCTTCACGCGACTATCGCACGAACTCAGCGGATCGTAGGAATGTGCACGATACTCGTATCATGACGACTGGAGGGTGTAAAGGACGCACAGGTTCAAACGTATCAACGGAGTATGCCGGACTATACCACACACCTCCCTTCCATGCTCCTGTTGACAAGGATGGCTATTCATCGCCAAATGTAGTTGCTAACAACTTTGAAAAAAGTGATATAAACAACAATACAACCCCAAAAAATGCCAACCGTGAACCTGTTGCGAATGGCGTGGTGAGGACACGTGCGCCCCTTCTACTAGGCAGTAATGTCAGTATATCGGACGCTTACCAATCAAACGACAGGGATGGCCTTCCGACGAGGCATCCCATATTTGAACAAGGTGCAAGTCGCAGGATTGATAAATCTACACATTTATTTCAACACGCACCAACTAGTGTTCCTTCATATAGTGCAAAACGCGTTCATAATTATGAAAACCAAGGACGATTAGAAACTGGTCTTGCCGTTAAACAAAGGGCCGATCCTGTTGCATTTCCTCCAACAACGGTCACGCCATCGTCACAAGGACCTATGACATCACACATGAACACTTTCCCTTTAACAAGTAGATCGAGTGGCCTTCCTACCAATTCACAAAGCTTTCCAAGCAGCACACAAAGCACTCCGGCCAAAAACCCCACGGTTCACCATCGCGTTCACGAAACTCCAATCGTACAAGAAAATACTCCGGTTTCTAGTTCTAGACAACCGCCGGCTAAACCATCGAGGAATTTACAACTGAACTTTGGTCAAGATAATCGAAGAGACGAGAAAAAATTGGCAGCATCTCTTGATAGGTTGGATAGGAATGGACATTCTGTGCCTTCAATATCTACCCTTATTAATCGCTTTGAGAAAAAACAAAATTTGCTCGAAGCCGTCAATAACGAAGAGAAATTATTAGCTAGTGATGTAGCAAAGACACTCACAATGACTTCGACACCAGTAATCTACAAGGGTCCTCCCGAACTAGACCCGGATGAAAATGAGCCCCCTCCTGTGCCACCAAGATCTGACCATAGTTTCCAAGACAACTACCCATCTGATAGTCTAGATAGTCGGTCGTCCCGAGGACACGGTCGAAAGGTTGTTAATGTACCAGATAGTCAGACTAAGACTAATTATGATTTAAATATCGCTCAAAAGTATTCTTTTGGAGACACAAACCCTGCCACACCCCTCAGCACGAAATCAAACCATGTGAGACAGGAAACAGGACTGAGTGATCAGGACGATGGCTATAGGGAGCGTTTAAGGAAAGCTGCTGCTAGTAGCACAGTGTTTGAGAGGCACAATAAACACCTCACACCTCAGTACCACAAACAAAACTATCCAGTGCAGTTCAGCACGCCTCAGTACAATCGCCAAAACAGTCAACCAACGTCAGTGAACTCGTCACAGGCATACAGCCGACAGAGTAGTACAACTCAATCACAGGCTTCATCACAGCCGGAAAGAATGGCTCCACAAAACGCAAGAAGTAATGGCTCACAACTGCAACCATCGAGGACAAACGGAAACGTTCTCACTGTAACAAACAAACTAGGGTTAAATAACAGTCAATATCAAAATAATCACGAGCCCTCTACCCCGTCACAACCGCAGCAGTTTTCTAAAGATAATACTCTACAGCAGAGGGGAGACCTTGAGGGACGCGTACCAACGAGTGCTATGGCCGTCGTGTCTCCTACATTACATCATCATGGAAATGTGACATTCATGGAAATATAACCTACTAATAAATTTTAATTACACTGTTGATTTCATGTGATGAAAGAGTGAAGTTCATAATTTCATTGAGATATGAATCAATTCTACTTCAACTTTTATAAAGGTCTGTGTTTAGATATGTTTTAACACCGTACTTTCACTTATCAAACACAAGATATTGCCAAAATAATCAGACAATGCCTTGCGATAAAACGACCGGTGTGATTTTTTATTCTGAAGGAAGTGTTATATTCTTTAGAGGCAATTGTCAACTTACACGACCTTCTTTGTTAAAAAATATCAAGAAGAAATATTTTAGCATATAATTTGGTATACATCACTGAATCATATCAAAGCCAGTAATACAACTTGTTTTGCAAGATATGTATTTAAGAAAAACACTTGAAGTAACCCGTAAATAAGATATATGGGGACTCATTCGTTTTAATATATAATTATTAACTTATTAAACACATTGCTGTTCTTGTATTAATTTTCGCCATTTCGATACAAGGCTTTTGTAGTGTGTTAATAATCTAGTCAATATGTTGTTGAGTTTACATTGTGTACCCTAAGGACTGTATAAAGATGTTGTACGATGATATTAACGATAAGAGATATTGATTGAACCTTCTCACAGCGGTTAGTACAATATCATGCAAATGGTGATATCTACTAAATGATATTATTATTTATTGAAGTTTATTTCCTGGAATGCTTGATAATAAATGCTAATGTTTACATGCACATTAAAGATCGATCAATCAACCAACAAATACACCAGTTAAGATTCTAAAATGTAGAGTACCGTCACGTTGTAGAATATCAATTTCCAAACATTAAAAAATCAAGTGCTTCACGAGATAAATTTTAGAAACATGTGTAAAATGATTTTGATTCGTCGTTGTATTAGAATATGGTTGTTGTTGCATGGTTAGTAAAACTTTTGATAGACACTATTGTTTATTTGGCGGGTCCGCTCAGTGCCTTTCAAATGATAACAGCAATCGTGCTGTAATATATGTAATGAATGCCATTACTACTCTTCTATTCTTGGTGTGAACTTAAATTACCACCATTATTGAAGACTCATTAATGCTTACTCCCCTTATCATAGGTTAATATCAGTCTTTTGTGTAAACTTACAAACACACTTACGGTCCCTTTGTCCAAGCGATGTTGTATGTTTTTATATTAACTTTTGTATTAAATTTTGTCCAAAGGACGTGCTTATCAAGAAAACATGACGAAGCAGCATTTTCATTTTGTCATATTTTTATAGTTTATTAATGAACAACATTAATACAGCAAACCTTAACATTGTATGTCGCTATTGTTCTTATTTCCAAGGTTATTGTCCATGGTAACATACAAATTCAATTTGACAATTTTTTATTGGTTCTAATGTCTTTCCATATAACAGAGTTACCTCTCTACGGGTAGGTATCCATTGTGACGTCATTATTTTGTGAGCGAAATTCACGTCGTTTTCTCTGACAATTGTGACGTTACGCTCGCAAACACATGACGGCACATCAAGAGCTGCCCTCAAGGAAAGACAACTCTGTAATATGCAATAGATAAAATGATCAAATAGATAAATTGCAGTAAAAAATTTTCTTATCATATCCTTATTATTAACTTTCATAATAATAGAACGAATATACGTACCCGGCCTACTATACCTTTCGGCCGGGTACGAATTGGTCCATATGTGTCGTAGTGGAGCACTGCCTCCAAAAATCACTCGGGCATATTTTTCTATACTCTTTTGTAGGTTTCTAATTATTTTATGCGTGTACCTGCATTTACATATTATTTTTGTCCAAAACAAACATAACTACCATTCTTAATATCTACCGTACTGCTCACAAGACGTCAAATTCACAATTTGTGGACTTGCCGTATAAATTCCTTTCAGAAAGACCTTCATATGTATTATGTAAAAAAATAATGCCTCGATGAGAATTTGATATTTTATGTGGTTCAGTTTTATTGCCTAGTAGGTAAGCGATATCAAACAAGTACGATAAAAATGCAAACAAACGTTTTATAATGGTTTGCATAATCATTACTTTGCTCCATTAGCAGTAATAGGCACCAATTGTAGCTCTAAAGACGACACCATTTTCTGTCAAAAAGTCTTTTGAGCTACAATATTGCAGCTATCATAATAATAGTATTAAGCATTCATATTATAAAGCGAAACGAGCACAACGTTTAGGACAGAAAGTTTTAAAACTTTACAAAATGGCTGCTTTGAGATTTCGTGACATAAAAAACATATCATCAAGCAGTGTAAAATTTTGTGTACATTTTAATCATTATAAGATGTGCAATTAAAACAGTTCAATAACCATTTTGAAGATTTTAGTGACCAATGTCGTTGTCTTTGCAACATATGCAGGGTGTTATATGATATGTCAGTGAAAACTATATATTATGTAGATATTGATCAAAACAATGCAACAAAGAGAAAAAAATAACCTAGCAGTCTTTGTAAATATCAACTACATAAATTGGAATGAAAATCAAATTAAACGTAATAGTACATGTGTATGAAAATGATTACTGAAATCGATTCGAACATACAAAATTAACAAATGTAATTAATGGAAATTTTTTTTATAAAATACGATGACAGTTGGTAATGTTTATACTGATTAGATCTATTCAAGTGATAATGATTTGTAAGGACAAAAAAGTTCCTTCTGATAAATTAAATGTAAAGTGCATTCACTTAAAATGTTCCAACTTGATAAGATTCAATGTTAAATGTAAAAAGTGAATTCATTCACATAAATTTACAACACCGTGTATCTCTATTATGAGATTCATATTTCGTTCTTGTCATTGAATGGGCGCGATAGGAAATGTGATAAAACCCGATCTAGTGTCAGTAAAGACTTGATCTCAGTCGGAAGATTGCACACTTTGATGAGGTCGTGGATCTTGTAACCAAAATGTTTCCGAATCACGTCGCGTGACCTAAAGACGAGAGTCTTTGGTGTCTGTAAAAAGTTATTTATTTGGTCTGATATGTCACGTGATATCGTGTTACTGTCATGTAAGGATTTCAGAAGTTTTAGATCGGATTTCGTTATGGTATGTGCATGATTTAGGAGAAAAACCAAATGGCAATGTAACTTTGGAAAAGAAAAGATAATGTGGTGAACAAGTGAGACCCCGGTTCGTCTTTGTAGAATGTCGACATTTGCATATAAAACCTCACCTAGCAACCTAAGAGACAAGAACGTTGTGAGGGAATTTCGGCCCCGGAAAGGATCGGCGCCGGCTAGAAGAAGCTGTCGCACTACTGAGTAGCTACTAGATTCCAGGGCCGCGTGCAGTGCTGTTTTCCCGTTCACCGACTCCGCATTGACGTCTCCGTGCTTTAGAAGTTTGTTAACAAGAAGGGATTTGCCATAGTAAAAACTGGAGACATTCTCGCTGAGCAGCTCCACCAATGGAGGATACTTTACTGTTGTATCTCTGTCGCACGTCTCGCCAGCGTTCTCCAGCAGCGACACACACTCGTCAAAATGGAGAACACGGGCCCAGTCAAGGGCTGTGTAATGTTTGTGCCGAACACCAGCCGTAATGTATTCACAACTTAGTAAAGCTGCCAGCATTTTAGTGGAGTTGTTTAAGACAGCTTGGATGATGACTGGAGTTGTTTTCATTGGTCCATAGACAGTTTTGCCCTTCAATAACATCCTTTTGCAGTTTTCAAGTATAGAAGTTGTCACAACAATGTTATCTAAAAGGAGCAAGAGATAGAAAAAATAATTTCTGTACTTGATAACAAGGATGTTGCTGACACAATTATCAGATTTATTTTCAAACGACAATAATATCTAAACATTTGTTAATAAAAATGTGTTATAATTCCGTTAAAGATGAATCAAATAACCATTCATTATGGTCTTATCTGTATCTAACATGGAAGAATCAGTGAATGGTTGATAACCCTGCTATGAGAGTACATCGAAATGTCATTTGACAACATATCTGATTGAAACCAACTTTTGTCTAAAAAGAGGTAGTTTTTTCTGTAATGCCTGAAGAACATAAGGTTCTAATAAATATAAACATGTATGTTAAGATTTGACTGGAGATTCCAACTTGCTACACGATGCCATAAGTATATGAATACTGACCGTAAAATACAGCTAAGTAATGCAGCATACGGCGACATCTGATATCTCCATGTCGTAAAAGCTCTTCAACAATCGTGTTGTCCTCTTGCAAAAACATATCTTTTATGACTTCTTGCTTCCGTGTTCTACAGGAACATGTGTAAGAATGGACCGTGTAAGGGGATATTTCTAGTAGGGCCCCCTTCTTACACAGACACTTCAAACACTTCATACGGCGATTCTTAATTGCCAATAGCAGAGCACAATGCATATCATAATCAGTTCTGCACCGTGGTGGAGAAAGAAGGATTTTAAGCGATCGGACGCTGTCATTCTGGACAGCCTGCTGTATGCTGTTGTGAAGGAGAGTTTGATACACTGCTGACCACCCCATGGATAATGTTATATGTGACCGCAGAGCCCCTAGTACCTGGTCCTGTTGGTGGATTATAGACATGTAGTATGGGTCATACTTGTGTATAGAAGTACTCATCTCTTCACACTCCACAATGTACGGTGATCGGAGTCTTTCTTCTAGGGCGTGTGTGATGTACTCAACAATCTTAACCTTTCCAAATCTACTTGCTACATGAACGGCTGTGATTCCAGCTAAGATCGAGCCAACCTGTTCATTATCCGATTGTTTAATTGGAAGTTCTGTGGAATTAGTGTCTGTTGTTTCCAGAGGGTTTCGGTCCGGACGACTGGAGACTGTCCCAGAGACCAGATGAGGACAGCGGCCATGTTCTATTATAGCCTGTAGCACATGGAGGGTCTCTTTCTTAGATGTTGATTCATCAAACTGAAGTTTTTCAAAACCGTTGGAACACATACATCCCGTCTGTGAACATTCTGTCAAATGCAACGTTAAAGCAGCAAATTAATACATAACAAAAACATATTACATCCATTTTAATTAAAAATTCAATGATTTGAATTGTTTACAATAAGTCGACATTAATTAGAAATATTTCCTGCCATATACTCACCCATAGTAATTCGTTTACTGATAAGACCTGGGTCATCTTTCATCTGTCTGATGGATTCCTTAGACGGCTTCTCAATGAGGTCTCTAACCCATCTCCATGCCAGCTCATTACCTGATACTGCAATAAAAAACAAACATAAATATCATGGCATGTCCCTATTTGAAACAGAAATTCTGGAATTATCCTCGAGATGTATTAATCATATCACAGAGCGTAATTTGAACTACATCTATTAATGTATTTTGTCAAGCTGTATAATGCCATGTTGCTGCAAATTTTACGAAAGAAGTGATATTATGACACAAATTTGCTTTTGAGGCTACATTTCTGAGTACGATTTCATTGGTTTATTTATCAATACGTTAAGTAGAGTCTATATGTTGATAAAAATGACAATAGGATCATTTGCTCTTTTCGTGCCATTTTGTTTTTCATTTAATTAATGTTATAAAAAATTCAAATGATCACACTCTGTATCTAAATATAAACTATTTTTTGTATTTAAATATGGGATATGACGCACATATAGCATACATCACCCACAGGATCGCACAGTCAATGGTTGTATAACGGTTAGGGTACCAGTTATTTCTATAAATCATCCGGGTTTGTGCCCAAGACGATGTCAATACATAACTCATATCGCACAGAACGCTTAGTCAAAGCAAGAATGGAATTACACGGATTCATTAAATATTTAGTCGTCACTCCCGACATCACAAGGGCAATAACTAATTCACTTCAGTTTCCCCAGTTAGTACTTCCCTATTAATGTTGTGATCAATATACCTTGTCTACGTGTGGCGCTTTCTGGTAACTCATCTTGTATATAGGATTGTTTGGTAAGGACGCCCTTTGGTACCTCACGTGTCCCATACTGCATTGGTGTGGCGACCTCTGTTATCATATCATACGGCTCGTATTCCTTCGAAGTAGCGCCATCTAGTGTTTCCTCTTGTGAGCCGCAATCTTGTGATGTGGCGCCTTCATGTAACTTTGCAGGTGTTCCACATTGGTGTGAAGTGGTACCGGCTCGTATATCTTCATGCAGCCCGTCCTGTTTCGGAGAGGCACTGTTGTCGTATTCAGACATTGTCCTTAAATCCAAATGCCACCGTTTATGCCTCTCTTTATATTTTCTGATGATAAAACTATTCCATCTTTCTGCACCATTTACACTTCATGTGCTGCAAATAAAAAGTCTAGTGAGCAATAAGAAAAAGAGGATGAAAATTAACAACATTCTGTAGAATGTAGAATATGTTCATTTAGCTTTACTATTCTTTTCTTTAGCAAATGGATTGAAAATAAAGGCGATTTGTATATAGGATATCCTTTGGAACTCCAAAGATACGGCATACTCTATTGTATCAGCCATTTACCTTCTTGTGAGATTTGATAAAAAAAATGTTATTACGCAACCATGTATTATCTTAACGATTATGACGTTATTACGTACATTGTCGTTGTTTTATGTATGTGAAATAAGAGATAACATACAAACAAGTATATAACACTATTCTCCGTCGTGTTTAATACAATAAAACAAGTTACGGATCAGAAATTAAAAAGGATATGAATTCCCTATGCTCTTAACAATAAAATTAAGTAAAATGACAAGTGGTTAACCAACAAAAAACAACATAAAGTAATATCCTGTCAGATATACTTTGTTTGGGTCAGGATTGCCCTGCGAAAAAAACCCGTTCGAATTGTGCCATATTGCATTATTCATTAAGGTGAGTAAATTGGGATACATGTATTATCTTATTTTTGCTTGTAGTTAGTATAATGTGACCAGATGTTATGTGGCATTGTCGACGATGCGACAGAACTATAAAAGGGTAAGGGTCCCAAATACCACGCCCACACACACAACACTAATATACCACAGCCTCCCAACATAGACATCCACACACACAACATTAATATACCACAGCATCCCAACATAGACATCCACACACACAACATTTATATAACACAGCCTCCCAACATAGACATCCACACACACAACACTAATATAACACAGCATCCCAACATAGACATCCACACACACAACACTAAAATAACACAGCCTCCCAACATAGACATCCACACACACACAACACTAATATAACACAGCCTCCCAACACAGACATCCACACACACAACATTAATATAACACAGCCTCCCAACACAGACATCCACACACACAACACTAATATAACACAGCCTCCCAACATAGACATACACACACACACACACAACACTAATATACCACAGCCTCCCAACATAGACATCCACACACACACAACATTTAATATAACACAGCCTCCCAACATAGACATCCACACACACACAACATTAATATAACACAGCCTCCCAACATAGACATCCACACACACAACATTAATATAACACAGCCTCCCAACACAGACATACACATCACACACACACAACACTTATATAACACAGCCTCCCAACATAGACATCCACACAACCAACACGAATATAACACACTCCAAACATAGACATCCACACACACAACACTTATATACCACAGCCTCCCAACATAGACATCCACACACACAACACTAATATAACACAGCCTCCCAACATAGACATCCACACACACAACACTAATATACCACAGCCTCCCAACATAGACATCCACACACACAACACTAATATAACACAGCCTCCCAACATAGACATCCACACACACAACACTAATATACCACAGCCTCCCAACATAGACATCCACACACACAACACTAATATAACACAGCCTCCCAACACAGACATACACAACACACACACACAACACTAATATACCACAGCCTCCCAACATAGACATCCACACACACAACACTAATATACCACAGCCTCCCAACACAGACATTCACACACACAACACTAATATACCACAGCCTCCCAACATAGACATCCACACACACAACACTAATATACCACAGCTTCCCAACATAGACATCCACACACACAACATTAATATACCACAGCCTCCCAACATAGACATCCACACACACAACATTAATATACCACAGCTTCCCAACATAGACATCCACACACACAACATTAATATACCACAGACTCCCAACATAGACATCCACACACAAAACACTAATATACACACACCTCCCAACAAACACCACACACACAACATTAATATACAACAGCTCCAACATAGACATCCACACACACAACATTAATATACACAGCTCCAACATAGACATCCACACACACATAACACATCCCACATAGACATCCACACACACAACACTAATATACCACAGCCTCCCAACACAGACATACACACACACACAACACTAATATACCACAGCCTCCCAACATAGACATCCACACACACAACACTAATATACCACAGCCTCCCAACATAGACATCCACACACACAACACTAATATACCACAGCCTCCCAACATAGACATCCACACACACAACACTAATATACCACAGCCTCCCAACATAGACATCCACACACACAACATTAATATAACACAGCCTCCCAACACAGACATCCACACACACAACACTAATATACCACAGCCTCCCAACATAGACATCCACACACACAACATTAATATAAAACAGCATCCCAACATAGACATCCACACACACAACATTAATATAACACAGCCTCCCAACATAGACATCCACACACACAACATTAATATAACACAGCCTCCCAACATAGACATCCACACACACAACACTAATATACCACAGCCTCCCAACATAGACATCCACACACACAACACTAATATACCACAGCCTCCCAACATAGACATCCACACACACAACACTAATATACCACAGCCTCCCAACATAGACATCCACACACACAACACTAATATAACACAGCCTCCCAACATAGACATCCACACACACAACACTAATATACCACAGCCTCCCAACACAGACATCCACACACACAACATTAATATAACACAGCCTCCCAACATAGACATCCACACACACAACACTAATATAACACAGCCTCCCAACATAGACATCCACACACACAACACTAATATACCACAGCCTCCCAACACAGACATCCACACACACAACATTAATATACCACAGCCTCCCAACATAGACATCCACACACACAACACTAATATACCACAGCCTCCCAACATAGACATCCACACACACAACACTAATATAACACAGCCTCCCAACATAGACATCCACACACACAACACTAATATACCACAGCCTCCCAACATAGACATCCACACACACAACATTAATATAACACAGCCTCCCAACATAGACATCCACACACACAACACTAATATACCACAGCCTCCCAACATAGACATCCACACACACACACAACACTAATATAACACAGCCTCCCAACATAGACATCCACACACACAACACTAATATACACAGCCTCCCAACATAGACATCCACACACACAACACTAATATATACACAGCCTCCCAACATAGACATCCACACACACACACAACTAATATACACAGCCTCCCAACATAGACATCCACACACACAACATTAATATACCACAGCCTCCCAACATAGACATCCACACACACAACACTAATATACCACAGCCTCCCAACATAGACATCCACACACACAACATTAATATACCACAGCCTCCCAACATAGACATCCACACACACAACACTAATATACCACAGCCTCCCAACATAGACATCCACACACACAACACTAATATACCACAGCCTCCCAACATAGACACACATCCACACACACAACATTAATATACCACAGCCTCCCAACATAGACATCCACACACACAACATTAATATACCACAGCCTCCCAACATAGACATCCACACACACAACACTAATATACCACAGACTCCCAACATAGACATCCACACACACAACACTAATATACCACAGCCTCCCAACATAGACATCCACACACACAACATTAATATACCACAGCCTCCCAACATAGACATCCACACACACAACACTAATATACCACAGCCTCCCAACATAGACATCCACACACACAACACTAATATACCACAGCCTCCCAACATAGACATACACACACACAACACTAATATACCACAGCCTCCCAACATAGACATCCACACACACAACACTAATATACCACAGCCTCCCAACATAGACATACACACACACAACACTAATATACAACAGCCTCCCAACATAGACATCCACACACACAACACTAATATACCACAGCCTCCCAACATAGACATCACACACACAACACTAATATACCACAGCCTCCCAACATAGACATCCACACACACAACACTAATATACCACAGCCTCCCAACATAGACATCCACACACACACACACACTAATATAACACAGCCTCCCAACATAGACATCCACACACACAACACTAATATACCACAGCCTCCCAACATAGACATCCACACACACAACACTAATATACCACAGCCTCCCAACATAGACATCCACACACACAACACTAATATACCACAGCCTCCCAACATAGACATCCACACACACACAACACTAATATAACACAGCCTCCCAACATAGACATCCACACACACAACACTAATATAACACAGCCTCCTAACATAGACATCCACACACAACACTAATATACCACAGCATCCCAACATAGACATCCACACAAACAACACTAATATACCACAGCCTCCCAACACAGACATACACACACACAACACGAATATACCACAGCCTCCCAACACAGACATACACACAAACAACACGAATATACCCACAGACTCCCAACACACACAACACTAAACACAGCCTCCCAACATAGACATCCACACACACAACACTAATATACCACAGCCTCCCAACATAGACATCCACACACACAACACTAATATACCACAGCCTCCCAACACAGACATCCACACACACAACACTAATATACCACAGCCTCCCAACACAGACATACACACACACAACACTAATATACCACAGCCTCCCAACACAGACATACACACAAACAACACGAATATACCACAGACTCCCAACATAGACATCCACACACACAACACTAATATACCACAGCCTCCCAACATAGACATCCACACACACAACACTAATATACCACAGCCTCCCAACATAGACATCCACACACACAACACTAATATAACACAGCCTCCCAACATAGACATCCACACACACAACACTAATATAACACAGCCTCCCAACATAGACATCCACACACAATCCACACACACAACACTAATATACCACAGCCTCCCAACATAGACATCCACACACACAACACTAATATACCACAGCCTCCCAACATAGACATCCACACACACAACACTAATATAACACAGTCTCCCAACATAGACATCCACACACACACACAACATTAATATACCACAGCCTCCCAACATAGACATCCACACACACAACATAATATACCACAGACTCCCAACATAGACATCCACACACACAACACTAATATACCACAGCCTCCCAACATAGACATACACACACACACAACACTAATATACCACAGCCTCCCAACATAGACATCCACACACACAACACTAATATACCACAGCCTCCCAACATAGACATCCACACACACAACACTAATATACCACAGCCTCCCAACATAGACATCCACACACACAACACTAATATACCACAGCCTCCCAACATAGACATCCACACACACAACATTAAAATACCACAGCCTCCCAACATAGACATCCACACACACAACACTAATATACCACAGCCTCCCAACATAGACATCCACACACACAACATTAATATACCACAGCCTCCCAACATAGACATCCACACACACAACACTAATATACCACAGACTCCCAACATAGACATCCACACACACAACATTAATATACCACAGCTCCCAACATAGACATCCACACACACAACATTAATATACCACAGCTCCCAACATAGACATCCACACACACAACACTAATATACCACAGCCTCCCAACATAGACATCCACACACACAACACTAATATACCACAGCCTCCCAACATAGACATCCACACACACAACATTAATATACCACAGCCTCCCAACATAGACATCCACACACACAACATAATATACACAGCTCCCAACATAGACATCCACACACACAACACTAATATACCACAGCCTCCCAACATAGACATCCACACACACAACACTAATATACCACAGCCTCCCAACATAGACATCCACACACACAACACTAATATACCACAGCCTCCCAACATAGACATCCACACACACAACACATTAATATACACAGCTCCCAACATAGACATCCACACACACAACCTAATATACACAGCTCCCACATAGACATCCACACACACAACACTAAATAACACAGCCTCCCAACACAGACATCCACACACACAACATAATAACAGCTCCCAACACAGACATCACACACACACAACATTAATATACCACAGCCTCCCAACACAGACATCACACACACAACTAATATACACACCTCCCAACATAGACATCCACACACACAACATATATACCACAGCCTCCAACATAGACATCCACACACACAACACTAATATACCACAGCCTCCCAACATAGACATCCACACACACAACACTAATATACCACAGCCTCCCAACATAGACATCCACACACACAACACTAATATACCACAGCATCCCAACATAGACATCCACACACACAACACTAATATAACACAGCATCCCAACATAGACATCCACACACACAACATTAATATACCACAGCATCCCAACATAGACATCCACACACACAACACTAATATAACACAGCATCCCAACATAGACATCCACACACACAACACTAATATACCACAGCCTCCCAACATAGACATCCACACACACAACACTAATATACCACAGCCTCCCAACATAGACATCCACACACACAACACTAATATACCACAGCTTCCTAACATAGACATCAACACACACATTGTATTTGGCTGGGGCGTCCTTAGTGGACGTAAACTGTTAAAATAGGACGTTATGCTCAATCACCCCACCAACCAAGGTAAACTAGCTACACATAATGATACGTTACACAGCCCCGGTCCATCATAAACATTCAGTATCGATTTTCCCTCGCTCAACGGGTTCAGCGTATGTGGAATCTGTGGTTACCTGAATATTCAACTATAGCAAATAAACAATGGATCATGATAAAAAATGAACCTGAAATGGCCCAAACCTACACACCATACTTGTACCAATATCGAAATAATCAATCAATGTCTAGTACTGCAACGATCAACAGTTATGCTTTTAAGTCTGATCTTATTAGATTCACACTGTTAAATACATAATAATTCATAATACCACAAAATAAATAAAATATCATACTAACCCACAAATTCTTCTTTTCCACGATAAATTCTTGATTTGCCATATTTAGACAGTAGTAGAATCCTTGTACGGAGCAATACACACAGTCGATGCATCCAAGCGCTTTACCATTAGATTGGTCGATACGCTTTAATCAGTCGGAGCAGCATCCTAGGACATAGCTCCAAACGTTCCCTACATCCGACTGGTTCGGAGCAGCATCCTAGGACATAGCTCCAAACGTTCCCTACATCCGACTGGTTCGTGAAGTGTTGCCAACAAAAGGCGGGCGGAACAACTATGGCTACATATTACTTGTGAATAATGTAGAAGGAATGATAAAATATTGTGTATTCATTCAATGCAGAGTAAAAGTACAACAAGCACCAAAATGTACCATCACTTAATTGATGCCCACGAGGCAATAGAGTGCGTTTTAAATTGTTTAGTCGTTTATCTGCAAATGTAGAAAGTAAATTGGCGCATATATATCTTATAGCTTTGGATGATTGTTTTGTTGTATCACTGATCATATAGGTTACATTTCACAAGGTATATTTACTACTGACTTATGGCTTTACACAAATTACCTGGTATCAATGTAGATTTTTTTCAGATCAAAACAACGTGCATATTAGCCAAATAGCAACTCATTGACTCATCCTAATAAGTGGATGGTCTATTGTTTTATGAGTATATTGGCATACCTTAATTCTGTCAATTATAAGCATACAATGCAGAAAGAAAACATTTGCTGGTAGTATTTTAATGTCAACTATTCCCAACCATCTTCATATACCTGCATAAATTCACCTTATTTTGTATGTTATTGCTACACAGGGTACTTCTGACTAAACATATATGTAACAAATTTTATACTGTACCTAATAGTGTACGTATTTATTATAGGGACGAATATAATAACAGGCGACAAGGCACAAATGATTTTGATTTCTATGTTTGTATTTTGAATTTATCGCTCCTTTTTGTGAATATATCGCCCATATACATTCAAATGTTCCATTCATAGGTAACTTAGAGCACATAATTCAGGTTGAAAGCAGAACGCTAGCTTGGGATTAGAGAGAGGATGTGTTCGACATTTCTAAAGAAAAGTATGGTTAGTTTTATAAATAAATGATTAGTAACAGAGATAGACAAGCACCCTGCATGTTATACAGGCAATATTTCCTAATGATTAGGTAATCAGGTAATTCCAATGAAATTGAACAGAATTTGGCCTAATCGAATTTTCTTGTGAAATTCGGGTTAGTTTTTAACCTCTTACTATTCCGCTTGTTTTATGTCAATTTCAGGTTAAAATTAAAAATAAATAAATTAGTATTTACTTAGCTAATAGAAATATATGAAAGCTAGGCGAACTTGAAACAAAAACAGATCTAGTAGTCCTGAACATGGTTACCAGTCAGTTAACGTCCAAAAAGTGTCACTTTTATACTTTTTCGTTTGGTTTGGTTTGTTGATGTGGTTTCTGATTTTAGGATCGAGACAGTCTGTTAAGTTTCGTGTATCTTTATTTCGATGTCCCGAACAAATAACCGGAATGCTGAGTTAGTAGATATTACGCAAGTATAATGTGACATTTGGCCGTCTCGAACAATAAAACACTTAGGCGATATACAACAGGGATTATTAACAAAACAAGGGGTTTTTTGGTTGATATATATGGAATTAAAAAGAACCTCTTTTCAGAAATAAATTCAATTATATATATGTTAGTTAAAATAAAAAATCGTATGAAATATCAGAATGATGTTACTAACACACAGATACTTCCGCGCGTTTTGTCAAGATGTAAAGATGATAGCAGAACCTTTGTGGTTCAACTCTCTCTTTACCATTGATAAAAACCAGTTTACTGGAAAGACTGGTATGAGAGAGGAATAATAACAGTTCAAGATATGATTGACAAAAATGGAGACATTTTTTCTTATCCAAACTTTTGCCAATTTTATCATTTTCAACCTCCTTTCACTTTATTTGAAGGATTAAAGAAAGTATTAATAGAAACTTTTCCAAGTTTGAAGGAGAAGTCCAATATCAAGGATCCACCAATTTTTCCATATTTCTTAGAAATCATAGTCTCAGATAAACCTAAAAAAAGAATAATATACAAAACTTTAACTCAATCATATCGATTATCAATTAATGACTCGTACAAGGTGAAATGGGCATGTGACTTAGGGCTGGATGATGATGACGAGTTCTGGTGGACAAAAACCCACAGGATTATTTTTAAACAAACACAGGATACCAAGTTAAGGTGGCTGCAATATCGTCTGGTCCATAGAATTTTACCAACTAATGTTTTTCTATTCAGAATTAAGGTAGCGGATTCTCCGCTATGCACATTCTGTAGTGATGAAAATGAAACATATATACATTTTACGTTTGTTTTACGAATGTTCAAGGATAGCAAAACTTCGTATGGAGTTTGAGAAATGGTTACTTGAGAAAACCACTTTCAATGTTAGTTTAAACCATTATCAATACTGCTTGGTCTACATGGTCGACATAACAATATGTTTAATATAATGTCATTACTTTTCAAACAATATGTTTATCACTGTAGAATTAAGAAAATTTATGTATGTTTTGAAGTACTTAAATTACATATATGTAAGTATTATGAGGCGGAAAAGGTAACCTAAATCTAAAAATGAATATACAAAATTCCTTTTAAGATGGGGAGGATGGCATGCCATTGAAATTTAGTTGTCTCTTTGACGATTCACATATTGTAGATAGATGAAATGTTGGTCTTGTAGGGTTTGTGTAAATGTGTATGTCCAATTGTTACTTGTTGCATATATACAAAATTGTAATGTAAGACATATTATTGGTATTGTGATGTATTGTATTCCTTGTTCTGTGTTATAACATGTTCATGAAAATCAATAAAAAAATTTGAATGAGAAAAAAAGATGACGTAAGAATTCTTGAAGTTTAACTTTAAATTTTAATAACGGTAACTATGACTTGACGGAGGGCTATTCCAGAGTGTCCAGAATGTACACGTTGTGTTCCATAAAAGGTCCGAGATCTAACTGATTTTCAAATAAAATATATCACCCTTAAAAATGTACAGACAATAAAATTATAGAATCATGATTGACAGATATCGCTCATTTGAAGATTAAGTTGTCAGAGTCCTTTAGGCAATTAGGATGGCCGTGACATTAATCCGGTTACGTATCAGAATGGTCAAAGTCAAAGTTCCCATTAAAAAATTTCAAAGTTAAACTTCAACATTCTCTTACATCATCTTACTACTTGACAAAACATGCAGAAGTTTCCGTGTGTTACAACCTTTTATAATTTTACAAATTGTTTTATGAAGTCGGTGATAGGAAGTCGTCCAACAGTCCATCTAATGTCAATATCGAGTTAATTTGAACAGGCAGATTGCAGCTTCGCACAAGGTCATGGATTCTGTATCCATAATGTCTTCGAACTACATCACGTGCTCTCAGGAGGAGAGACTTCGGCGTTTCTAAGTGTTTAGCTTTTTGTTCTAATATATCACGTGACACAATATCACAGTCGTGTATCGAGTTAAGAAGTTTCAGGTCGGATTTAGACATTTTGTGTGCATGATTTAGTAAAAACACCAAATGACAATGGAAGTTTGGGAATGAAAGGACCAGTCTATGGAAAATGGAAACTCCGTTACGTCTTTGAGAAATATCAGTATTTGCATAGAGAAGTTCCCCTATCAATCGTAGAGACAAGAATGATGAGAGGCAGGTTAGGCCCCCGAAGGGGTCAGCGCCAGCTAAAAGTAGTTGTCGTAACTCCGGATAGGATTTGGATTCCAGCGCCATATTTAAGGCCGTTTTTCCTTTGACTGTCTCTGCATTTACATTATTTCCATTTTGTAGTAATCTCTGAATAAGATCAGATTTACTGAAGTAAACACTGTTAATATACTATCAAATAGCATCACCAATGGCGGATAATTCTGTATGACGTCAGGGTTGTAAGGTACATCTGCTCTCTCCAAAAGCACCAAACACTCGCCATAGTGGAGGGCCCTCGCCCAATCCAGAGCCGTATATTCCTTGTATCTTTCGTAAGGCCATACAAAGTCACTACGGAGTAAAATTTCAAGCATCTTGGTGGAATTATTGAGGACAGCTTGAATGATAACAGGAAGACAGAAATGGACTCTTTTCTTCACCACCATCTTTTGATAATTTCTCAGTATAAAACTAGTCATATCAATGTTATCTGTTAAAAAAACGAAAACAAGCAAATTTCAACACTATAGAAGGATGGTACTTACTACACAATATGTACAAACCGATACTTTTAATTTGGAACAATGAACCAGTTTGTTAGTAGAGAAGCTGGGCTAGACACAGTTGATCATCGGCACAAATGGTAGAGCATCTGGTTTGTGTTCGATAAAGCATTATCTGGCGACATGTCACTCCTGCCATCCGGAAAACCTCTTTCACCACAGTCAAATCATTCCCTTGAAACAGTTCTGTGGTTTCGAGACAGCTGTGTGAGAAAAATCTATCTAAGCAATCAGATGGTGGCCTCGCCGTTCCATTCTTTCACAGACACTTCAAACATTCTGTGTGGGCCTTTCGAATGGCTAAATGTAAAGCAGGGTGGATGATGTCCTCAATATAGCAATAAAAACTTCTACACTGACATGTAGTCAGTATAGTCCTTAGTGATTGGACGTTGTTCTCATGGACAGCTAGCATAACGCTGCTATATATAAACCGTTGGTGTACAACATCCCGACCCCAAATCATGATCTTATCAAAGATCGACCCAAGAGTCTTTAGGACTCTGTCCCGTCGCCACAATACCGCCAGGTAAAAGGGATCATGTCTGTGTTTAGTTGTAAACAATTCATCACATCCCAAGACAGCATCCTCGATACTCCAGGGGTTCCGATCACTTACGATCTCTACACCCCTGGACTATCTCATCGTAAAACTGGAGGCAACAGAACAGAACAGGTAATTTATTCCTTTGATGTACATCAAAAGAGCCGTATAACGGTACACTGTGGTTGGTTATGTGGCTTTGAAGTTGGGAGTCGCTCTCTCTGTAGTCTTCAAAGGAAATCTTTGCTGGTCTGTGATTGGTCAAATATTTTCAGCTGAGCTGCCTTCAATTTCACTATGAGATAGTCCAGGGGTGTAGAGATCGTAAGTGATCGGAACCCCTGGAGTATAGAGGATGCAAGACAGAGGAAGCCTCATTTATTTTCAGTAGGGCGTGCACAATATACTCAATCACTCTGACTTTTCCGAGAATACATGAATGGCAGTTATTCCTGCCGAAATTGTGCCGAAATGTTGTTTGTTTTCATTTTGTGTATCTCCTGGTGTGTTGTTAATCCTATATATAGTTTCAGTAGATTTAAGGCCATTTGTAGAGACTGTATTCAGTAATACATGAGGACAACATCCATTGTCCAGAACTGTCTGAAGTTGTTCGGGAACGCTTCTCCGTGATAGTGGTACATCAAATTCCAGCTTTTTAAAATTGTCTGAGCATGTGCATGTCAATGGCAAACACTCTGCAAAGAAAAATCTTTATTGTAGATAAATGTATAAAGAAAATCATTACGGTAATCTAAGAATAATTTATTACTAAAATGTTGAGCTGTATAAATTTTTACTAAGAGGACTTCACAGCTGATTAATGATTTCCTTGGACAGCTTTTAATAGTCATAAACACATTTCTAAGTCCACTTATTATCTGGTATTACTGAACTTTCATTTGAAATGAGACTTTAGTACGAGTTTTGACCTTTGTTATGTTAATATTCATTATGAGTGAGAGATCTCGCTATGCCATCAATAACAGATGATATTTAGCAAACCTACCGATAGTAATTCGTTTACTGATAAGACATGGGTCCTTTTTCAACTAGCTAATAATTTCTTTTGATGGCTTCCCAACCAGGTCTTTCATCCACCTCCCCGCTGATTGGTCTGAGAGGTCTGCTGCTCCTAAATATCACAGAGGGATACATATGGGTAGCAGTTATAATAATCACAATCAGAGTTATAGCTTTCCTCTCTTAGAATACATTTAGTCATCAGGCCTGTGTTGTGTACATTTAAGTTAACGGCAAATTTCTACTTGTCTACTTCTTTACCTTAATTTACGTTGGTTTTAGCATTCATTTGCCTACAAATTGTCAGCTTCATTAGATTATGAGCTCCATTGTTTAATCATATAACAATCATTCATATTACGTCTTCTATACACTATTTTTTATCTAAAGTGATGGCCATTAAAAGAAATTCATTTTTGTTCCATTATTCTAAACTTTTATTATCACTATCTACAAACACCTGCAGATTCAAGAACGGAATTGCTTGCCTGGGCAATTTTAACATTGTTATTGTTACATGGGTAGCATATCCACTTTAACAGATTATGGATCAAGTGGGAAATAACATCTTGTTCCTTTGTATTTTTCATAGCTTTACTGAAAAATACAGCCGATTTCAAGAAATCGCTGTGAGCGGTTCTGCAACAGCACCTTTACTGGTAAAGTGTATTTCAGTAAAAGTACTGTATACAAAGTTATGAAATAGAAGCCTCCCTTCATAATATATACTATGAAATTGTATATCGCTATTCTTTAATTCCATTGGGATATGAAAAACAATGATTGCAAACGGTGTGAATCCGCGTACCAACTTTTGCAAACACATATTTTCATAATTGAATGATATCAAAAAATAGTGACTTCAATGATTCTTATTGATTTTTCAACTACTTTTAAATGTATGATTCCGTTGATTAATCGCGGGATTACTTTTCTAAATCAATATGCAACATGAATGTCACTATAATATCGACGATAAAATCAAAGAAAGAAAGGAAATATCAACAAGACTATCAAAGATATAGCTTCTTGCAATCTGAACTAAAATTATTTATTGCTTTGTGATAGATTATTTCCTACATTTCATGTCATTGCCAATGAATATGACAATTTATCCTTCATAGTTTACTTTGCTACCCATTCAACGTTCTCGCTTTTTACTTACCATGCTTACACATGTCGCCTCCCACTGCTTTCTCGTTTTCTATTCCACTTTCTTGTGAGGTGGATTTCAGATTTTCATGCATTATGATATTTTTTATCAGCATCTATATAATGCGTCCGTTATGGAGATCCTGTCTCACTTTCTGACACGTCATGTCTTGTCTTATGTATGGAGGTAGTTCCGAGATCCCTTCAGGGCTAAATAGAAGTTAACAATTCCAACTTTCAAATTAACATGGCGATAAAAATAACGATTGTTTATGTATGAATAGGACAAAAATGCACAAGAAGTTGAAGAAGTTATAGAACAAATGCATGAATATTGTGAAAAATTCCTTCCGGTTATTTCTTAGATTCAAACATCAAAATTTGGCAACAGGCCAGCATTTTTGTGGTGTGAACTTAAATTGTTATAAAGACAGTAACTTCATTAGGAGAATTAGAGAAACAGTAATTAAAGTCTATGATTGTCAATATCCGTCCTGGGGATCTGTTGGTAGTATCGGTCTCATGTTGAAAGTGAAATATACACCACATTGCATATATTTAAAGATCAAATTATCTTAGGAGTAAGAAAAATGTCTCTAAAATCTTATCGAAAATAGGGGTAAAAATGTCCACGTAAATACAAAGGCAGAACGAAAACATGCGATCTGAATATCCCACCATCTAATGATAGTATTATACACTCAGATTTAGAGATGGCGTGAGGAGGCCCACATCTGATTAAAATATGCTACCATTATAATTTGATTCTGTCGAGGTCAGCAGCATTATTGTGAATTTTAATTAGGGTGGCCTGTGCTGATGAAGGTTGGCTGTGTGATATATGTAAAAACAACACACCATCATGAATATATACCATTGGAACCTGGTGTAATATCAACGTATACGCGTACATGTGTATTGGAATCTACATAAAAACGAGTTGATTTACTGGTAGTTGTAATCGACATATAAGTTATTCTTTACTCTAAATCAAAAGCAACATGAATATTCACAGAATATCTATAAAGGCTTACTGCTAAAGATAAATTGCAGCAACTGAAAACACTGAAGATCAAACACAAAACAGCACAGTATATAGAAAACAATGTAAATATCAGGAGAACAATATAGTCAGACTATACTTACCATCAGAGTGTAAACAACCAAGTCCTGGTGTATCAGGCGCCTACCATCTCGGTTAAGTGTATGTGCTTTAAAAACGTCCAAGTGAAGGAGATTTAGGGGAAAATGGGCTCCTTACCATTAGCTGGTATCAGACGGTGCAAACAGTACTGCAATGAACGCTTTAAACCAAACTGTCTTTAAACTGTGAATTCAGTCATTTCCCGTGAAATGATAGCTCGCTTTTTCTGATGTTTTACATAATATAAACGATATCTTTATTCTTCATGTTTTCTTTTTATCAAATATGTTACAAAACTTAAATATGTTAAATATGAAATCATTTTATTTTTTAAATAGTCAGTATTTCTTACTATGTGGATCAAATTATATTTTAAGTTGTTGTCTCTTCACTATGGGAGCTAGGCTACACATAGTTTCAATGATGATGATGCTAGTAGAAGTGGTAGTTATGGTGATTTGGAGAAGGCTGGGGATCGATGTCGATGACGATCAATGCCGCTCGACTTTAATAGGTTTATTGAAATGGTTTGTCAAACAAGAACATAGACCTTGTAGAATGTCACGGCATGAGCGGGACTTCAGACGATAACTATTTCTATGTCCAAACGTAACACTATATTTCTACATATCTGTAGAATATAAAGTTAGGGGTAGTGCATCACTTATGTAACATTAAGTTTCTTGTGTGCATATCTGACACTGGTTAGCGTCAACATCCTAGATCCGAATTATTATCAGTTGACATATAATTGACACGTAGCCATTTTTTTTAACAAAAGACCCTTCGCAATGATAAAAATTAACCCAACCACTTACCATTGATGATGCTGCATTAGTCCGATGTCCAGAATACGAGGTTTTATTGGCATATTCTAATACGACAAGCTCTAAATCCAATGATTCAATGTGTATATTGCATGACTTAGGTACTTACCTGAAACCTTGAGCTATTAAACTCCTAATATCTCTATTACTAAATATTTTCCCATTAGGTTTACGAGAAATGAATTAATTGGAATGGTGTCATATTTTATGTGAACGACCGTTCGAATAACCACTTAAATGCACCGATATGTCCCAGATACATGTAGCTACAGGTTGATATTGAGACCTTAAACCTATAATAGCGATTCAATCGCATTTCTTTAACAAAACTTGTAGACAAGCTCTTATTGCCAAGTTTAATATCAATTTCAACACGATTTTATTGATTTTCTACATATCAAATGAAATGGAGATCAAGCTATGTATATTTAAGTCTATTTCAACCTAGTTATTAACATACATTTATTATAGCTATGTATTAATTTCATTATCATAAATACAAATAGATCAATGACGTACCAAGTAATAGTTTAATATACCCACATTAGACAATACTTTTCACAGCAGTTTACTCTACAGATATGGTCGTCACCAGACAACAATAGTTCTCCCATCATCTAACGTATTTTCTCCTCATATCGTTTTGATCAGGCGATTATAATTACACCTTATGGCCCAATATAAAATTTTACTGTCTTCAACAAAGCCGTAATCAATCCAGATGGTTCACTGCATGATTAATAATGTTTTCGATCAATTTATTACCGACAATAATATTTCTACAAACCGAATAAAACATATAACATTTTGACAAAATGGCAAATCACAAATGCGTCTTCAATTCAAAAGACCATGACATGTACATGTATAAGCTGGTAACTAATGAACAAAACAATTTTCAATGTAATTTTACTATCCGGCTTTTGTGGAAATTTGTGGACGGTTTTGTGTTCCCTACAAAGTGCAAACATTTATTAGTCCAAAGATGTTATTTCGGCGAGAGAGAATAATCTATTCAATATAGTTATTAAAGTTTTTAACCGCATGTTAATGTATGTACGATTAACACTTATAATGAATGCACGAAATGGGTTGATTTTCTTTTGTAATGCAATTAATTACTATTGTATCTTTTTTCTTAAAGTTATATTGCATGCTAATTTCACTGTAACGACATGTTACTTAAACATTTGATATTTGAACATTGATATGTAACTTGATGATTTAGCTCCCCAAAAGCATATGTCGGCCGACTGACATTCGACACGACCTGCACGTAGTGAGCCAGGTAACTAGCGTTTACAAGCGCACATGTGTTTGTCTACGTTTTCCTTTTGGCTAATATGAGCAAATCATGCTTGTATATGTCCACAGAATCAGTATTTGAAACATCCGATCCTCACATTGCCGTAACATATTGTGTGTATTAAATATTGTAATGTGCGAGCATATTTTCTGTGTAGATCCAGAACATCACGTACGAATGTACCAGATGACAAATTTATACCTTGTACCAAAATTGTCATTTGGATGATATGAATTTTATGATAGCTTATAAACAAATAATTCTGTAAAATGTCGGGTTTAATTTTGCTTATTCACTCATAGATGAAATATCACAATTCACAATAACTATGGTATCTATTTGATTTATAAGTCAAAATATATTCCAATCCGTGCCAACTTAAAATTGAAGATCGCGAATTTGTATAGCTCTGAAAAAATGTGTTTTTACAATGAAAGGTTCATATACAGTTGTTTCATACATTATCAGTCAACAGTCAACATGCTTTTCTCGAGAGTTGGTCCCAACACTAAGGGGAAAGGGTTTTGACTGTTGACTTAAAAGACATGAAACAACTGTTTTGTTTCTTGAATAGTCCAGAAACACATTACATCGGTGTTAAAGAAAGCAAAAAAAAAAAAAAAATGAACGTGAAAATTCGCTAGATTTGTACCATACAACGCCGTGCGAAGTTGTACTTCCCAGGAATGATTCCGTATTTATAGCGCTTCTACTTTCCGTATCATTCTATAGCAACCAAAATGTAACCTTCCTGGGATCGTTTATCAAATTACTGTAACACAAACTTAAATTTATAGCAGCTTCTGTTGAGAATTATCTTCGTCGAAAGATATTTGGTTCCGGCGCGCGAACAGTCAAATTATTGACCAGTCAATAGTTAATGAGTATTAGTATATTTGTAACGATTTTCAAGCAATCGCATGTAAAAACAGTCGAAATAACTTAATTTACATTTTATAGAGAGTCAGATAACAATAATTGTTTTTAGAGAAAATGTCATAGTTTTTATAGTATTTATTGTGACGTCATTTGACTGCAGTAATAATGTCATAAATAAGTACATGTACAATACACCAACTTATGGCGCAACAATATCTGCTAAAAACTATACACAAATATGCATCACAAAAACTCCCGTCATGTTGATGCCCTAACACCTTCTATTGTCTGTGACGTTTCGCTCCTGCCAGTACCGGCTATACTTTAACTTCTGTAACGTCTATAGAGTAATCTGAGTTGCCGACCATTATGTCCCCGCTCGTTTATATAGTCTTACTCCTCCACTGTCAATGAGCTGTGAACATGATGCCTTTGA
Source organism: Argopecten irradians (assembly GCF_041381155.1). Lineage (NCBI taxonomy): Eukaryota > Metazoa > Mollusca > Bivalvia > Pectinida > Pectinidae > Argopecten > Argopecten irradians. The sequence continues at coordinate 54,833,551 of NC_091135.1, forward strand.
GTTATACAGTTTACATACTAAAATACCATTCTCCAGTAGTAAAGTCATATAGACACAAGTATCTAACGTTAGGCACTTTGCTTGGCACACAAGGAGGGAGTCCGTTTGTAATGTAGCAATTGGTTCGGCACTAGGTAAGTACCCAAACGTCTTTGGCGTAAAAACTGCATCCCTAAATCGTCCATCTAAAGAGATAAAACAGAGCCTCAAATATATATGTATATGTGAGAGTTCAATTGCTTACTTCGACTATTACTTCTTAGAAGTAGGTTTCAAATATCAATGAGAAATATGCTTGTAATTCAGAAATAATTTGTTATTACGATTATTCGGAATATCTATTTTAATATACTTTTTTCGGGTTTCTGGTTCAAATCATTGAAGATTTTAACCTACGATCGACTTATCTGATATATCATATACTTACAATTACACGAAACTCCATTCGCACACAAACTCTGTCGACAAAACCAGGATTAGAATATTAAGTAAAGAAATTTTGCAAAGTCCTTTTTCAAAGACTGACACACAGAATAACACACAGAAAAATGGATAATACTTAATACTCAACGGTGCAGCGATTTAGGAAATTCAATATTTATTTAATTTATGATAAGTAATAAGAAATATTTCATATTTGTAAAAGTTGCTTAGGACAAATATTGTGATATTGCTAATATTTAATGACACAAATCCAAAGAATTTCGATCATGCACCATATTCCCGATATAAACTCACGTGATTGGTGTTACCAAGAAAACGACCCGTCATTGTACCATATTCCTCTGTTGACCCATGCCCTGCCAGGTATCCCATGAAAACGGATGTGACGTCATCACTTGTGAGAGAGTGAATTCCAACCTCCAAAGTTGTATGAGTTACAGAGAAGTCAGTGTTTGTCAGTTCTGTCCACACAAGTCCGAGATCAGATATAAAGGAACCATCAAACTTGATTTTAGCTACGTCACTTGTCTTAGACAGTATTACAACTCGATGAAGGAACTGTAATTTCCCTGTCAAATTGGCAATAGGGAATGTATACTCCGATAGAAATTGATCTGGTGAAGGTGCAATCAACAAACGAGGATCACCAAACGATGACATACTGCGTCCAAGACTCACTAGCGCTACGATAACGGCTTTATCCGCTGAAATGACGGATCCCACGCTAGGATCGACATAGAAGTCATATATCGAGCCTTTATCCTTCAATAAAACACTTACAGAAGGCGATGTGATAGAAATTAATGTATTCTCACTATAGGTCACTATACGGATCACTTCTGCCTTAGTGTACATTGGAAATCCAAACACAACGTAAGTGGTTGATAGGGAAGTGGCGGGAGGCAACATACAGTTGGTAGTAGACTAAAGGTTACACCCTTGTGCACACGGAGTGCACGAGGTTTAGACTACAGGTAGACACGGAGTGCACGAGGTTTAGACTACAGATAGACACGGAGTGCACGAGGTTTAGACTACAGGTAGACACGGAGTGCACAAGATTTAGACTACAGGTAGACACGGAGTGCACTACGTGTGAACACGGTGTCCACTACAGGTGGACATCGTGTCCAGGTACATTGAGACCTAGACAGACAAGGTGATGTGTTACAGTTAGGGATCGGGGAAGAATAAGTTCTTCAATTTGAAATAATAACATAATTATAATTTTTTAAGTGTTTATTTTTTTTATTACAACATCTACAATTTAATGTACAGTATACATAACTATATAATACGATATTTTTTTTAGTAGTTACACGAATAAAATCTTTTCACTGCAAAAGTATTAATAAAGATTAATTTATATTCATTAAAGTATATGTCTATTTAATTTTATATCAGTAGTTTCCATTTCATATCTTAAATTGTCTATATTGAGGGACATCTTTTTTTTCAAAAGTAAATGTTTTTATGGGTAAAAATTGCATTATATATATATATATATCATTTACATGAAATAGTAAATCTTTACAAGAATTATAATCCACTTCAAAAACTTATATGACGTCCTCCACTAAGTGGTGGCTATCTACCTACAATTACCAATTCAGGCTTGTTTTGATTCTTAATTACCGGTACACACAATATGTTTATGATCCCAACCCGCAAGTTAATATTGGCCGTATATTGCAGTCATGTCCAATAATTATAACTTGTCAAGCATACAGGTAAGCCACAGTATATAACCAGCTATACAGGTGCATCATGGTGACCATCGATAGATGGCCAGTAGGGCAGAATCGTTGCCTTCTATGTTTGCCACGGCTTTATGAGAATGGGGGAGTGTCATTTATATACTAGGTGATTTTAGAATTGTTTCTATTGGAAGTTTGTTAAGACAAAAAAATATACTTAACCGTTTTAAAAATGCATATAGGTTCATGAGTTTGAAACACATAAAGTATCATTCTTACTTTGATACATGTCATGCTTTGTCTGTAGAGCTGGGTAAACTTGCTACACCGTTTACGAGGGCGGGGGGGGGGGTGACTAGATAGTTGGGTTTTCTTTTTTTAGCGAAAGGGGGATTTGGGATGAGGTAAAATCTAGCTGCCAAAAACATATAGTAAGTGATGCTGAATACACTCAATTATTGTCACAATTATTGTCATGACAGGCAGCCATGAAGTGGAGCTGAATGGAAGCTGTACAATGCGTAAATCAAGCATGTCTGTCACAACTTGAATTTACCAATAATGCTATTACTTGTTATATATTATAAATCAAATTAATTTAGATTAAGTACTTATTCAACATTGTAATATGGGTGTAGTGGACGTGTTCACACGTAGTGCACTCCGTGTTACTGTAGTCTAATTTGTGCACTCGTGTTCTGTAGTCTAACTAGTGCACTCCGTGAAACAACTCGTACTTGTTAAGTGTAAGAGTTAACTTTTCGCCAGTTAACTTTTCGCAGTCGAATATTGAGTCCCTTCGTACATTATAACACTGGAGGGTGGAGGAAAGACTTCAACTATGGTGGAATCGTATAGCACCACACCGCCGAGAGAACTAAAATATTTTGTACTAGTTTGGTTATATACAATGTTAATGTATTCTTTCCCCAAGGAGTCTGTGGGATACACCATGAAAGCGTCTCCGGAATTAATATGTGTGTCTGCTGCGTACACAGATATAGAATCACTAGCAAGTATGTGAATTGACGATGTTCCTTTCCCTGTTCCGGTCATGCGCACTTTTCTGGGTATCTCCACTTCCGTAACTGAACTATTTGTGACAGTGACAGTGATGTCTACATTATCTGTAGTCCATATCGGTGTGTGTATGCGAACCGATACTTCATGTCCAAGAGGAGTAGAAAAATAGACTTTCACGAACGAACCCGTGATGTAATGCTCGGAAAACATGAACAGGAATTCGTTCCCTATGTTGTCAATGCAGTCCTTCGAAAGATAAGATATACTTTAAATAAATATAACGATGTCAACCTATTTGACCCTAACGATGACCTAGAAAGCAGGCCAATTATCATTGATAGATACTAGAAAAGTAACAGAAATAATCAATCCCATGGTTTCCTTGGAGCCAAAATGGTAAAAGCCCGGCATGTTAAAGTGATCGAAATATTAAACTCTCTCACCAAAGCCAATTGGTTCTGTCTATTTTAATTATACGAATAAGTACAGAAAAAGTAGGAATATAGCTCTAAACAGTGGGAATGTGCCAGCAAACCTAGTTCAATACATCAAATCGAATGCTGTATGTAGAAATATCCGAGTCCACCCTTGAAATACGTTAAAAAATTGTCCAAATGTCCTAGAGACCGGGTTTATGGTAAAATTAGGTTACTCACTAGAGAGGGGTAGGATAGTGTTTCTATTTATATCGAAAAAGGTATCAAAATAATGTTTTATGGCGTAAATAACTGCAAATTGTATATGTATATCAGGATTACTTCTAGCATAACTATTCCGTCTCATATAGTGTGAAGACCAAAGTTTATAAAGTGTGGTGGTCGGAATTCTTTATGCGTCGAATATTATCAAAATATTGAGGTTTTAGTTTGATTGCCACAATGATACTTCATGTATTTCAAACTTCAAATGATTATCGACGGGATGGTACAAGCTTTGGCTATTAACAGATGTCGTGTACTTTCATCAGTGAGAATCAATGACTCAGAACTGCACTTCTAGGTTAAATAAAACGAATGGGTTGCTTTACATAATCACAAATACATGTATATAACTAAATCATGCTTGCCAATTGTTAGCATTAATCAAATAATCTATAACAACAAATGTAATTACATGGATATATCTCTACGATTCCATGCACTTAGGTTGTATCGATAGGTTTTCTTAATTCTCAAAAACAATACAACTACATAATACATTTTAATAAATTAATACTCCCTAAAAATAGGGAAACATAGAGTGTAAGTGAAGCCCATCAATGCAAAACAACTTTAAAATGCTATTAAAATATTAATAATGTTTAGAATTTAAAATTCGTGAGTTTGATTACATAACTTCAAATTTCTACAAAACATCAATAAATCAATCAATCCGAAATAATATCACTAGTATTGAATAGGATATCAATTTTGGTTACTTTGGATTGGTGCTTTATTACCTAATACAAATATACTCCCATCACTTTACGTATATCAAAACGTTACTAAAATGATATTGACAAAAAAGACATTTAAAGGACAAACTAACCGGTCAAATTTTCAAATTATATTTCAACGTTTTAACTGGAACTAAGAATTTAACAAATTTGGCAAATTCCCATTCTCGGTGAAAGAGATCCTTTCGATAAATGATATGTTCATCGTCAAGTCGGCAAAGATTGGGTAGATTTGCAACAATGTCATTTCGTTACAGCTTTTAATCTGATCTGATAGATCATATCTACCTGATAGATATAGAGGTTCCCCAACAAATCGAGTTGGTTAATTTTAAAATTTTGAAAGCAAGTGTCTTTTCAAACAAATTTTAAGCGAGTGTCTCTTCAAAATTTGAAAATTAACTAACGGGAGTTTAGATAAACATGATAAACAACAGCCACGCGTTGGGGAACTTATTTATCACATAACTTTAACTCTGTATTTAATCGTCTAACTTACTACCATACAATGTGTGATGGTAACTTTCCGCCATAACATATATTGCCTAAATAGAGAGCCAATAGTCTAGTGTTTTATACTTGGAATAAGCAACTACCTGTTATACATTAAATACAAAGCTATTTAAAAGAAAATTCGCCATGAAAAGAAGCCCGCAGTTGAGAGCCAATCGGAATCAAGAGATCTTGGAGTTGACCAATAAGAGGCGCCGTAGGTGTTTACACACACCAGTGTGTGTAAACATAAATGATAACCAACTGCTATGGAATTTATCACATGGTTTTTCTATTGTGAAACACGCATAGTTATGGGATAAATAATAGGCACATGCGAGGATACAGACCACTTCTATCTAACCAGCATACAGAAAGAGTTTGAGGAAATCAGAAAGCATACACAATATATACATACCTCATAGAAATAGCGCCCATTAGTACACGTACAGCTCACACACACAGATAAGAATATCTGAAATTAAAGTAGCAGGACTTATGTAATACACAGAAAATATGTGAACACATAAATGCATGGTTGTTTGATGACAGAAATATTTTTCTTTGCTTATTTTGTTCCAAAATTTACAAGGAACACAACAATTTACGAGTTAACCGCAAAACCTAAGTTTAGATCCGAAGTATTCATACTTTTATCAACTGAGTTGTGTTCAAGTACACCTAAAAAGTGATAAACTGGCATACAAAATATCATAAAAAGTAATAAATTGGCATACAAAATATCACTAGTTTTAACCAGGGACTTTTACTGTAATGAACACATCAACATTTAAACAAAAAGCCTGCTGGGACTTCAACTAACAATGTTAAGCTATTGATTACTTTGAACCATATGTAGGTTAACTGGGTACTAAAGAACTAAACAGCAATCAAGCTCCAGTCCTCAGCTAAATAGGACATCAGATGTGAACACCCATATAACGCTATATCGCTGCACGTTTCTCGTAGTAAAAAGTAAGTTAATACAAAATCATGTTAAGTTAAATTTAAACGAAATTTACACTAAATGTAAAGGTGTTAGTTTTTATCAAATAGCAACATTTCTATTGTTCATATCATGAAGCGTTAACATCACTAGAGAAGACAACATGTCTGTTAAAATAGACGACGGTATACATTTTGTAGATACATTTTTATTTTTTTTTATTTTTGAAGAGATTTTACATGGGTACAAAAAGCATTTACATATGATATTCAATATTCATTATTTAAATCGTAATATTCATTTATAAACTTTGAACTTCTCTAATACTGTAAACCAAGTTATTTACAAGGGCTGCTAGATATAATGCACTCTCAAGGTGTTCATTGAAAAAACAAAGTTTACTCTCTCTGTAGATATGTATATATGCATTATATATATTATTAGTTATGATGTGTTTTCACATATATATATATATAGTACTCGACTGGATTATATCAAATCTGAAAAGGAAAAAAGAAAAAAAAATCTTTGCCGTGTAGACAAAGTGGTTTACAGTACCAGGTATTCCCTATACAATAAGATATTAATTTTCTTGATTTTTCATTGAACGATTAATGACAGAAATTTGCAAGTTGCACCCTTTTAGAAAAGCAAAAGAAGAAAAGAATAGTAGAAAGAACTGAGAGAAAGAAGAAGTGGCAATGGACTGGCAAGGCTCATTATTCTCAATGAGATTTATAAAATCATACGTAAAAAGATTAGATACCACACCAAGATCTTGCAAAAAAGAAATTAAAGTATATTAAGTTTAAAAAGTGACATTATTCTAAAAAAAACTTTCCCATTTTCTCCACTCATTGACAAATTTCATAATATGTGTTTCACTCTTGGTGGTTGCAATGTATTTTTCAGTCCTGTACATATCCTTCAAAAGATTTTTAAACGCATTTATTGATAAACCAATTTGGAGACATCTAGCACTATGAATATATTACTTTAGTACTAAAATGACAACATTATCTGTATAATTTTTATAATTAGAGAGTCCAAAAATGAAAGATTCCTTATTAAACGAAAATGGAATTAAAAGCATCTCTAATATGGATTCAAAATTTGATAGGAATAACTGAACATTTTCACAGTCCCATAATGTATGAACTATAATCTCAATTTCAGTTTTAAACTGATGACAGTAAGGAGTGTCTACCAGGCTTATTTTAAACAGATATGAATTTGTGGTTAAAATATACTGATTAATTCTAAACTGAAGCCACTGGAATTTTGTGCTTCTGGTACTGATAAAAGGAATAATGTATTTTTGTCTCGATTTTTGATTGTCAAAACCAAAAATATCGTCCCATTTTTTTCTTCCTGTAGCAACAGTAGTATTCAGGCAAAGTGCCTTATAAAATCATTTGCTCCTTTTTTATGCTTAACAAGTTTTTTGGGATGAATGGGTAATTTAAAATCCTATTGGAAATTTCATCTGACGAGAAAGTTTTTTTAATGGCATTGATTACACCTTGATATGTAAGAAAATCTGTATGCATATTAAATTTCTGATTAAACTCATATAGACTGTAAAACACAACATTTTCACTATTTTTTATCATATCATTCAGGACTGCAACACCCTTCTGAAACCATTCTTTATAAAAAAAACTTTTATTGTTAATTTTTATTGATTTATTATGCCAAATAGGAACTTTAAGAACATTATCATTTTTCTTTTTAATATTTTCAGACTTTAAAGTAAGTTTACACCAACTTTTGAAAACATCTTTCCAAAACAAGTTTTTACAGTTTTGTTGACATTTTGAAATATAATCATTTTGTAGGTAATGTTTACTGGTTATTTCAGTGTCATCATTTATTTTTCGCCCAGGTGAGCATCAGTTCTGTGCATGCTAGTGTCAAAATAACAAGAGGTCCCAGAGGGATCTTGGCGCCCACCAAAGATTGAGCTTGTTGACCGATCGGTCCCAAGATGCTATAGGCAGAACTAGGGCCCTAGAAGGACCTTCATGACAATTTAAAACAATAGCAGTTACAAACTTTATTTATCAAAATTCAAGATGGTTGCCTGGCAGCCATCTTGTATACAGATTGGTTCCAAAATGTAATATGCACAACTATGGCCATAGGGGAACCTACATATGAAATTTGAAACGATCCCTTCAGTACTTTTAAGAAATAGCGGTAAGAAACTTTAACTATCAAAATCCAAGACGGCTGCTTGGCGGCCATCATGTTTACTGATAGATCCTTAAATGAAACATGCGAAACTAGGGCTCTAGGGGAACTTACATATGAAATTTGAGACAGATCCCTTCAGTACACTCTGCGATATAGCTGTAATAAGCTTTAACTATCAAAATACAAGATAACGGCCATCTTGTTAAATGATCAATCCTAAAATGCAATATGCACAACTAGGGGCCCTTTGGGAACTTACATATGAAATTTGAGACCGATCCCTTAAGTACTTTCTGAGAAATAGCTGTAACAAATTTTAACTATCAAAATCCAAGATGGCGGCAAAGCGGTCATCTTGTTAACCGATCAGTCCTAAAATGCAACATGCACAACTAGGGCCCTATTGGAAATTACATATGAAACTTGAGACAGATCCCTTCGGTACTTTCAGAGAAATAGCGATAAAAATATCAACTGCCAAAATCCAAGATGGCTGCCTGACGGCCATATTGTTTTTCCAATCAGTCTCAAAATCAGCATGACACTCCGTGTGCCCTAGGGAAACATATATATATGAAATTTAAGACAGATCCCTTCAGTACTATCTGAGAAATACCGGTAACAAACATCAACTGCCAAAATCCAAGATGGCAGCCTGGCGGCCATATTGTTTTTCCGATCAGTCTGAAAATCCGCGTGACACTTCTAGGGCCCTAGGTGAACTTACATATGAAATATGAGACAGATCCTTTCAATATTTTCTGAGAAATAGCGGTAACAAGCATTGTTTACGGACGGATGACGGACCACGGACGAAGGGCGATTTGAATAGCCCACCATCTGATGATGAGGGGCTAAAAATGCTGGTTCTAGCATGTCTGTATACGCTATTTTATGGACGAACACGCCAAAGGCAAATAAAGAATCGGGCGGCCCTGAAAATCACAAAAAGATACCGTTCATGATCAGTTACGCTATGTGCACTAACACTAATTGGAAAAAGTATGCACTTTAATACTGTAGTTACATTTTTAATAATACCACTTAAAACATCCTCAAAATATGTATAATTACTTTGATGACATACTGTATGCTGGTATCGCTAGTGCATCACCTTTGTTTACCTGCCAAACACTATTTGTAACTACTAATCAATACCTATCAAACCTCTACATTTTATATGTAAATACGGTTATAGTATTGATGTTTTAATGTAGGATATTTTTTATTAGAATGCAATTAAATCGGCTTTTGCATTACTTTTTGCTAGTGTTTTTTTTATTGCATTAAAAGTTATTTTAGTTAATGTATAGGAATGAAAACCTTTGCACAAGTACATGAACCATTCGGCATCGTGTCTGATACGAATAATCTCAACTGAAAAAGTTGACCCCAGTATACCCACCACTACAATTGCTCGTTGCGGTGTTACAAAACGAATGGATAAATATTATGTTCTTTTTGTTTGATGGCTGTGTTTGCATAATCTCATATTCAGAGATGTAGTTATTCAAGCTTCCCTCCCCTGTATACAATGTAGTTAGTGATGTGCATATGGGTATATTGGGAGGTTGCAGTATGTTAGTGGTGTTTCCATCTAATATTGCAATTATTGTATATAGCGCCATCTCACTGAAGCATAAACATAACACCCAGTCATATAATAATCAAACCAGTTGTCCCACTACCTTCATGCTGAATGTTAAAATGGAGCAGTGATAACTACATTACACACTATGCTACGTCTCGGTCTGGGACAGAAGATAGAACACACAGAGGTTACCGCTTATAATTGAAAGTGAGACAGTGTCAAAGGAGAATAGAAAAGATAAATTGACTCTTGTGATTCCAGCGACTTATCTTAGAAAGGTACATCGAAATGGAAACGGTACGCAGAAGAGTTTCATATTTAAGATTTAATTAGAAATCTCGACAGGCTTTGAGAGACGTTATATCCAGAAAAGTGAAAAAGCTTACCGTTGCTTGTTGATATACATGTATATTATATTACCAGTATTATCGTTATATGATCGTTAATTAATTATAAGATAAGATCATCTCAAGTAGAACAAACAACCTGTTATAGTGAATATATTATCTAAAGTAGAGTAACTGTAGCATCAAAAACATCAGAATCACGTACTTAGGCCTACTCATTATCTATTGACATGCGTTCATGTGCAAAAACTGTAAATATTTAATTACATTATATTATATAAGAGTACTTCCATTTCGATCTATTGAGCGGTTAGATCGTGAGAACCCTAAGAAGTAATTTTGTTTTTAACAGAAGTTACTGTAATGAGTTTACCAGAGATCTGTGTTCATGTTAGTGGTCATGTTCTCGTAATGGTGGCTAGTTTCTATCCCTCCATTCAAGGACTTACTTTCAGTGTGGTATCTAAGCTTAATATTGTAGTTTCTCGCGCCCACCATTGACATTAAAGCGTTTTGGTTGTCAGTTGACGACATTAATATTTGACAGTTGATTACTAAGAGCATTTCAGTCGGGTCTATGTTAGTGCAACCATGCCTAGTGATAAATGGACGCAGCATTCCAGAAATTAAGAGTTTAAAAAATGTGAAGTTGAAATAACTCGCATGTATGATACATATAGTAGAAACTGTTGAATACCATTCATGTCCAATTTATCCAATGTTATATCCACCTCTAGCCTGGACTATCTCATAGTATAACTGAAAGCAACATAACAGTACAAAGGTACTCTGTGGTTGACTGTGTGGCTTTGGAGTTAGGCATCACTTTCTCTCTCTCTCTCTCTCTCTCTCTCTCTCTCTCTCTCTCTCTCTCTCTCTCTTCTTCTCTCTCTCTCTCTCTGTAATCGTCAAAGGAGGTATTTGCAGGGCTGTGATTGGCCAGACGTTTTTCTCCTGAACTGACTTCAGTTTTACTATGAGATAGTCCAGGGGTGGATATATTGTCAGTGATAGTAACTACTGGGGTATCGAGGATACAAGTGTACGAGAGATACAGATAATTAATGACTGGTGTGAAGTGTGCGTAGTGATATGCATGCCACAGTAAGACTAACGGAATCTTCCACCCCCTTTGGGGTGAGACAGGAGATCTCAACCCTCGGGTTGAGATTCTCCTGTAAAAGAATCTTATCCCGAGGGTTGAGATCTCCTGTCTCACCCTAAAGCAGGTGAATGATTCTTTTTCTCTTACGCCGTGCACCACTTTGTGTCTCTAATAACTAATTTTTCTTTGTTTTCATACCAAATCTGGCTTTCTGATTGACCAATTTTTTTTCCATACCACTATGAAAAATATCGAGAATGGCGCGAAACCCCGACGTTATCGTGACGTCACAATAGAGACATTGAGGTTGCGTATTGATTCGGAAAAAAGAATCCCTTGACAACCAATATAATCTAACATTTAAACATACTTAATTTTATCAAATAGAGTATAAAATTAATTATAAGTATTGATGTCACTATTTTTTAATTTTATCGGGTCCATACTTTTGTGAGAATCCGCTACGCGGATTCACCCAGTTTGCAAACAATTTTTTTTTGCCGAGGGTTGACGGCCAAAATCTTTCACGAGGGTTGAGATATACCGGTCCACTTCACAGACCCATGTTTGATTCTTTTTCTCTCATACTTAGTAGAAAAAATGATGAAAATCCACTTGGTTTCCAGCTTTTTCATCGCACCGTGATCGCAGGAACGTCGTTATGCGTCAAAGTTGATGACGTCATCTACAATGCGCGCCGCAGTTACGTCGCATGTATTGATGACGTCACGTTATTGTCTAGCGCGTGTGAGCTGTCTTACACCCCTCTGTGTAAGATAGAGATATCTTTTCCCTAGCAACATCAGGATATCCTTGTGAAGTGTGGGAGAAACAAGAGGCTCAAGGGGCCTGTATCGCTCACCTGGTCAGCCCCATCATTTGTTCAATTTTGAATCCCCATCCTATAAGGATGCTACCATTGCATTATGAGTGCTATTCCAAGCTTAGTTTCAGAGAAGAAGTCGTTTATATGGAAATAGCCCAATTCATCCCTTTTGGCCCCGCCCCTCAGGACCCCGGGGGTCAGCCCCATCATTTGTACAATTTTAGATCCTCGCGCTATAAGGATGCTACCATTGCATTATGAGTGCTTTCCATGATTAGTTTCAGAGAAGAAGTTGTTTTATGGAAATAGCCAAATTGACCCCTTTTGACCCCGCCCTCAAGCCTCGGGGGTCAGCCCCATCATTTGTACAATTTTCCCACCCAATCCTCGCGCTATAAGGATGCTACCATTGCATTATGAGTGCTATCCCATGCTTAGTTTCAGAGAAGAAGTTGTTTATATGGAAATAGCCAAATTGACCCCTTTTGACCCCGCCCCTCTGGCCCCCGGGGGGTCAGCCCCATTATTTGTAAAATTTTGAATCCCCAGCCTATAAGGATGCTACCATTGCTATATGAGTGTTATCCCATGCTAGTTTCAGAGAAGAAGTTGATTTTATGGAAATAGCCAAACTGACCCCTTTTGACCCCGCCCCTCAGGCCCCCAGGGGGCCAGCCCCATCATTTGTACAATTTTGAATCCCCATCCTATAAGGATGCCACCATTGAATTATGAGTGCTATCCCGTGCTTAGTTTCAGAGAAGAAGACGTTTATATGGAAATAGCCAAATTAACCCCTTTTGACCCCCGCCCCTCAGGACCCCGAGGGTCAGCCGCATCATTTGTACAATTTCGAATCTCAACCCTATTGCATTATGAGTGCTATACCCCATGCTTAGTTTCAGAGAAGAAGTCGTTTATATGGAAATAGCCAAATTGACCCCTTTTGACCCCCGCCCCTCAGGACCCCGAGGGTCAGCCTCATCATTTGTACAATTTCGAATCTCAACCCTATAAGGATGCCACCATTGCATTATGAGTGCTACCCCATGCTTAGTTTCAGAGAAGAAGTCGATTATATGGAAATAGCCAAATTAACCCCTTTTGGCCCCGCCCCTCAGGCCCGTGGGGGGTCAGTCCCATAATTTGTACAATTTTCAGTCAGTAACCCATAAGGATGCTACCAGTCAAATTTTATTGAATTCTGACCAGCGGTTATGGAGAAGAAGTCGATTGTTGACGGACGGACGGACGGACGGACGATGGACGATGGACGACGGACGCCACGGTATGGCATAAGCCCACAATAAAAATCAATCATCGGCCATGGAAAATAGCTTGTCTGCCCATTTTGTTATCTATCGATTATAATTACACCATACTAAACAATTTTCATTTGTTATCGAATAGAAAATCGATATCATACAATCTGTACTAATTCTTCAGAAATGTCATTATTGATTTCTTCCGGAAAATATGTATACATTGATGAGTATTAAAGGAAGAGAGCTGAAAAGGATTTCATCATGTTGACAGAAAACAAAACCTCATTTTGGCGTATATCCTGTTTATAGGAATGTTGTAGATAAACTTAATTAATTACAGATTAGGTACGGAAAGATTACTGGGGAATTAAGCCTTTCATCTACTTCAGCAGAAGACGCGATTTTCAAAACAAGAAGGAAATTAACAATCTGAGAGCCAGTGCAGAAAAAAAATTGTTGGTGAAGGTAATTCCATAGCAACATATAATCCGATTCACGTGAATAAACACAAGGTATTAGTAGGTCGTGTCGATTGTGGAGGGGTCTTTAATTGTATCTGATTGATGAGGAAGACATTTGTGTTTCCGAAATGTCCTAAAAATACACTTACTTCAAATTCACCCTATTTTTGACATTCCGTTATGAAGTTTGCAGTTTGATTTATTTTCATGCACCTGATGTTTTTCTTTTATCTTTTTTGTACAGTATATTATGGAGCATCAGTCCAAATTCACTTCACCAATCAACCATTTTTCTTTTATCTTTTTTGTACAGTATATTATGGAGCATCAGTCCAAATTCACTTCACCAATCAACCGTTTTTCTTTTATCTTTTTTGTACAATATATTATGGAGCATCAGTCAAAATTCACTTCACCAATCAACCATTTTTCTTTTATCTTTTTGTACAGTATATTATGGAGCATCAGTCAAAATTCACTTCACCAATCAACCATTTTTCTTTTATCTTTTTTTGTACAGTATATTATGGAGCATCAGTCAAAATTCACTTCACCAATCAACCATTTTTCTTTTATCTTTTTTGTACAGTATATTATGGAGCATCAGTCAGTCAAAATTCACTTCACCAATCAACCATTTTTCTTTTATCTTTTTTGTACAGTATATTATGGAGCATCAGTCAAAATTCACTTCACCAATCAACCATTTTTCTTTTATCTTTTTTGTACAGTATATTATGGAGCATCAGTCAAAATTCACTTCACCAATCAACCATTTTTCTTTTATCTTTTTTGTACAGTATATTATGGAGCATCAGTCAAAATTCACTTCTCCAATCAACCATTTTTCTTTTATCTTTTTTGTACAGTATATTATGGAGTATCAGTCAAAATTCACTTCACCAATCAACCATTTTTCTTTTATCTTTTTTGTACAGTATATTATGGAGCATCAGTCAAAATTCACTTCGCCAATCAACCATTTTTCTTTTATCTTTTTTTGTACAGTATATTATGGAGCATCAGTCAAAATTCACTTCACCAATCAACCATTTTTCTTTTATCTTTTTTGTACAGTATATTATGGAGCATCAGTCAAAATTCACTTCGCCAATCAACCATTTTTCTTTTATCTTTTTTGTACAGTATATTATGGAGCATTAGTCAAAATTCACTTCACCAATCAACCATTTTACTTTTATCTTTTTGTACAGTATATTATGGAGCATCAGTCAAAATTCACTTCACCAATCAACCATTTTTCTTTTATCTTTTTTGTACAGTATATTATGGAGCATCAGTCAAAATTCACTTCACCAATCAACCATTTTTCTTTTATCTTTTTTGTACAGTATATTATGGAGCATCAGTCAAAATTCACTTCTCCAATCAACCATTTTTCTTTTATCTTTTTTTGTACAGTATATTATGGAGCATCAGTCAAAATTCACTTCACCAATCAACCATTTTTCTTTTATCTTTTTTGTACAGTATATTATGGAGCATCAGTCAAAATTCACTTCGCCAATCAACCATTTTTCTTTTATCTTTTTTTGTACAGTATATTATGGAGCATCAGTCAAAATTCACTTCACCAATCAACCATTTTTCTTTTATCTTTTTTGTACAGTATATTATGGAGCATCAGTCAAAATTCACTTCGCCAATCAACCATTTTTCTTTTATCTTTTTTGTACAGTATATTATGGAGCATTAGTCAAAATTCACTTCACCAATCAACCATTTTACTTTTATCTTTTTGTACAGTATATTATGGAGCATCAGTCAAAATTCACTTCACCAATCAACCATTTTTCTTTTATCTTTTTTGTACAGTATATTATGGAGCATCAGTCAAAATTCACTTCACCAATCAACCATTTTTCTTTTATCTTTTTTGTACAGTATATTATGGAGCATCAGTCAAAATTCACTTCTCCAATCAACCATTTTTCTTTTATCTTTTTTTGTACAGTATATTATGGAGCATCAGTCAAAATTCACTTCACCAATCAACCATTTTTCTTTTATCTTTTTTGTACAGTATATTATGGAGCATCAGTCAAAATTCACTTCACCAATCAACCATTTTTCTTTTATCTTTTTTGTACAGTATATCATGGAGCATCAGTCAAAATTCACTTCACCAATCAACCTTTTTTTCTTTTATCTTTTTTTGTACAGTATATTATGGAGCATCAGTCAAAATTCACTTCACCAATCAACCATTTTTCTTTTATCTTTTTTGTACAGTATATTATGGAGCATCAGTCAAAATTCACTTCACCAATCAACCATTTTTCTTTTATCTTTTTTGTACAGTATATTATGGAGCATCAGTCAAAATTCACTTCACCAATCAACCATTTTTCTTTTATCTTTTTTGTACAGTATATTATGGAGCAACAGTCAAAATTCACTTCACCAATCAACCATTTTTCTTTTATCTTTTTTGTACAGTATATTATGGAGCATCAGTCAAAATTCACTTCACCAATCAACCATTTTTCTTTTATCTTTTTTGTACAGTATATTATGGAGCATCAGTCAAAATTCACTTCACCAATCAACCATTTTTCTTTTATCTTTTTTGTACAGTATATTATGGAGCATCAGTCAAAATTCACTTCACCAATCAACCATTTTTCTTTTATCTTTTTTGTACAGTATATTATGGAGCATCAGTCAAAATTCACTTCACCAATCAACCATTTTTCTTTTATCTTTTTTGTACAGTATATTATGGAGCATCAGTCAAAATTCACTTCACCAATCAACCATTTTTCTTTTATCTTTTTTGTACAGTATATTATGGAGCGACAGTCAAAATTCACTTCACCAATCAACCATTTTTCTTTTATCTTTTTTGTACAGTATATTATGGAGCATCAGTCAAAATTCACTTCGCCAATCAACCATTTTTCTTTTCTTGAAATCTAAACGTTAACAACTTTAAATGCTATTATACTTATGATTTGATTGGAATCATTGGAGACGCAGAATTCGAAATCAGAGGAATACTTTCTAGGCATTTTTACAGAATAAGTTTATATATATGATATATATGGTCCAATTCATCAGAGCAAACGGTCGGCTAGGATTAAGACAAATTGAAGGCTCTTTTTAATATTTACACATCTTAAAAGACCGTCGTATCTCCAGAACAGTTAGATTACTTAACTTATATCCAAATATCAGTTTATGACATAAAACTATAAACAATATGAGCTTTCAGAAGAAAAAAAACACAACAAATAAAATCTTCTCATTCAATCTAAGCATAGAAAAGGCGCTTTTGAAAGGGTACCGTTAATGCTGGTATTTAGCTTTCCGTACAGATATATAGATACAAGATGCTTTTAATGTACGGTTCAAAAACCAAACTATGTACAAGAAGCTTCTAAAACCAAAGTCATATGAAGCTTTTTATGCACAGTTTCAAAACTACATATGTAGACAGGCACAAGAAGATGTTAATGTGCGGTTATAAAACCAAACATACACGAAACTCAACTCTTAACACCTTTAACCGCACATTAACAGATTATAGTGAATATATTTGGTTTTAGAACTATGCAATAAAGCTTCCTGTAAATTTGGATTTAGAATTGCAGATGTTTCCGCATGTATTCCCTTTAATGCCTTTAGATATTAGTTCGTTGCGAGTTACCTCCTATGAGATTCGACAAAAAAAAAGTATATACATTATTAGCAAGCATTGTTTCGGCAAGGTTAAAACCAACAACAGCAAAAGAAGCATCACCAAATTGTAAAGCAAGACTCGTTTATAACGAATTAGAAAGAACTCGGATATTATAAAAGTAATGCGTTTTGTTCAGAAACAAAAGCACTGCAGAGACAGCCATAACGAAGCGGCAAATACACTGACAAATATCAAACAACTTACAAAGACAATAAAGAATCGATATAAATATAATACTATGCAATAAACTAGTAGAGAGGGGATCCTTACCTTAATCAACAGTCGCCCTCCCATCGTTAGTTTCAACGCCAGGCTTCTCTCTTACCATACTGTCGCTCTAGTGAGGCGTGTTCCGTCAGCGGGCAGTTATAGCACTCAGCCCGGTAGTAATAGGTCGTTAAGGCTACATGGTATCGATATATAGTCTGATGGAATATGTCCTAGAACAGTCCCCTAATGCATGATATAAACAGATACTTCTCCGTGATAGCATCATTGTGTCAATAAGTGAACAGTGGGGTGAGACGAACAAAGTTTACCTGGATTGCTCCAATTAACTGAGAAACACAACACTCAAAGTTAATCATGTTTTTAAATAATCGATAATATACAAACCACAATGATATGACAGTTACAGACTGTTAAGTTAAAATGGAACCTGGTGTGTTAATAATTCACTCTGGGCCTATAGATAGTACCGACTAATCCCGTTACCGTGTACTAATAAGGGATCATCACAGAGTCAGAGTAAACGTGTCATCCCTGGGGTTAGTCCGCTAAACCTGCCTATATTATTAGGCTTCCCCCCCTAATTTATATATATTAGGCAAAAAAAATTGTAAAAAGCCTAATAATATAGGCAGGTTTAGCGGACTACCCTGGGGTCTACCAGCAAAGTGATTGGTTTTACAACCCTCAAAGATTGAACCAAGTTTCATTCTTCAGAAATGCCATTTTCTGCCATTTCCGTAGCATACAATATATCAGAAGAAACCTTCGGATTAACCGAAGTATTAAATCTAAGAAAGTAGCAGAAAGAAAAGCCAATTTAAAAGAAAACAGAAACCTTCGGATTAACTGAAGTATTAAATCTAAGAAAGTAACAGAAAAGAAAAACCATTTTAAAAGAAAATATAAACCATCGGAAGTTAGAAAGAAACAGGAAGAAGAAAATCATCCTAAAAGTAAAATCTACTAATATAAAATGATATTTTGAGTTTTGACTCTCTTGCATTTGAACCATACCACTGTAGGCGAGCATTAGTGATATTAGTAATCTTTGACAAAATGCGAGCATTCTACGATTAACCCTAAACCACTGTGACAAAGATAACTCAAGGGCTGATTTCGTGGGACCTATATGCTGATTTTATATTGTTTTCAGACGAAACCTGACAATTACGGTGGCTGATTTATGCTATTTCGTCTTTTCGCCCCGAAAAACAAAATCAAATTAAGCTACTATTACACATTTAACAAAGGCAAAATTATTAAATTATCTTCAACATCGTCAGTGAAATAACATAAGATGGTAAAATAAGCCATTTTAGGCACTATAAAAGATCAAATGAAAAAGGGAACACAAAATATGGTATATTAATCCATCTACAATAATAAGTAAAAAAAGGAATTATAGAATAGAAAGGTTTTTAACATATTTTCGTATAATATTTACTCAAATTAACCGATACAATGTGATCACAACTGTCACCTCATGTTACATTGCAATAAACCCAGACTCGATCATTTTTGCAAGGAATTTAATTTCAGATTTTATTTATGTATAAGAGTAGTATCAAAAATAAGTATATTGATAAGACTAGGTATTAACAAAATGGAATTTAATTACATAAACATTTTAAGACACACAACATAAACCACAAAATCAGTCTTACAGACATATGACTCGTATTCATACCAACGTAATGTATAGCAAAGCTTGCAATTTCGCCTTTAAATAGGAAATAAGGATTTAAAGAAACATATTGCTTGTTGATACAAGAGTTTTTCAAATTCATCCTTCTAAAAATTACGACAATAGCAACCAAACAAAAATCGCACGCATAAAATCTCATAGAATATCTTTGTAAACAGTAATTAAGTCATCTTTGACTTCAAGTTGACACATAAAGATTGGTGAAGGAAATTGATCCTATTTCTTTTGCTAATAGCATAAACAAACTGTCTACCACTGAGTTATGTTTTTGTACATCTTTGCCATCATTTCATTTCAGTTTTTTTCCTCTTAGTTGAACTTATTACAATTATCACTTAATAGGTAATTTGTGTCATAAATAAAAGAAGAAATATGCATTTGGAATGAGTCATCATTCCTGATAATACAAAGGAACTCCCTTTTAAATTCTTGAAGGGTGTCGTATTCCAGGGGTAAATCCAAGACATTACCACATGTCCTACCAATTGGATGTCTTTGTAGGCCATCCGCATGGTGAAATATCGCAGTTATAGCTAATGAGGGCATAACTGATGAACCAGTCACAAACTGGAGAAAACGGATAAGATCTTCATGAAAGGACAATGAAAGAACAAAGTCTTTCAGGAAGTAAAATATCCTGTCTTCCTCAGGTCGTAACTGGTGATCTGTCCTCAACTGATCAGAGACACGCGAGGCAGTTGGCACTAACAAAAAAGTAAAACTAAAAAGTACCTCTTGACTGTTTATAAATTATATTATTAAATTGTTGATAGATGTGGTATCAAATGCGCTCAAACTTCTCCCCTAGAAACACTTGCACCAAAACCTTAGTTAAGTACAAAGTAAATAATTTTGGGCCCTTGGGGATCTTGACATTCGCACAATTCTGCGTTTTCTCCTTTAAAAAGACTGATCATATCCAAAACAACTTTTATTATCATGTTTCAATTGCAAAAAAACAATATCATTTTACGGATGACACATTTCTGATCGACACTTTAAAACAACATAACTAATGCCGACGCCAATGCCGAACCCGATTTCTTTGGGAAGCAAGGGACACATATTTTGAATCAATGTCGCTTTTCGGATGAAAGAATTATGACCATGTTAACACGATGACCCCTGTAACTGAAATCAGCCATGCTTACCAATACTTAGTAGTTCATTCACAAATGTCCATATGGAACTGCAGTATCCATTAAAATAATCCAGTCTTTACAAACCATGGTCTTATATTACATTAATAGAGAAACGCTAGGTGATTAATTTTGCCGCCATAATGGCATGTACTTAATTATTGAGAGTTCAATGTTTACATATTTTATACCTAATTTGAATACACAAATCTGAGATGAAACTATAGCCCACTACATACCCGCACGAATGTTTCAGAGTTTTCGCCGATAATAAGGTCCAGACAGATGTCATGATGTGTAGGTCACTTTGGCACGAGACTTCTGGTCAAGTTGGAGTTTTCTGACTATTGCTATACATTCATAGTGGCCTCAGTTGGGATAAGTCTGATTCACGTTTTCGTCCTCACACCAAACTCTGCTAAGCTGTGTCCTGATTTTTTAAAACATTTTCACTCTTTCGTTCCTTCCAAATATCAAGTACATGTATGTATTATGGTTCACTCAAATATTAACACAGTGGCAAATTTAAACATATTAGCAGTACGGTTAAGGAAAATACTTCCTGACCACAACAGAAACCAACTGTAAGAAGCGGTATAATACATCATAGTGTTATTTTGTTAAGCGCAATGGTAATTGGATAAAATACTCCCGAAAACAACAAACCGTCTGCATTTAATGCATCATAATAAAAACTTTCCTTCAGCGTCAAAAAATATTGAAAATATTGATAACATTAACTATGTCCACAGTATTTGCACTTATTTCAATAGTGAACATGGTTCAAATATAATGTGAATTATCATCAGATTTACAGAAAGTTTAAGAAATTCTTTAGTTGACGTCCTGACCATTCATCATTATTAATCATAGTAAATGTATTTGCCAATACCGACTCTTATAGGACAAGTGCGAAATCAACTTCTGTGTCTTTTGCACTATCCCAGACCAGAAGTATCCTACAGAAATACTACAAAGTCGCCAGTTTCTACTCTAGATCTGATGGCCTTCCATCGATGTACCACCGTATGCGTCAGGAACGGACTCGCGCAGCTCTACACCTTATATTGTAAGCAGGAGAAAATGATATTAAGACAGCTCTTGTTACACACAAGGCCGTTGTACTACAAGCTACAGCAGATAAAGATATGTTTTTTTTCTATAATCGTATAGAATTATTTTCGCGATTTCGTGGTAGATTGCTATGATCGCGAAAAATTGATCTATGTAATAATTAAAAATAATGGTTGAATGATATCTACCCCGAGAGTCAGATCGCAACAATTTAAAATAGTAGTTTTAGTAAAAACTGCGAAATGTTTGAGCCGCGTAAATAACCGTTTATACAGCAACTGTTTTTCGATGACGGCTGTGTCTGTAGGTTTTGTCTGTTACCAAACAACTTAACAAGGAAATAGTCCTTAGTGAGAAATCTATATTGTCTTTACATGGCGACCTTTATCATATCGATTTATATTCGTAGTTGTAACTTCAATGTATGAACTGCAGTTGTTTCGGAATCTATAAGGCAAGGTTACATTTTAAAATAATGTTTTGATGCATTGATTTCTACTATTTGGGTACCATTTCTACCGACAAGGAATGTCCGACCTGAAATAAAAGTATCAATATTATATAGATTCTTATTTCACTGGTCGTTTTTATAAGAAAAATTATTTGAATAATTGATATGTTTGTACACTCACTGCTTAGTTTGCTTTTGTTAGACTGTCCTTGATCGGCATGGACACAGATATAAGGTCTTTGTCCTGGTTACTGTAGATACCAGTAACCTCGATTTGGCATTTCTGATTGCATTTAAGTTGTCAGTATAACAATAATATGATGAGACTAGAAAAGATGTCACACCGCTGTACCATTCATTACGACACTGTAAATCACTTTAACAAGTTAAGCTAGTACACATTCACTAATTGTTCAAAAGTGTGTTTAGCCATTCAATTCGCTTTATAAGCCGAAGATGTTTACAACAACACCCTTTGTTGCTTTTAAAGAATACAAATCAAAACGATTTTCTCTTCGTTACCTTTCAACGTATAAACACCAAAACGTTTCCTTTGTTGCTTTTTCAAATATACAAATCATAACGCTTTAGGTAAACTTACGTTTAACAGATCGATTATGTTACATTTCCATGTTGCTTTTTTTGGTAATATTCCTTTCAATGAGATTTCTATGCTGTATTTCAGTCTATCTATCCACAAAAGCCAACATATAGCAAAACAAAAAGGCAGACAATCCATAAGTTGCAACATTTATTTTCTTTGTCACAAAATAAAAAGCTGGGCTGCCAGACACCCAGCTTCCTACATCTATATTTAAGATTTGTATGAAATGTTTGATGAGTTGTAATACTTTTCTTTCCTTATTTTGTTGTATACTGTGACAGTTAAAATATCACCATATCATGACTAGTAACAACAGTGTGATGATCTGTGCCAACAACAACAGTCTTATCATGTCATGTGTTCATGTAGCCCCAGAAGTAAATACTTTTCAAGTGTGACCAGGGTTAAAGAAAATGCCCATTTATCTTATGGGGAGGGAGTCAGGATTTAAACCTTCAGGATTAGATAATAACCTCCTTCAAGTTTGCCAACTTAAGAATCATTCCCATTAGATTGAAATACCTAGGTCTCTCACCAATATTGAGAGAAAAATTATGCATTTACATCTTCCCTCTAAAATTTATTTCAAGAAAAAAATGCTATGAGCCATCGAGGTGAAGCTCAAAAGTATAAGTTTGTTTAATCCTTTTATTTAGTGATTTCTGAACTTCTGAAAGAGATGCATGAGAGACCTGTACATAGTGCAAGATAGAGTAGAAATATGCCTAGTCTTATCTTAGAGTAGAAATATGCCTAGTCTTATCTTCGAGTAGAAATATGCCTAGTCTTATCTTAGAGTAGAGTAGAAATATGCCTAGTCTTATCTTAGAGTAGAGTAGAAATATGCCTAGTCTTATCTTAGAGTAGAAATATGCCTAGTCTTATCTTAGAGTAGAAATATGCCTAGTCTTATCTTAGAGTATAAATATGTCTAGTCTTATCTGCAATTAATGTTATCTCCACACTATACAAACAGCCATGCTTATACTGTTAAGCTTGTTAAGAACATTGAACTAGAATTTAAACTAAACTATGTTTCAACTCAAATTTCCAATGAATATGGTATGTATATAAAACTATTTGATGTATTGTCTTATTTGTGTTGGTGTCACATGGAATAGAAGACTGCATCAGTTAACATGTATGAGATGTATGGAGTTTTACCATCTATAACAACACAATATATATACAGTCTAAACTCGTTATCTCTAAGTCGTTTGATTCGAAATTCCAGTTGAGTCGAATAAATTTTGATGTCACGTTTTTTTGCCTTCTTTGTATATATGTATTTTAAGATTGATGACTTTAATTTCGATGACTCGAAACTCTGGTTGAGTCAAAGTAAATTCCTGGTCCCTAGCACGGATATTCAACAAAAAAAATAGTCGCTATCTTGAATTTAATTTCAATCAAATTTTCAAATTAAAAAAACAAATCAATTACAATGTACATAAATAAACGATGTATTCAAACAATTGAAATTCACCTGCAGTTTTTCGAAACGAACGATTGGTTAACCTGCACATATTGCGATCAATATACGCTGGCCTATGCAACATATCCTACAACAATGACTGCTTATTACGAATTGTTTAATAATCCTCAAAAGTCTAGCTTCCTAATTAGTGTCACTTTACAATTGTGACTTACCTGTACATAGACACGACGCGTGTTTACACAATCACACACAGCATAGCTCGATCAGCGTGACTGATCATGACCGGAAGCGTGTTTCATTATCCGGAAACAGAGTGTGTAGTCTATTACGGTAGGTGAAAATTATTGTTTATTTTGCTATGTTATTATTTTGAAATACCATTAAATTCTAATTCTGAAATAAAAAAGATGATTGTTTTTATTTGTTCAACTACTACATTCTGTAAAAGTTTGTTGTATGAACCACTGAAGTCAGTATACCACCTATGAGAAACCAGGGTGCATGCTTATTAAAAGAACATGTTCTGATCAAACCTAATGACATTACGTTTTAGTTGAATTCCGGATGAGTCTAATTATTTTCGTTGGTCTGTTGAATTTCAAGATAACGAGTTTCAACTGTATGTCATTACAGAAACAGGGAAAACACAGCCTTATCATTCCCCATGCATTATCCCTTACTTCTCTGTACAACTCTGCTCATCATTAAACACATAAGTTGGAAAGCTGGAACATATTAAATTGAAGCATCTGATGATTCCTATCAAGTTATTAATGCTTCTCAAAGTCATATTTCGGTATGGTCAAACTCCTCCGTCTTCGGTCACACCCTCTTGCTCGTTTTTCACATCCTCCTTACAGTCCATTTGATTTTCTGTACTGTCTGTTTTATCTGTGTTCTCCCCCTCCCCTACACAATCCTCTTGGTCACTTGGAGCATCGTCAAACTCCTTCAGATCACTAATCAAGGATTCTGCTAACTTCCTACGCTCTCGCTCCGCTTCCTGTTCTTTGACTGTAAAAATGAGAGAAACAGACCCATCTCATACATGTCAGTATAGTTCCCTATCAATTTTATACAAAAGATGATGCTTTAAGGAGAGAAGGAAATCAATATAGACCAAGGACAGAGATTAAAGTTGTTTTTGCTTTAGACAACTTGTGATATGAAAATCTTCAATCCATTTTCTTTCATTCATCAAAGCCATAAATGATGAAGTGTTAACAGGAAGACTTTCATTTGAAATGTGTGAAACATGTTGTTAACCTGGGTATGCCATACATAATTCCTTTTACATTCAATTTTTTTTCTTGTGGAATCCATTTTCAATGATTCAGCCTGATGATTTTTAACTAGTTACCTAGTTCTTCTAGTTCCAATCCAAACAGGCGAAGGTAGTGTGTTCGTTCATGCTTGCCAACAAAAGGACGTGTAGATGTTTTCCCTTTCCAGCCACACACAATGATATCACAGGCAGGTTCAGCATCACTACAACAGGTTAAAGGTCATCTAATTAACCAGTCAAAGGTCATCTCAATATTAGTCAAAGTTGATAAGGCCATCCTTATACCTACTACTGAAAATGGTACATAACAAATGAGCTTGGATAGGATGTTTGATGTGTAAAAAAGTTTCATTTTCTACTTTGACAGTAATCTTTTTATCACATAATCCGCCTGATATCTAGTGATTTCGCCTGTGTAATATTTTTGCATATGTCACTAGTGTAATATGACGTCGCCTGGAGCGATTTTCATTGGCTAGAAATTCATTTTGACGTCAGGCAGAAACAATAAAATGACATCAGGAAAAATGACGTGACGTCAGGATTATGAGGATGGTAGGACAAAATGGCGGCCTTTGCTGGATTTTCATAATACATTTTGACATGAAATTCTTTATTATGTAGGTAAGGCCAAGGCTCGCAAAAGTAAAAACTTCTTAGACTCGTTTCATAAAATCTCATATGAAATGAACACTCATGTAAGATCCTATATATTAGCAGTTTTCACATAGATATAATTTTGCTTAATCCAGTTTGTGGTTCACAATACACATTTTAGTCTAGTGAAACCCTGTAATCTTGAACTTCTCCACAAGTATAAGGTAATTCATTTAATCAAACTTGATAAACCTAAATAAATCAATATACATTCCAGGAAGATTCCCACCTCATATTTGTTCTTTGGGCCTTATTGTTTTTTTCAAAATAAGTTGTAAAGGTGTTTATGATAGATGATGCAAAACAGATAACAAAAAGCGATCACAATGGTTAACTAAGACATTGTCTCCTGTGAGCAAAAAACAATTTATATTAATTAATGTTTCTCCTATCTGCATGCACTAGTCACATGTCTATAAATACCTGTTTTTGGGGCAGTACTTGAAGACAGCACTTCCAGGACCTAAAAACAGCAAAAATAGAAACGAAGGATTTCTCTATAAATGTGTTAACAGAAAGTGATCTATTTCAGACACCAATATTTCACATAATTGTTATGTTTTTATTTGTACAATATGCATTAACAGTTGGTTGTGAGCTGATAATTTTCAAAAACAAAATTCACTAAGGTGTTAATAGAACTTGGTCATCAAGGTCAAACTAAACATACCCATGCGTATTTATACATCATTTATCAGCATTGTGTTTATTTTACTCTTAGGAATACAGTGATTGATACCATGATACCATTTCTCCTAATATAGACAATGGGACAATCTACTTACCAATCTTTCCATGATACCATTTCTCCTAATATAGACAATGAGACAATCTACTTACCAATCTTTCCATGATACCATTTCTCCTAATATAGACAATGCGACAATCTGCTTACCAATCTTTCCATGATACCATTTCTCCTAATATAGACAATGCGACAATCTACTTACCAATCTTTCCATGATACCATTTCTCCTAATATAGACAATGAGACAATCTACTTACCAATCTTTCCATGATACCATTTCTCCTAATATAGACAATGAGACAATCTGCTTACCAATCTTTCCATGATACCATTTCTCCTAATATAGACAATGAGACAATCTACTTACCAATCTTTCCATGATACCATTTCTCCTAATATAGACAATGAGACAAATCTACTTACCAATCTTTCCATGATACCATTTCTCCTAATATAGACAATGAGACAAATCTACTTACCAATCTTTCCATGATACCATTTCTCCTAATATAGACAATGAGACAATCTGCTTACCAATCTTTCCATGATACCATTTCTCCTAATATAGACAATGAGACAATCTACTTACCAATCTTTCCATGATACCATTTCTCCTAATATAGACAATGAGACAAATCTACTTACCAATCTTTCCATGATACCATTTCTCCTAATATAGACAATGAGACAATCTGCTTACCAATCTTTCCATGATACCATTTCTCCTAATATAGACAATGAGACAATCTACTTACCAATGTTTCCATGATACCATTTCTCCTAATATAGACAATGAGACACATCTACTTACCAATGTTTCCATGATACCATTTCTCTTAATATAGACAATGAGACAATCTACTTACCAATGTTTCCATGATACCATTTCTCCTAATATAGACAATGAGACACATCTACTTACCAATCTTTCCATGATACCATTTCTCCTAATATAGACAATGAGACAATCTACTTACCAATCTTTCCATGATACCATTTCTCCTAATATAGACAATGAGACAAATCTACTTACCAATCTTTCCATGATACCATTTTTCCTAATATAGACAATGAGACAATCTGCTTACCAGTCTTTCCATGATACCATTTTTCCTAATATAGACAATGAGACAATCTGCTTACCAGTCTTTTCATGATACCATTTCTCCTAATATAGACAATGAGACAGTCTGCTTACCAATCTTTCCATGATACCATTTCTCCTAATATAGACAATGAGACAATCTACTTACCAATTTTTCCATGATACCATTTCTCCTAATATAGAAAATGAGACAGTCTGCTTACCAATCTTTCCATGATACCATTTCTCCTAATATAGACAATGAGACAATCTACTTACCAATTTTTTTAAACTGTTCCTTTGCATTTTCTGTAAAACGTTCAAAGTAAGGGTTGTCTTGTGACAATAGTGTTAGCATGTCGTCTCGTCCAAAGTGGAGTGTTCTTCCGGTTATCATGTTGTGTAACGCCCCTAGACCCTGTAACAACAGTGATATTTGTAAGACACCTAAACCACTGACATCTGGACTATCTGTTAACTATTACATAGCACACATATGTAAAGACATTATTGATCAATAGAAATATAACTATCCTAAAATGTTTTTGTAGGGTACTGACCTCCTGGTTCAATCTGAAGTCACACGCTGTTACCAGGGGAGATGGACTTCGTCCAAACGCTTTCACACCTGTGTTGACAAACTATGAAAAAAATTGATTGAATATCTGAACCTTCAAAGTTTACAATCAATTTTTTAAATGATTTTATAGTAAACCATTGTAGTATTGATGTTCAAAAGAATGAGATGTCTTACAGAACTCATCACCCAGTCAAATTATAGTGCGATTTAAGTGAAATATTTATGTTCTAATGCAGATGTCCACCAAAACATACATATGTACATATCCGTAATATTATTGAGGATCTTTGTCGTTAAACCTACCTTCACTCTGCTACAGTTCCTTTGGAGTAAGTTACGTATAGATTTAGACACGTAGTACAAGGACCGAATCTTCCCGGAGTCTGTACGATACAAAACCTGGTCAGTAGACAGCTTTTCATCGATACTGTAAAACTCTCTGTAAATGATCAATCAGATGTCAATAAAAATGTACCGCAAAATTTGAAACCTCAACATAAATTAGGATTGACCAACACAAGTTTCTTGGATAGATATCAAACTCAACACATTAGACACTAGTAAAATTTGTATATTGATATAAAATTTGTTAGAAATAAGCAAATATGCAAAATGCAACAAATACAGTGGAACCTCCTGAAACCGATCATGGTCGGTGCATGTAATTTCGGCCGGTTTAGAGAGGGTTCGGTTTGGAGAAGTGAACCGAATACCAATCATCACGATCCGGATTTAATCGATCGGAAGTCGTTTTTTACACTAGTGCACCGCATGTATGCCTAGTGTTCGTTTAAACCGACCGATATTGATTGTTAATGTAAATGTTATCTCAAAAGAGAGAATCATACGTTTAAAAGGAATGGATTACAGCAAACTTGACTTTGTTACCGCTTATAAACGTAGTGTAGTTAGTTAGTTGCGTGAATGTTCTTGGGGATTTTCTCGATTGCAACCTACATACGACCGATCGCTTCCGGTTACGTTAAGAATCAAATTATATGGTCTAATTACACGATGATCAGTCGATGCCTGTCATTATATGACATAGTCATTTTCTAAAACAATACATGGCTTCGGCTTCTTCATACAGATAATTTACGTTATCTGACAACTTCATATATAAATAAAAAAAACGTGTGATTTGAATACGAAACTTTCTCTTTATTACTAGCTCTGCTTGTTTTTCCTACAGTAAACAAACCGCGTGCACATGGTAGACCTTCGTTAGATATCTAAACAATAGACATGATTAAATAATTACACCACGATCTCGGGTATAATTACCGTGTACCTATAGCCTTCACATCTGTATACATGCCCAAGGACATGGCATGCAACAACTATGGTACAGGTACGTGTGTATTTCACGGTCGGTTGATCAGACCTCAATGCAATCTATCGGTGTCGCTCAGGTAAGGCCGGTTTTCAGAAGTGTATTTTAGTTACATTTGACTATTCCGATCTCAAAATCGGTCCGGTATTCGGAATTGGGAGGGATCGGTTTTGGGAAGTTTTATATACTATTAATAAAGAGGAATTCATTCCGTAAATGACATCCATGTTCGGTTTCTAGAGGTGATCGGTTTTGAGAAGGTTCAGTTTTGGGAGGTTCCACTGTACTAGCAAACTTGTGTTGACAAACTTGTGTTGACATCTTCTTAACTAGATTAATATTATCAATGAAGAAAATGAGATTTTTTTTCTTTATGTTAATTTTTTTATATACATTATATATCAAATAAGGTTTTAAACAATAATAGTACGAGAGAATATAAGGGCTGAGTAGTTAAATATCACGACATATTATCACAAGCACTCCAACTGTGGGTCATGACCTTGAATCCAATGTGGGGCTATTGACCTGTACTAACTGAGGTAAAGTGGTTTTTTCTCCAGGTACTCTGACTTTCCTCCACCATTTAAACCTGGCACATCCTTAATGATCATAGCTGTTAATAAGATGTAAAACAATAATGAAACAAACAGAGAGAATATTCCTCCTACCTGATGGGTGTGAACAACGGGTCATCATTCTTGAGGAACAGGAATGGGTCTTCTTTATATCCCTGCATCCTCTTGTTGTGTTTACCAGCAAACGCTCTAGGATAGGACAAACATGTAAAATGTTTGGTTACTTTAAAAACATTAAGAAAATAACATTTTCAAAATATTAATCAGTTCAATAAATCAAATTTTGAATAAAATAATGGATTAAGATTAAGAAGAATAAGCATATATTGCCTTATAGAAAATAAATATCTAAGGACTGTGTTCAGTCCAAATCTCGGGCCTGCTATTGAACAACAGAATCATTTGCTAGGTAATGGTTTGGAAGTAAAGTTAACATGGATAATTTATATTACATTTTATGGGAAACAGAATATCCAGTCTTTTGATTCATATCCAATATTGTTGCATCCTGTTAGATGTATGAAGACAGGGGGGCATTCCTAGTCTGCCAGGTTTTGTTTTGAGAACATCAATATGGTCTGATGTTAGTGAGTGGTAGCAACATTTCCAGTTCTGAATCAGGAGTACAATTTCATCTCAAGACCACATTGTCAGACCATTTTGTATTTCCTCTTGCGGGTAAGTATTGATTGTTTCATCATAAATTTGTGAGAGTCATATTTTAAGGGAACAAGATTGAACTTTTGCTCACAAGCTACACCTATTTATAAGGGCAGATAACTCTGTAACATTTTAATACATCGTACATTGCTTCCTTTGATAATGCTTATGTAATTATTAATGTTGCAATATAATATGTGTAAGTGATGAGATGAAGTAATGGCAGCCTACCTATCGTTAGGGTGCTGGTCCTCGGCTTTCCTTTTCTCTCCCTGTGTCCCTGTACTAGATGGCACATCTCCGGAGTCGGGGACAATACTCGGGCTGTCAGTAGTATCCATATCATTATTTGTTTTCTCAGCTGAAGATTCCACACTGTCACTTGTCTGATCAGGAGATTTTTCTTCTAAGCCTGTTGCTTTATTGTCTGTACTGGTAGATTCTGTTGGTAAAAGTGTTTTATTCACCGATAATATTTTCCATTGCTGTTTACACTTTAATCAGAAAACTATTGTAGGACTTCATCACACATATGTTGGTAAAGCCATTTGAATTATGGTGACCTGGTTAATTGCTTCATTTGTATATTTCTGACACATATACAGTCATATATCAACTGTGCCAGACAGACTCTGAAGAAAACAAGAGGCCCAAGGGCCTTAACAGTCAACTGACAATCATGGCAACAGTGGTATAAGACTTCATTAGAATAAATATGATTTCATTGTGGCCACCTTAATTTTGTAACGACCCAAAAATAACAATACTTGGTCAGGACTATGTCAGGATTATGAGTAACAAGATCGCATAGTTTGAGCTGGAGATATCTCACCTGGTTCCTTTGGAGCTGATTGCCAAGGAAGGTGCTGTTTTTTTATGAGAGCAGCGATGAAAAATCCTCCAGTGTCCTGGTGATGTGGCAGCACTCGGACGCTGGGAACGTTAACAAAACAACGGATATACACATGTCATAAGGTAGAACAGAGATACTAGCAATAACATAGATTTACAAAGTCAAGGATGTGTACTAAAATTATCAATACAGACATCATCCAAACCTATGTAAAATTTCCCTTACTCTGTTCAGTATATTTGCTACCAGTCAAATATGAGCAATATTAATCCCTTAGATTTAGAGAAAAATCATAATATGAATATGGATATGTCATATGGACCCGCTTAAAGCTTTTGCAATGTTGAATCAGATCCCCACTGCATTGGGATATAACTAATAGTCAGCTTTGGTTCAATTCCAAAATCACTGACAAATGGAACTGGACTATCTTGACCCATTTTGGTCTGTGTATACAGATCACTTGGCTATAAAGACGAGTTTCCTTGGTGTTTTGGGCGGTTTATTGATGTAAATTCCATATTTACCAGCGGTCCAGATGTAGTGTCTTAGCGACATCTGAAGGAGGACAGAAGAATGTTGGATTTAGGTTGGAGACCTTATCCTCCTTAGCAGCTTCGTAAGTCTCATACCACTGACCTTTCTCAAGGCCTCCAAACAACAGCTGCAATACAGAAGTACAGACATGGTTTATCAAATGTCACTATTAGAACTACTTGTGCGATGAAAGACATTAAATCTAGTGGCATAAATCTAGAACAATTTTGTTAAATATAACTGGACTATATGATGAAATGATCACTAAATGTCAACAGATGCAAAATAGGCTAGCCAGTGCATATCAGACAGGTTTATCTTAAAAATTTTGTCATTATGATATCAGATACTGGTAACTTTCAAACAAGATAATAATGTTAAACTCTTGTTTACCTTCCAGGAAGTGAGTCCAGGCACATACTTCAGACCAGGTAACTCGCTACTAACATCCACCAACTCTACACTACCTGGTTAACAATAACACATTATAGCACGGTGGTTTTGGATTCATAAATACCGGTATATAGAGCCTTTCAACAGTTAATCTACCTTTTGGAAGACTGTGGTAAGTTTTGTGTGTGTCTTTGTGAAGCACAGATTATAAGAACTTTTATAGTGCTATCTCACTGAAACACACTGATGAAGGAATCAAAAAGGGCATCTGAGGTTTTCAGTTGTGCTGTCTCACCAAAGCATTTTACTGAAAACATATTCAGTACAACACCAGTTCACAGTCATGTGATAGTCCAGTGAATGACAGACTAAATCATGGCCATCTACAGCCCAACAATAGTAAACCTCTTTACACTTTACAACTGACACACATTATGCTCTCATATATATTTTTGGTCTACTTAATTTAATATTCACCTTTACACTGGTCTAACATTGCAGCTATCACCGCTTCATCCTCCAGGGGGTTGAAGGAACAGGTGGAATACACAAGTCGCCCACCTACGGCTAGAAGTTCTAGACCTCGTCTTAGGATCTTCATCTGCTGTCTGAAGACAGGATATCAACAAAAACTTGATATTTAATTAACTCAAAGGAAATGTCAACTTGTGAAAATTTATTTATAGTTTTACCTGTATAATTTGATGACTTTAACTGGGTCATGCTCCATTTGTCCCAGATATCAAACATCTTACCTGTGCAAATTGATGGCTTGATTCATGCTCCATTTGTCCCAGATATCAAAGTTCTTCCTCATTGTTCCATCGCCACTAGTAAATACAAAAATATTCCATTCCTGGTAAAAACGAAAAAAGCTTTCTCAAACTTAAAAATGACATGCTCTGGTGTGTAATATACATTTTTGTGAATTGATAAGTTTTTTACAGAAACCTACTTAAAACATTTGAGCATATATAATCATTAGACATAAATACAAAGGCTGAAACAATTAGTCGAATAATCGGAGGCCATTAGATTAATGAAACTAATTGCTGATAATCGATTAAAGATTTTATTAATCGTTAATCGTTGCATGTATAGCAAGTGCATTGTAAGCCGAATAAACACGATGACAGATCATGGATTTCTGAGGAAGCCATTCTGACTGTAGTTTCATCTCTTTATGTACACGTT
This sequence comes from Argopecten irradians, assembly GCF_041381155.1. Classification (NCBI taxonomy): domain Eukaryota; kingdom Metazoa; phylum Mollusca; class Bivalvia; order Pectinida; family Pectinidae; genus Argopecten; species Argopecten irradians. The sequence goes on from NC_091135.1 coordinate 54,867,626, forward strand.
TTGAACTAAACAAAGCATATATGATTTAAGAAATACTTGTTAAATTACGGCTCTGTGAAAGTTAAGGTCATGAGAAAGCTTGCAACACGTTGTTCGCAAATTTTCACTAGCAATCGGCTCCATGTTGTTACGTCAGGGAGGCCTGATCGCCGCCGGGACGCTCGGGAGTGGAAGGAGCAGTAGTCATGAACATTTTAATTTTACTGTTGCATGTTGTTTTTCATAAAAAAGAATGCTTTTGCTCATATTCTAATAGAAGATAAGGGTTGTTGATTTTTTATTTTTTTTTATCATGGAAATAAAAAAGTTAATTGACAAAAATTTGGTCATGTCGCTCCGTGGTGATACAGATTTGGTTGATTAGTCGTACGTGTGAAGGTCACGTCAAAACAGCGTATTAGCAGACTGGATTGAAACGATGTTACAGAAGATGATACAGGAACGGAATTCGTGGCTTATTTGGGATAAAATATGTTTGTTTTGTCAATAAATCTATTCTTATTTATTGGTAGGCTTATATTATGTAAGGCATGTGCTCTGTCATATCGATACCAAAACATGGTGGACGTTTTCAGTAGTCAGTAGTGAGACAATATAGACTTTATCTAGTTGCCTTCAGTTCAAGTGATTAATCGATTAGTAATCGATTACATGTGACTGAATAATCGAATACAAAAATTACTAATCGTTTCAGCCCTAATAAATACTGCTACAATTTATTCCGTCTTTGGATATTACAGAGTTAGCTCCCTTGCGGGTAGGTATCGATTGTTACATCATTATTTTGTGAGCGCCATTCACATTGTTTTCGCCGAAAAGTATGACGGTACGCTCGCAAACACATGACGCCACAATCAATACCTACCCGCAAAGGCAGATAACTCCGTAATATACAAATACAGAATAGTACCTAGATCAATGCCCAAAAAGGTCAATGATTAAGACTGTCAAAACAGGCAAAAGGTTCAGACTGCCATGTGCATGACTACCAAATCTGTATAGAAGCTTGGGACTCAATGACAAATTTAACAAGTCTAAAACAATCACAAAATTGCCTATCGAAAGTTAGAGGTTAGACACAATGTAATGTTTCAATGGTGTCTTATCATGATATATGCCTAACATTGTTGGAGTATCGTATTGGAAGCATAGCAACTATCATCTCTAATAGAAGCAAAGTACATTCCTGTTACAGGAATGAGTTTACTACACTCACCTGCAAGGCACATCACAAAGGACTCGGTCAAACATCACAAAGTCTTGAGCACCATCCTGTAAATGCACAACATCAATTATCACATTATACAGCTTAAATAAATCAGTAACCTATGTTCAAGAGCAGGTAACTTTGTAATATACAAAGATGGAATAAGTCATTGATTTCCAACACTATACCTACCCCACATCTAAGTTTGGGCAGACTAGTGGCGTCGTGGTTTATGATGGCGCAGCAAGGACTCTGGAGACGTTTTACCTGATGTACCATCAAATAACATCGTTTGTTATCAACGTCATTGGCAATCACGAATCCCTCTGGAATGCCAATGTTATCACATATCAGAACATAGTCTCAAGTACCATTGTATGATGAAACCAAGAGACATGCAAAGCCTATTATTCACCTTACAATTTCAAAGGCTAAATATGTTAATTTTTACCAAACATCGGTATCTTTTTTAAATGCCTGCATGCAACAGAGTTCTTTTCCTCCAAATACAAAAAAGTTGAATAAATTGAAAGTAATATTTTTTGGGGGGAATGATATTATGTTTATATGTTCATAAAACCTTTCTAACTTGTATAGTCAATAGTCTCTTTCAGCATTTCTAAAAGACCAGAATACTCTAAAATTAACTTTGTATGGAAATCAGGGTAGAGAGTACAACAAGCCTCCCTACCAGGTTCTACAGTAGAGTCACCAGAGTGGAGATATTCGATGAGCTGTGACGTTTTGGAGCCTGGAGCAGCACACATATCTAGTACCTAAATATACAAATGTAAAATAACTTGTATGTTGTTTGACTTATATTTCAGAATATACTTGTATTTAAACAGAAGGCTGAGCAATTGTAATCTAGAATATATAGCATTGTGAAAACATCGTACAATCAGAGTCTTGCTTTTTTTTGTCCATCCAAAAAAATCCTTATTGATATAACAGCACCAAGTTACATATATACACTGTATTAGTGCTTTCGACGATTAAATCTGAGGTCGAATCTTCCACATTCAAAAGCTGTTTCACAACATCTCTGACCTGTATGTTTGACTTTGGGAATACCATTGGTCATTAGGTCCCCTGACAAAGAAATATACACACTGACTTTAAAATGTAACTTATTAACCCCGGGAGATATACAATGTACATTTGAGCTTGATCTTAAAAGGTTAGAAGAATTCATTTTGACTTTCCAGAAGTCAATGTTTTAAATGACTTTAATACTTTACCTTATGATGAGACTTGATATCCATGACCAAGGGAGGGATCATTGACACAGCTTCTTGACGGCTGATGTTTCCCTATATAAATATAACGATTAATCTTCAATCTGGTTTTACTGTCTACAATTATACATTACTTTCATTATCTTTTTCTAGTCTATTTGAGGAAACAATCCTAAATTTAGATTTTTCTTCAATAATTTTTTCAAAAGATAAGATATTTTTCACAGTGCAATAAAATTTGAAATACATCTGTAGGAACTTTCTAACATCAAACTTTACAATTAAAATTTTTCAAAGGAAAATCCTTTTCCATATCTATAACAAGATGTCCATGCACTGTAATACATATTTCTTTTACAAAACCATTTATTACCAATTTCTTCTGACCACCCTAAAACTGTCTATAGGCACTTACACTTTCTGTTTCAAACACCAGAAACTTTTTCAGTTTCTCGAGACGGGCGACATGTCTGACTTCTTTCTTAGACAGATTGATTTGCCATCCTAGGCCATCTGGGTACCTGAAAATGTGTCACAAAGTTAGAAATAGGTTTGAATGTTAAATAGAATATATGTCATGAATGTCCTTTCACGTTAAAATTTATTACAAAAGTTCGGTATTTTTCATTATTTGTAACCTTTTGGGGAGCAAAAATGAAAAAATTTGAAGTATCATAATTCTAATAAGAAGAGAAATAAATAACAGATTCTAATCATATGACTCATATTTAATTTTGTAACTCATTCCCATTTGGAATTTTTAGCCAGCTGACTGATCAACCACTTAAGATTTACAAATGTGACTATACTTTGAGATAGGAGAATTGAGATGTTCACATCAATACAGGGGTTTCGAGATCCCAAAATAACTTGGGTAAAGTATGATTTACTGTTATTGCTGTTGTTAAAGGAACAAATTAAATAGAGAATATCTGGTTTACTGAAGTAAATGTTCTTACACTTGAAACGTAAAAGTTTCAATAATAACTTCACATCATGTTAAAATTGAAGCAGAATTAACATACTGTTATGTAAAGTTAAACTTCGATGTAATAACATTTCAATATAAAATATATAATAGTAATAAAAACGCTTCAATAGCAGTTGATAGATCTGTGTTTTGAGTAAATCAATATTAATTAAGTTTTCTTGTTTTGAGTAAATCAATATTAATTAAGAGAAAACTATCATACCAGGTGAGATTCTTTGGTACCAGTTTCTTTGGTTCTTCAGACTCGTCATCATCCTCACAAGATTTCATCAAGTCATTCAGGTATTCACCTTTAACTACTTTCATTAACTCCTTGGATTGACTGAAAAACAGAAGATGAAAGATCTATATCAAGTGCTTATGTACTGTAAATTTATAACAAATATTTTACAAAGGTACAATATACAAAGATACAATGTATTTATTTTTTAGCCAGTAAATTATTTGACGAGGAGAATGACACAATATTTCAATTTTATTACTACAAACATAAAGATCCTAAATGGTGTACATGCCTTACTTATTCTGTCATAACAAGGAAAATTTGCAAATATATATAAACAAGAGGCCCATGGGCCCTAAAGGTCATCTGACTCATGGCACAAAACAACAAAGTCACAGTATAAAGTATTGGTTAACAATTAATATAAACAATACAAGGAACTCCTTAGTTGAATATGTAAGTTTCTGAAATAGGTAAATGTCATTTGTTGAACAAACTTGGTAGCCCTTCATCCATATATGGTTGTAACCCATTCAAGGATTAATATAAGGAGGAGTCAGATTTTAAAGCCAAATTTCAACAAAGCTCCCACTTTGGACCTCTGCCGTGCAATCCCCATGGGTCTTAGCTCGGTCCTTTATAAAATATGATTGTCCTCACCTAAAGTTCCTCCTTCTGAATCAATTAAAACCCCTATAGACCAATTTTCATTGAGATCGGAGACTGAAACATGAAAACAGGAAGTTGGCCCGCTGCCATCTTGGAATACCAAAATCTTTATGAAAATGTTTGCATGTTGTTCGGCATCAATTAAAACCCCTATAGACCATTTTCATTGAGATCGAAGACCTAAACCTGAAAACAGGAAGTGGGCCAGTGGTCATCTTGGAATACCAAAATCTTTACAAAAATGTTTGCATTTTGTTCGGCATTAATTAAAACCCCAATAGACTAATTTTCATTGAGATCAGAGATTGAAACCTAAAACAGGAAGTGGGCCAGCTAAAATTAAGAAAATTTGCCCTTTTGGGGCCCCACTCCTCAGCCCCTAGGGGTCAGACCAGGCTCATTTATATAAAATATGACTGTCCTTCCCTAATGATGTGTCACACCAAATATGGATGAAATCCATCCAAGGATGAAGGAGGGGTAGGATTTTAAAGCTAAAATTAAGATAATTTTCCCATTTGGGGCCCCAACTCTCAGCCCCTAGGGGTCAGACCAGGCTCATTTATATAAAATATGACTGTCCTTCCCTAATGATGTGTCACACCAAATATGGATGAAATCCATCCAAGGATGAAGGAGGAGTAGGATTTTAAAGCTTAAAATAAGAAAATTTGCCCTTTTGGGGCCCCACCCCTCAGCCCCTAGGGATAGGACCAAGCCCATTTATTTAAAATATGATTGTCCTTCCCCAATGATGTTTCACACCAAATATGGATGAAATCCATCCAAGGATGAAGGAGGATTAGGATTTTAAAGCTAAAATTGAGAAAATTTGCCCTGTTGGGGCCCCACCCCTCAGTCCCTAGGGTTCGGGCCAGGCTCATTTATATAAAATATGACTGTCCTTCCCTAATGATGTGTCACACCAAATATGGATGAAATCCATCCAAGGATGAAGGAGGGGTAGGATTTTAAAGCTAAAATTAAGAAAATTTTCCCATTTGGGGCCCCAACTCTCAGCCCCTAGGGGTCGGACCAGGCTCATTTATATACAAGAGATCCAAGAGGGATGTTGGCGCCCACCAATCAATGATATATGTCTGACAATGGAAAGAGGGATCTTTTCTCTGCTTTTTAAAACTTTTGCAAATATACTACATATAAAATTTGAGACAGATCGCTTCAGTAATTTTTGAGAAACAGCAGTAACAATCTTTAACTATCAAAATACAATATGGCTCTTTGGCAGCCATCTTGTTGATCGATCGGTCCCAAATCGAAATATGCACAACTAGGGCCCTAGGGGAACCTATATATGAAATTTGAGACAGATTCATTCAAAACTTTCTGAGAAATAGCGAAAACAATCTTTAACTATCAAAATCTAAGATGGCTGCCTGGCGGCCATCTTGTTGACCGATCGGTCCCAAAACGCAATATGCACAACTAGGGCCCTAGGGGAACCTACATATGAAATTTGAGACAGATCCCTTCAGTCCTTTGTGAGAAATAGCGATAACAAACTTTAACTATCAAAATCCAAGATGGCTGCGTGGCGGCCATCTTGTTGACCGATCGGTCCCAAAATGCAATATGCAAAACTAGGGCCCTAGGGAAACCTACATATGAAATTTGAGACAGATCCCTTCAGTACTTTGTGAGAAATAGCGATAACAAACTTTAAGTATCAAAATCCAAGATGGCTTCCTGGCGGCCATCCTGTTGACTGCCTGGCGGCCATCTTGTTGACCGATTAGTCCCAAAATGCAATATGCACAACTAGGGCCCTAGGGGAACCTACATATGAAATTTGAAACAGATCCCTTCAGTACTTTGTGAGAAATAGCGATAACAAACTTTAAGTATCAAAATCCAAGATGGCTGCCTGGTGGCCATCTTGTTGACCGATCGGTCCCAAAACGCTATATGCACAACTAGTGCCCTAGGGGAACCTACATATGAAATTTGAGACAGATCCCTTAAGTACTTTGTGACATATAGCGATAACAATCTTTAACTATCAAAATACAATATGGCTGCCTGGTGGCCATCTTGCTGACCGATCGGTCCCAAATGCAATATGCACAACAAGGGCCCTAGGGGATCGTACATATGAAATTTGAGATAGATCCCTTCAGTACTTTCTGAGAAATAGTGATAACAAACTTTAAGTATCAAAATCCAAGATGGCTGCCTGGCGGCCATCTTGTTGACTGATCGGTCCCAAAATGCAATATGCACAACTAGGGCCCTAAGGGAACCTACATATGAAATTTGAGAAAGATCCCTTCAGTACTTTCTGAGAAATAGCGATAACAAACTTTAACTATCAAAATCCAAGATGGCTGCCTGGCGGCCATCTTGTTGACCGATTGGTCCCAAAATGCAATTTGCACAACTACGGCACTAGGGGAACCTACATATGAAATTTGAGATAGATCCCTTCTGTACTTTCTGAGGAATAGTGATAACAAACTTTAAGTATCAAAATCCAAGATGGCTGCCTGGCGGCCATTTTGTTGACCGATTGGTCCCAAAATGCAATATGCACAACTAGGGCCCTAGGGGAACCTACATATGAAATTTGAGACAGATCCCTTCATTACTTTCTGAGAAATAGCGATAACAAACTTTAACTATCAAAATCCAAAATGGCTGCTTGGCGGCCATCTTGTGGACCGATTGGTCCCAAAATGCAATATGCACAACTAGGGCCCTAGGGGAACCTACATATGAAATGTGAGACAGATCCCTTCAGTACTTTCAGAGAAATAGCGATAACAAGAATTGTTAACGGCGGACGGAGGGACGGACGGAAGGACGGACCACGGACCACGGACAAAAAGCGATGATGGTGGGCTAAAGATATGATTGTCCTTCCCCAATGATATTTTACACCAAATATGGATGAAATCCATTCAAGGATGAAGGAGGAGTAGGATTTTAAAGCTAAAATTAACACTTTTTGGGGCCCATCCCTCTGACCCTAGGGGTCGGACCATGCTCATTTATTTAAAATATAATAACCCTTCCCCAATGATGTTTCACACCAAATATGGATGAAATCATCCCAAGGATGAAGGAGGAGTAGGATTTTAAAGCGTAAAATAAGAAAATTTGCCCTTTTGGGGCCCCACCCCTCAGCCCCTAGGGGTCGGACCAGGCTCATTTATATAAAATATGATTGTCCTTCCCCAATGATGTTTCAAACCAAATATGGATGAAATCCATCAAAGGATAAAGGAGGAGTAGGCTTTTGTATAAATAGTCTTACGCACGACGCACGAAGGCGGAAAAAACACGATGACAATAGGTCATCCTGACCTTCGGTCAGATGACCTAAAAACCTGGACAAAACGGCACAAAACGAGCAGCCAATCTGCATCAACCGTGATAAAACGTTGAAAAAACGCAACAGAACGTCACTAAACTTGAAATCACCGTGAGATTCTGGGAAACGTGCTTGCTGCCCGTTCCACCACGGACTGTTTTTAAGTTCTGTTACGGCCTCGTACGCACTGTTACATTTTGTTATGTCAATCCTGTTTTATTACATCCTGTGGCGTTCTCCATCTGTACCGTGACTGTCGTGGCAAATTTTTTGACAGTTTAAAAATCTGGCACGGCATCCACGGTAACCACGACCGCTCACGTTTGTCTATCACCTCCTTCTGCGTTGTCTCACGTTGTCTCGCGGTCACCACGTTTTGTCCACGGTGGCCTGAAACGTGGCTGCCGTGGCTGCCGGGAACATAGTGTAAACCTAGCATAAGTCAATAATACCTGCATGGTGTTCTTCTGGGCCACAGAAACAATACTTACAATATTTAATGAATCAAACATCACTTTTTAGAATAATTTTGGGTACCAAGAGGGAAATAGCTATTTTAGCTCTAAGAACAGTGTGTGAGTTGTGGTGTGTGAGTTGTGGTGTGGCTGGTAAGGCTTCTGTAGAAATATGATCTTGCTATAGTTACCCTTTGAAGCCTGTGATCCTAAATGTGACAGGTAGCGGTTCCTGTAGTGTCTTTATAAAGCTATCCCATTCTCCCTCTGGAACCATGCCAACACCCTAGAGAAAACATTGGCAATTAATAAACAAATTATCATTAGAATTTAGACAGAAAGATATTTGCACATAAGCTTAACTTAGTTTAACTTAATTGATTCTGAACACAGGCACTATGTGTGCCTCTATATTCAGGTCGTAGTCCATATACTCATATTAAATGACGATATAAAGGTTTTCTTGTGACGTTACACCAGCTTTGTTTTGAATTTCATTTCTTCGCTATCCCAAAATTTGTCCAAAAGTTTTTAGATTAGGCGACTGTATTACATTCTCAGGTAAAGAGTTCCAGTTGCCAACAATTCGCTTGGTAAATGAATATTTCCTCACATCCAATCTGCACCTTGATTTTTCCAGGCTTAATGAATGTCCCCGGTTTGTTTCCCTTGTTTATATGACACAAGTGAAGTCCCTGTGATACGGATGGATCATAGCCTCCTCTTAAAATTTTAAAATTTCAATCATATCTCCTCTATTGCGACTATAAACTAAGGACAGAAGCTTAAGACATCTCAATCGTTCTTCGTATTAATAATTCTTCAATCCAGGCAGTAGCCCGCCTTTGAATGCTTTCTAAAAGTTCAATGTCTTGTTGCTTATATGATTTCCATATGCACACTCCATATTCTAAGTTGGGTCAAACTAAGGCTTTATACAGTAGAAAAAATGAATTTTTATCCAAGTGTGTATGTTCTTCTGGTGATAATGAGGTAAAAACAGTATAAAGCTAGTATATTAATAATTCGAAATAAAAGGCCAAAACGTCTACATGTTTGTTTACATCTATTGTGCGTAGGTACGAAATGTCTCGGCACATTTGATGTTCTTCTGGTGGCTCCAAGTATTCGGTTCGCTTTATTTACAGCGGCTTGCGTATGAGTTTTAAAGTTCAATTTATTATCGACAATTATTCCAAGGTCTTTCTCTTCTGTTTCTTCGGCCATATGAATGTCATCAGTTCCTTGAAATTTGTTTGAATTCATTTTTTTTGTCAATTTTGGCAATTTCTTCTTCCTCGATGTCCTTCCAAACAAATGGATAATCAATATGAATATGCGGGAGCTGTGGTATGTCACTGGTATGTCACCTTCCAGCTCTCTTGTAAATACAAGAGACTAAAAAAGTCTGCTAAAACATTTGCCTTTTTACTATCGCTTTTAGCAACATGTACAACCTGGCCGTTTTCCTTTACATGTAGTTCAGGTATTCCTGGCCTTGTTTTCGCTTTGGAATTGGCTATCCCCTTCATGAAATTATTCAACAAAGTAAGTCATAAATCAATTTGCAAAAAGAAAACAGTAAGGAAGCCAACAAAGATTTCGTATTTTCAGTCTGAATTTGATTCGAAGTACCAGTAAAAGGGGGAAAGGCCCTTATAGGGATGCATGGGAGTGCTTATTGGGTCGAATACAGTAATTTTACCACAATTAAGAAAATGTTGACTGAATTTGGGAAAATACAGTGCAATTTTTCGATTGGGGATAAATATATATTATATAGGTCCCTCTACAGAACCCTACAAAGGCCTGCAAAAACTCTGATTAATAATCAAATTGTACATACTGGTAAATAATATATCTTTGTATTCATAGATAATTCATAAATAGTTCATAAATAATAAATCTTTATATGCATAACATAACAATAAATATTTCACTCAATACTCACAGAATAAAACTTCTCGAACAGTTCATTCCTCCGAACAGACAGATCATAACTGCCTCTGCCCTGTTTCTTGGCCTGGAAAAATATCAGAAGGTCAATTATTACAAGCAGCTTAGCAAGTAATGACTACTGGCTAGGAAATGGAAAATACCCTTGCAGTAATGAAAAATTATATATCTTTATTTATAGGCAGTGATTTTATAGGTACATCTGGGGCAAATAAAACACTTCCACTACAGATATTTTGCTGTATTTTTCCAATATTATGTAAATATTTTCCCACATTAAGAAAATTTTTCTGAAATAATTTCAAGAAATATGCAATATATTGTTTTCCCAATTGAAATACAACAAGAGGCCCAGAGGGCCTGTATCGCTCACCTGGTTTGTAATGCCAAATAATTTTCTGAATACAGGTTCATTGTTTCTTTTCTGAAGGAATTTTAATATTAACCTCTAAATCCCCTATTGGGCCCCACCCTTCCTGCCCCCTGGGGGTCAGAGCCAAAATTTATACAAGTTCTGTTCCCCTTCCACAAAGGATGTTTCTGGCCAAATTTGGTTACAATCCATGCAGAACTCTATGAGAAGTAGCAATTTAAAGGATTTACCTTTCCCCTATTGGGCCCCACCTCTCCTACCCCCAGGGGATCATAGCCAAAATGTATACAACTTCTGTTCCTCTTCCCCCAAGGATGTTTCTGGCCAAATTTGGTTACAATCCATGCAGAACTCTAGGACAAGTAGCGATTGATAGAATTTACCTCTATTTCCCCTATTGGGCCCCGCCCCTCCTGCCCCCTGAGGGTCAGAGCCAAAATTTATACAAGTTCTGTTCTCCTACCCCCAAGGATGTTTGTGGCCAAATTTAGTTACAATCCATACAAAACTCTAGGACAATTAAGTAGCAATTTAAAGAATTTACCTATAATTCCCCTATTGGGCCCCGCCCCTCCTGCCCCGGGGACCAGAGCCAAAATTTATACAAACTCAGTTCTTATTCTCCCAAGGATATTTCTGGCCAAATTTGGTTACAATCCATGTAGAACTCTATGACTAGTAGCGAATTAAAGGATTTACCTCTATTTCCCCTATTAGGCCCCACCCCTCCAGCCCCGGGGGGGCCAGAGCCAAAATTTATACAAGTTCTGTTCCCCTTCCCCCAAGGATGTTTGTGGCAAAATTTAGTTACAATCCATGTAGAACTCTATGACTAGTAGCGATTTAAAGGATTTACCTCTATTTCCCCTATTGGGCCCCGCCCCTCCTGCCCCCGGGGGGTCAGAGCCAAAATTTATACAAGTTCTGTTCCCCTTCCCCCAAGGATGTTTCTGGCCAAATTTGGTTACAATCCATGCAGAACTCTAGGACAAGTAGCGATTTATAGGATTTACCTCTATTACCCCTATTGGGCCCCGCCCATCTTGCCCCCTGGGGGTCAGAGCCAAAATTTATACAAGTTCTGTTCCCCTTCCCCCAAGGATGTTTCTGGCCAAATTTGGTTACAATCCATGCAGAATTCTAGGACAAGTAGCGATTTATAGGATTTACCTCTATTACCCCTATTGGGCCCCGCTCCTCCTGCCCCCAGGGGGTCAGAGCCAAAATTTATACAAGTTCTGTTCCCCTTCCCCCAAGGATGTTTCTGGCCAAATTTGGTTACAATCCATACAGAACTCTAGGACAAGTAGCGATTTATAGGATTTACCTCTATTACCCCTATTGGGCCCCGCCCCTCCTGCCCCCTGGGGGTCAGAGCCAAAATTTATACAAGTTCTGTTCCCCTTCCCCCAAGGATGTTTCTGGCCCAATTTGGTTACAATCCATCCAGAACTCTATGACTAGTTGAAATACAAAAATGTAGTACAGGCCTCTGAAATTATTGAGTAAGAAAATCACTGATAGGATTCCTAGATACACTTCCTATTTAAAATTGCAGCTATCTATTTTTCTGACATTGACAATGAAGATGTTTCTTTTTGAAATGTAGACATACTGTATATTCAAACATAAAGAGTCATCAATGCAATAAGTCACATTTGTAAATATATGTGACAATTATATGATGCAAATAATAGAAATGAGTATATATATATTTGATGAGCTAATACTCAAACCGGTTTTAGTCCAAGTTGCAAAGCAAAAAAATCTGGGGAACAATTTAACCAGAGTTTCAAAGGCCAGCTGGCATTAAATAAACCGAAAATAAAAGGAGCTGCTGTAAGTTAGAATTCCGTTAAATGATAAATTAGCATGTTGTTTTGGATGTGTAAATCTAATTAAATCAATTTCTAGGCAAAATCAGCATTGAAATCATAGAAAGGGGTAAAACACTCTTTAAAAATTTCAATTTCAGCATTGAAATATTCTTTAGGAAAAAAAATCAGCATCAAGTTGAAAAATAGGGGTAAAAACCCATTGACTTGATTTCTTTTCTGGAACTCTGTCTAACAGATTGGCGATTATATATTGATTGAATTAGTTAAAGTAGATATCTTTAAATATTAATCAAATCAATATGTTACCCTGCATGGTTAATACTAGCCGCATCATAGTCTGCTAAACCTGCCTATATTATTAGGCTTTTAAAAAAAAAAATTTTGCCTAAATATTAGGCAAAAAATAAAATAAAAAAGCCTTTATTATAGGCAGGTTTAACGCACTAGTCGCAACATATCGCTCGGTTAGGGAAAACTTCTCTTTATAGCCCGATCGGTTAAGCGTCAGACTAGTAATCCATAAGTCCCAAGTTAGATACTTGGCAAAGGCAAGTATTAAATTTATTGTAAATTCTGCACCCTGTTACAAATATATCCAACTCAAATATAGATATATTGTGTTTATTCCACACGTTATAGGTTAGGAAGCTGCTTATTTGAATATTTCTGTTATTTGCATAATTATGCAATTAACCCATATACAGTGAAACTTGGTTGATATGAACTTGGATAATTCGACAACTCGGCTTAATACGAAGTACTTTGACAGTCCCGACCGAATTCCCTCTTTATCTTTGTTTAAAGAACTCGGATGATTCGAATTCGAAAAACTCGGATAATCCAAAGTAAATTTTAGGTCCGAATGAGAAAAATCATACATAAAATGTTCTTTTAACTCGAAATGAGATTTTGTGGACAACGAGATCGCCGAAAATGCCTTTTTCTTTTTCATAAATCTTCCTTAGAACGGCATTTCAAAATTTATATGCGACTACCATCTGCAAATTTGACATCTCTCTTGTTCACATCGTTTTACGACATGGAACTAGTCTGTATATACCCAGTAAAGAGATAGTCAGTAGACATGAAAACTAACTTAATTCGAACACTCGGATAACTCGAAGTTTTATCTCGGACCCTTCAAATTGGTATTAACCGAGTTCCTCTGTATCATATACTTCAAATGACTGAATTACTTAAATTATTAATCAAAACGATAAATAAAATTGAATAAAAAGAGTTTCATCGTTTACATACACGTATCTTTAATTTCCTAATTCAAATATATTTTGACGTGCATGTGTTTGTAACACGTGTCTGGATGTTTCGGGTCTTGAATCAGAGGAGAATTTCGCACGATATGAGATAACTTTTAGGGTTCAAAATTACAAACCTGTTGCTTCCTTCTCCCTGAACGTTTGTTTCGAGGCATATCTGTTGCAAATGCTTTAAAAAATGAATCTGAAACTTGACGTAACTTTTGTGCAATTATTTTACAAAACAAACCCACATGGAGCAAACAACCGGAAATTCCGGAACGTCACTTGCGCCGCCTGGTGGTGTACTCTAATTCATATATTTTAATTCAAATTTGCGATGCGATATCTTAATCCTCAACGATCACTACAAATGTATTCATTATTTTTTATCCAATAGACAATAAATGGAGTGGTCATCTGTATCGATCGCGTATTCCATGGAAGCACATTATGTTGAAATCCGGAATTACCGGTGTCCATAAAATTTAAATCGATTCTATTTTTAAAATCCTGTTGTAAACTTCCGGATTTAATTCTCCATCCTTCCTGGTACGAAAAGAACGCATGTAATGTATCTTTAACCTCTCCATCCTTTGAATCTTAAATTGTCTTGTGTCCTAATATCTTTTTGATATGCCATCAAAACAATTTTTATCATGGAAAATCCTCAGAACCTGTTAGAAAGCCCGAATCCATTGTTTCAGCTATTTCTGAATCGCCCACTTTTACCAGTTTACCATCTTATGCCAGTAGGTGTAGCTAACAGCTGAACAGATCCACAATAGTCCTGTATTTAAGCAACGCTTATCACTTGGGGCAGAGATCTCTATTTTAGTCTCTGTTCTGAGCAATAATTTAGTTACACAAATGCAGGATTTTATGAAAAATATACTGTATTACCAGAGATTTAAATAGTAGGTATAAGAAGGTACCTCATAGCCTTACTTAACGACGCCCGCAGCGGAAGCTATCCCAGAGTGCATCGCGTGTCTAAATTACAGTCGAGTACAGGGCTGTTTTCGACTATACGGTTTGACTGGTTGGACCTAGTAATTAATGACGGACCTGGTGATGATTTTATATTGTTTTCAGACGAGCCTTGGCAAAGCTCGCACAGGCCTGTATCAAAAACTGCAGGTCCGTCAGGATTTATACTTGAAATAATGAATTTAACCAACGGTCGAACCGGTTGTTCCGAATAAATGAAAACGGCCCAGTCTAACGCCGCCATATTGAAACTACGCTTCGTCTGATGAAGCAATCTAGGGTATAATTCAGGAGATGAACAGAAAAAAAACAAATAGCTTAAAGTTTGCTCTTTATTGAAAATGTAATTTATTTGAATAATCAATCACATTTTCATAATTATAGAGGTATTACACTAAATAAACGTAATGTTAACTGTGAATTTCCTCATTCCGGCATGGTTACTTGATCGGTACAACCGATCGTCCCATGAAATATTAAATTATTATAATAAAACCCACATACTCTAATATCAATAATTGACTGATTTCCATTTAGTTTTCAAATATTTGTTGCTTGGTAAATTTTACATGTTAGAATATTATATGGATTGAATTTAAACATATTGAACCTTTTGCATTATCGGTGTTTAAATTGTACACAAATCATTGAAGCTACCCTCAATTTATAATGGCGACGATACTGTTCCGATAGGGTCGTAAAAGATAGCACAATTAATCCACATACTCTGAATTCAATAATTGACTGATTTCCATTAAGTTTTCAAATATTTGTTGTTTGGTCAATTTTACATGATAGAATATTAAATTGATTGAATTTAAACATATTGAACCTTTTGAATATTCGGTGTTAAAACTGTACACAAATTGTCGAAGCTACTCTAAATTTATAATGGCGACAATACTGTTAACTGTCCAATAGGGTTGTGAAAGATAGCACAATTAAAACCACGTACTCTGATTTCAATAATTGACTGATTTCCATTTATATAATCAAAGGTGTCATACTGTCTTCAGGTGAACCGTCGGCCAGAACACCTGGCCACCGCCCCAGGTCATCGCCTCACTTAACTCAATGGGGGCCCATTTACCTGTGTCTCGAAGGCTATACAGTAAGTTTGTAAAATCTTAATTTTCCGAACCATATTGAAATAAAAGTCAATTTTAAGTGAAATGTAAATATTCCGCTTTACCAGAGATTTGAATATGATTTATTTAAATATCTGGCTTTACCAAGCAATCTTTTTAGTTTTTACTAAAGCCGAATCAAATTTACAGGGTTTGACACATTAAATTTATATGTATCGTATTTTTTCATTCTCAGGAATCAAGAAAAGCTTTTATAATATGTCATTAATCACCAAAATTTAATAACGCTTTGATCATTACTTACAGAACTTTCAATGCATAGGTTTTACTTTTACAATTTTTCATAAAAAAACAACACAGAAATATATATATACATGCATGAGATGAGCGTCTCTAATGCAACAGTAAAAAAGCTATGAGATACTATTCGATGATTATTGGTTTGTAGTCAAATATGCCGTACAGAGCTTCATGGGCTAACACTATGATAACTCGCCTCCAGCTATAGTGTGCAGACGCACAGCTTTGTCTCGCGGTAACCGTTCATCCGTTTACGATAACAATAGGTGGGTACATGATATCGCAAGAACAGCCCTAGTTACTTATCCCAATTATATTTAAATCTCTGGTATTACTTTCAGATTTTGTTTGCAAGTGTATAATAAAAATCATAAACATATACATATGTATTCTGTCTTTGCATATTACAGAGTTATTACCCTTGCGGGTAGGTATCAATTGTTACGTCATTATTTTGTGAGCACAATTTACGTTGCTTTATCCGAAACGTATGATGTTACGCTCGCAAATACATGATGTCACAATCAATACCTATACCCGCATGTGCAGATAACTCTGTAATACGCAGATGTACCTTTGTATGTTCTTAGGGTTTTTTAAATAAACTCTTTTAAAAACAGTTAAATACAGAAGAATGACTTTGATATGTTATTAAAGTTCAGTAATTTTCAGATGGTTTAAGTACAATTTGGGATAGAACGAATATACGTACCCGGCCTACTATAACTTTAGGCCGGTTACGAATTGGTCCCTATGTGTCGTAGTGGAGCACTGCCTACAAAATCACTCGGGCACAGTTTTCTATACTTTTTTGTAGGTTTCCAATTATTTTAGGTGTATACATGCATTTACATATTATTTTTGTCCAAAACAAACATAACTACCATTCTTAATATCTACCGTACCGCTCACATGACATCAAATTCACAATTTGTGGACTTGCTGTATAGATTCCCTTCAGAAAGACCTTCATATGTATGATGTAAAAAAAAATAATGCTTCGATGAGAATTTGATATTTTATGTGGTTCAGTTTTATTGCCTAGTAGGTAAGCTATATCAAACAACTATGATAAAATGCAAACAAACGTTTTATAATAGTTTGCATAACCATTACTTTGCTCCATTAGTAGTACCGGTAATCCATTTTCAGTCAAAAAGTCTTTTGAGCTACAATATTGCAGCTAGATTTGGGATAGAAAATTAAGATTTTTACTTGTTTATTAATCAAACAAAATGCATGTACTTTCGGTTTTTTGGTCTGATATTTAGAAGAAAAAAAACCCAGGTAAAATTGCTGATTTTCATGCTTTCAAATGCTTTCAAAAATAATCTTAAATAACTTCAAGTGGAAAAACTGGTCACATCAAGCCATGATATAATGTTAAAACTTTGTGCTGATGACTCAGAAAGGAATCTGGTGATGTTACATATACATATACATTCATGTAGTCAAACTCAATGATAATTTACAATTCAGTTTCAAACAGTCAAATCATGTTAGAAGTTTACTCTAAACACTTTACTTTTCAGTGATCTGACTGACTATAACGTAATTAACTACAGGGTCTGAATGTGCATTTCCCCATTTGAAATTCATTGAGAATTGAATATGACTCACAAAGAAAAACTTCATTCATTGCAAATGTCTTTACATTGTTGGAATTAAACCCATTAGTTTCCATTGTTACATTTGAAGGATCTGAAGGTGGAAAGGATTATACTGAAGCTTAACGATGAAAGTTCAGTATGAAGATCATTCGATGGCAACCGCGGCGACTGTTGAAGCTAACCTGTAGTGTGGTGACATTGAGTGTTGTGGTGCTGGTTATATATACCATACACAGTATCTGGAAGGACAATAGGTGTTCTGAGGAGGAGTCTAGTACACTTCTGGATGATGTGGTAAGTATTAAATATAGCCCTGGAATAATTAACTTATTGTAAATGCAAAAGATTGTGCCATAATGTTAAAGGGAGAAATTAATGTTAATTATGCAAAGATTGTTGATTACTTAATTATCTTCCTGGCCTAGTAAAATAGGAAATAAAATCAAAAAGGTCTAGTTACGATGTTTATTTTCTTTTATTCATACTTCAACACTTTGAATAACAACTCATTACATGTAGGTACATTACTGTTTGTGTAGAACAGGTATCCCATGTGTGGTGGCTCTGCTGATTTGGTGTCAGTTGACAAGACAAAGTCCATCCGTTGCCCAATTTGTCAACCTCAGGATCTGCATTGAAAGTTCTCTGCTGTCATTCTATAAAACCAATTAGAAATACATCCACCTTGTAGACAAGCATATAAACAGGTCTTCATCTTATGCCTTTTGGAAAAGTCATATACATTATGTTGTGAATTTCAGATAAAAATAAAATGATTTTGTCCTTGATTATCCCTGTTAATATTTCATTCACATGGTAATAAAAACATGAATGAACAATACTGAAAACCTCAGATAAAGTAAACCACACATTGAAGTGTGTACAGTAAAACAAGGTCATAACAAATGTTTAAACCTGTTTACAATGATTCCATGGTTATAAACTGTTTACAATGATTCCATAGTTATAACCTGTTTACAATGATTCCATAGTTATAACCTGTTTACAATGATTCCATGGTTATAACCTGTTTACAATGATTCCATGGTTATAACCTGTTTACAATGATTCCATGGTTATAACCTGTTTACAATGATTCCATGGTTATAACCTGTTTACAATGATTCCGATCTAACAAATGTTTAAACCTGTTTACAATGATTCCATGGTTATAACATGTTTACAATGATTCCATGGTTATAACCTGTTTACAATGATTCCATGGTTATAACCTGTTTACAATGATTCCATGGTTATAACCTGTTTACAATGATTCCATGGTTATACTGTTTACAATGATTCCATGTTTATACCATGTTTACAATGATTCCATGGTTATAACATGTTTACAATGATTCCATGGTTATAACCTGTTTACAATGATTCCATGGTTATAACCTGTTTACAATGATTCCATGGTTATAACCTGTTTACAATGATTCCATGGTTATAACCTGTTTACAATGATTCCATGGTTATAACCTGTTTACAATGATTCCATGGTTATAACATGTTTACAATGATTCCATGGTTATAACTGTTTACAATGATCCATGGTTATAACCTGTTTACAATGATTCCATGGTTATAACCTGTTTAAAATGATTCCATGTTATAACATGTTTACAATGATTCCATGGTTATAACATGTTTACAATGATTCCATGGTTATAACTGTTTACAATGATTCCATGTTTAACAATGTTTCAATGATTCCATGGTTATAACCTGTTTACAATGATTCCATGGTTATAACCATGTTTACAATGATTCCATGGTTATAACCATGTTTACAATGATTCCATGGTTATAACATGTTTACAATGATTCCATGGTTATAACCTGTTTACAATGATTCCATGGTTATAACCATGTTTACAATGATTCCATGGTTATAACATGTTTACAATGATTCCATGGTTATAACCTGTTTACAATGATTCCATGGTTATAACCATGTTTACAATGATTCCATGGTTATAACATGTTTACAATGATTCCATGGTTATAACCTGTTTACAATGATTCCATGGTTATAACCTGTGTTTACAATGATTCCATGATTTATAAACATGTTTACAATGATTCCATGGTTATAACATGTTTACAATGATTCCATGGTTATAACATGTTTACAATGATTCCATGGTTATAACATGTTTACAATGATTCCATGGTTATAACATGTTTACAATGATTCCATGGTTATAACCATGTTTACAATGATTCCATGGTTATAACCTGTTTACAATGATTCCATGGTTATAACATGTTTACAATGATTCCATGGTTATAACATGTTTACAATGATTCCATGGTTATAACCATGTTTACAATGATTCCATGGTTATAACATGTTTACAATGATTCCATGGTTATAACATGTTTACAATGATTCCATGGTTATAACATGTTTACAATGATTCCATGGTTATAACCTGTTTACAATGATTCCATGGTTATAACCTGTTTACAATGATTCCATGGTTATAACCTGTTTACAATGATTCCATGTATGGTTTAACCTGTTTACAATGATTCCATGGTTATAACATGTTTACAATGATTCCATGGTTATAACATGTTTACAATGATTCCATGGTTATAATGTTTACAATGATTCCATGGTTATAACTGTTTACAATGATTCCATGGTTATAACCTGTTTACAATGATTCCATGGTTATAACATGTTTACAATGATTCCATGGTTATAACCTGTTTACAATGATTCCATGGTTAT
Organism: Argopecten irradians; assembly: GCF_041381155.1. NCBI lineage: Eukaryota > Metazoa > Mollusca > Bivalvia > Pectinida > Pectinidae > Argopecten > Argopecten irradians. Next base: position 54,887,894 of record NC_091135.1, read on the forward strand.
AACCTGTTTACAATGATTCCATGGTTATAACTGTTTACAATGATTCCATGGTTATAACCATGTTTACAATGATTCCATGGTTATAACCATGTTTACAATGATTCCATGGTTATAACCATGTTTACAATGATTCCATGGTTATAACATGTTTACAATGATTCCATGGTTATAACATGTTTACAATGATTCCATGGTTAAACTGTTTACAATGATTCCATGGTTATAACATGTTTACAATGATTCCATGGTTATAACCTGTTTACAATGATTCCATGGTTATAACCTGTTTACAATGATTCCATGGTTATAACCATGTTTACAATGATTCCATGGTTATAACATGTTTACAATGATTCCATGGTTATAACATGTTTACAATGATTCCATGGTTATAACCTGTTTACAATGATTCCATGGTTATAACTGTTTACAATGATTCCATGGTTATAATGTTTACAATGATTCCATGGTTATAAACATGTTTACAATGATTCCATGGTTATAACATGTTACAATGATTCCATGGTTATACTGTTTACAATGATTCCATGGTTATAACATGTTTACAATGATTCCATGGTTATAACATGTTTACAATGATTCCATGGTTATAACATGTTTACAATGATTCCATGGTTATAACCTGTTTACAATGATTCCATGGTTATAACATGTTTACAATGATTCCATGGTTATAACTGTTTACAATGATTCCATGGTTATAACATGTTTACAATGATTCCATGGTTATAACATGTTACAATGATTCCATGGTTATAACATGTTTACAATGATTCCATGGTTATAAACTGTTTACAATGATTCCATGGTTATAACATGTTTACAATGATTCCATGGTTATAAATGTTTACAATGATTCCATGGTTATAACCTGTTTACAATGATTCCATGGTTATAAACTGTTTACAATGATTCCATGGTTATAACATGTTTACAATGATTCCATGGTTATAACTGTTTACAATGATTCCATGGTTATAACCTGTTTACAATGATTCCATGGTTATAACCTGTTTACAATGATTCCATGGTTATATACATGTTTACAATGATTCCATGGTTATAACATGTTTACAATGATTCCATGGTTTATAACATGTTTACAATGATTCCATGGTTATAACCTGTTTACAATGATTCCATGGTTATAACCATGTTTACAATGATTCCATGGTTATAACATGTTTACAATGATTCCATGGTTATACCATGTTTACAATGATTCCATGGTTATAACATGTTTACAATGATTCCATGGTTATAACATGTTTACAATGATTCCATGGTTATAACCTGTTTACAATGATTCCATGGTTATAACCTGTTTACAATGATTCCATGGTTATAACCATGTTTACAATGATTCCATGGTTATAACCTGTTTACAATGATTCCATGGTTATAACATGTTTACAATGATTCCATGGTTATAACCATGTTTACAATGATTCCATGGTTATAACCATGTTTACAATGATTCCATGGTTATAACCTGTTTACAATGATTCCATGGTTATACCATGTTTACAATGATTCCATGGTTATAACATGTTTACAATGATTCCATGGTTATAACATGTTTACAATGATTCCATGGTTATAACCATGTTTACAATGATTCCATGGTTATAACCTGTTTACAATGATTCCATGGTTATAACATGTTTACAATGATTCCATGGTTATAACATGTTTACAATGATTCCATGGTTATAACCTGTTTACAATGATTCCATGGTTATAACATGTTTACAATGATTCCATGGTTATAACATGTTTACAATGATTCCATGGTTATAAACCTGTTTACAATGATTCCATGGTTATAACATGTTTACAATGATTCCATGGTTATAACATGTTTACAATGATTCCATGGTTATAACCTGTTTACAATGATTCCATGGTTATAACCATGTTTACAATGATTCCATGGTTATAACATGTTTACAATGATTCCATGGTTTATAACTGTTTACAATGATTCCATGGTTATAACCTGTTTACAATGATTCCATGGTTATAACATGTTTACAATGATTCCATGGTTATAACCTGTTTACAATGATTCCATGGTTATACATGTTTACAATGATTCCATGGTTATAACATGTTTACAATGATTCCATGGTTATAACATGTTTACAATGATTCCATGGTTATAACCTGTTTACAATGATTCCATGGTTATACTGTTCATGATCCATGTTTACAATGATTCCATGGTTATAACCTGTTTACAATGATTCCATGGTTATACCATGTTTACAATGATTCCATGGTTATAACATGTTTACAATGATTCCATGGTTATAACCTGTTTACAATGATTCCATGGTTATAACATGTTTACAATGATTCCATGGTTATAACATGTTTACAATGATTCCAGTGGTTATAACCATGTTTACAATGATTCCATGGTTATAACTGTTTACAATGATTCCATGGTTATAACCATGTTTACAATGATTCCATGGTTATAACCATGTTTACAATGATTCCATGGTTATAACATGTTTACAATGATTCCATGGTTTATAACCTGTTTACAATGATTCCATGGTTTATAACCTGTTTACAATGATTCCATGTTATAACATGTTTACAATGATTCCATGGTTATAACATGTTTACAATGATTCCATGGTTATAACATGTTTACAATGATTCCATGGTTATAACATGTTTACAATGATTCCATGGTTATAACCTGTTTACAATGATTCCATGGTTATAACATGTTTACAATGATTCCATGGTTATAACCTGTTTACAATGATTCCATGGTTATAACTGTTTACAATGATTCCATGGTTATAACATGTTTACAATGATTCCATGGTTATAACATGTTTACAATGATTCCATGGTTATAACATGTTTACAATGTTACAATGATTCCATGGTTATAACCTGTTTACAATGATTCCATGGTTATAACCTGTTTACAATGATTCCATGGTTATAACTGTTTACAATGATTCCATGGTTATAACATGTTTACAATGATTCCATGGTTATAACATGTTTACAATGATTCCATGGTTATAACCTGTTTACAATGATTCCATGGTTATAACATGTTTACAATGATTCCATGGTTATAACCTGTTTACAATGATTCCATGGTTATAAACATGTTTACAATGATTCCATGGTTATAACCTGTTTACAATGATTCCATGGTTATAACCTGTTTACAATGATTCCATGGTTATAACATGTTTACAATGATTCCATGGTTATAACCTGTTTACAATGATTCCATGGTTATAACATGTTTACAATGATTCCATGGTTATAACATGTTTACAATGATTCCATGGTTATAACCTGTTTACAATGATTCCATGGTTATAACATGTTTACAATGATTCCATGGTTATAACATGTTTACAATGATTCCATGGTTATAACCTGTTTACAATGATTCCATGGTTATAACCTGTTTACAATGATTCCATGGTTATAACCTGTTTACAATGATTCCATGGTTATAACCTGTTTACAATGATTCCATGGTTATAACCTGTTTACAATGATTCCATGGTTATAACATGTTTACAATGATTCCATGGTTATAACATGTTTACAATGATTCCATGGTTATAACATGTTTACAATGATTCCATGGTTATAACCTGTTTACAATGATTCCATGGTTATAACCTGTTTACAATGATTCCATGGTTATAACCTGTTTACAATGATTCCATGGTTATAACCTGTTTACAATGATTCCATGGTTATAACATGTTTACAATGATTCCATGGTTATAACATGTTTACAATGATTCCATGGTTATAACCTGTTTACAATGATTCCATGGTTATAACATGTTTACAATGATTCCATGGTTATAACATGTTTACAATGATTCCATGGTTATAACCTGTTTACAATGATTCCATGGTTATAACATGTTTACAATGATTCCATGGTTATAACATGTTTTACAATGATTCCATGGTTATAACCTGTTTACAATGATTCCATGGTTATAACATGTTTACAATGATTCCATGGTTATAACCTGTTTACAATGATTCCATGGTTATAACCTGTTTACAATGATTCCATGGTTATAACATGTTTACAATGATTCCATGGTTATAACCTGTTTACAATGATTCCATGGTTATAACATGTTAACAATGATTCCATGGTTATAACCTGTTTACAATGATTCCATGGTTATAACATGTTTACAATGATTCCATGGTTATAACATGTTTACAATGATTCCATGGTTATAACCTGTTTACAATGATTCCATGGTTATAACCTGTTTACAATGATTCCATGGTTATAACCATGTTTACAATGATTCCATGGTTATAACCTGTTTACAATGATTCCATGGTTATAACCATGTTTACAATGATTCCATGGTTATAACATAATTTACAATGATTCCATGGTTATAACCTGTTTACAATGATTCCATGGTTATAACATGTTTACAATGATTCCATGGTTATAACCTGTTTACAATGATTCCATGGTTATAACATGTTTACAATGATTCCATGGTTATAACATGTTTACAATGATTCCATGGTTATAACATGTTTACAATGATTCCATGGTTATAACCTGTTTACAATGATTCCATGGTTATAACATGTTTACAATGATTCCATGGTTATAACCTGTTTACAATGATTCCATGGTTATAACATGTTTACAATGATTCCATGGTTATAACCTGTTTACAATGATTCCATGGTTATAACATGTTTACAATGATTCCATGGTTATAACCATGTTTACAATGATTCCATGGTTATAACCTGTTTACAATGATTCCATGGTTATAACATGTTTACAATGATTCCATGGTTATAACCTGTTTACAATGATTCCATGGTTATAACCTGTTTACAATGATTCCATGGTTATAACATGTTTACAATGATTCCATGGTTATAACCTGTTTACAATGATTCCATGGTTATAACATGTTTACAATGATTCCATGGTTATAACCATGTTTACAATGATTCCATGGTTATAACCATGTTTACAATGATTCCATGTTATAACATGTTTACAATGATTCCATGGTTATAACTGTTTACAATGATTCCATGGTTATAACCTGTTTACAATGATTCCATGGTTATAACTGTTTACAATGATTCCATGGTTATAACATGTTTACAATGATTCCATGGTTATAATGTTTACAATGATTCCATGGTTAAACATGTTTACAATGATTCCATGGTTATAACATGTTTACAATGATTCCATGGTTATAACCATGTTTACAATGATTCCATGGTTATAACATGTTTACAATGATTCCATGGTTATAACCTGTTTACAATGATTCCATGGTTATAACCTGTTTACAATGATTCCATGGTTATAACTGTTTGATTCCATGGTTATAACCTGTTTTACAATGATTCCATGGTTATAACCTGTTTACAATGATTCCATGGTTATAACATGTTTACAATGATTCCATGGTTATAACCTGTTTACAATGATTCCATGGTTATAACCTGTTTACAATGATTCCATAGTTATAACATGTTTACAATGATTCCATGGTTATAACATGTTTACAATGATTCCATGGTTATAACATGTTTACAATGATTCCATGGTTATAACCTGTTTACAATGATTCCATGGTTATAACCTGTTGACAGTGATTCCATGGTTATAACCTGTTAACAATGATTCCATGGTTATAACATGTTTACAATGATTCCATGGTTATAACCTGTTTACAATGATTCCATGGTTATAACCTGTTTACAATGATTCCATGGTTATAACATGTTTACAATGATTCCATGGTTATAACATGTTTACAATGATTCCATGGTTATAACATGTTTACAATGATTCCATGGTTATAACATGTTTACAATGATTCCATGGTTATAACATGTTAACAATGATTCCATGGTTATAACATGTTTACAATGATTCCATGGTTATAACATGTTTACAATGATTCCATGGTTATAACATGTTTACAATGATTCCATGGTTATAACCATGTTTACAATGATTCCATGGTTATAACATGTTTACAATGATTCCATGGTTATAACATGTTTACAATGATTCCATGGTTATAACCTGTTTACAATGATTCCATGGTTATAACATGTTTACAATGATTCCATGGTTATAACCTGTTTACAATGATTCCATGGTTATAACATGTTTACAATGATTCCATGGTTATAACATGTTTACAATGATTCCATGGTTATAACCTGTTTACAATGATTCCATGGTTATAACATGTTTACAATGATTCCATGGTTATAACCTGTTTACAATGATTCCATGGTTATAACATGTTTACAATGATTCCATGGTTATAACCTGTTTACAATGATTCCATGGTTATAACCTGTTTACAATGATTCCATGGTTATAACCATGTTTACAATGATTCCATGGTTTATAACATGTTTACAATGATTCCATGGTTATAACCATGTTTACAATGATTCCATGGTTATAACCATGTTTACAATGATTCCATGGTTATAACATGTTTACAATGATTCCATGGTTATAACCATGTTTACAATGATTCCATGGTTATAACATGTTTACAATGATTCCATGGTTATAACCTGTTTACAATGATTCCATGGTTATAACCTGTTTACAATGATTCCATGGTTATAACATGTTTACAATGATTCCATGGTTATAACATGTTTACAATGATTCCATGGTTATAACATGTTTACAATGATTCCATGGTTATAACCTGTTGACAGTGATTCCATGGTTATAACCTGTTTACAATGATTCCATGGTTATAACATGTTTACAATGATTCCATGGTTATAACATGTTTACAATGATTCCATGGTTATAACCTGTTTACAATGATTCCATGGTTATAACCTGTTTACAATGATTCCATGGTTATAACATGTTTACAATGATTCCATGGTTATAACATGTTTACAATGATTCCATGGTTATAACATGTTTACAATGATTCCATGGTTATAACCTGTTTACAATGATTCCATGGTTATAACCTGTTTACAATGATTCCATGGTTATAACATGTTGACAATGATTCCATGGTTATAACCTGTTTACAATGATTCCATGGTTATAACCTGTTTACAATGATTCCATGGTTATAACATGTTTACAATGATTCCATGGTTATAACATGTTTACAATGATTCCATGGTTATAACATGTTTACAATGATTCCATGGTTATAACCTGTTTACAATGATTCCATGGTTATAACATGTTTACAATGATTCCATGGTTATAACATGTTTACAATGATTCCATGGTTATAACCTGTTTACAATGATTCCATGGTTATAACATGTTTACAATGATTCCATGGTTATAACATGTTTACAATGATTCCATGGTTATAACATGTTTACAATGATTCCATGGTTATAACCTGTTTACAATGATTCCATGGTTATAACCTGTTTACAATTTCTTCCATGGTTATAACATGTTTACAATGATTCCATGGTTATAACCTGTTTACAATGATTCCATGGTTATAACATGTTTACAATGATTCCATGGTTATAACATGTTTACAATGATTCCATGGTTATAACATGTTTACAATGATTCCATGGTTATAACCTGTTTACAATGATTCCATGGTTATAACATGTTTACAATGATTCCATGGTTATAACATGTTTACAATGATTCCATGGTTATAACATGTTTACAATGATTCCATGGTTATAACCTGTTTACAATGATTCCATGGTTATAACATGTTTACAATGATTCCATGGTTATAACCTGTTTACAATGATTCCATGGTTATAACATGTTTACAATGATTCCATGGTTATAACATGTTTACAATGATTCCATGGTTATAACCTGTTTACAATGATTCCATGGTTATAACATGTTTACAATGATTCCATGGTTATAACATGTTTACAATGATTCCATGGTTATAACATGTTTACAATGATTCCATGGTTATAACATGTTTACAATGATTCCATGGTTATAACATGTTTACAATGATTCCATGGTTATAACCTGTTTACAATGATTCCATGGTTATAACATGTTGACAATGATTCCATGGTTATAACATGTTTACAATGATTCCATGGTTATAACCTGTTTACAATGATTCCATGGTTATAACATGTTTACAATGATTCCATGGTTATAACCTGTTTACAATGATTCCATGGTTATACCATGTTTACAATGATTCCATGGTTATAACCTGTTTACAATGATTCCATGGTTATAACATGTTTACAATGATTCCATGGTTATAACATGTTTACAATGATTCCATGGTTATAACATGTTTACAATGATTCCATGGTTATAACATGTTTACAATGATTCCATGGTTATAACCTGTTGACAATGATTCCATGGTTATAACATGTTTACAATGATTCCATGGTTATAACATGTTTACAATGATTCCATGGTTATAACATGTTTACAATGATTCCATGGTTATAACATGTTTACAATGATTCCATGGTTATAACATGTTTACAATGATTCCATGGTTATAACATGTTTACAATGATTCCATGGTTATAACCTGTTTACAATGATTCCATGGTTATAACCTGTTTACAATGATTCCATGGTTATACCATGTTTACAATGATTCCATGGTTATAACATGTTTACAATGATTCCATGGTTATAACATGTTTACAATGATTCCATGGTTATAACATGTTTACAATGATTCCATGGTTATAACCTGTTTACAATGATTCCATGGTTATAACATGTTTACAATGATTCCATGGTTATAACATGTTTACAATGATTCCATGGTTATAACATGTTTACAATGATTCCATGGTTATAACATGTTTACAATGATTCCATGGTTATTAACATGTTTACAATGATTCCATGGTTATAACATGTTTACAATGATTCCATGGTTATAACATGTTTACAATGATTCCATGGTTATAACCATGTTTACAATGATTCCATGGTTATAACATGTTTACAATGATTCCATGGTTATAACATGTTTACAATGATTCCATGGTTATAACCTGTTTACAATGATTCCATGGTTATAACATGTTTACAATGATTCCATGGTTATAACATGTTTACAATGATTCCATGGTTATAACATGTTTACAATGATTCCATGGTTATAACCTGTTTACAATGATTCCATGGTTATAACATGTTTACAATGATTCCATGGTTATAACCATGTTTACAATGATTCCATGGTTATAACATGTTTACAATGATTCCATGGTTATAACATGTTTACAATGATTCCATGGTTATAACATGTTTACAATGATTCCATGGTTATAACATGTTTACAATGATTCCATGGTTATAACATGTTTACAATGATTCCATGGTTATAACCTGTTTACAATGATTCCATGGTTATAACATGTTTACAATGATTCCATGGTTATAACATGTTTACAATGATTCCATGGTTATAACCTGTTTACAATGATTCCCATGGTTATACCATGTTTACAATGATTCCATGGTTATAACATGTTTACAATGATTCCATGGTTATAACATGTTTACAATGATTCCATGGTTATAACATGTTTACAATGATTCCATGGTTATAACATGTTTACAATGATTCCATGGTTATACCATGTTTACAATGATTCCATGGTTATAACCTGTTTACAATGATTCCATGTTGTAACCTGTTGACAATGATTCCATGGTTATAACCTGTTTACAATGATTCCATGGTTATAACATGTTGACAATGATTCCATGGTTATAACCTGTTTACAATGATTCCATGGTTATAACATGTTTACAATGATTCCATGGTTATAACATGTTTACAATGATTCCATGGTTATAAACTGTTTACAATGATTCCATGGTTATAACATGTTTACAATGATTCCATGGTTATAACCTGTTTACAATGATTCCATGGTTATAACCTGTTTACAATGATTCCATGGTTATAACATGTTTACAATGATTCCATGGTTATAACATGTTTACAATGATTCCATGGTTATATAATCCATGTTTACAATGATTCCATGGTTATAACATGTTTACAATGATTCCATGGTTTATAACATGTTTACAATGATTCCATGGTTATAACATGTTTACAATGATTCCATGGTTATAACATGTTTACAATGATTCCATGGTTATAACATGTTTACAATGATTCCATGGTTATAACATGTTTACAATGATTCCATGGTTATAACCTGTTTACAATGATTCCATGGTTATAACCATGAGTTATACATGTTTACAATGATTCCATGGTTATAACATGTTTACAATGATTCCATGGTTATATGTTTACAATGATCCATGTTTAAATGTTTACAATGATTCCATGGTTATAACATGTTTACAATGATTCCATGGTTATAACATGTTTACAATGATTCCATGGTTATAACATGTTTACAATGATTCCATGGTTATACATGTTTACAATGATTCCATGGTTATACATGTTTACAATGATTCCATGGTTATAACCATGTTTACAACCTGTTTACAATGATTCCATGGTTATAACATGTTTACAATGATTCCATGGTTATAACATGTTTACAATGATTCCATGGTTATAACATGTTTACAATGATTCCATGGTTATAACATGTTTACAATGATTCCATGGTTATAACCTGTTTACAATGATTCCATGGTTATAACCTGTTTACAATGATTCCATGGTTATAACCTGTTGACAGTGATTCCATGGTTATAACATGTTTACAATGATTCCATGGTTATAACATGTTTACAATGATTCCATGGTTATAACCTGTTTACAATGATTCCATGGTTATAACCTGTTGACAGTGATTCCATGGTTATACCATGTTTACAATGATTCCATGGTTATAACATGTTTACAATGATTCCATGGTTATAACCTGTTTACAATGATTCCATGGTTATAACCTGTTTACAATGATTCCATGGTTATACCATGTTTACAATGATTCCATGGTTATACCATGTTTACAATGATTCCATGGTTATAACATGTTTACAATGATTCCATGGTTATAACCTGTTTACAATGATTCCATGGTTATAACATGTTTACAATGATTCCATGGTTATAACATGTTTACAATGATTCCATGGTTATAACATGTTTACAATGATTCCATGGTTATAACATGTTTACAATGATTCCATGGTTATACCATGTTTACAATGATTCCATGGTTATAACATTTCCTACCAAGATTCCTATAACCATATTTATACCAATGCAATTCCCCCCATCCCCAATATTTGTTACCACTGTGTTTTATTTACATGGTTTCATGTGTTAGAGAACTGATCCAGCTACTGGAGCATGCTTCTTTGGTTCATATCAAGGAGTGATTACATGAACATAGTCTTCTTTGGTTTGATGTGTAACAGTATTATAACCATTGTATATTGTATGACCTTTGTTTACTTTCAGTGTCAGCGGTATAAAGACCATATCGTGGCTGGAAACCTTTGTAGTGACTTATGTGAAAAGCAGACAATAGACTTTGTCAAGTGCACCAACTATCGCCAGGGTAAAAAGGTGCTGATTCTAGAATGCAACGAGGCATGCAGAACAGGGGAGAGAATCAAAGTTGTCATGAAGACAAAGTCCAGGCATAAAAATGAGGAGTATGATCGTTTAGTTTTGCCTTTGAATGATGACAGTGCAGTATCCAAGGATGGCCTGGAAATGGCTAAAGTCATTATGACAAACAGAGCTTTTGGAGATATGCATTTTACTGTTTCATCACAGCAAAATATTTTCTCTGAACTTTGGTCAATGGATTTTGAAGAATATGTGAAATCTGCTGCTTACAAGAATGCTGACCATGTTGCTTTGATGAGTATATGGTCTTTAATCCAGCAAGATGAGTATTTGTTTATGAAAGTCTACCAAGATATTCCGTATGTGCCACGTTTGTATGGCACATGTGGTGAATACTACTTTATGGAATATGCCCCACCTGGAAATATTCTCAGTCCTGGGTTCTTTGGGTTGTCTCCATGGCCTAAACGAGTGGAAGCTGCATTAAAACTAATGGACATAGCACAGTCACTTGAAACAGATTTTTATCAGCCACTTCACTTTTGTGATGTTAAGGGAGATAACTTTGGTGTTGGTGAAGATTTGAGTGTTAAGATCCTGGATTCAGATTCCTTGTTTTTCGATGAGAAAATGTCAATGAACATGAAAGGTACCTGTAGACAGGACTCGGATTGTGATTTTTTTGACTGCCGAGGAATGTGTGACACTGTTAAAAAAACTTGTAATGGTAGAAGAGTTAATAACAACTTACAGGTTGGTATATCATTGAAAGTAATTTTCTGTTAAAAAAATGAAGACAGCTCTCATCATAACATTAATAATAAAAGAAATTAATTCAAAAAAGGGGACATGTAATACTGGTACTAGTCCAGAAGTAAATTGAGACATAATGCAAAAAGTTTTTCTCTAACTTTATATTTAGTTCAAACATTCTGGTAACAATCTCTCATTTCTGGCCATAAAACAGTACATAGATATTGATGGCCACTACTTTCCGTTGTGGTGATACTTTCTGAAATGATGTGGAATTTGTCAGTTAGTATGTAATAAGATGGAGACAACCAATTTTAGTCCCAAATTTCCATGCATGATTTTTCAACTCAATTCCATCTCTATGATTTCAGAATATTTGTGAGGACATCTTCATTGATATACCATCAAACTTTTTCCGTGGTCTGTTGCATGATCCGCCGACTTCCATTGCCAAAGATCTGATTGTGGTACTACAAGAGTGTGCCTACCCCAACAAAAATATGGGCGAGGTAGTGAGGACGCCCACGGCCACAGAAACAATGGAAAGACTTTACAGTCTGCTCAAATCCAAAGTTAGCTAATCTGAAATTAACATAATTGTTGAGCAGATTATCATATGAAATAAGAAACAATGCATTACAGCCACGGAAACTATGGAAAGACAGCTGTATAATCTGCTCAACACTCTAACTGTCTGATGATTTTTGTTTGTTGGTCATATGGCCATGTAACGTTTGGATAGGCAAGATTCTAAACATCTTTCTTCTAGATGTGTAAAAAAAAGGTTCACATGCCCATTTATATACATGTACTTCGTATGTCCTCTGAAAGGAAAGAAGTCGAAAAGTTATGTAAATGATAGAGTTTTTCCATTTTTTTGTTCCATATTTTTTTGTTTTGTTTTTATCTTTTGATATATTTGATTTATTTGAACTGAAAAAAATCTTGGTTTGCTGAAATATACATGCATGCATGGTTGGTAAAAGGTAAAGTTATAAGTTGACTTTCATCAACGTTTTAATAATGTTAACATTAAAACATACGTCTTACCAGACATTTCATTAAAGATCTGCTCATGATTAAATATGCGATCAACAAGTTTTTCCCATTTTTCTTATTACCGGTAGTATATGGAATTAAGAATAACACTATAACCAGATCACTGTGGTTTGATATTTACCAGACTCAAAAGTTTAATTAAGATTATTTTTCGCTTTTTATATGATTATGTTCTTCAAATATTCTTTTGAGAATTTGTACATTTTATTTGTTGTAACTAAATTTAAATCTGTTATGTAATTCAGATAATTAGGTTTTTAGAATGAAATGTCATTCCATATTTTCAACATTCCAATATTTTTATAAACATTTTTTTAATTGTATGTATTTTATTATATTAATATTTACAAATAGCTATGCAATTAATTGCATTGTTGTTGAAGTATTACTTCTTTTAAAGAGATTAAGCACTTAATGTTGTTTATACAGTAAAACATGGTTATAACGATGCTCTGGGGACCAACAAAATGATTATAAGCCTACATATCACAGACATAGGAACATCAAACTGGTCCACTCAGACTGAACAGGTGGTAGCCAGTCGTATTTCACCTAGCTAACACGTGAAAAGTTCTATCTGCCCAATCTTTTTCTGGGAACTCTCGTTTCCTCCCATGCTAAGATCCCTTTCATGCTTACATCCATTGAAAAAAAAGATTGGTATAAGTTATATAACTTATTTCATGGTTAAAGTAAAAGAGAAGGGTAGGGTTAAAAAGGGTTTGTTTTCTTCTCTGCAGCTATTAAAGCTAAAATTTCAGTATTATTTTAGTTTCCAAGTTTTGTTATTAATAATACCATTTTCTCCATGAGTATTGATTAGTAGGCTATACAGCTGGTGTCTTAGACATTATATCATCCTCAATACTCAAGGGGTTACTATCATTGTCAATATATCCACCCATGGACTATCTTTGATACTCCAGGGGTTACCATCACTGCATGTTGTTAGTTCAAATCCTGGACTATATATTATAGCAAATCTTAAGGCATTTTTACAGAAAAAAATTGCCGATATAGCCAAATAGACGTCTTTGAAGATTCCAAAGGAGTGACGCAAAACTTCCAAAACCAATGCTATGTATATATTGTTATTTGTTCAGGCGATTTCTTTGAAGGACCGTACCACACTAACCTGTCTAGATTTATACCAGAGACGTGTCTGTATGTCTGTAACATAAAAAAGGGTCTTTGATAAAGACTTTAATTATGTTCCTTGTTACCTACATATTAATGATCATAGGTTACTATTGTCTTACCAAAAATAGAATCGTAAACATTCCAACATTACATAATAAAAAACAATCTTGTGATTATGTGAGCATGCATCGCCTAATATTGCATTTCCTTGTGAAATTTTAATTTACTCTTAAGCAATAGGCAGATTAGATACTTATTTGACTGGAACTAGTTTTGGTTCAGTCATCAGTGTAGCAATAGACAGATATAACCAGTAGTGATGTTATTTAGTCAGAGAACTTGCCAATGTATTACAGTGTATTTTTAGGTCATCTAACCCAAAGGGTCAGGAAGACCTATAGTCATCTTACACCGTCCGTCGTCTGCCGTGCGCCGTGGGTTAACTTTTCATTCAAACAACTTCTTCTCAATAACAGAAAAGGCCCAGTATTTGGTCTGTAGCATGCTGGGATGAAGGGCTACCAAAGGTGTGAAAATGAATGACCTTCACCTACTTTCAAGGTCACAGGGATCAAATACGCTAAAATCTTTGAACGACTTCTTCTAATTAACCGAAAGTTCCATGGTACTCATATTTGTCCTGTGGCATGCTAGGATGAAGGACTACCAAACATGTGGAAATGAATGACCTCGGCCTACTTTCAAGGTCACAGGTGATCAAATAGTCTGAAATATTTGAATGCCTTCTTATGACTACCGTATTCGACCCAATAAGCTCCCAGGGCGTTTAAAAAATGGAAAAGGTGCTAATAAGACTTAATTATTGCAAATCTGTACAGTCATGTGTAGTTTTGGTCTCTCTTTATGCGTGGGCAATTGAAATCGAGGCCTCAAAAAGGGGGAGGGGCGTTTATAGGGACATGGGCGCTAATTGGGTCGAACACGGTAATTGAAAGTCCAAGGGTACTCATATTTTGCCTGTGGCATGCTGGGATGAAGGGCTACCAAATATGTGAAAATGACTGACCTTGACTTATTATCAAGGTCACAGTTGTCAAATAAGCGAAAATCTTTGAACGACTTCTTCTCAATAACAGTAAGGCCCAGAGTACTCATATTTGGCCTGTAGCATGCTGGGATAAAGGATTACCAATTTATGAAAATGAATAACATTCACCAACTTTCAAGGTCACAGGGGTCTAATACGCAAAAATCTTTGATTGACTTCTTCTAACTTACCGAAAGGTTCATGGTACTCATATTTGGCCTGTGACATGCTAGGATGAAGGGCTACCAAAGTTGTGAAAATGAATGACCTACTTTCAAAGTCACAGGGGTCAAATAGGCTAAAATATTTTAACTACTGCTTCTTACTAACCGAAAGTCCCGGGGATTTATATTTAGCCAGTAGCATGCGACGATAAAGGACTACCAAAGTTGTGAAAATGAATGACCTTGACCTACTTTCAAGGTCATGGGAGTCAAATATTCTAAAATCTTGAATTTTGTACTTCTCAAGCTCTACCAGTGCAAATTTGCTTGAACTTGCCTGAAATGATCCTGACATGGTCCCAACAAAGTGTTGTTATTCGTCAGATCGACCCGAAATCCAAGATGGCCACCACAACTGACCTCTTGAAAACACATTTTGAACTTCTTCTAAAGTTCACTCCATGTGATTTGACTGAAACTTGCATGAAATGATCCTTACATGGTCCCGACCAAGTGTTTTTATTTTTTGGATTGATCTGGAATCCAAGATGCCTGCCACAGCCGCCATCTTGAAAACATATTTTGAACTTCTTTTACTGGTGCTCAAACTTGCCTAAAATGAACCTGACATTGTTCTGACAAAATGTTGTTATTTTTTGGGTCAATTTGAAATCCAAGATGGCCACCACAACCGCCATCTTGAAAACACATTTTCAACTTCTCAAATTCTACCAATTGACCGATCGCCAGGTGCAATATAGCCACGCCTCGTGCTCACAAACGCACGTGTTTCTATTCAATGTCGGAGCAAATATCGTAGCACACACAATACAAAATGCAAAGTCACGTGCGGTTTGATTGACAGGTGGCGATCCGTCAATTCGATTTAGCTGAAACTTGGATGATGTGGTCCTGATGAAGTGCTGTTATTTTTCGGGTCAATCCGAAATCCACCACAGCAGCCATCTTCAAAACACATTCTGAACTTCTTCTCAAGTTCTTCTGTTGCGATTTGGCTGAAACTTGACCTTGTATTACTGATATGATCTTGTCTTGTGTTACAATAGTGTTGTTGCATTTCTGGTTGATCCCAAATCGAAGATCGCTACCATGACACCATATCTAATTAATTTCCTATATGGCTATTGCCAAGGTAGTCAGATGACCATTAAAGCCCTTGGGCCTCTTGTTATTTGTATGTCCATTTAGTTTGGTATTTTGCCAGTTAAAACCTGACCTGTCATGATATAATCTTAGGAAATTATCTTCATTATAATTGTGCCATTATTAGATCAGATATTTCAACCAGCTCTCAAAATAAATGTTTGCTGGTAGATCCATTCATGTATTCTTTACTATATGTATTCAAATTTATAGTATTTTAACACCTATGATCCCACCCGTAAGCCTCTGTCATTAGAACACACATGATTCAGTATTGGAAAATGCATAATGCATCTAGTGATATGTTACCTGGGCATTTCAGAAGAAAGTATAGAATATTACTTATAATGATACTTTAGAACATCAATCTTTACATTGAATATAGACTTATACAATGACAAAACTTCAATCTTTACATTAAATAGACTTATAGAATACACAGCAGCCAAAAAATCAAATGAGCTTCAATACCTTGATATGTGGAAAGAATACCTGACCTCATAATTTACTTACAGCATATTTAGAAGACGTTCTACCAATTTTGTTTAAATAAATGATTTTGACTTTTTTACAAAGTCTAGTCCTGGAGGTAAAATGCCAATTTCTAAAGCATTGAAATTATATCTTTAGTTTAACCATATCATTGTCTAAACATTTCTGATTTCTCTTGTTTATATTTATCATCACTTTGCTCATGTAAGATGAAGTCTCAGTTGTTCAAGATATATGCTCAAAATTCATATTCTAAAGCTTAAGTTGCTACTTCATGCAAAATTTCTGTGCTCAAAATTTCAAGCAAGCCATGTTCTCAAGTTTCCTTGAATTCACATATACCATATAGGGTGTATACTTCCAAAGCACCCATACTCAAGATTAGAATGGCAGAGCCCCGGATATTTGTTGTGTAAACAGAAAATGACAGAAAGGGTTCTCCAAGAGCAAGCAAATTCCTCAATTGAACTTGTAACTTTTGGCAAAAAAATAAATTTCCTGGAGGTAAAGCTTTTCGAAGGTATAACATATATTAATACCAGCCTCTATTCTATTCATTGTGTATGTGGTAGATTTAACACAGACCCCTGGGTGGTGGGTTAAGTTTACTATGTAGTTTAAATAGAGAAAACACATTTTTGAGCATTATATGGTCATTTGTTAAAGGGAATTAGTTAAATGTTGTCAGAATTTTCCCTATTAGATGGCCATTCAATCAATTTAACAAATTTTCCATGACTAACCCCAAGGATCCTTCTAAGGGACAGGGCCAAAAGGGGTGAAATAAGCTAAAACTTCAAAAATATTCTTCTCAAATTCTGGTAGAATCAAATACCGGTACTCTTCATAGGTGGAAAGGTCTTAAGGTCCTTTACAAAAATTGTGAATTATATGACCCTGGGATCTCAAGTTTCCCCTAGGGAGGGGGTCAAATTTGCTATAGCTTATATAGGAAAAACACATTTATGAACATTATTTGCTCGGTTTTCATAGGAAATGAGTCAAACTGGGTTTGAATTATTAGCCTGAGATAGCATTTTAACAGGGGCCAGAGGGGCCAGGCTAAAAGGGGTCAAAATGGCTAGAATTTCAAAACTCTTCTTCTGAATACACAGATTTGATGGAACCAAATAATCTTCATAGATTAAAAACTCAAATTTATAAAATCACTGACTGAATTCAAGGGCCTAATGTTTATATGTCTTTGTTTCATTCTGTATCCGAACTCAGGTGACCGTAAAGGCCCATAGGCCTCTTGTTTTTCTTAAGTCATGTGGATGAAGAATATGAGGATATGAATGTTTTCCAAATATTGTGTATTAGGTTCATGTATATGCCTTATATGTTTGCTGTTAAACGTCTTCTTCAAATTGTTTATTTTGATTCGGATGCAATATAAGTCAGTGTTTTGTTGGTACCTGGATGGATATGATGCATTAAGTTCTTTTTTGGTGATTGATTTAATTTATACATCATTTGGAGCTACATATATTTTTCTACTTAATATGTGCATATTATTGTTTTGTTCATTTTTATCCAACTAGTCAGTTAATAAAATTTACTAATTTTAAGGAGTTTTGTTTTCATAATTCACAGTAGCCAAATTTTACTCCCTACATGTATAGCAAATTTTCTGTTTATATTATAATTCAAACATTTCAAAATATACATAATGTGTGATATGAAATTGGCTACAATCCTTAGGTCTGGCAAGTATTTATAAGTGAGAAGGATTCGTGACTGTCTCTTTCCATTACTAAACACCACGCGAGACGCCTATGAACCTGGAATAAAAACCGTTTTTCTCAACAAATACTTGTCTTATCGAGTCAAACGAAACACCATTGTAAAGTTTATTAAATTTCATGACGTATATTACTTGCTTTAAAGACGGAATATTTAGAGGATATGTCTTAAATTTTCGTTAAAAAAGATCGACAGCTCATGAAATGACGGCCCCGCTTCAGAAAGTAAGACGGTAACCCTCGCACCCGCAAGCTACATCAAAGGCTGCGCCGGCGGATATCAAAGGAAAATCAGTCGTCGCCCAACGTCACGGTCAGTGCACAAACACAAAAGCGCCTGCCTTGGATTTCCCCAAAACCCAGTGTGACTTATCCTTCTCATGTACGTCCTTGGGTTTGGTAACAAGATCCCAGAAGGATCTTGGTGCCCACCAAAGAATTATCTATGTCTGACAATGCTTTTAAAAGTAAACTTCAAAATGCATATGAAATTAGGAAGATCCCATCCTCAATACTCCAGGGGTTACAAAATAAAAGATAGTGACCTGTTTGCCATTATGTTCACTTAACTGTCTCAAATTGCAATATGCACATCTAGGGCCCATGTGGAGCCTTAACATATGAAACTTAAGAAAGACACTTTCAGCACTTTCAAAAAACTGTGATAACAAACTTCAGTGTTCAAAATCCAAGATGGCGGCCTGTAATCTTGTCGACAATTCTGTCACAAAATGCAATATGCACAAATAGGGTCCTGTATACGGGAACATGCATACATATGAATTTGAAAAGGATCTCTTCAGTACTTTCTAAGAAAAGCCAGTAACAAACTTAATTTAGGTTATCAAAATCCAAGATGAAGGCCATCTTGTTAACCAATCGGTCCCAAAATGCAATGCCGGTATATACATTTATATATGCAACTAATATAGGGTCATAGGGGAACCTATATATAAAATTTGAGAAAGATTCCTAATGTAGTTTCTGAGAAATAGCGATAACAAGAATTGTTAATTACGGATGGATGGAAGGACTGACCATGGAAGAAAGGCGATTTGAATAGCCCACAGTCTGATGATGGGCTAAAAATACAAATAACCTTCTATTCCACCATTTTCATAAAACAAACTACATATATATGTACCTGATACATGCTAATTAAGCATAACAATTTAAGGCAATAGCTGGCTACCCGTATTTCCATAGAGATATTTTCACAGGACAATGCTGATTGTGAAATATTGAGATATGATTGAACCACATAAACCCCGAAAGCCAGATCACAAAATTTTAAACTGCTGAAATTAAGTTTTCTCATTTATTAACTTTGGTCCGTGTAAATAAGATAACCAGTAATACAACAAGTTTAACTTGTCACACACTTCCTCCCAGTCACATCCAGAAAATAAGATGGACAGCTGTTTATTTTTAATTTTGATAACTAACATTTCTTACTGATAAATCTGTTAATTTCATTATAAAATAATTTATATATAAGTTGTACAGTTATTTTTCCTTGATGTGCATCAATCTTGGAGCTGGTCTGAAACTAATAATGACTTCTCAAAACGATTACATGCATGAGCAGTCTGTGCCATACGGCACAAGGTCATCATAATTTAGTAAGCATGATACCAACAGAATTAATGAATGCACAGCTGCTAGCCATGTTGTTGATGATTAATCCCAAAATGCAACATGCATAATTAGCTAGGGCCAAAGGGGAGTCTACATATGAAATCTGAGTCTGATTGTGAATTGGTTCAATACTTTCTGAAAATAGCAGCAACAAGCTAGAATTGTTGACAAACGATGATGAGCCTTTGATAGAAAATTTGGGTATTTGCAAATATGGTGAAAATAAAGAATCTGATGCAAATATTGTGTACACACAAATAAAGCAGTGTTCATAACCAAAAGGTCTGAGTATTTTCTATAACTTTTCTGTATAATAATTTGGAGGCCTAATGAATACAAGGCATCTGTATCTTTGGTAATTTATTTTATTATTTAATCTGCTTCTGTTTGCATGGCAATGATGAATAAAACAGGGTTTCCTACTTAAAAAACACACAATAGGTTCAATGGAAAATGTAGTATTAAATAGTGTTTGTACATCCTCAGCAGTAAAACAAAGATCATTTAGCACCTGATAATCATTGGTTAAAACAAAGCATAGCCATAACTACAACAATATTTGAACAGTTTGCTTACATGCACACTGATTAAAAAATCCAATGTTAAAAAGAATATCTTAAATTACACGATATAAAACACATTACATATAGAGATTTGTATACATTACCAGTACAATAGGTGTATTGTCTAACTTGTCAAAACTGAAACTTGTCTAACCCAGATCTCTTCTAGGCTAGCTGGAATAATTATATTATATGGCATTTTCCATTATAATTTATAGTAAAACCTGTGTAATTCAGAAACCTGGCTATACCAGCTAAATAAGCTGATCCTGGTGACATCCAGTTCATACAAATTACACAATACAACAATATACAATGGAATAGCTATATATAAACCAGATGTATGCCTACTAATTACACATACATGATTGATATATGAATCAATAGCCAATAATAAATACATAATCATTATCATTTTCCATATTACAGTGCTGAAGTTATAATAAAATATTGACTTGTCTCAATTACTCTATGGTCGAACATATATCAAAGAACAAATAGTGAAATACTGCATAACCAATGTTAAATCATATTGATATCTGATCATGATACATCTGATAAATAATTTGACAGCTCGTACATGTACAATGTATTTATCAGACAATTGCCCTCAGACTGATCTCTAATTTGACGGTATCTAATAGATGATGTCCTCAGACATAGTGAGGATGGACCAGGATACCACAGGCCTTACCAGACAGGATTGTGGCGTGAGACAGTGTGAGTTCGTCAGACGCAGGATTGTAGATAGTGATCCCATCAATAAACGCTCCACCAACCATGTATATTTTATCGTTCACAACACATGACCCCGAGTCTACAATACTGGTGTGAGGCTTACAGAGTGTCCATTGGTTTGTCTGTGGGTTGTAGCTCTCCACAGTCGGAGTAATAGTGGGGAAGATGAGACCACCATGGCCGCTACCCCCAATACAGTACAACGCACCTCGTACTTCCTCCATAACGTGATGTATCCTTGGATACAACATGTTTGTCCGCTCCTCCCAGGAATCATCCACTACATTATAAACATAAAGTTTTTTACTGGTGACAGAAAATATCTGACCACCTGAAATATATATTTTACCTTCACACACAGCTGCTGCGTGGCCATACACTTGTTCATGGAGCGAGCATTTGCGATCCCACTCATTCTGTGCAACACTATAACATTCCACTGTGTTCATCATTTTATTTTCATCTTGACCACCGATAGCATATATGTGACCTTCCAGGCCAACCAGAGCAAAGTCTCTCCTTGGTTCTATCATGGAAGCAAGTTCATACCAGGTATCAAACCTGGGGTCGTATCGGAAACATCTTGCCGTCGCGATCTCATTACTAGCCTGATTGTCATACTTGCCACCACACACGTACAGAAAATTGTCGATAACAGTAACACAGGGGTTATAGAGAGGAGCGATGGGGTCCTTCAATAGAACACGAGTGAGGCGGTGACTATCATTAATAGGATAGCCCTCTAAACATAGTCCATAACACATCACCAGACTTTTGGAGTCAGATCTCACTTGTGTTCGAGCAGTCTGATTCAATGGTTGTTTGCCAATGAGGATGTGGTAGTCTTTAGCTTCAGTCAGTAAATCCAGACAATTCTTATTCTTTTTCATGATATCCACCCGACTGACCTTGTCCACAAGTTCCTCTCCCGATAACAGAGGCAAACGTACATATTTCATTAGTTCTGGGACAAAAGCTTCACGAGTCTCTGGCATATGGTTTACCCAGCGTAGAACCAATTCAAACAGATTGTACTCAGAGTTCACTTTCAGGGAGTTAGCCTGAAGCATCTCGGCCAGTTGCATTAGAGTCAACAACTGGTACTGCTCTGATTGAGCCACATTCTCAAAATTTTCTAGAATAAACTTTTTCGCTATCCGGGTTGTTGTTTCCAAACTGAACAGCTCTGCTAAGTTAAGAACATCTACACAGTTTTTAGGAGTAATAGATGTCTCTATGTACCGACTGCAGAGTTTCACAGCATCATTAACTTGTAGATGTGTGGCTCCAGCTAAAACTTCCTCCACATTCTCCATGTTCAATTTTAAAATACCGGTATATGCAAATTCCACAATGACTGTTAAAGCACATGCAGTCACTCCTTTCAGGTTGACCTCTGACTCACGGCTCTCTCGCATGTTGGTTGTCAGCATTGTAAGGAAGTAGTCGCTGGAGGCTGCCATCACCACCTTATGAACAGGTAACGTGGTGCTACCTGCTTTCAGGTAATAGTCACACAGAATCTCCTTCTCCCTCATATCCTTCAGATTTTCAGCCAGTTTGCCAAGGTGGTTTTTCGCTGTCATGGGCATTGAAAGTAGTCTCTCCCTTTCAATATCATTTCTTGAACCATGTTGTGCAGTATGCGATACCCCTGAAAAATGTTTCTTTGGTGAAAAAGGCATCTTTCCAGCTTGGAATGACAGCTAGGTTATGAAATAAACATTACTTAAGACATTATTCAGGATCTTATCAATCTTCACAGCATTCTTTGATATCACCTGAAAATGGAAAAGGAAAATCAATCATGATGATAGTGTAATGAATATCTTCAAATCATGGTCAGACATTCGGAACCAACAGTTAGCTCTATATAGGTGACCATGGGGTAGGGTTTGAGAGAAGTGCAGGAACGTGGAGAGGTGATTTTTTATTTATAGGTGGAATCTTTAATATAAAAATATATGCGTTCATTTTGTGAAGGCTTCAAAGACTGTGTATGGGATATGTGCCATAGACATGAAGCCTTTGAGAGGTGCTGTGCCATATTGCTACTGGTATAGAAGTCATTTCTTTCCCCCTATGATAGTTTTCCCCAGGAAGAAATATTGGCTTACTGATTTCCTCCCCGGAAATAAAATGGCTAGCATGACTAGTGTTTGGCAGTCTCTGGTTTGAGGCCCGCTCTGGCTCACTTTTTTTGTTTTTTCTTTGTTGATATATATACCTTCCCAAGGAACCTTTTTCACTACATATATATATATACTGTTGACTGTTGGTTAGAAATTTGTGCCAGAACCCTGTACTCTGGCTGTAAATTTCCTCGCCTCTTACTGTACCTACTACAATAATATTTTGCATGATACAAATACTATCAGATGAACATAATACCAGTTTTTTTCAGTAACACACAATCTAATTAAAATACAGATCCTTATTATCACTAAGTTTGATTATAAGGATCTGACAACATCCCATTAGAGGTCATGTTCTGGTGATCTTTGGAAATTACAATCATATTGATGCTGCCAGAATCTTGACAGGGGACGAAATAGTTTGAAAAAACTATCAGGATTACCGGTAATATTTTTTTCGAGTATATAGTAATCTCGCTCAAAGAGCACAACAAAGCTAAATGTATACTGGCCATGGGACGAAATGGAGTTATCAATTGACAAAACAATGTGTAGAAAATGCATTTCATTTGAAGTACACGTGGTTAAAAGGTCATCCTTATGGGATGATGTCAGATCCTCTTTTGAACATGCAGAGTGGTTATAAGGATCAGTATTTTGATAAGATTGAGAAATACGTACATCAAGGTATTTTGATACATCAAACAGGAAAGAATTTCTATTACAGAAACATATTTTAACTATAATAGCTATACTGACAGTAAATTCAATCAGGACTATCACTTTTGATAAGGATTTACTTTTCTCCGCTTAATTCTAATAACACATGTATATATATGTAGCAGGATTGCCCTGGGTCGATCATCGGTGACCAGGTAGCTCAGTCGGCTAGTGTTCGGAGGGTCCCAGGTACGAATCCTGGTCTGGCCGCTACATTTTATCCTTTCCTGTTACAAAATTGGCGCCCAACAAAATAACCCACGGTGGTGGTGTTTGGAAGTGCCTTGTATGTCTTCGAGGGCGAAGACTTCGAGCACAGGGCCTCGTTACTATTGATGATATATATAAGATAGGTCACGTTTAATGTATGTAAATAGACGTGACCTATCTTATATATATCATCAATAGTAACGAGGCCCTGTGCTTCGAGTAAGAAGGAAGGAGTGCACTGAGTCGATCATCAGTCAGTCAGTGGCCTGCTACATTTTAGCACAGTCGGTAGAACACTCGGCTAGTGTTCGGAGGGTCCCGGGTTCGAATCCCGGTCTGGCTGCTACATTTTCTCCTTCCCTGTTCCATCTATATAATTATCTTCCCTTTGTTTGCAACATTAAAATTAGAACCGTTATCGTTCATATAACTTCATACATTTTGTACTTACTGGTGGCTGTGTGGGAAACAGTAAATTTGTGATATTTCTCTTTCATCATCACTTATGTTATTTGAAGAGCGCTTCGGTTTATTTACAAAGGTCACGCTGACGCTTTAATTTAGAGCAGGTTATATATTTTGTATACTGGTCCTAAACCCGTTTCGGTTTAAAATATAGTAAAATATTTCCTGTTATGTTATATTCAATGTTATTAAACATTCGTATATTCATATCAAGGTATATGCAATCAGAAATATACTGTACTTAAAAAAAACTTTTATATCTACTAATCAAACTTTACACAGTACAGTACTGTAGGCCTATTGAACATTTTTTTACCATCATTTCAAAATTGTAACTTATATGTTTTTTTTAGTTTTAATGGTTACTTGCTGACAATTCCTTGGTGATCAAAAATATTTATCAAAACAACTACTTTAACACTGTATTAGGCTAACGCGTGGAGATTCTTCTTCGGGTTCTTCTTCAATGTGTTGACTCGACCGGGTATTGAGCGAGAAAAGAACGTACATACGAAATTTCCCACTTTCATCAATACAAGCGTTTATCTGACCAGTCTATTTCCGCTCAGACTTCCGGAGGGACAAAAACAAGGAAAAGTGACAGATATTTCGTAGACCTAAGAGAAATTCCTGCAACTTTGGTTCAGGTAAGCTTGTTCGATTATTTATGACACATTTATGCAAGATTTAACTTGATATTGGCTCGTATAGTTTATTTTATACGAACTGTCACTTCCCCTAAATAATAATGTGACGTTATCTCCAGCTCACATTCTGATTCTAACGTTAGCTTCTGTCTGTTCTTCCTGCTTTTATATAGGCCTATTATACAAATATAGCATTTTGATGAGGTCGATACATGGTTATATCGACCAAAAATATTGATCGAGGACGTAGTCCGAGGTCGATATTTTTTTCTGTGGTCGATATAACCGTGTATCACCATCGATTTTTTTTTTTCTGTGGTCGATATAACCATGTATCCTTATTCCTTTGGCCCGTTCGCTTCGCTCTCTATAATTGTTTTATTATTTTTCCGGATTTTTTACATTTTGAAATAAGTGTGAAACTAAATAGGCATCACATTGTAAATTCTGCTTCGTGATGACAGTTACAATCTTATGATTTTGTAACAAAAACAACATATGAAAACAGTATCAATTGATGCACTTCACGCTTTTATTACATACACCCGGTGCATGCGTGTTTGTAATTTGCATACATGTAGGACCTACATGTACTCCATTATACCTGTAGCTCAATATCACACAGTCAATTAAATGTATAGTTTGTTCTCCGTTGAAATAATCCACTTCGACGTCAAATATATATTAACAGATTCAAATTGACATAAATAAAATACTTCTCTTATCTTAGTACTCCATCCCGTAAAATAAAAAATCGTATCCTATATACAGTAGGATTAGCCTAGACCTATTGTGGTAACTAGCCTAGGTGGAATTTCAAAAATAAACATCAAACGTATCCACTATTCAATGGCTCCAGATGCTTAATGAATGTTATTCGATTATTTCCTACTCTCCTACCATGTTTAACTTTATGTTGAAATTTAAAAGTTTAAACTGTAGTCATCAGCTGGAACCATCATCATCTTTGATAGAAACTGAAACAATCAACGTCGTCTGTCACATTTTGTGGTTACGTTTCAAACTCAGGTCATCAAAGCGTGCAAAGAACATGAAGAATTTTGGTAAGGTAGACGATAACGTTATCTAAAAATAACTGTGCAATATACTTTTTCTATTAATTACTTCCGGAAAAATCGTGCAATACAGTTTTTATCGGTGATCATGTGGCATGTTTTTGACCAATGAGAAGTGCCAAAAAATCTAGAAAAATAATAAATATATACTGTATATTACCTGGGTTACCAGCCTACATGTATACATGTACACTGTGTATGAATATCTCTGGCTATTGTTTGTTGTTTAGTTACATAAATTGACGGGAAAATGAAAAAGAAGGAAATTACTCAGACTAGAAAAGTGACAATTTCTTATATTGACTCATATATACATATTATCAGAAACGTCAACTAAAAACGTCAACTAAGTACAATTTCAAAAGGAAATTCAAATTAATCCTTTGGATCAACAAAGATACATTGTGTTTAAGTAATTAGACATATCAAAGAAATGCAATTTAACAAAGGATGACAATTTATTGATAATTACTTGTGCCTTATCACTTAGCCAAATTACCTGCATCTTTTACCACCGCGCCACATCCATGTCCTCAAAAAAGGATGTTTCAATGATGAAGTGATTGTTGGTTCGATATGTTGATGTCATACATATTAGTATTAGTACTGTATTTTCGCTAATAAGGGCGCCAGACGCGGGTAAATGGCCGAGGGGCCAAATTCAATAATTAGCGAATAAAATAGAAGTGACTTCAAGTCTGACATCTCACATACATACAACAAATAGGTCAGTACATACATCATTCTGACTTATAATAATATTGATTACACTTTTAGACCAAAACTGACATAGATTTGTGCCTCGTCAGTGCTAGGCTAACTATCGATGCTAGAGGGCCTCGTACATCTCACTCCCACTCCTTGCATTCTTAATATAACACAAGCAAACAATTTACAAGTATCAGTTGATATAATGTTCAATTTACAAATGCTATCCTTATAGAAACATAATGCTGAAGTTTATCTATATATATCAAGTCTCAAGTCGCGATATACTGGAACACAAAACATCTGTCATGTAAACTAGGTCATTTCGGCCCAGCTGATCATACAACGATGCCTATGAAAATAAAAGGCAAAGTGGCCGATTTTGTTACAGTAGCTTATGAAATATGGTCCATGAATACTTCGTTACAAATCTAGCTTAAACTACAATAACAGTATATCTCTCTCTTTTTGACTAGATGTAAAATGGCCTACCTACCTCCAACAGCTAGTAAAGGTCCGGTATCCAGAGTAGAGCTCAGGGTGGAGTGTCAGAGTTTACTTAAGAAAGACACTTCCTCCAAATCTGACCCATGTGCTGTTCTTATGATAGACAGAAAAGGTCGATGGGAAGAGGTAAGAGGCTTGCAGTGACAGAAAATAACATGTCTGTCTTGACTCTTTCTTTGAATTTCTGAAAATTATCTTTGTGTAAGGCATTTATCCAAAAGAAAATTGGAAAGAAGTCAAATATACATCCACCTATATTTCATAAAACTGTTATATTACTAAATGTGTATAAATTCATTGATAAAAAACCTCCAAAACCCCCAACAAAACTTGAAAAAAAAACTCTGAACTAATTACACGATTTTAAATTGTAATTCAAAATGTAAATTTTGCTGTTTTGTTACTTTTTCTACAGGTAGGAAGAACAGAAAACATAGAGAATTGTCATGACCCTAAATTTACCAAGACATTTGTGATTGACTACTTTTTTGAAGAAGTTCAGAAAGTTAAAGTCCAAGTTTACGATATCGACAACAAATCACCACAACTGACTGATGATGACTTCCTCGGAGAAATTAACTGCAATCTTGCTACTGTAAGTCAACATAGTCTGCATATTTGTCAGACATCAATCACTTAAAGGTAGGTTTCGCCCAATGAAATATAAAGACTGCGAAATTGAAATTTATCCTATACATAGATATAATCTTCAGATCATTTTCAATGCATACAGCGAACAATATGGGTGGTCAGTTGCCTAGCTTGACCAGGAAAATACTCCTCTAAAAATAGAGCGAGGTCAAGCTTTACATAGAACATGACATATTTTTTCCAAAACGAGGCCGCAGCAACAAACAGAAGCATGCAACAAAATGTCAGATAGAAGTGACAGTCTTGCAACGGCATGTTTAGTTAAAAAACAACAACAAATCGAAGTGCGTGGGACTGTTTATACATATCATATAATCTAAAACACTTCATGTTACTTACATACGCTCGCTAACTTTGTACACCAAATATACATGTAGTTAGTCTGTGGCTGTTTGTGCGCTGGTATATGTGTTGAAATTTAACTCACCACGTGCAATGCCGTTACACGAGTCCCAATAGATCCCGGCAAGTTCCGCTTAAGATGTGGCTTCTGTTTCTTCTATTGCTACATGCCATCTCTGAATTTAATTCCCTATAGATATCCTAGGGTGCTACCGAATCCATTATAATTTCCTCCACTTTGTTGCCGATTCAGATATAATTTTTTTCATCTCACACACTTTCGTTCAGCCATTTTGTTTACTTTTAGTGCGTGACAATGCGCATGCGCCAAACTTCGACAACACAATCCATAGCAGCTTCATTCGCATATTATTTTGTCTGACGGACACTGTAATAAATCAAGAATTTCCTTCAATTTTGTATTCAAGACAACTTTGTTCAATCTCAAACACATAAAGAAATTAAATTGAGATATTTTAATATGTTTTTTCATCTTTTCTTCCGCTTATCGCATTTCACAAAAAAAAAATATTTATTTGGTTGGGCGAAACCTACCTTTAATAAAATTAGAATATTACTATACATGTACCAATATTAAACTTTAATTTCAAGTCATTAGACAATGCTTATAAAAAAGAGATAAATTTGTTTAATAAGTTAGGTATCCACTCTAGACATTTATTTCAACTGCCAAAGTAATTGAAAAAAAACAACGTACCACGTAATTGATATACCCTAGTTGATATTTAATCTTGGAAAAAGTTGTTATGTTGGATGTAGAACAAACAGAAAATTACAACTTCTCTTAAATCATTAATTGTCATGGGGCTGCATCCTAATACAAATATTCTTTCTGTTTATTTTAATACAAAGATATCCAGATCTGTTCACACAAGTAAATATCAATGGTTACAATTAAGACTAGTGAGGATGACATCATTTAATTATGGATAAAAACTTGTAAGTGAATATTACTCATACACCCAAGAGTAGATAACTTAGTATTTCATAGACTGCTGCAATCTCACACATATATCTTATCATTGCCTGTAGATTGTGTTGATATTTTATCATATTTAGAATCTAGATTTTATGTTGGTATATCATCATTGTAGATTGTGTCTAGAAATCCCCTTGTGGAGCCGTTGAAGAAGAAGAATGGCCACCCAATGGGTGGATCAATGATCACAGTAAGTATTTTATATGGAACACCACGCTGTAATAGTTAAGTGGCAATATATTCTTCACTTGCAAACAGTTATTTTTCTCTTTCGAAAACAGCAGCAGATGAATTTTTCATTTTCTTCAAAAAAATAAGTTACTTACTTAACACCTTTACCACCATTGAAAAGTTTTAGCTTATTTTATTTCAAGATAAAAATGTTAAAAATAAATACAATCCATGTCACTTTGTCCCATATAGAATGAAGTACTAATTGTGTATGCACCAAAACCAAAACAAATTATTTCCTATGTATTTTTGTGTTAACACTAATTATTGTCCAAATGATAAATATAGTTTATTCTCTGTCGGCGGTGGGGCATCTTTAAATACCTGCTAAATACTTTGATGTGTGCAGAATTACCAGAACCTGCCTTTGACTTGTCAGAATAAAGATAAAAAAAAACTGGAATGAGGTCTGATAAGTTCATATTTCTTATTTTACATAAAAAACGCTGTTAAGAACGTGAAAGATATTTTCATGTTATGACGTCATCAAGATGGCCGCCATCTCGAATTTCACTAAAAATTGAAAAATAGTCATAACATTGACATTTTTCAACCGAAGTAGACAAATGAGGTATCCAAATGACCACAATAGAACAACAAATTCATATCAGGACCAAAACATACAATATATGTAATGATTTCTACGCAGGAAAAGAAAAAATCTGATGTTAAGCTCAAAAATGGTGATTTTTTAGCAAATTTTTCATATTTGGTTTGACACAGCAAAAATGTTTCCCAACAGCAAACTATTATTTCTAATAAGTTTTTTGACTACTTATCAATCAGTTTAAGCAACAAAAACAACAAAAACCAATATTAACATCATAAAAGTTCTGGTTATGACGTACGTCATCAAGATGGCCACCATCTTGAATTTCACTGAAAAATGAAAAATAGTCATAACATTGACATTTTTCAACTGAAGTAGACATGAGGTATCAAAATGACCACAATAGAACAACAAATACATGGCAAGACTAAATAATCCAATATATGTAGTGATTTGAACGAAGGAAATGAAAAAATATGATTTTAAGCTCAAAAGTGGTAATTTTTCAGAATTTTTTTTTTCATATTTGGCTTGATGCAACAAAATTGTTTCCTAACAACATATTATTACTCGTAATTAGTTATTTGATCTCTTATCAATCAGTTAAAACAACAACAACGACAGCAAAAATATATAGAAATGCAAAAGAGAATTGTTGTTATACCATCATTTGGTTTACAAAACATCACCAAATGCGGCATATAATAGTTATTTTTTTCCAAGACGCTGACACTACAGTTTCCTGGTGTCTTGGAATTTCCTGAATATAACATTGGCTATTGATGATTTATATCTTAACAAATTTGAATTTAAAGTTGGCTGAATATCTAAGTGGGACTTCAAAATAATCCAGTTTCATGTTCGAAATATTGTAGACTAGTAGCCTCTCAAACTGAATTATTACTGCAAAACGCCAACTAATAGCTCTAAGGTATCAAATTAAAATTCCGTAAATACCATGACACTTTTCGAAACGTGTTGTGTCTTTTAGAATGAGCACACCCATTGTTTATTTCCTGTGTATAACGTAAGGAAATATAAGATGGTTACTACAGTGTCACATATTTCTTTCACTAGTTCTTAATGATAATCATTTTCGTTGTGCGTGCTTTCTCGCCAGAGTGTCCTCTTCGACCTCGATGACCTGATGTGACATTACATTACTGGGTTACCATCGTGGTTCTAACTTGTCAACCGTCCATGGTCAGAGTTAACACCAGAAACATCGGATTCAGGGATGTGGGAGGTCTTCCTGTTTCCAACCTAGTTTCACCTAGATCCACATATCGTATATGATGTTCCAGACTTCCCCGGCATGATGGAAAAGACACCAGATCCACATTCTGCGGAGGGTTGAATTGATTCTCCTTCATTCGTATGAAGACAATTCCTCATTCTTGTGAACCTCAGTAACCATAGGTGGCACAGGTGGATTCTTTGAGGTCATAAATGAGGTCTGCAGTGAAGTTTCACTCTTTGCCAAGTCCGAAAAGCACTGAAGAGAACTTTTTACTGGAGAGTCTTCAATTGTCTCTTTACGCATACACCAGATGTGACACAACCAGCACCTTCAAGGAATTGGGAAAAGTCAGAGCAATGAAAAGCATTTAACATTTATGGCCTCATTAATGACCTCGATGATATCACCTGTGCCATTTATGGTTGCACAAGGGTCCACAAGATTGATGAATAGTACTTCATACAAATTATGGAGCTATGTGCTAAGGAGAACCAATTCCACCATTGGAAGAATGTGGATATGGTGTAATTTCCATTATGACGGAGAAGTCTGAAACAGCATATACGTACGATATGTTAGAATCTGAAAGAGATCCCACATCCCTGAACCTATTGTTCCTGATATGAACTCTGGCCATGGATGGGTCATAAAAGATGACAGGCTAGAACACCACTGGTAATGTAGTGACATCAGCTCATCCACATTGAAGAAGACGCTCTGACTTTCGACAAATTGGATACTGATATCTCGATTACTCTGATTCGGACTGCATGTACCACCTACCAGATATGCCGAGTCTTCATTGGATAGTGCAGTGAGGCGAGAAAGCACACCCAATGATAATGGCTATCATTGAGAACCAGTGAAAGACATGTGACATTGTAGTAACCATCTGACATTTTGCTTATGCTATGCATAGAAAATAAACAATGAATCTGCTCATTTTTAAAGGCACAAGCGTTTTGGAAACTGTTAATGATATTAACGGAAACACAGGCTTAGCTTAGGTTACATTTGTTACGCTATCAGTAGGTGTTGTGCTGTAATAATTATTTTTGAGAGGCTGCTAATCTGCAAAACTGAGGGTATTACAATAATTTTTCTATACATTTCTATATATTTTTGTTGTTGTTGTTTTTACTGATTGATAGGAGTTTAAATAACTGATTACGAGTAATAATTTGTTGTTGGGATAAAATTTTTGATGCGTCAAGCCAAGTATGAAAAATTTGCTGAAAAATCACCATTTTTGACCTTAAAATCTTATATTTTCATTTCTTGCGTATAAATCACTACATATAATGGATTATTTGGTCCTGATATGTATTTGTCGTTCTATTGTGGTCATTTTGATACCTCATTTGTCTACTTTAGTTGAAAAATATCGTGTTATGACTATTCTTCATTTTTTAGTGAAATTCGAGATGGTGGCCATCTTAATGAAGTCATAACCGGAACCTAAACAATGTTAACATTGGTTTTTGTTGTTGTTGTTGTTGTTTAAACTAATTGATAAGTGGTCAAAAAACTTTTTAGAAATAAAAATTTGCTGTTGGGAAACATTTTTGCTGTGTCAAGCCAAATATGAAAAATTTGCTGAAAAATCACCATTTTTACGCTTAAGGCTATATAGCCTTACAGCGTATTGTCATTGCCTGGGATACCGGAAATACTGGAAATGCCTTTTCGACTACGACACCACCTAGCGTGAAAAAGTACTACACCTCATGTCCAAAAAATCCGCTTTCTAAAGCAAATATGCTGTCATGGTGTAATTATGATTGCATGAAAAAATCTGTAGTATTTCCTTAAGTGTTATGGTTTCAAAAATGTGTCCAAAGCTATAATATCATTGTCTATTAATGGAAAATAGTGAGAATAATTTGCATGAATGATAGCGATCGATGACCTAAATTCTCGCCAATCATTTGCATATAGGATAAACTTCTAGTTTAGATAACACTAAATAAAGGAATTGACAGGATTTAAGTATGTATAAGTAGGGTTGGTATGGGTACTAAATTTTGTCCTCGTGTACCCGAATTGAAGTATCCGATCCGTACCTAGGTAGTCGACATGTATTCCTATGTGAACGTATTCCTATGTCAGTATGTGAACGTATCAACTTCGTGAGTTAGCTTAGTGGTACAATTTACCGATGTTGTTTGGGGCGATCTGCAGATGGAGCAAATTTCAATGTAATCATAATGAAATGTGAGATATTTATTCTCCAATACTGCAAATGGCATTGGTATATCAATTTAATATCAATCGGTAACATCATACAATCGTAATGTAACAAGCTGACAGAGCCCAGAATGTCCGTGACAGATGTTGTTTACCGCACATGCGCAACAGGAAGTACAAAAGAGTGACGTAGTCTTCATTCGGATAGCCTCTGGTGTTGTCATATACAGCATATCGATAGTGAAAGTAAACATGTGCGCCATTCATGATCACTTCTCCGATCATGGGAAATAAGAATTGCAACAATGTTTCTTGTGAACATGTCGTTAGCAGATGAAGTGTCATCCTTTGTGAGTAAAATAGAACAAAAGAGTGCTATTTTTGTACTTCTTGTTACTGAATTTTACGTTTACACAGACATCTAACACTCAGTATCAGTATGTTTCGTCAGTATTTTGACGGATGCCCGGCCGGGAAGCCTACACATGGTTCCTACGTGTATTTTGACGGGTACCTGGGTACTTCCCCAACACGACCCGTGTGGCAATAATCAAGGCCTACAACATTCCATTCGTATTTTGGACACAGAAACAGAAAAAAATCGTAAGTGTTCATTTCGTTTTGCTTATACCTGTCTACAGTAAATAAATTACACATGAAGTGAACTTAGTGTCTCTGTGTATTTCTGCTAACGTATGTGATATAGATGTTTTATTTTATTACAAGAACAAGAACATTACTTTATATTTTGGAGCAGTTTCCTTTTCAAATTCGAAGTTGACAAAAATTAACTGCTAGCATTATTTTCTAATTTTATGACATACAATTTAATGCATTTAATTCAGTAGGTGTAACAGATTTAATTTGCCAAATTGTCCATATTGATACCGTGTTAATGGAGTGTCACATCACAAAACATAACAGTATGTAGGATTTTGTATAGTGTGTAACATACATGACAATGAATTAGCATATTGATGTAATCAATTAATATATAGCTACTGTTGTAGAGGAAAAGATATCACCTTCTGACTGACTCTGCTACAACAGTAGCTAATCAATATAGAGATACAATTGTAGCGGGATTGGACTGGGTCGATCATCGGTGACCAGGTAGCTCATTCGGTAGAGCACTTCGGCTAGTGTTCTGAGGGTCCCGGATTTGAATCCCGGTACGGCCGCTACATTTTCTCCTCTCCTGTTACAAAATTGGCGCCCAACTAAATAATCCACGTTGTTGGTATTTGGAAGATTCTCGTATGTCTTCGAGGGTGAAGACTTCGAGAAAGGAGGGGAGGAGTGTAGCAGGATTGGACTGGGTCAATCATCGGAGACCAGGTAGCTCAGTCGGTAGAGCACTCGGCTAGTGTTCTGAGGGTCCCGGGTTTGAATCCTGGTCTGGCCGCTACATTTTCTCCTCTCCTGTTTACACAATCATGCATACACAATACATTTGTACATAATATACATGTGTGTATATGAAGTTTAAGAGACAAGTGTAATCACTAATAAGGCTAGATTTTATTAAGACAATTATTATCTCTGATTTAAAAACTGGAAACATGAGCTTAAAATATTGATAAAAATTAAAAATAAAAAGATTAAAAATGATGCTAATATATTAACTCAAATTACTTGTAAACAAGACTCCACAACTGACTTGAACTTAACAAAAATCTTTAAGTTTATGTTAGAGGACTCTATAACTTTTTATTGAAATTATTGCATATTTTGTTAAATTCTAAAATAACAGGACCCAATATTTGCTAGTCATCCACAGCAGACTCAAAATGTTGAAGAATTGAGATTATCAAGAAGCAGTGAAATAATACCGGCATATATTAACTAGCTGCAATGGCAGATATATAAAGCTCTAGACAACTTTTGTCGTCAGATCTAGGGTTACAATTCTGTCTAATTGACCGTAGTGTTGCAAAACATCTAATGATGAACATGACATAATTAGCGGACTGCAGGTTTCAAGTAAATTTGCAATTGAACAGATTTACGGTATGTAAAAAACATATCAAAAAGCATACGTTCAGATAGACATGTATCACTAAAGAGTAAAATAAAAAATAATGTTTTGTTATGTTATGCTATGTTATTTTATTCAAGTATTTTTTGAATAAACATAATTAAACACAGTTCCCTTCAGTGATAGGGAAGGAGATTTGTTACTATGCGACTATGTCCCCTTGAAATAAAATTTCGATGGGACATTTGATCAGACAATGCGCCAAAACAACATTTTCTAGGGACATTGAGGCGAAAACAAAAATTAACATCAGCAAGTATCATCAATGTTTTTATTAGTCACTCATTAGTCAGTGTACTGTTGATTCAGCAAATAAGTAAATAATGCTAGCAGATGAATTTGTTAACTGATAATTTAACCAGAAACTGCTTCAAAATTTGAAGTAATATTAAACTTTTTTTTTCTTGTTGTAAAACAAAACATTGATTATATGTATGTTAGCAGAAATACACAGACATGTATACCTAGTTCACTTCATGCGTCATTGTTTTGTCAAATACAAAATCAGAAAACATAAGTGGTATGTAGTTCATATACCGACCCAAAGACCAATTTATTTAATGTAGAAACAAAACGAAATGAACGCTTACAAATTTTACTGTTTCTGTCTCCAAATATGGAAGGGATGTTGAAGATTACTAGCGTAATGCACGTGGTTGCGTTGTTCAGGTGTTCTTCAGATAAAGTTACGTGAATGTGATCGACCACATCGGGGGGATGCTAAAGAAATTGTCTCTGTCGCTTTCAAGCTGTTGAGTGA
The DNA here is from genome assembly GCF_041381155.1 of Argopecten irradians. NCBI lineage: Eukaryota > Metazoa > Mollusca > Bivalvia > Pectinida > Pectinidae > Argopecten > Argopecten irradians. The sequence goes on from NC_091135.1 coordinate 54,925,468, forward strand.
AAAGAATGGAAATTATCTCTCATAGATGATTTCGACCAGCAAGTACAGTATCAGATTTACATCTAGGTTCTAACGCAGGGAACTCCCTGAACAGTATCAGATTTTGCGTTATGACATCTTTGTTTACATCGGACCGCTTATACCATTGCTGAGTGTCACGTGACAAGTTGCTTATTTAGATGAAAAACGCTTACACTCGAAGGCAGAACACGATAAATACATTTTCTTAAAAAAACGATAAACAAAACTCGATATTTCAATGCATTAGTGGTTTGTAATACATGTCATATAACCTCTGTATACATTTGACAAATCAGCGGGTGGGGAACCAATAAAAAAAAGACCTTACGTCATCGTGTTTAGAAACCGGGGTCCGTCTCAAAAAACCATAATATCTTACCGATGATCAATCAAAATGTCTAAGTATGTTTTTTGATGCGTCATTTATCCAACAAATGCGCGTATGGCGCAGGGCGCGTTGGCCTTCCCTATCACTGCACTTTTGATTGGCTTTCCCAAATGATTTACGTGTGTTGTTTGTTTGATTAATTAACGTCCTATTAACATCTATGGCCTCCTATTGTATGCAGTGTGTTGCGTGAATGTTTGTGCGAGGTGCGTGTTTTGGGAGACTGCAGTAAATTCATGTTCTGTCTTCTTGTATAGTGGAACTGTTGCCCTTTTTATAGTGCTATATCACTGAACATGCAACTGAAGACACCAAACAACACTCCCCACCCGGTCACATTATACTGACAACGGGCAAAACCAGTCGTCCCACTCCCCCTTATGCTGAACGCTAAGCAGAGCGGAAACTACAACTTTAATAGACTTTTGGTCTAATCTCAGGCCAGGGGACAGAACCCAGAGCCTTCCTTTACAGGGGCGAAACGCTCATCTCAAGGCCAAAAGTGAGGCGGTGCCAATGGAGGCATTTGGAAAGATAAAGTAAGTTAGGAAGAATAGAAAAGATAAGATCCTAAATTTAGTCACCTTTTACGATCATGCAATAAGGGCAGCAGGTACAATTCTAACGCCCTACCTGCAGGGCCAACAAAAAATTGGTTACTTGTTGTTGAAGATTTCATGTGTGTAAGGGGTACCAGTGGGGAAATCATTGCAAACAAATTATCATTAGATAAACCCAGAGAAGTCTGAATGTTTTTTCTGGTTGTTGGACATTATTCTCAGAAATCACATAAGGCGTCGCTACACGTACTGAATAGAAACATTGCCGGGAGCACGTGTGGAGCATCTAGATATAGCCTAACTGGTACTGTACGCTAGATGGCCATGACCTACTTGTAAAAACTGTCGGTACATGGGAGATGCTGAAACAAAGTTAGGCTTTACTTAGGGGGATATTTGTGGATCTGTATGCGCTAAAGTAAAGTACAGTTTTTAACCGAAAAGTTATGCTTGTATACTATGTATTTCACCAACTTGTCCAAGTACATGTAAATGTATATCAGTATAGTGTATATTTGACGGAAAACTTTTTAGCATAAGGAAAAGGCCCTCTTCACATTATGAACAACTTTATTGAAATAAATAAAAGGTTAAGTTTCATATCGCAGGTTGTATTATGTTCCTGGCGTCGTCATAATTACAATGGGTTAGTTGACCATTTTTCTGCGCCACAAGGCAAAACTTCAATTTATTATATTATAATTGTTATAAAAAGATTTTTAATTTTTTGTTTCGGAAAGGTAGCCTAGTGGCCCTTTCATGAATATCATGAAGTTGATAATCTTTTACATTGAATGTGAAAGCATTTGAATTATCATTATTCAAAAACGAGAATAAGAACTATGGCAGCTACCCTAGGTAACTGTGAAAAGAACAATTTGTCAAGCTTTCCTATCATTGCTTCCTAATAAACAATACTGTATGGTAGCCTTCTTAGCTTTTTGGGTAGCTAACACTTGTTTTTTATGTCTACTCATCTGAATACCTGCAAATTAAATTTCTTCACTTGCCTTAAGCTCTCAGTACTTTCAGTACTCTTTGATTGACCTTAAAATCAGATTTTTTTCATTTCCTTTTCCTGCGTAGAAATCACTACATAAATTGGGTTTTTTTTGGTCCTGATATTTATTTGTTGTTCTATTGTGGTCATTTGATACCTCATTTGTCTACTTTCGGTTGAAAAATGTTAATGTTATGACTATTTTTCAAATTTTAGTGAAATTCGAGATGGCGGCCATCTGTGATGACGTCATAACCGGAAGTTCATCCTAACTTATGCAATGTTAACATTTTTTATTTGTGATCAGTGGTCATAAGGGTTCAGAAAAATATTGGTTCGGAGGTTTTGGGGGGGGTGCATGTAGGACCCTTCTAGCCCATGGCCTACATGTATATGTTAGTGAAAGTAACATCATAGAAATCTGTGGATAAAATTGGGGGGGGGGGGGGGAGAATGAAAGATGATAAAAGAAAAAACAGTAAAAATATCTGACATAATGGGCAGATAACTATGGTTACATACAAAACAATGAATAGACATTTCTATTGATGATCGAACATTCTTCTGAAATACTGAAAAAATGTCATTTACTTACCGATACTGACTACACTTTGATCAGCACATGGTGTATTTTATAATTCAATCTGTAGATTGCTATGATTTCATATGACCAGATTTTAATGTTACTGCCATTAAATGAGGGGGATTGGTATAGTTTTACACATGTGTTCCTTCCTTCTCTGTCCCATTCATCTGTATATCTTGTCCTTCTCTGTCCCATTCATCTGTATATCCTGTCCTTCTCTGTCCCATTCTGCTGTATATCCTGTCCTTCTCTGTCCCATTCTGCGGTATCATATCCTTCTCCATCCCATATGCTGTATCTTGTCCTTTTCTGTCCTATTTTGCTGTATCTTGTCCTTTTCTGTCCTAATTTTGCTGTATCCTGTCCTTCTCTGTCCCATTCTGCTTTATTATCCCCCTCCCAACGAAGTTGGCGGGGATATACAAATGGGTTCCGTTCCGTCCCAGTGCCCGTCCGTCCGTCCGTCCGTACCGTTCGTCCGTCCGTTCCGTCCCGTCCGTCCGTCCGTACGTCCGTACGAATAGTTTTCCGGAGCATAACTCTAAAACCAGTAGAGATATTTCCACGAAACTTCATACACACATTGGTCTTATGGTCTAGTAGTGCCTTTTGCTATTTTTAGGTTTTTCATTTTTTGGATTTTTTTCCGTAACCATGGAAACATTGCTGAAAAATATCATATTTTTGTACCAGGTTCGTTTCCGGAGCATAACTCTAAAACCAGCAGAGATATTTCCACGAAACTTCATAAACACATTCTTTTTATGGTCTAGTAGTACCTTTTGCTATATTTAATTTTCATTTTTTGCACTTTTTTCCTGTCACCATGGAAACATTGCTGATAATGGCAGATTTTTTTGTAAGAATCGTTTCCGTAGCACAACACCTAAAACCAGCAATAGAGATATTTCCATGAGTCAAACTTCAATAAGCATTACATTAGATCCCTTCAGAATGGTCTATGTAGTGCCTTATTGCTATTATTTAGAAATTTCACTTTTTTTGTCTTTTTTTCTGTAACCCATAAGAAACATTGAGCAGCCAAATATGCAGGTATTTTGTAGCAGGGTACATTTTCCGGAGCCATAACTCAAGAACCATCAGAGATATTTCCATTTCCATGAAAGCTTCATAGACACATTGTACTTATTGTCTAGTAGTGCCTTGTGCTATTTTTTATGGTTCTTCACTTTTTTGATGCTAATTGAATTCTGTAACTCATAGATTTTCAATGGCATGAAAATATCATATTTTTGTAAGCTAGGTTCATTTCCGGAGCACAAGCTCAAAAATTAGCCATACAGAGTATTCCATGATCGGTCAACTTGGAACACACCGACCTTGTGGTCTATTTATTGCCCTAGTTTTTATTTAACAGATTTATTAATCAGATATAGCTTAATTTATAGTTGTAACCATACTTGGGAGTACAATGGCTGAAAATCCGGATCATATTACATGGTTTGTAGCTGATCATTTCCGGAGCAAACTCTGAAGCAGCAGAGTATTATTGGGCCACCGCTCCCTTAACACTATGTTTGTTATGGCTTGTATCTTAGGATTTTTGAGGTTTCTCAGTTTAAAGTAACATTTCCATTGTTATGTAAACATTTGCTTTTTATCAGTCAAAAGTTACTGAACCCCTTTTACAAAATTCCAACCCATCTTTGGTAATTTGTCATAAATGTAGTTTACGCCTAGGAAAATAAGTTGCCTAAATCTACTCAAAATCAATGTAGGTTCATTCTTTTTGCACTTCCCTGTTTACCGAATGATTTTAGCCCACCATCGGTCCAAGATGGCCGCCTGGTGAGACCGTGACCCTTGGATTTTGATCTTGGAGTTCCAAAGTTTCCGTTACAATTCTACAGCCCCGCTATTTCTCAGAAAGTACTGAAGGGATCTTTCTCAAATTTCAGTTTATGTAGGTTCCTCTAGGGCCCTAGTTGTGCATAATGCAATTTGAGACTGGGGGGGTCAACAAGATGGACCAAGTCCGCGGCCATCTTGGATTTTGATAGTTAAAGTTTGTTTACCGCTATTTCTCAGAAAGTACCTGAAGGGATCTTTCTCAAATTTCATATGTAGGTTCCCCTAGGGCCCTAGTTTTGCATATAGGCAATTTGACAAACTGATGGGTCAACAAGATGGCCGACCGGCCGCCATCTTGGATTTTGATAGTTAAAGTTTGTTACCGCTATTTCTCAGAAAGTATTGAAGAGATCTCTCCAAATTCAATAAGAAGGTTTCCCTTAGCCCCTAGTTGGGCATAAAGATTTTGGGACTGATAGGTCAACAAGATGGCCGACAGCCCGCTTCTTGGATTTAGATGACTAAAGTTTGTTACCGCTATTTCTCAGAAAGTACCTTAAGGGATCATTCTCAAGTTTCACAAGTAGGTTCCCCTAGGGCCCTAAGTTGAGCATATTGCATTTATCGGTCAACAAGATGTTGCCACCAGTGCCGCCATCTTGGATTTTGATAGTTACCGCTATTTGTCAGAATTTTCACTTGAAAGGGATATCTCTCAAATTCCATGCATATCGATTTCCCCTTGTGCCCTAGTTGATGCATAGTACCTTTGCTGGACTAGTCTGTCACAAGATGGTCCAATGCGGCCACCATCTTTGGAATTTCCACCACTGTTTCTCAAAAGTAATGAAAGCTAATCTGTCTTAAATTTCATATGTTATATGTTTTGAAAAAGTTAAAAAGCAGGGAAAAGATCCCCTTTCCAATATCAAACATAAGAACAATCATTCTTTGGTGGGCGCCAAGATTCCCTCTGGGATCTCTTTGTTTTTCATACACATATAGATCCTCCACAATCAACTTTAGCTTTAAATTTCTCCATGGCGGGGGATCTGACAAAACAACCCATTTTCCTTAAATGACATTATATATGAAAAATTTGCTGAAAAATCACCATTTTTGACCTTAAAATCAGGGATTTTTTTCATTTCCTGCGTAGAAATCACTACATATATTGGGTTTTTTTGGTCCTGATATTTATTTGTTGTTCTATTGTGGTCATTTTGATACCTCATTTGTCTACTTCGGTTGAAAAATGTTAATGTTATGACTATTTTTCAATTTTTAGTGAAATTCGAGATGGCGGCCATCTTGATGACGTCATAACCGGAAGTTCATCCTAACTTATGCAATGTTAACATTTTTATTTGTGATCAGTGGGTCATAAGGGTTCAGAAAAATATTGGTTCGGAGGTTTGGGGGGGGTGCATGTAGGACCCTTCTAGCCCATGGCCTACATGTATATGTTAGTGAAAGTAACATCATAAATCTGTGGATAAAATGAATAAAGATGTAACAGTAAAAATATCTGACATAAGGGCAGATAACTATGGTTACATTACAAAACAATGAATAGACATTTCTATTGATGATCGAACATTCTTCTGAAATACTGAAAATGTCATTTACTTACCGTACTGACTACACTTTGATCAGCACATGGTGTATTTTATAATTCAATCTGTAGATTGCTATGATTTCATATGACCAGATTTTAATGTTACTGCCATTAAATGAGGGGGATTGGTATAGTTTTACACATGTGTTCCTTCCTTCTCTGTCCCATTCTGCTGTATATCCTGTCCTTCTCTGTCCCATTCTGCTGTATATCCTGTCCTTCTCTGTCCCATTCTGCTGTATATCCTGTCCTTCTCTGTCCCATTCTGCTGTATATCCTGTCCTTCTCTGTCCCATTCTGCTGTATATCCTGTCCTTCTCTGTCCCATTCTGCTGTATATCCTGTCCTTCTCTGTCCCATTCTGCTGTATATCCTGTCCTTCTCTGTCCCATTCTGCTGTATATCCTGTCCTTCTCTGTCCCATTCTGCTGTATCCTGTCCTTCTCTGTCCCCTTCTGCTGTATCCTGTCCTTCTCTGTCCCCTTCTGCTGTATATCCTGTCCTTCTCTGTCCCCTTCTGCTGTATATCCTGTCCTTCTCTGTCACATTCTGCTGTATCCTGTCCTTCTCTGTCCCCTTCTGCTGTATCCTGTCCTTCTCTGTCCCATTCTGCTGTATCCTGTCCTTCTCTGTCCCATTCTGCTGTATCCTGTCCTTCTCTGTCCCCTTCTGCTGTATATCCTGTCCTTCTCTGTCCCATTCTGCTGTATCCTGTCCTTCTCTGTCCCCTTCTGCTGTATCCTGTCCTTCTCTGTCCCCTTCTGCTGTATATCCTGTCCTTCTCTGTCCCCTTCTGCTGTATATCCTGTCCTTCTCTGTCCCATTCTGCTGTATATCCTGTCCTTCTCTGTCCCATTCTGCTGTATATCCTGTCCTTCTCTGTCCCATTCTGCTGTATATCCTGTCCTTCTCTGTCCCATTCTGCTGTATATCCTGTCCTTCTCTGTCCCATTCTGCTGTATATCCTGTCCTTCTCTGTCCCATTCTGCTGTATATCCTGTCCTTCTCTGTCCCATTCTGCTGTATATCCTGTCCTTCTCTGCACCATTCTGCTGTATATCCTGTCCTTCTCTGTCCCCTTCTGCTGTATATCCTGTCCTTCTCTGTCCCATTCTGCTGTATATCCTGTCCTTCTCTGTCCCATTCTGCGGTATCATATCCTTCTCCATCCCATATGCTGTATCTTGTCCTTTTCTGTCCTATTTTGCTGTATCTTGTCCTTTTCTGTCCTATTTTGCTGTATCCTGTCCTTCTCTGTCCCATTCTGCTTTATTATCCCCCTCCCAACGAAGTTGGCGGGGGATATACAAATGGGTTCCGTCCGTCCGTCCGTCCGTCCGTCCGTCCGTCGTCCGTCCGTCCGTCCGTCCGTCCGTCCGTCCGTACGAATAGTTTCCGGAGCATAACTCTAAAACCAGTAGAGATATTTCCACGAAACTTCATACACACATTGGTCTTATGGTCTAGTAGTGCCTTTTGCTATTTTTAGGTTTTCATTTTTTGGATTTTTTCCGTAACCATGGAAACATTGCTGAAAATATCATATTTTTGTACCAGGTTCGTTTCCGGAGCATAACTCTAAAACCAGCAGAGATATTTCCACGAAACTTCATAAACACATTCTTTTTATGGTCTAGTAGTACCTTTTGCTATTTTTAGATTTTCATTTTTTGCACTTTTTTCTGTAACCATGGAAACATTGCTGAAAATGGCAGATTTTTGTGTAAGAATCGTTTCCGGAGCACAACTCTAAAACCAGCAGAGATATTTCCATGAAACTTCATAGACACATTGTTCTTATGGTCTAGTAGTGCCTTTTGCTATTTTTAGGTTTTCACTTTTTGTGCTTTTTTCTGTAACCATAGAAACATTGCTGAAAATATCATATTTTTGTAGCAGGTTCATTTCCGGAGCATAACTCTAAAACCAGCAGAGATATTTCCATGAAACTTCATAGACACATTGTTCTTATGGTCTAGTAGTACCTTTTGCTATTTTTAGGTTTTCATTTTTTGCACTTTTTCCGTTACCATGGAAACATTGCTGAAAATGGCAGATTTTTGTGTAAGAATCGTTTCCGGAGCACAACTCTGAAACCAGCAGAGATATTTCCACGAAACTTCATAGACACATTGTTCTTATGGTCTAGTAGTGCCTTTTGCTATTTTTAGGTTTTCACTTTTTGTGCTTTTTTCTGTAACCATAGAAACATTGCTGAAAATATCATATTTTTGTAGCAGGTTCATTTCCGGAGCATAACTCTAAAACCAGCAGAGATATTTCCACGAAACTTCATAAACACATTCTTTTTATGGTCTAGTAGTACCTTTTGCTATTTTTAGGTTTTCATTTTTTGCACTTTTTCCGTTACCATGGAAACATTGCTGAAAATATCATGGTAAATGGTAAATGTTACTTTGCAAAACTCCACCCATCTTTGTGTATATAGTCTAATATAAATGTCAAGGCTGTATACCTGATTCAACAATTGCAGCCCCGCTCTACTTGAATCATACTCCATCTTTCTTTAGCTCAACTTCCTTTTTCCTGTTTTTAGCCCACCATCATCAGATGGTGGGCTATTCAAATCGCCTTTCGTCCGTGGTCCGTCCGTCCTTCCGTCCGTCCGTCCGTTAACAATTCTTGTTACCGCTATTTCTCAGAAAGTACAAAAGGGATCTTTTTCAAATTTCATATGTAGGTTCCCCTAGGGCCCTAGTTGTGCATATTGCAATTTGAGACTGATCGGTCAACAAGATGGCCGACCGGCGGCCATCTTGGATTTTGATTGTTAAAGTTTGTTACCGCTATTTCTCAGAAAGTACTGAAGGGATCTTTCTCAAATTTCATATGTAGGTTCCCCTAGGGCCCTAGTTGTGCATAATGCAATTTGAGACTGATCGGTCAACAAGATGGCCGACCGGCGGCCATCTTGGATTTTGATTGTTAAAGTTTGTTACCGCTATTTCTCAGAAAGTACTGAAGGGATCTTTTTCAAATTTCATATGTAGGTTCTCCTAGGGCCCTAGTTGTGCATATTGCAATTTGAGACTGATCGGTCAACAAGATGGCCGACCGGCGGCCATCTTGGATTTTGATTGTTAAAGTTTGTTACCGCTATTTCTCAGAAAGTACTGAAGGGATCTTTCTCAAATTTTATATGTAGGTTCCCCTAGGGCCCTAGTTGTGCATATTGCAATTTGAGACTGATCGGTCAACAAGATGGCCGACCGGCGGCCATCTTGGATTTTGATTGTTAAAGTTTGTTACCGCTATTTCTCAGAAAGTACTGAAGGGATCTTTTTCAAATTTCATATGTAGGTTCCCCTAGGGCCCTAGTTGTGCATATTGCAATTTGAGACTGATCGGTCAACAAGATGGCCGACCGGTGGCCATCTTGGATTTTGATAGTTAAAGTTTGTTACCGCTATTTCTCAGAAAGTACTGAAGGGATCTTTCTCAAATTTCATATGTAGGTTCTCCTAGGGCCCTAGTTGTGCATAATGCAATTTGAGACTGATCGGTCAACAAGATGGCCGACCGGCGGCCATCTTGGATTTTGATAGTTAAAGTTTGTTATACCGCTAATTCTCAGAAAGTACTGAAGGGATCTTTCTCAAATTTCATATGTAGGTTCTCCTAGGGCCTTAGTTGTGCATATAGCAATTTGAGACTGATGGGTCAACAAGATGGCCGACCGGCCGCCATCTTGGATTTTGATAGTTAAAGTTTGTTACCGCTATTTCTCAGAAAGTATTGAAGAGATCTCTCTCAAATTCAATAAGAAGGTTTCCCTTAGCCCCTAGTTGGGCATAAAGATTTTGGGACTGATAGGTCAACAAGATGGCCGACAGCCCGCTTCTTGGATTTAGATGACTAAAGTTTGTTACCGCTATTTCTCAGAAAGTACCTTAAGGGATCATTCTCAAGTTTCACAAGTAGGTTCCCCTAGGGCCCTAGTTGTGCATATTGCATTTATCGGTCAACAAGATGGCCACCTGGCCGCCATCTTGGATTTTGATAGTTACCGCTATTTGTCAGAAATCACTGAAGGGATATCTCTCAAATTCCATGCATAGGTTCCCCTTGGGCCCTAGTTGTGCATAGTACCTTTGGGACTAGTCTGTCAACAAGATGGCCAAGCGGCCACCATCTTGGATTTCACCACTGTTTCTCAGAAAGTAATGAAGCGATCTGTCTTAAATTTCATATGTAGTATGTTTGAAAAAGTTTAAAAAGCAGGGAAAAGATCCCTCTTTCCAATATCAAACATAGATCATTCTTTGGTGGGCGCCAAGATCCCTCTGGGATCTCTTGTTTTTCATACACATAAGTCTCCACAATCAAACTTAGCTTTAATATCTCCATTGGCGGGGGATCTGAATGACTATGTCCTTGTTATACCACAAGTGAGAATCCTGCATTCTGATTAGTCGAGAGATATTTGGTATTTTCACTATCACACAGCAGTTATGATTATAACAATAAGAGACAATAAATACGTTCGTAGCAACCCCTTAGCAACAGGTGATAGTGTATTTTTGACAGTGCAAAATATTAACTGCCCGAAAAAGATGCGCACTCGTTTCTTTTTTCGACGCTATCTTTGTTTTTTTTGCAATGGTAATAAGCGCTACTGAGTACTGCCGACGGTGAGTTTTCAACTTTTGCTAAAATAAGTAAAAATTTTCAATGTTTTGCAAATACTTGAAAACTAGTTTTATTTCTAGACTTTTGGTATAATAAAATAAATACTACCTGCATTACAAGGTGACACTAGGCACTGTCACCCTCTAATGCAGGTAGTATTTATATAATATATCCTGTCCTTCTCTGTCCCCTTCTGCTGTATCCTGTCCTTCTCTGTCCCCTTCTGCTGTATTCCTGTCCTTCTCTGCCCCATTCTGCTGTATTCTGTCCTTCACTGTCCCTTCCTGCTGTATCCTCTCCTCTGTCCCCTTCTGCTGTATTCTGTCCTTCTCTGCCCCATTCTGCTGTATCCTGTCCTTCTCTGTCCCATTCTGCTGTATCCTGTCCTTCTCTGTCCCCTTCTGCTGTATTCTGTCCTTCTCTGCCCCATTCTGCTGTATCCTGTCCTTCACTGTCCCTTCCTGCTGTATCCTGTCCTTCTCTGCCCCATTCTGCTGTAATTATCCTTTCCTTCTCTGTCCCCTTCTGCTGTATTCTGGCCTTCTCTGTCCCATTCTGCTGTATATCCTGCCCTTCTCTGTCACATTCTGCTGTATCCTGTCCTTCACTGTCCCTTCCTGCTGTATCCTGTCCTTCTCTGTCCCCTTCTGCTGTATTCTGTCCTCCTCTGCCCCATTCTGCTGTATCCTGTCCTTCTCTGTTCCATTCTGCTGTATCCTCTGTCCCATTCTGCTGTATATCCTGTCCTTCTCTGTCCCATTCTGCTGTATCCTGTCCTTCTCTGTCCCATTCTGCTGTATCCTGTCCTTCTCTGTCCCATTCTGCTGTATCCTGTCCTTCTCTGCCCCATTCTGCTGTAATTATCCTGTCCTTCTCTGTCCCATTCTGCTGTATCCTGTCCTTCTCTGTCCCATTCTGCTGTATCCTGTCCTATTCTGCTGTATATCCTGTCCTTCTCTGTCCCATTCTGCTGTAATTATCCTGTTCTTCTCTGTCCCATTCTGCTGTATCCTGTCCTTCTCTGCCCCATTCTACTGTAATTATCCTGTCCTTCTGTGTCCCATTCTGCTGTCCTTCTCTGTCCCATTCTGCTGTATCATGCCCTTCTCTGTCCCATTCTGCTGTATATCCTGTCCTTCTCTGTCCCATTCTGCTGTATCCTGTCCTTCTCTGTCCCATTCTGCTGTATATCCTGTCCTTCTCTGTCCCATTCTGCTGTATATCCTGTCCTTCTCTGTCCCATTCTGCTGTATATCCTGTCCTTCTCTGTCCCATTCTGCTGTATATCCTGTCCTTCTCTGTCCCATTCTGCTGTATATCCTGTCCTTCTCTGTCCCATTCTGCTGTATCCTGTCCTTCTCTGTCCCATTCTGCTGTATCCTGTCCTTCTCTGTCCCATTCTGCTGTATATCCTGTCCTTCTCTGTCCCATTCTGCTGTATATCCTGTCCTTCTCTGTCCCATTCTGCTGTATCCTGTCCTTCTCTGTCCCATTCTGCTGTATCCTGTCCTTCTCTGTCCCATTCTGCTGTATCCTGTCCTTCTCTGTCCCATTCTGCTGTATCCTGTCCTTCTCTGTCCCATTCTGCTGTATCCTGTCCTTCTCTGTCCCATTCTGCTGTATATCCTGTCCTTCTCTGTCCCATTCTGCTGTATCCTGTCCTTCTCTGTCCCATTCTGCTGTATCCTGTTCTTCTCTGCCCCATTCTGCTGTAATTATCCTGTTCTTCTCTGTCCCATTCTGCTGTATCCTGTCCTTCTCTGTCCCATTCTGCTGTATCCTGTCCTTCTCTGTCCCATTCTGCTGTATCCTGTCCTTCTCTGTCCCATTCTGCTGTATATCCTGTCCTTCTCTGTCCCATTCTGCTGTATATCCTGTCCTTCTCTGTCCCATTCTGCTGTAATTATCCTGTTCTTCTCTGCCCCATTCTGCTGTATCCTGTCTTTCTCTGCACCATTCTGCTGTAATTATCCTGTCCTTCTCTGTCCCATTCTGCTGTATCCTGTCCTTCTCTGTCCCATTCATCTGTATATCCTGTCCATCTATTTCCCATTTCTTGTTATCACTATTTCTCAAAAAATGCTGAAGGGATCTTTCTCAAAGTTCATATGTAAGTTCCTCTAGGGCCTTAGTTATGCATATTGCATTTTGGTACCAATAAGTCAACCAGATGGCCACCAGGCGGCCATCTTGGATTTTGGTAGTTAAATTTTGTTATCACTATTTCTCAGGAAGTGAAGGGATCATTCTTAAATTTCTCCTAGGTTCCCCTAGGGCCCTAGTTGTGTATATTGCATTTTGGGACCAATTATTCAACAAGATGACTGCCTGCTTGGATTATGGTTGTTAAAGATTGAGAAGTAGAGAAAAGATCCATCTGACAATTGTCAGACATAGATCAGTCTTTGGTGGGCACCAAGATCCATCTTAGATCTCTTGTTCATTCATGATTTGCTTTTTTCAGATTTGTTCTGAGGAGATGAAGGAAGGTGGTGAAATAGCTCACATGACATTCAATGCTAAAAAACTTGATAACAAGGTAAGAGATTAATATGATGGATTCTGCTAGTTACTAGCTAGGGTATTAATGTTATAATATTTTACTTCCCAAAGAAAGAATATCTTATAATCAAGATATGGAAATAACAAAGATTTAATGAGGGTTATTTACCAATCAACTAGATCTAGGTATATATTGGTAGACCTAATAGTGTAAGATTTTCTATAAATTTTTTATCAAGGGAATTAGAAAAAACACATACATTGTATTTCATGAAAAAAAGTTTGATTGGAATATGAATATGCCAAAGAGCTATAATCATTAATTAGATCAATATGTCGGAATGGTTCTAAGACCAGCACTGTTTATAATATATCTACAACATGATTTAGGTGATCGGGTGGTGTAGTGGTTAAACCACTCGCCTTTCACCTTGCCGACCGGGATTTGATCCCTGGTACGGACGTGAAAAGGTCAGGGGTCACCTACCGGTGTAACTTGTTTAGCAATTGATTTAAAACAAACAAAGTTTATATTATATGATATATATTTGGTTGTTTGCTGCAAATAATCTCCATTTCAATGTTTATCAGTTAAAATGTTGACTTGTTTAGATAGTTGAAGCTTTGGATATGCATAAATCTAATAGAGTAAAGCTTAAAACCATCCCTGAAACTGAATAAAGAGAAGTCAGATTTCACTAAAACAGAACTTTTTTTATCTTATTTGAAATATATATAACAATATAATCAACTGCTCAAATATCAGAAGCCCAGAGGTTCAATGTGTCATTATCATTGCATCTAACTACCATGATTTTTGTTTGGCCATGTTTAGGAATGTCTTCTTGTTTTAATTCTTTAGGATTTCCTGGGAAAGTCTGACCCGTACATCGAAATCCAGAAACAGAACCCTGATGGGTCCTGGCAGGTTACACACAGAACTGAGGTAAGGCCCTGGATGGGGATAGCATCAAGTCTCTTTCTGATTTCATATGGAGGTGGTGTGAATATAAGACATTTATTTTTATCCCGCTTAACAAGTGTTTGCAGGGAACTGAGCTCTGTTTATTCGTCTGTGTGTGTGTTAGCATGTGCTATCTGTCTGATACCATCTATCCGAGATGATTTTCCAAGCTACAATTGCAAAACCGTTTGACTCAACTCCTAAAGCTTTCACTATATATTAGGATAGCGCTCTAGTTGTGCCTTTTGGTATCAAGGATATGATTTCATTTTCTATCCTTTTTTCTGTTATTATAATAGTCCTACAATACTTGCTACCACGATTGTTGATACATGTAACCCTTTAATATTTGTATATTTAGTTAGGCTTTAATATTTGTTTTTAAGTGAAAGTACCTTTACTCTGAGAGAGTAAAAATAACATATTATTATCATTAACTTATTTAAATTTACAGTGACGGCTCTCTGCTGTATTCTAGTTTCACTGTACACTGTTTATATATGTGTATTTGTCTCAGGTTATAAAGGACACCCTCAATCCTTCGTGGCGGCCTTTTTCCATTCCAGTCCATTCCTTATGTAGCGGGGACCATACAAAGGAAATCAAGGTAGAACTTAAATAGATGATTTAAGTAAATACCTTAACTTTTGTGTTTGGCTGTGATTTATCACATATTCAAAAGTTATTTCTGAATTGCAAATTTTCATTGGTTTATTCTTTGCTTAGATTGAGGCAATGAATAACTGTCATTTAAAACAAAATTATTTTCATTACTTATCTATGAAGTTACGTGTAAGTGTCATAGTCATATTTCATTACTTGTTAAATGACATATTTGATGAGATTTAGTTTCTTGATCTTCAAAAAGAAAGATTTTCAATTGACTGATAATGCATGTCTGTCATATGATGTCTAATTTTAGTTTGATGTGTACGATTGGGACAAAGATGGGTCACATGACTTTATCGGTGGATTTAGAACGACTGTAAAGGATATGATGGGAGCATCAAAACAGGAGGTAAGTGATTTTGTTTCCAAGAGTATTATCCTAGATCACGACCCAGATCTATTTTAGCACAGCACAGGGTCCTCAGTCTTGGTAACAACACCTAGATATATCTTCAGTTCAAAAGTTTTAAAGGACTCAGACATTTGATCACTATTTCTCCACCTCTTGGCATGGGAGACTAAATGTCTTACACTTACAATGTATCATATTCAATTTGATGACATAGCCTAACCCTCAAGATCTAGGCTATGATTGTTAAGTACAGTTAAGGTTTCTGACATTCCACTGTAGTTCTCCACCTCTGGGCTGTTGTGGCCAAGTAGTTATAAGGTGCATGCTGTCTGACATTCTGTTACTTTCTCAGGTGCCTGCTGTCTGACATTCTGTTACTTTCTCAGGTGCCTGCTGTCTGACATTCTGTTACTTTCTCAGGTGCCTGCTGTCTGACATTCTGTTACTTTCTCAGGTGCCTGCTGTCTGACATTCTGTTACTTTCTCAGGTGCCTGCTGTCTGACATTCTGTTACTTTCTCAGGTGCCTGCTGTCTGACATTCTGTTACTTTCTCAGGTGCCTGCTGTCTGACATTCTGTTACTTTCTCAGGTGCCTGCTGTCTGACATTCTGTTACTTTCTCAGGTGCCTGCTGTCTGACATTCTGTTACTTTCTCAGTGCCTGCTGTCTGACATTCTGTTACTTTCTCAGGTGCCTGCTGTCTGACATTCTGTTACTTTCTCAGGTGCCTGCTGTCTGACATTCTGTTACTTTCTCAGGTGCCTGCTGTCTGACATTCTGTTACTTTCTCAGGTGCCTGCTGTCTGACATTCTGTTACTTTCTCAGGTGCCTGCTGTCTGACATTCTGTTACTTTCTCATGTGTCTGCTGTCTGACATTCTGTTACTTTCTCAGGTGTCTGCTGTCTGACATTCTGTTACTTTCTTAGGTGTCTGCTGTCTGACATTCTGTTATTTTCTCAGGTGCCTGCTGTCTGACATTCTGTTATTTTCTCATGTGCCTGCTGTCTGGCATTGTGTTACTTCCCCTTCTCCTCTAGTCCTTACAAACAGACTGACACCTGAACCTCTCTGTTATTATGTCGAGAGTACTTGTCTTAGATGTTTTTGTCTCTGGGTTTGTGTTTTCTCTCCATCAACAAAACTAGGCAGCCCTTAAATGGTCATAGATGTTTATATGTGTAAAAACAAAAGGAAAGCTCTGAGCGATATCTTTTAATAAGAAAGCAAATATTTTTAGGGGATATCTCAGGTCCAGTGATTTAATCCCTCATTTTGATAGCTATACCGGGTGTAATTGCTTTCCTTTAAAGATCAGAATTTTCTTAAAGATGCTGCAAATACTGATAGAGCATTTATGATACACACCA
Organism: Argopecten irradians; assembly: GCF_041381155.1. Classification (NCBI taxonomy): domain Eukaryota; kingdom Metazoa; phylum Mollusca; class Bivalvia; order Pectinida; family Pectinidae; genus Argopecten; species Argopecten irradians. The sequence goes on from NC_091135.1 coordinate 54,941,960, forward strand.
TTTGAACAATTTTTAGTGTTTACTCATGTAAATATTCCGAATTTGCATATTACAGATATTGATTTGGACGTCATACGTTTTGGAGAAAACGACGTGAATTGCGCTCACAAAATAATGACGTAATGATACCTACCCGCAAGGGAGCTAACTCTGTAATATGCAAAGATGGAATATGTCTAATTAACACAAACATTTATAAAGTATAATTTATTTTGCTTTTTGTGGATACACTATCATTACTTCATTCCATATAGGGCATAGTGCCAGGGACTTTTTCTGGACGCAATAAATCATTTTTGATATTTTTATTTTGAAGTAAAATAAGAAGCTCAAACTTTCCAATGGTGTAAAGAAATTACCTTTCTTAACTGATGAAAAATTTGCTATTTCATCTGATCCTGTGATTGATAGAGAAAAACTACCATTCATTAGAATTGGATTGAAACATGGGATGAGACAGCTCTAAAGTGGTCAGTAGTTTGTGTTCATCAATCCAGTCCTGGTGTTTTCTGTCTGTCCTAGTCATTATTCCAATAGACAAGAAAATTTCTTTTTTTTATTGTCCTTGTTCTCTTTTCTTGGGATTAAGGCCAGTGCTTATAGAATGAATACCTTTTAGACTGGAGGAAGTCCTGTCAGGTCCCTTTATATATAATGAAAACAAACACTGCAAAGGATATATAGTAAATATGACATTTAATGTAAAAGTTTTTACATATATACCGGTATATCAAATCTTTGTCTTAGTAAAAATACAGAATATGATTTTGTGAAGTGATAAATCAGCTAGTGTCTACTTGTAATTAGTGACTTCATTTTACTACGTTAATCTTCAGACCATGGTAGTTGGGAATCCATTTACCCTGCACTAATTACATGCTGATTTCATAAAAAGTAATACATTGGTTGCTTCCCTTTACTACAAAATACATAGACAGGGATGGTCTTATTAGCGGGCATAGGTATAAACGTTTATCTCTCAGTATAATTAGATATAGGGAGTAGTTATTCAGTTATGGCTATTTAATAAAGAATCTTGGTAGAAGATGCACCTTTAAGGGTATAATTTACCAGTATTTACCAGGTAGTTAGAAATTAATGTAAGATTTTAGTGCCTGATGTATCTAAAACAATAATGGATATATAACAAGGAAAATATAGAGCTATCTTAGAATGGAATATGAGTAAAAATAAAATAAAAAACCCAAAATTTCTTCGATAGATTGGCAAATTGTGGACTCTTTGAGGTAGTCATGGGGTATATACAGTTTATTTACTTATATAAGATACATTTGTATATAAAAAAATATCAAAATCTAGGTGTTAAATCTAAAAACCTTTTATAAAGAACACATGAGTGATATTAAAAAATATAAGATAAAATATCTAAATCTAAGTTTTAAAGTTATATGTGCCGTAATTTTCATACTCACAAATGAAGAAGACGTTTTCATATTTATTCACCATCAAAAATTACCAATATTATGAGAATTGCAATACTTACAGTGCATATTAAATTTTAACAAGTACAAAATAAGAGCTAAATATGATTTGTGGCAGTACTGCAAACATTATATTTGCATTTCCAATGCAGTGAAATGAGACTCATTTCACTGCATTGGAAATGCAAATATAATGTTTGCATTATGAGTACATAATGTCAGACTATGAAGCCAGGTTTTGGTCTACAATTTGATTTCACATTTTTGCAGTGTTATTAGTAATAGTGAGTTGATTTCTGCAGGTTTGATTCCATTTAAACTTACATAAGGCATACAAAACAAGAACTTTACAGTACATACATTCTGTGTTATAGCTTATGTTTTTAAGACATCATACACTCTGTCCATTTGAATAATTTTGACAGCTTTATTCAACAAACCTGGTTGTTTTATTGGTGTTATGGCACATATAAATTTAATGCTAAAAACTTAATCTAAAAACATATTTATAAATGATTCATCAACTTGGTTTTAGGCCATATGTTTGGTTCCTTGAAATGTCACTTAAATTTCTGGAAATGTTACTGTAAAATAAATATACCTTGCATGGTTACTTGTATCGTCTCTATTGCCAGGTTGAAGTGATGTTACATTATTGTTCAGTTTGATTACATTGTACATGTATATGTATGTATATATATAAATACATGGCCTTTATAACAAGGGTTTACAATCTCTGTATAAATCTTAGCACTGTGCCCTTTCATAAATTGATAAAAGATAAGAAAAGAAAAATGAAAAAAACATATCCTGGAGAAATATTTCAATATGTAATACATTGGTGATTATTTGGCAATAAACACAAAACAAATAATATTTGAATTATATTAAAGATTCAGCACCTTACCAAGTGAGAACACTTTGTTAAATGGATTGTTTGTCCCATGTGTAGGATCACATTGGTAGATTAGCTTGCCTTATTTATCAGAGTAGATTTCATTACTACACAGTGTTATTTGGTCTTTGATGTTCTATCACAGAATGTATCCAAAAGTTCTGTTGAATGCGTTCACACTGTGTTCCATCCAAGATGTTGTCATGGTGATATGTATTACACCAGAACACATGTTATATAACATTCAATACTCACCCAATGTTTCATTTCATCATAAAAGTTCATGTCCATGATTAACTGATTAGTTTTTACTCCTTATATCACATGATCAATTTGTCGCTACAGTAGAAAAGCCCTTCTGCCATTGTACAAATCTTTGAACAGAGAGGCTTTAATTTTTTCCACCATTAAGGTTGTATGATGGATGTTAAATTCATTGTGGCAGCTGAATCCCTTGACCTTCCAATCTACCCAAAGACAGGTTTCATGGCCATCATGTTTTCGGTGACTGTTAGGGGGAGGTTGACGACACCTAGAAGAGCCTCACATGCCTCTTTAAGGTTCTCTATACAGGCGGTAAATGGCAGCAGTAGAATATAGAGCCAGGCAATGATGAAGGCGATGGGCCAGGCAAGGAACCACAGGATAAGGAACCAGATAAACGCCCATAACAATCCCGGACACAGAGCGCCACCATCAACACCAACATCAGCACCACCTTGACCTTCACCTAAACCCATTCTTCTCTCAGCTCCTCAGGTCTTATTAAAATGTTGTCGACTCTGGGAAAGGAAAAATGAAAACTGTTACAATTCTCTTTGATGGAAACAATTATATTCTATTTACTGAAATTCTAAGTCTCTTGTTTTTAATCCAAAATCTTAAAAAATTCTAAATTGCCTCATATGCAGTGCACTTTTGTTCTCCAACACATGGAAAAATATTGGTTACTGGTACTTAGTGTTCACACTTTCTGACAGTCTGATAGAATTAGAGACTCTGTGACAGGAAATTATTCTGACAGCATCCAGGTTGGATGAACTTTCTCTTCTACCTCTGTACATGTAGTCTTGAAGTCTGTTTGGAACATTGTACTTACAAATGAAAACTTTAAATGGATCAGTTGAATCACCAATCTTGAACTTGTTAAGATTGTCTGGTGATCAATTATAATTTGAAGTTCATGTACATTATATGTTGTGAATCTTGAAAAAAACTCATTCTAAAGAGTATTTCATCCCTTTGAGTCCGTTTGAGCTTAGATAACTAAATATTGTTCAGATGTTTGTCCAGCGCTCCAGATATTATGTATCCACATCACAATGATCAGGTCAATATACCTGGCTGGTCGTATTACTGTAAACCAACTCTCTTTTGATTTCCATTTAAGAACAAGTTGATGGCGATAATATATTTGTGGAACAATAATGGGACTCATACACACACCACTAGATACCTGTAAACGTTTGTGCTGGCCTATTGTTTCTATTGGCGATGAAATGACGTCAAATGCGGATATCTCGCTTTAACGTCATATCAGCAGGAAGATTGTAAAGAGTTACCTGCAATCACCACTGGAGATACTAGTGCTACACAAACATTGTCCGGTATCACAGGGTATGTGAATTAGTAACATCGTCAGCCTTTTAAAGGAACTTGTAAGTGATGTAAATAATGTGGAAATCAACTTTTGTGAAAGTTTGTTTTGTAGCATTTTTTCTACATATCTCTTTCACAAGCTTTATAAATATAAAGCTTTGTGATTTGGTTCCTGATAGCAAGAAAAGGTGATCATATTAGTACTGCATAGTTTGTGCTCATCAATTCCACTCCTGGTTTTCTCTGTATGTCCTAGTGATAACCCAATACACAAGAAATGTTTATTTTCAGTGTCCTTGTTTTCCCTTCTTGTGATTAAGGCCAGTGCTGTTTATAGATTGAATGCCCTTTAGACTGGAGGAATTCCTGTCAGGTTCCATTATACATAATAAAAACAAACACTGCAAAGGTTATACTAAATATGGCATTTAATGAAAAAGATTCAAAATATATATAGAGACATGTATCAGATCTTTGTCTTAGAAAAATACAGAATATGACTTTGTGAAATATTAATCAATTAGTGTCTACTTGTAATTAGTGACTTCATTTACTATGTGACTCACCAGATCATGGTAGTTGGGAATCCATTTACCCTGCACTAATTACATGTTGATGTGATGAAAAGTAATACATTGATTGTTTCCCTTCATTACAAAATACATTGATGGTCTTACTATAGGGCTTGGGTTAACTTTTATTGCCAATATAATATGTTACAGGGAATACTGATTCAGTTATGCTATTGAAAAAGAATCTCAGTAGAAGATGTGTCTTTTTAGTGCATAATTTGTAAGTATAATTACTTATTTGGAAATTTAGAGCAGATTTTAATGCCAACTTTTGAGTTATCCATAGCCAAAACAATAGTGGATAAACAGCATGGGGAAAAAGGAGCTGTCTTAGGATGGAATATGGGTAGAAATAAACAGAACTGTCTTTAATAGATTGGCAAATTATAGACTCTTTGAGGTAGTCTTGGGGTTATTTACACTATAGCGTATTTACTTATTAAAGATGCTCCACCGCTGACAAATGGTATTTTATCACTTTCAAGAACAGGAGCAGACAATTTAGTATTTTTCTTCAGTTACAAAAGTGACTTACTTTACACCATTACCAATATTGAAAAGTTTGAGCTTTTAATTTTACTTTAAGTTAAAAATATAAAAAATAATTCATTGCATTCCGAAAAAATTCCACAGCACTGTATCGTATATGAAATGAAGTACTGATTTGGCATGCACCAAAGGCAAAATTAATTATTTTATATTATTTTTTGTGTTACTTAGACATATATATATGAACAAATAAACACCAATTATTTCTCAAATGATGAATATCATTTATGCTCTGTTGGCGGTGGAGCATCTTTCAAGATATATGATAAAACATCAAAATCTAGATGTTAAAGCTAAAAACCTATTACAAAGAACACATGAATGAAAGTAAAGATATATGATAAAACATTAAAATCTAAGATATATGATAAAACATTAAAATCTAGATGTTAAAGCTAAAAACCTATTATAAAGAACATATTTGTAAATGAGTCATCAACCTGTTCATAAAGCCATATGTTTGGTTCCTTGAAATGACACTTAAATTTGTGGAAATCTTTCTTCAAATAAAGTAAACAAAGCTGTTAAGGCCACTGGCATGGTTACTTGGATCATGAAAGAAACATACCATATTCCACCTAATAAGCACTCCAATCCATATACATGTACATAATGTATGTCCCCCTCCCCCTTTTATAGGCCTTATTTCACTTACCTCAAATTAAATGCTGACAGAAAATATGAAAACTGTGTAGGTTTCTTCATTGATGTCTTTTACAAAATGCTTTATGGTTAACTTTGTGCAGTGATTTAATGAAAGGCTAGTCCAAATTTGGTTCTGTTAAGTGACCCTTATTTATTAAATTTTTTAAGGGCAATGGGCGCTTATTGGGTCAAATACGTTACCTGGCTTTTAGGGCCACTTGCATGGTTACTTGTATGGTCTTTATTTCCAGGTTGATGTAATGTTACTTTGTTGTTCAATTTGAATACATTGTACATGAATATGTCGGTATACAAGACATTTCTCACCAGGTTTGATAATCTCTATATAAATCTAAGCACTTTACCCTTTCATAAATGAGAAAAAATAAGAAAAGTAAAATGAAAAAATATATCATGGAAAAATATTTCAATATTGAAGGCATTGGTTATTATTTGGCAATAAACACAAAACAAATAACATTTGAATTATATTAAAGATTCAGCACCTTACCAAGTGAGAACACTTTGTTAAATGGATTGTATGTCCCATGTGTAGGATCACATTGGTATATTAGCTTGCCTTATTTATCAGAGTAGATTTAATTACTACACAGTGTTATTTGGTCTTTGATGTTCTATCACAGAATGTATCCAAAAGTTCTGTTGAAAGCGTTCACACTGTGTTCCATCCAAGATGTTGTCATGGTGATATGTATTACACCAGAACACATGTTATTTAACATTCAATACTCGCCCAATGTTTCATTTCATCATAAAAGTTCATGTCCATGATTAACTGATTAGTTTTACTCCTTATATCACATGATCAATTTGTCGCTACAGTAGAAAATCCCTTCTGCCATTGTACAAATCTTTGAACAGAGAGGCTTTAATTTTTTCCATCATTAAGGTTGTACGATGGATGTTAAATTCATTGTGGCAGCTGAATCCCTTGACCTTCCAATCTAACCACAGAGAGGTTTCATAGCAATCATGTTTTCGGTGACTGTAAGAGGGAGGTTGACGACACCTAGAAGAGCCTCACATACCCCCTTAAGGTTCTCTATACAGACAGTGAATGGCAACAGAAGGATGTAGAGCCAGGCAATGAAGAAGGCGATGGGCCAGGCAAGGAACCACAGGATAAGGAACCAGATAAACGCCCACAACAATCCTGGACACAGACCACCACCATCAGCACCACCCTGACCTTCACCTTGACCTTCACCTAAACCCATTCTTCTCCCAGCTCTTTAGGTCTTTTAAAAGTTGATGACTCTGGAGAAGGAAAAATGAAAACTATTACCATTCTCATTTATGGAAACAAATAGTTCTTATTCACTGAATTGTTTGGTTTCATGCTTTTAACCCACACACTTATAAATTATAGATAATTTCATATCTGCATGACATCTTGTAAGCTGTCCCCATTTGTTCTCCAACACATTAAAAATTATTGGTTACTAAAAAGCTTCAATACTTTCTGACAGCCTTCCAGGGTTAGAGTCTAACCTAACAGCATTGGGGTCTGGAACTTTCTCCTCAATTTTGGAAATCTGTAGGGAAAACATATTTTACTCTAAATTAAAACCTTTCTGAAGATCAGTTGAATCTTGAACTCCTTTAGATTATCTAATGATCAATTTTAATGGGAATAATTCACGTACCAGGTTATACGTATCATTGTTTCTATTGGTGACAGAATGACGTCAAAAGATGATATCCAGCGCTAACGTCATTTCAGTGGGAAGATTACAAAAAGTTACGTTCCATTACCACTGGAGATACTAGTCCCACACAAACAAGTGTCACATGAATTAGACCCATTTGAAGTACATGTACATTGTATGTTGTAAGTCTTGACAAAATTTCTTGCTAAATAATTCCTCCATTTGGCTCAGTTTTCTCAGATAACTAAATATTGTTGGATGTTTGTTTAGTACTTGAGATATTTTGTATCCACATTACAGTGACAGGCTTGGCTGGTCGTATGACCTGTAAACCAACTCTCTTTTGAGGTTATCATTTCCATTTTTGTGGGGTAATTCATTTGTGGAATAAGAGTTGACCACCTTTCAATTTAAATGAGATAAATAATTATAATGCAGATGCAAACTTTGTAAATTCATTTTGATCACAAACTTTTTTGTATGTTTCTTTAGCAAGGTTTGTGAATACAGTATATATATAAAGCTTCGTGATTAAGAGAAGGTAGATTTCTTGCAGGATTGGATTCCATTAAGAATGAAACGGTATGATACCATACCGGTGTAGCATGGTATTTCAACAATACTGATACTTTTGAAGAAATAAATTGGTTGTCTAGCATAATACATATGGATTTCATTTGCTTTGATATTGTAATTTTATAAGAAAATATACAAGTCATTGTGCATACAATGGATGTTTCTTTATAAAACAGAATTGCAAGAATTTTAAAGGTCATGTTTTTACACACAGTGTGTGTCCTTTTCATTTTGTCACTTTTGCATGTGGATTTTCTTTTAAAAAAATCATGTGTTTATTTTTTTCAAATTCTGTTAAGAATATCAGTACCTTTAAAAACAGGTATATACTGGTAATTTTTTAAGCGAGTAACAATACTAAATTGGTACCAAGCACCGGTATCCAACCCTCATTGCATACTGAAAAAATGATGTGTTTAATAGCATCTTTTGTACAAATTGTTTCTTTAGCAAAATTTGTAAATACATGTATAACGCTTCGTGATCAGGTTCCCGATAGCTAACTATTGATGAAATAATATTGAAACAAAAATGGTTTATTTCGAGTACCTTAACCTAGTGCATTTTTTATGATACAATGTTATTTCAAGGTTGTATTGGATAAAGTTGGCATTTATTATGACAGGTGACAGTCGTAGAAATACTTCACACACTAGACTGAATTACTTTGTTTAGGTTAGTTGTATAGTAACACCTTGTTTGTTAGAACACTTTTGTTTTGTGGAAAAAATATGATATTTTGATTATGATGTACAGGTATTTGATTTTATTTTGAATTCATGAATATTTCTGTAAGTCTTTGTTATATATTCTCTAAGTCTTTGTTATGTATTTTTAAGAGGTTCAAAGTTGTTTCTCATGTGTATTTTTGTAGGTGATATGTTTGCCTATCTTGTGTTTCACCACTACAAGTACATTATATGGTTGGTACTTATGTAGGCCCAGACGTACACTTAACAACGTCCCTGTCGTAAATGTCCTGATTAAGGTGACAGTCGACTCAGGTAATCTGGGTAAAGGAATATTAGCAATGTTTAATACCCATTAGTTTTAGATAAAGATAAATTGGTTGACAGATTTTTCAGGTTTGAAGTTAAAGTTAAATTCCATCATATACTCTTCATAGTCTAATTAGAACTACACAGATCCCATTAGACATACTATACAAGTTTGTGTAAGACCTCTTCATATCCATCTTTGATTTAGACCCCATTGGATGCAAATTAGAGTTAAACATTTTCATATGTAAAACAGAGTTGGACTTCGTCATATGTTGGACAACTAATATTTTAATTAGCATTGGCAGACATATCTATAATCTTGATATTTTTCTCAGAAATAGTTGAGTAGTTTAAAATGGATTATCTTTAATGTTGGATTGAGTAATGACTGAAACAGACATTTCCTTATATCTTTATGCCCTAGAATCCCTATTAGTCTGAGGATACATGCTAATCGTTTAATATTAGCCACATTAGCGGTGTCTCCAGAGCTATAGATTTACTGTGTACAGTGGGGTCTACTGCAGATCTGGACTTACTTATGAATAACAGGCTAACATCCATAATGCCCAGATCATGTACGCGGTAAATAAAAACAAAACAATCCTTATCATAAATAATTTATTGTTGTAAAAAATGTCATATAATAGCACTTTTTTGGGAGACATCATGCCTGTAAACCTCCTTCATTAATTGAAGCTTTGAATAAAATTAAAATGTTCAAATCCCAACACCTTTATTGCTTTGGAGTTTGTGTCTTTCCATAGAACAGGCTAAACTTTATGTTGCATAACTTTGAATCCAGTCTCTGGCCTTTTCTTCCTTTCCCATTGTTTTTGTGTTGTTTGCTGTATATTAAGTTGTGTAGTTGGGTAGAGATACATGTGATTAAGTCATTAAGTCCTGTTCATTATCACAGACCTTTAATAAGATGTTAGATACAAGCACTTCCTTAAACAATTGAGAATTGTTTTAGTAAAGGACCTTGAGGTGGATCCGGAATGATATGCACAATGTGTATAACACTATTAACAATGAGGCTTGCTTACATCAGCCAAACAGGAAGTACGGACAGTTCATCTCAAGTGATTCAAAGTTATGCTGTGCATGTTGTTAAAAAGCAAAATTGTTGGAAGAAAAGTTCCATTTTGTACAGTTCCAGTCCTTGGCTTTTGCACATCATGAAGACAAAACAAATAATTAAATCAAATGATTTTTTCTGACTGGTTATTAATTTCATCAGATTTCCGTTTGTAAACGGTTTGTAAAGTAAATACAACCGTATGTATTTTCTTATGGAAAACTGTTTTGGGGTGAAGTTCTGAATTGGTTGCATTTATAAACATGTATAGTAATTACTATTGTCACTAAACCCCTAAAGTCTGAATTGTATCTATCCACCACATAGGGGTTTCATGGCGATCATGTTCTCCGCACATGTCAGTGGTAACTTAACGACCCCGAGCAAAGCTTCACAAACTCCCGTCAGAGCATCAATACAGGCAGAAAATGGCAGCAGGAAGATATATAACCATGCTACAAAAAATGCTATAGGCCATCCCAGGAACCAGAGTATAAGAAACCACAAAATCCCCCATAGTATGCCTGGGCACAGGTCCCCTTTTCCTTTTCCTTGACCTTGGCCCTCTCCTTGACCTTCACCTAAACCCATTTCTGTTACTTAGCAACGTCAATTCTATGATATCTGAAAAGAAAAAGAGAGAAATCAACAGTTAAAAAACGCTAATATCATGAAAATGTATCTATACACGTGTAAGGTTCAAAGTATATTTATATTTAACAGACAAGAAATTGACAAACCAAACAAAAAATGGAAATAATTTTAAAGTTAATATTCAAATATTTACTACAAACTTTTTTTATTTGCAAAGACAAATCAAATATTAGTATATATACATGTAGATCTGTTAATTATAGAGACTTATGTACTTGTGTTTACAAGAACAGTCTTCAGTCGTCAGTAGCTATATAAAATCTTTTGATTGACGTACATATATGGGATGTCGCATGTCAGATGTGTCTTCATATTTAAATCTAACTAGGCTATCACCGTTGCTTGGAAACTGTAAACAACATTGAGGGTAAGAATCAATCAAGCATCACTAGAGATTTTATCGTACTGTTTATGGTTTGTTTGCTGTGACACAATCATGTTCTCAATTGAAGGGCTCACATATTGATTACAACTAGTGTGCATTTTGGTACAGGTGATTTGATGTACCTCAAGATTACATTTGTTGATTTGATCTGTGATTTAATTAGCACTGTTATCACCTCTCTCAAACATCCACCCCCACCACCCTTAACTCACCCTCTTTGATAAAGTTATCAGATGGTATCTTGTTGTCCTAGAAGAGAGAAGTGAATAGAGCTGACACTATCGGTTTCCTAAGTGAGTTGTAGGTTCCTTCACTTATCAACTGGATATCAGAGAGTTTCCAAGGCTGGTTAACAGTAATAAACCTACAGAACCAAATTATGCTCAGAAGCTGTTGTGATTGTCATCAACTTTTGATGCTGTCTTCCATATGGTGCAACTTTTTTGCCTTCACCAAGACTTTTCTATCTCGGTGTCTATTTAAACATTAATAACTAAATTGACCTGAATTCCTGATGTTGTATGAAGTATCTTGCCTTCTGCTATGTTTACACAAACAGTAAGCCCATTTTTGTGTTGACCAGAGTCTGTACACAAATCACAATGCTGTAAGATGGCGTGAGTTTGTATACTAATATAACCATGGCAGGTAACAAACATCTGATGAATATTGATAAACAGCTCCACCATTAGGTGTCTACAGGTAAACTACAGGTATAAGCCTGAATATTGCTATGTCAGAATAACAGGTGGATAGCAGTCATTAAATCTATATCTGAATAGAAATTTGTTTAAAATGAAATTTACCTGTTTGGAATGAAATCTGTTTCCAATAGAAGATTCCCTAATTTTCAAATGGAATTGAATATTTGAAGTTTTAACATTAGGCCATTAGGCATGTTATGCCCCATTTATTTGGTGTGTGTTTGGGTCCTACCACCAGTAGTGGTGGAGGGATGGTGTTTATAAAACCTAATCAGTATCTGTGGAAACTATGTTATTCAGAAATGTAGAAAGTTTTGTATTTTTTCATCAAAGGCAAACAAGTTAATGTTTTTCGATAGATATCAAAATTGATTTTCAATTTTACGTGGACCATTGACTCAAATATTATTGGAAAGGACAATCGATACATTATTTTATTTTTATTATGAGACATACTCGTTTGTACACATTTATGAATCTAAAATTCCATAAAAAGTGTTTCCATCTCCAGTACTAACCAACATCCCTATATCATGCATTCATGCTGTCAACCTTCATCCCCCACTAAATCCAATGATCCTTCACACAAGGAATTCATGTTTTTGAATTAACAAGCATTTGATTTATCATTACGCTTTCTATTTGAAAATGTGAATGTACTTGAATTATCAAATAATAATAGATTATGTGATTCAAGATAAATTCAAAACATTTCACCTTTAAAATTAATTGGTTATGGAATTGAATAACTATGCCTGATAAATTAAGGCTATTTTCATTGATGTTTACATCCTCTATTCTGTACTTTACAAATGCATTAGAAATATTCTGTACCTATGACGTATTTCTTGAGATCATTTTCTGCTGTGAGAAGCAATAAAAGTTTGCTATAGAAATGTTTACTAAAACATGAAAAGGATATTGACAATGCTGTGAATTTCTATACACCCTAGCTTACCTGGAGGTCATGGGTAGAGTTGTACCTGTCTAACACTTAACGCCTTTTATACCACCCGATCACCTTTAGATCTATTGGCAGAAAAAAACATCCCAAGTATGAAAAATTTATAGTTTTACACATTTGCATTTTTAAAGGATTGTTGGTATTTCAGGATGTTTTCTTGTTAAGGTGATTGTTAATCATCTGGTTCAATCAAGTGATTGCCTGCTCGGCAAAAAATAGCTGAAACCTATAGTTATGTCAGAACACTGTTGTCATGTATATCATGGTTCTCTGAGGATGTTACCGATCTGCTATTAATGTTAGCATTCATATTCATATTGGTTTGCAATGCCACAAATTAAGATAAAAAAATAAAGGATTTAAAATTACCACATGAGAACATAACAATTAAAATGTCATAATTGCATCATTTAACCAGGATTTCCTCCTGGAGGACATCCTGTGTCACATTATAGTGCTATCACTGAATACATTTCACTAATATACCGACGGTACTAATTTTTATTTGGAAACAAATAAAGACAGGCAGTATGTACAAACATTTACATGCTTTATCTTGTGTCCATTAAAAGTCTGGCTGTTCTAACTATATTTACTTTATGACATTGTTTTAGGAGACTAATAAGCTGTATAAAAACAGAATATTTGATTTAGTTTGTCCATGGTCAAACCTAGTAAGGTGATCTAACAGTGATGTGGAGAAGAAGAGTACTTAACAATGGATAGTATATCCTTTGTATAGGGGAGAATTTTTTAGAATAAAATTGAATTGACCTAGAACGTTCATTGATTAAACAGTGAGGAGGGAGGGGGCAATATTCTTTCAAAAGTTTCTTTACTGTTTGTATTGCCATCAGAAGTGATGCATCTGTATTGTAAACTGGCCAAATTAAGGTTAAGCTCAATCTGAATGTGGTCTGCTTCATTCTTTTCTGATTTCTTTTCTTTGTTGTACATGAATAAGACTGTGCCTGGAACTTTTCAATAATTGGAAATGTGGTCATTTGCTGACCTCTGCTGTTTTAATTGTGCATTACACTCTTAGCTGTTATTCAGGGTATAATGGGGTGGTCCTTTCAGTTGTTGTTAGGTAGTCACTAGCTACTTTAACATTGTACTAACATATTACAACAGTTTGCTCTTCTGATGAGGAAACACACTGGTGAGTAACAAGACGCCTTGACTTCATTCAGTTCCTGATGGGTATGATGAGTGTATCGTACTTCAGTCATCTCTCTAGTGATATATACAAGTACTGATAAGTGTCAAGGTTCTCATTCACCAAGATTTCTATCATCACATATCAAATTGAACTTCCTCCAGCTATGAAGAATTGCCAGTTAATGTATTGTGTGAGATGAAATACATCCACAGGCTATTTTGTATTGGGTTGACTTGCATTGTTATATATAATTCTATAGAGTTGATAATATCACTTAAAATGTTTAAATGTGACAGTAATAACTAATTGCAGAAAAGGATTTAAGCATGTCTATGAAGTTAGAAATAATGCATCATAGCAGTCAAACATATTGTTTGGGATGTTATGAATAACAATATAACTGCAATCTTCATATTCATTTCAAACATAAACAGGGGTGTATGTAGTCATAAAGCAGAAATGTATGTGGGTGTATGTGTACCCTAGTAGTATGAGGAATGTTATCAATGCCAGCCACAGACTGACCACATGTATAATCCATGTCTCTCTATTAAAGTTATTTTCCACTATAATTGGTTATTATAATGCGTTATTATGAAGATAGTTAGGCATATTATCAGCTATTTGGTGACGGTCATCCTCCATAAATAGTAGGTACATTATAATATCACAGAAATCATATCCCATTAGTCTATAGCATGTCTCCTACAACTGGTAAACTAAGTGGTCTCCATAGCAACAGTTAGGGCAGATAGAATGAAACATTCTTTACAGCACATTTATGATATGTGGAGCATGATGTACTGTCTGTAAATGTAGGTTTGAATGAAGTTTCCATGCATCACTCTACAATATAGCAAGTGTCCAAAGTTTTAATCTTTCAGGAATGAAAAGCTCTTTTGTGTATAATATATGAATTTTCCATCAGTTTTGAACCTATATGCCCTGATGATTGGTCATGGTGCCTGTGTATCATAGCCTATCAGGATTTACTTTGTATAGAACTTTGAAGATTGTATGCGGTATCCTACAGAATATATATTTGTAGAATACTATACCTTATACATGCAAAAACGTTTTATACCATTGCAGTTTTTCCAACAAGAACTGAAAGACTTGCTTTAACATTTAGAAATTTTGTAAGGATCTGAAATCTATATTACTTGATGATCTCATATTTAAGTTTATAGATGTAAATTAGAAGCTCAATAGGTTATAGATTATACTTGTATTACCACTCCATCTGTTACTGTATACAGCAGGAAGCAGGTATTGTGATGGGTTTGTGTGAGATGGAGTAGCTCTAGCTACCATGTAGTTATATCTAGCCCCCAGATCTGTACAAGTACCCAGCTGTTACTACATTTACAAACACCGTATTTATTCTATCAAATGCCCACAAAATTACACACAGCCAAAATTATTTTGTGAAAATTGAGCCCAGACGATCATGTGAAGATCAGAAATCTGAAACTTTCTCCGGGGAAAAAGTGAACTTATTTCAGGACAATAATGCATGCTGTATGTTTTCTGCTTCATTGACTTTATCTTACTGTTACATACCATTACTTAGGAGGAGTTCAGGAGGATAGAGTTCGCATTTAAAATGAGAGTCAGTCATTTCAAGTCCATGTTTCTCATAAAATGATTATGTTATATGTTACAAAGTAACATTATTCTGCACATTATTGCTGTCCATATGATTATGAGTTTTACATCTATCTTCACAAATGAATTAAAATTATAAAGAGTAAATGATGTTTTCTTAACACTGTCTGGTAATCTGCAGGTTTTTATCTGTATCACATTAAGTTATTGTCAGTCACAGTCATTATCACTAGGTCTGGTATAATTTTCCATTCAATATTTCATACTAGTGTCGTCGGTCACAGTTAGCATCTCACGGAGAGTGAACAGCAGCAGGTAAAAATAATCAATGATTTACAAATATAGATTATCAATGTCTTACCTGCTTAAAGCCTTGGTTTGGAACCATGCATACAAATGATATCACTTCAGCTGCTTCTTACACCAAAAACCTTTGCTACGGTTCTAGCTCCACCTGATATGGTGTTAGCTATAGTCACCCTGGTAGTGGTCTGAGTCGGGTAGATCTCCACTCTATATAACTACAGATCTAAAATGGTAGCTCGCCTTTGAGAATCTGCAATGGGGTGGCTACAACTTTCTATGCTACAAACTTTAATATTATTTAAGCATCAGTGGAGAGTTATTGACAGGACAGCAAAACCGACGGACCAGTGAGTTATGGGGATACATTGACGCGGGCGGGTCCTCCGGCAGTCGTCATGGCATCAATAAATAGTAAACAATGATACCTACCTTACCTGTAGTCCAACGATATCACTGTCCTCCTTCAAGTATATCAAACCCTGTACGCAACCTTCTCTACTGTAAAGAATCTGGTGAGATAGTCACGCCAGTACTGTAAAGCCGAGTACCGCCACGCCCAAATGTCACTATACACACCAAGTCACTATACTGTAATAAACACACAAATGTGGGAAATTTGGTGTAGTGTGTAAATAGAGCTGACCTGGTTATAGTGTATACACGTGTATACCATACACCCCCTCCCTAAATATTTATATAGCTAGTGGCCAGTCTGCTAGCCAGTGGTCAGCCCTAAAGTCAATACTTAACTGGACCTTTAGTTCAGCAAAAGTAACTACAAGTCTTACAATATCCACTTACACATATAAGAATTTATTTAGTGCCAATAATATTGTTGTTCAGTCATCCATTCATCAAAGGTGTTGATTTTTACAAGACTTGTTAAACCCTTTGGTTAACATGATTAAACTTCACAGCAGCTAAAATTTGACTGTTTGTTATTAGCCTTAACTCAATCTTGTTGCAGTTGAATAAAGATGCAGATTTAATGATTGACAGTGTGGTCGAATATTTTGAAGTCTTTTATAATTTGACCTTTAAGTTCTAGCTAACTGCTTTTCATGTAATTTAAATTACTTTAAGTTCGATTCTTTCAATATGTTTTTGGCTTGTAATTTCCATTGTTTGTCAGATAATGGCTATTATAATCTCAATTAAATACTAAATATTTGATTCGCTCTAGGTGTATTATATAATAAGAACTGCATGACCTTTTAATCAGCGCATATGTAAGAAACTAACTTTTTTATCCCTACTACAGATTTTTTGTAGGATATATACTTATAATATATTTAACTTAAATTGATATTTAGGACAATTTTGGTTTAGATGATGCAGGAATGAATTCACATATTTGCTATATAAACACATACAGAATTATTTGTAAATAGCGCAATTCATAGAATTAACATATGCTTGCATTTATTCTGAAAGTATAACCTCTCGAACCTTGAACTATAAACTGTAACCCATAATGAGACACCAATCCTTGACCCTTATCAGCCTCCTGGCTTACATCTGCAGCCTTGGTGCGTTCAGCTTGGTCTACAGTATTAATTAATGGATCAAACATTTAAGATGGCCACTGCAGCTTCTGATTGGCTGGAAACAGAATAACATTTCAAGATGAGCACCAAATGGAGACATTTGATTGGACAATATTCATATGATGTCTGATCTCCATGGAAATCAATTTGATTGTAAAGTTTGCCAATACAAAAACTTGTGGCTGTACTCAGTCCCTGGTAATAGTTTGTTTTCATGAAATTTGGCAGAAACAGAAGCAAGGCATACTTAAGTCTTTCAGACCTTTCCAGTTTTGAAAGATTTAAAAAATCAAATTACACACTTTAGACCTGAATGTGTCATAAATGTATACAACTGTGCTGAATCTATTTTAAAAATCAACTCTATACACAATCAGACTTGTATGACATATCTACACGTCATAATAATTATAAATACTATGCCTTACAATAGTTCCAAATTTAAAGTTCTGTTACAATCATTTCAGTGTCTGACACAGATCAAGGTCGGCAGTTGTACCGGATTTTAGACATAAAAACCTCATTGTTTATTTGGTATCCATTGATGCTTGTCCTGGTATTGACAGGCCTATATTGTAGTGTCATTGTAATTCTATAATTAACAAAGTATTCCTCTGCCGTTACAGTATTGTAAAGCAGAGAGCAAACAGCCTTAAATCAATGATGTTTCAATTAAAGAAGTATGTGTCTAGCACTAAGAAAAAAGATTTCCAAGCAATTTGACTGTTTCATCCTTTTTACCCTCAATATGCTGCAATTCAGTGCAACAACTGTTAGCCTCTGTATATATATTGATGGAAGGCTTGGTAGAAATGAGACTATTACAAGTTTTACGACAGATGAGAAAATACATTGCTTATATATACACTTGTTTGGCCTTTTTACCAGTAGCAATTTGTGAACAGCCAATATCATTTTGAAGTCAAAGTCTTGTAATTAATACACTTACAGACTGCCCCTTACTGGAGCAACCTAAGCGTAAATCTGGTGTAGAATGTCCATATGGCATGTACACACCTACATCATGACAATATGAACCTGTTAGGAGATATAAGGTAGTCAGAGTCAAAACTTGTGGCTTCATCTAAGGTTATGTAGCCAATTCTGTTTCACACTGCACTCCGACTTAATCAGGGTCAGTACGATATTCTAACCCATCAGTTGGAAAGGAAATAAATATGTAAATGCTAGATTGAGAGTAGTGATGTAGAAAGATTGTAAAGAAGGCGTTTGTACAATTCTCTTTATTCTTATGGTAGGTACTGATTCTTCCTATAATGAAATTATTTCCTATTTGTAACTCTAACACAAAATGACTGGAGTGCAAATATAAGTTTTTTCTGCACTTTAATATGGGTTAAATGCATTGCAGTCTATATTGAAAGCAAATGTTTGATAAGCACAGTTAATGTTTGATCTAATACTTGTCCAACAAAGTGAGATTACCTGGTAAACTAAAAGGTGAAAAAAAAACATAGATTGATCTGCTTTAATCAATGAATCTCAAGTGTCGACATCAAGTTTGTGTCCCTGTCTGGCTGGTAATGTTGACATAGGATTGTTTTATCAATAAATAGTGTATCCAGGCTGTAACTGAGCCACACCCAATACCTACTAGTACATACATTTTGTCTATAGCTTGTTAATTCATTCAGGCATTGTTATATCATTCAGGTTGCTAAGAAAGACAGACGTCATCACACATTGGAAATGGACATTACTACAAAGGAGGGCTGGGGGTATATATCAGACATTAATGATTGTTGTCAGGATATAAATACCCAGTTATACAACTGTCATACAATATGTTTTTTTGTGTAACACTATACCAACACACTGTAGTCTATTATCCAGAAGGCAGGGGTTTGATTCTCTCATCAGATATAAATAGATGTGGAGTGCCTGACCATGAATGTTTTGACTAAGTACCCTTGATTTCCTCAAAACATAATTTCACAGTCCTTTCAAAATAAAGTATATGCCTGTTAAGGTTCAGGATGACTATAATCCCGACCTATAGTCATTTCAATTTCAACAAATTTTATTGACATAACTCGTACAGGAAAAAATAGTTTACCATTGGATATAACTCATACAGGAAACAAAAATAAAGAAAATAATTAAGGATAATTAAGTAAATAAATAGATAAATAAAATTGAGATAAGGTAAATACATATTTATAAAATGGCTAAAAAAAGAGTATGAGTTTCATAAAAGCTTTATATATTTATGTAGTACAGATTCATTTAATCGTGGAAAAATCTATTTGATTGTTAGATAGAATTTGATACATGTAACAGTATATCCCTGTTTTCGATATCATTACATCTTTTACAACCATGTAATAAAGTTAAAATACTTAAATGCTCATGAGCATAGTGATTCTTGTTGCAGGGTTTGGTGAATATTATTGTATTTGAATAACCTATAGTCATCATGCTTCATCTGCCATCATCCACTTTTCATTCAAATGACTTCTTCTCATTAACTGAAAGGCTCAAGGTACTGATGTTGGGTCTGAAGCATGTCTGTGCTACCAAATTTATTCAAATGAATGTTTATTCTTCATTTAAGGTCAAAGAAAATCAAATCTTTAAACAACTTCTTGTCATTAGCTGAGAGGCCTAGACCTGACTTGATATTGGGTCTGCAGCATTCTGGGTTGAAAGTGGTGTTGGAAATGGTCAGAAAAATCACAATCAATTAATTGGACATTAAAAATAATCAATTATCAATAGTACAATCGGTTACGAGGCATGTTTTTGAATTAATATTTTATTTGTTATATTTGCAATCTTTATGATTATTTTTTGTTTAATAAACCAATTGATGCTGATTTCATTGAATTAATCTTATCCATTAGTGCAGGATGTTTTACTGATCATTCATCTGTACCTCTATAATGTCAGTTACATCCCAGGAGTTCCCAGTGGTGTTTCGTCATATTAAAAACGCAAAAGACAATTGATAGCATCAAGGGTTCAATCGATTGTTGCCCATATGACAATTGACGGATAGTTAACGATAGTTAGAGACAATTGTCCCAATACTAGTTAAAGGGCTACCAAGTCTGATAAAATGAATGATCTTGACCATCTTTCAAGGTCACAGAGGCTAAATATATCATAAACTAATTTCTTATGAAAAGTTCTTTATGTTTAATGTAATTAATTGTCAAGTATTTTGTTTATTTATGCATATTGCATTTGGGAACCGATAAAAAAGCAAAATGGCCGACTTACTCTTGATTTTGATAATTGAATTTAAGGCTAAATTTCTCTGAAAGGTTTCTGCCCACATGGATTTCCCTAACTTGGCATTTCTCTGATATAAGGGGAGACAACTCCTACACTATATACATGCAACAGTCTTAGTAACAGAGACAATTCTATGACTTGTGCCTTATTTCTGGCCTCAAACTCATGATCTGCAGCACCTGGTTGTCTTGTCCTATATTGTACAAATGACTTGCTTGACAGTGGCACTAAACATATGATAATACCTCATGTTTACAACAGCTGTCTGTGATTTCCTCCCAGAGTTTATAACTAAATTTATGTACTTTCAGGTTACCTTCCCATGTATCAATCCTAAGAAACAGAGCAAGAAGAAGTATGAGAACTCAGGAGTAATGCATCTCACTCACTTTGAGGTAATTAACTTACACTTGCTCTCCTCTGGGCTGGAAACCCATTTGGGGTAATTGCTGGATACTGACTGTTTGTCAATGGATTTCTCTTAAATTGCTACTCCATTTTTCCTTCACCTTTAAATCTAGCAGATACTTAATATTTTGATTTGTGATGTGTTAAACTTATTCCAAGTTTGTCTGATTTCATGTTTTACATTGTTCAGTTGAAGAAACCAATGACCTTTCTAGACTATATCTATGGTGGAATGCAGATCAATTTTACAGTAAGTACTTCACATTTTCTCAAGGGAAATAAAATAATTATCCATTTATTAAGAAACCATATTATTCAGAATTTGCATTGAAGCATTGCTGATGTTATAAGCCTTTACCTTTTTGGTTTTACCAATCTTGGAATGATACTTCCTTTTTATTGTGTCGCCTGCAACACAAGTGCGACACATAGGTATCACTATTTCGGCGTTGGCATCAGCGGCGTCCGGGAAAAGGTTTTATGTGATAACTTAAGTATTTATTGTCCGATTTCAACCAAATTTGGTATGTTGCTTTATATCAATAAGATCTTAGATGATGTTGATACTGGTCAAAATCCGTCTATATTTGCTAGAGTCACGGGACTTTAAAATCGTCAAAACAGATAAATCCATGGTTTCCGCTCGATAACTTTAGTATTTATTGTCCAATTTCAACCAAATGGTATATTGCTTTATATTAATAATATCTCGGATTAGTTTGATACCTGTAAAAATCTGTTAATATTTGCAAGAGTTACAGGACTTTAAAATTGTCAAAACAGATAATTTCTTAGTTTCTGCTCAATGACTTTTGTATTTATTATCCGATTTCAACCAAATTATGTCTATTGCTTTATATAAATGAGATCTCAGATGGCTTTGATACTGGTCAAAATCCGTCTATATTTGCAAGAGTTATGGGACTTGATAACTTCACCTAATTATTAACAGTATTTTCATCTGTAAATAACTATTTTTTGTGATGTTTTAAACTACTGTGCAGGTGATACATCCACTTCTGTGGAATTCTTGTTTTACCACACATAATTAGGCTTTGTTTTCTAATTTTCTGATGTAGTAGGCCTATTACATGACAAAGGAGAAGGTACGTTAAGACTCGAATATGGCCCTAAAATTAATTCTCCAGTAAAGAACAACATATTTTGCCATATAACAGTTGAATACATTTGCTAACACATTACATCCCTAAAATATCCTGCATGTGCCAATTATGTTCACTATGACGTCATCAACATGCAGTTTCCCGCCTTTTTCACAAAAATCCTTGAAAAATCATACTTTTTGAGTGGTTTTCTCTAAAAATGAATGTGGCCGCCTTCATGGAGCAGAAAGAGATTTTCACACATTGTGTATCGTGTATTTATGCATATCCATGCAAAATATAAAGTTGCTCCAAGGTGGCTGCCAAATCCATTTCAAGCCTTTTTTAACCTAAAGAAGATGAATTTCCAGCAAAATTTGGCGAGAAGAGGAAAATCATCAATTTGATGAGTAATAGGTGGAGCACATCGTGTACATGGTTATAAAAAGTTATGTTTTGATGAATAACAAGTATGGGAGTATTTATTGATGTGAAATTGATGTGGATCAGAGTTAATATTTTTCGGCCTGAAAAATTAAGGCCAAATACTTGTCCTATCATATCTACTCCTTTGGAGAAATGTTTTTTAGAAATGTCACAGCAAATGTTATTTTACTGATAATGAAGATTTATCAAGTTAATAAGTTGACCAATGAAAGAGTTGATAGTCTGTCAGGTTGATGGAGATCTCGATTTTATCTTGACAGGTGGGAATAGACTTCACAGCATCCAATGGCAATCCTAGAAGTAATACCTCGCTGCATTTCATCGATATGAACAGACCAAATGAATACGTCCAGGCCATCCATGCTGTGGGTAACATCTGCCAAGATTATGACAGGTCAGTATCCATTCATCTTTTAACTTTTGAAAAATTTGATTTGCATTTCACCAGTTCAAATACTAAATTTGCACTGGTGAAATAACCATGAAAAGTAAATAAAAAGTCTTAGAGATAATGACTAAATATTGGTGGCTGACAATCTCCTGGAAAATGTCACACAAAAAAGGACTTATTTGCTCATCTCGAAATCATAATGTTTAAGGAATCTGCAGTACTCATATTTTATATACACATGTAACCTCAAAGTTTCCAAATACTGTATTGTAGAAATTTACATAAGGGGGAAAATTACTTGGATTAAGAATGTTGCCTGATTAGGAAAATTTCCCTGTGTGTAATATTTTGTACCTGTAGATAGGAATTTTGTTATTTAAAGTCTTAACTTGTTTCTATCACGAAAATAAACTAAATGCGAATATTTCATGCATGCAAGTTCTGAAATTCAAGCACTCATGAAAATGCCTACATTTACAGTACAACTTCAGGTCATTGAAGATTCTGAATAAGTTTACAACATTTGCCTATTTGTTTGGTTTGTATATCAATATTTAATTGAGATCTCATTTATCATCATCTTCTTTCTGAGTATTAAATGATGTGATGATGTTTTCAGTGACAAACTTTTCCCAGCCCTTGGATTTGGGGCTAAGCTACCAAATGGAGAAGTATCGTTTGAATTTGCTGTGAATTTTAACCCATCAAATCCATATTGTGCTGGTAAGTCTAACAAAGCAGTATAAAACTAGGACATTTCAACTCTATGACAGGAAATATTAAACAATCTGAAATAAGTACAATAGGCTTACAGGGATTACTTCCCTTTGTTCATGAAAAATGAAAATATTCTGGAGCTTAACTCGATCTTCTTAATCAAAAATGTAACTTCTGATCACTCGATTTGAAGATTTTCTGCTTCTGGAAGCTTTTCCATTTATAAGCTGGAAGATCTTCTGATATGACTTCTCGTCTTTTAAGAACTCAAATAGAGTTGGCTTCTGGACAAGAAAATAACGTTCTGTGAGAGTGAATCATATCACAAAATACACACTGATTGCTTAAAATAATCTAATACATCATCAACCTTCCTTTTGCATCTTGGAAGTCTTTATTTTCATGACTACCAGGCAACTGGATAAATCATAATGTTAATTTTAATTTCATGATCGTTTCATTTGTAAAACAATATTGAACTGCATCATGTAGTTATTCGATATTGTGAGAAAGCTATTGTGAACCAAACATTTGCTTATTTACAGACCAAGTTTAAACAATACTCATCTCAGTCTTTAGGGGGATGTAACTTATAGACCTCATCAGAAGTCCACCACTGTAGAGGATATTTAATAAAAACTACTTTGATCTTCCCCAGGTATTGATGGTGTAATTCAAGCTTACCAGAACTGTATACAGAATGTAGAACTTTATGGTCCTACCAACGTAGCACCTATAATCCATCATGTAGCTCGCTTCGCAGCTCAATCCCAAACAGAGGAGTCTACAAAGGGAGCAGGGGTGAGTGTTAATATTATACAGGTCTACAAAAGGAGCAGGTGTGAGTGTTAATATTATACAGGTCTACAAAGGGAGCAGGGGTGAGTGTTAATATTATACAGGTCTACAAAGGGAGCAGGGGTGAGTGTTAATATTATACAGGTCTACAAAGGGAGCAGGGATGAGTGTTAATATTATACAGGTCTACAAAGGGAGCAGGGATGAGTGTTAATATTATACAGGTCTACAAAGGGAGCAGGGATGAGTGTTAATATTATACAGGTCTACAAAAGGAGCAGGCGTGAGTGTTAATATTATACAGGTCTACAAAGGGAGCAGGGGTGAGTGTTAATATTATACAGGTCTACAAAGGGAGCAGGGGTGAGTGTTAATATTATACAGGTCTACAAAGGGAGCAGGGGTGAGTGTAAATATTATACAGGTCTACAAAAGGAGCAGGGGTGAGTGTTAATATTATACAGGTCTACAAAGGGAGCAGGGGTGAGTGTAAATATTATACAGGTCTACAAAAGGAGCAGGGGTGAGTGTAAATATTATACAGGTCTACAAAAGGAGCAGGGGTGAGTGTTAATATTATACAGGTCTACAAAGGGAGCAGGGGTGAGTGTTAATATTATACAGGTCTACAAAGGGAGCAGGGATGAGTGTTAATATTATACAGGTCTACAAAGGGAGCAGGGATGAGTGTTAATATTATACAGGTCTACAAAAGGAGCAGGGGTGAGTGTTAATATTATACAGGTCTACAAAGGGAGCAGGGGTGAGTGTAAATATTATACAGGTCTACAAAAGGAGCAGGGTGAGTGTTAATATTATATACGGTCTACAAAGGAGCAGGGGTGAGTGTTAATATTATACAGGTCTACAAAGGGAGTTGGGCTGAGTGTTAATATTATCCAGGTCTACAAAGGGAGTGGGGCTGAGTGTTAATATTATACAGGTCTACAAAGGGAGCAGGGCTGAGTGTTAATATTATACAGGTCTACAAAGGGAGCAGGGGTGAGTGTTAATATTATACAGGTCTACAAAGGGAGCAGGGGTGAGTGTTAATATTGTACAGGTCTACAAAGGGAGCAGGGATGAGTGTTAATATTATACAGGTCTACAAAGGGAGCAGGGATGAGTGTTAATATTATACAGGTCTACAAAGGGAGCAGGGATGAGTGTTAATATTATACAGGTCTACAAAGGGAGCAGGGATGAGTGTTAATATTATACAGGTCTACAAAAGGAGCAGGGGTGAGTGTTAATATTATACAGGTCTACAAAAGGAGCAGGGGTGAGTGTAAATATTATACAGGTCTACAAAAGGAGCAGGGGTGAGTGTTAATATTATACAGGTCTACAAAAGGAGCAGGGGTGAGTGTAAATATTATACAGGTCTACAAAGGGAGCAGGGATGAGTGTTTATAAACATCTTATACATGTCTACAAAGGGAGCAGGGGTGAGTGTTAATATTGTACAGGTCTACAAAGGGAGCAGGGATGAGTGTTTATAAACATCTTATACATGTCTACAAAGGGAGCAGGGATGAGTGTTAATATTATACAGGTCTACAAAGGGAGCAGGGATGAGTGTTAATATTATACAGGTCTACAAAGGGAGCAGGGGTGAGTGTTAATATTATACAGGTCTACAAAGGGAGCAGGGATGAGTGTTTATAAACATCTTATACATGTCTACAAAGGGAGCAGGGGTGAGTGTTAATATTGTACAGGTCTACAAAGGGAGCAGGGATGAGTGTTTATAAACATCTTATACATGTCTACAAGGGAGCAGGGTGAGGGAGCAGGGGTGAGTGTTAATATTTACAGGTCTACAAAGGGAACAGGGGTGAGTGTTAATATTATACAGGTCTACAAAGGGAGCAGGGATGAGTGTTAATAAACATCTTATACATGTCTACAAAGGGAGCAGGGGTGAGTGTTAATATTGTACAGGTCTACAAAGGGAGTAGGGGTGAGTGTTAATATTGTACAGGTCTACAAAGGGATATGTGAGTGTTATAAACACTGACCCAAAGACAGCTTCCTATGATTGTGAGTGTTATAAACACTGACCCAAAGAACAGCTTCCTATGATTGTGAGTGTTATAAACACTGACCCAAAGACAGCTTCCTATGATTGTGAGTGTTATAAACACTGACCCAAAGACAGCTTCCTATGATTGTGAGTGTTATAAACACTGACCCAAAGACAGCTTCCTATGATTGTGAGTGTTATAAACACTGACCCAAAGACAGCTTCCTATGATTGTGAGTGTTATAAACACTGACCCAAAGACAGCTTCCTATGATTGTGAGTGTTATAAACACTGACCCAAAGACAGCTTCCTATGACTGAGTGTTATAAACACTGACCCAAAGACAGCTTCCTATGATTGTGAGTGTTATAAACACTGACCCAAAGACAGCTTCCTATGATTGTGAGTGTTATAAACACTGACCCAAAGACAGCTTCCTATGATTGTGAGTGTTATAAACACTGACCCAAAGACAGCTTCCTATGATTGTGAGTGTTATAAACACTGACCCAAAGACAGCTTCCTATGATTGTGAGTGTTTATAAACACTGACCCAAAGACAGCTTCCTATGATTGTGAGTGTTATAAACACTGACCCAAAGACAGCTTCCTATGATTGTGAGTGTTATAAACACTGACCCAAAGACAGCTTCCTATGATTGTGAGTGTTATAAACACTGACCCAAAGACAGCTTCCTATGATTGTGAGTGTTATAAACACTGACCCAAAGACAGCTTCCTATGATTGTGAGTGTTATAAAACACTGACCCAAAGACAGCTTCCTATGATTGTGAGTGTTATAAACACTGACCCAAAGACAGCTTCCTATGATTGTGAGTGTTATAAACACTGACCCAAAGACAGCTTCCTATGACTGAGTGTTATAAACACTGACCCAAAGACAGCTTCCTATGACTAAGTGTTATAAACACTGACCCAAAGACAGCTTCCTATGATTGTGAGTGTTATAAACACTGACCCAAAGACAGCTTCCTATGATTGTGAGTGTTATAAACACTGACCCAAAGACAGCTTCCTATGATTGTGAGTGTTATAAACACTGACCCAAAGACAGCTTCCTATGATTGTGAGTGTTATAAACACTGACCCAAAGACAGCTTCCTATGATTGTGAGTGTTATAAACACTGACCCAAAACAGCTTCCTATGATTGTGAGTGTTATAAACACTGACCCAAAGACAGCTTCCTATGATTGTGAGTGTTATAAACACTGACCCAAAGACAGCTTCCTATGATTGTGAGTGTTATAAACACTGACCCAAAGACAGCTTCCTATGATTGTGAGTGTTATAAACACTGACCCAAAGACAGCTTCCTATGATTGTGAGTGTTATAAACACTGACCCAAAGACAGCTTCCTATGATTGTGAGTGTTATAAACACTGACCCAAAGACAGCTTCCTATGATTGTGAGTGTTATAAACACTGACCCAAAGACAGCTTCCTATGATTGTGAGTGTTATAAACACTGACCCAAAGACAGCTTCCTATGATTGTGAGTGTTATAAACACTGACCCAAAGACAGCTTCCTATGATTGTGAGTGTTATAAACACTGACCCAAAGACAGCTTCCTATGATTGTGAGTGTTAAAACACTGACCCAAAGACAGCTTCCTATGATTGTGAGTGTTATAAACACTGACCCAAAGACAGCTTCCTATGATTGTGAGTGTTATAAACACTGACCCAAAGGCAGCTTCCTATGATTGTGAGTGTTATAAACACTGACCCAAAGACAGCTTCCTATGATTGTGAGTGTTATAAACACTGACCCAAAGACAGCTTCCTATGACTGAGTGTTATAAACACTGACCCAAAGACAGCTTCCTATGATTGTGAGTGTTATAAACACTGACCCAAAGACAGCTTCCTATGACTGAGTGTTATAAACACTGACCCAAAGACAGCTTCCTATGATTGTGAGTGTTATAAACACTGACCCAAAGACAGCTTCCTATGATTGTGAGTGTTATAAACACTGACCCAAAGACAGCTTCCTATGATTGTGAGTGTTATAAACACTGACCCAAAGACAGCTTCCTATGATTGTGAGTGTTATAAACACTGACCCAAAGACAGCTTCCTATGATTGTGAGTGTTATAAACACTGACCCAAAGACAGCTTCCTATGATTGTGAGTGTTATAAACACTGACCCAAAGACAGCTTCCTATGATTGTGAGTGTTATAAACACTGACCCAAAGACAGCTTCCTATGATTGTGAGTGTTATAAACACTGACCCAAAGACAGCTTCCTATGATTGTGAGTGTTATAAACACTGACCCAAAGACAGCTTCCTATGATTGTGAGTGTTATAAACACTGACCCAAAGACAGCTTCCTATGATTGTGAGTGTTATAAACACTGACCCAAAGACAGCTTCCTATGATTGTGAGTGTTATAAACACTGACCCAAAGACAGCTTCCTATGATGTGAGTGTTATAAACACTGACCCAAAGACAGCTTCCTATGATTGTGAGTGTTATAAACACTGACCCAAAGACAGCTTCCTATGATTGTGAGTGTTATAAACACTGACCCAAAGACAGCTTCCTATGATTGTGAGTGTTATAAACACTGACCCAAAGACAGCTTCCTATGATTGTGAGTGTTATAAACACTGACCCAAAGACAGCTTCCTATGATTGTGAGTGTTATAAACACTGACCCAAAGACAGCTTCCTATGATTGTGAGTGTTATAAACACTGACCCAAAGACAGCTTCCTATGATTGTGAGTGTTATAAACACTGACCCAAAGACAGCTTCCTATGATTGTGAGTGTTAAACAGTGAACCAAAGACAGCTTCCTATGATTGTGAGTGTTATAAACACTGACCCAAAGACAGCTTCCTATGATTGTGAGTGTTATAAAAACACTGACCCAAAGACAGCTTCCTATGATTGTGAGTGTTATAAACACTGACCCAAAGACAGCTTCCTATGATTGTGAGTGTTAAACATTGAACCAAAGACAGCTTCCTATGATTGTGAGTGTTATAAACACTGACCCAAAGACAGCTTCCTATGATTGTGAGTGTTATAAACACTGACCCAAAGACAGCTTCCTATGATTGTGAGTGTTATAAACACTGACCCAAAGACAGCTTCCTATGATTGTGAGTGTTATAAACACTGACCCAAAGACAGCTTCCTATGATTGTGAGTGTTATAAACACTGACCCAAAGACAGCTTCCTGCCCTATGATTGTGAGTGTTATAAACACTGACCCAAAGACAGCTTCCTATGATTGTGAGTGTTATAAACACTGACCCAAAGACAGCTTCCTATGATTGTGAGTGTTATAAACACTGACCCAAAGACAGCTTCCTATGATTGTGAGTGTTATAAACACTGACCCAAAGACAGCTTCCTATGATTGTGAGTGTTATAAACACTGACCCAAAGACAGCTTCCTATGATTGTGAGTGTTATAAACACTGACCCAAAGACAGCTTCCTATGATTGTGAGTGTTATAAACACTGACCCAAAGACAGCTTCCTATGATTGTGAGTGTTATAAACACTGACCCAAAGACAGCTTCCTATGATTGTGAGTGTTATAAACACTGACCCAAAGACAGCTTCCTATGATTGTGAGTGTTATAAACACTGACCCAAAGACAGCTTCCTATGATTGTGAGTGTTATAAACACTGACCCAAAGACAGCTTCCTATGATTGTGAGTGTTATAAACACTGACCCAAAGACAGCTTCCTATGATTGTGAGTGTTATAAACACTGACCCAAAGACAGCTTCCTATGATTGTGAGTGTTATAAACACTGACCCAAAGACAGCTTCCTATGATTGTGAGTGTTATAAACACTGACCCAAAGACAGCTTCCTATGATTGTGAGTGTTATAAACACTGACCCAAAGACAGCTTCCTATGATTGTGAGTGTTATAAAACACTGACCCAAAGACAGCTTCCTATGATTGTGAGTGTTATAAACACTGACCCAAAGACAGCTTCCTATGATTGTGAGTGTTATAAACACTGACCCAAAGACAGCTTCCTATGATTGTGAGTGTTTATAAACACTGACCCAAAGACAGCTTCCTATGATTGTGAGTGTTATAAACACTGACCCAAAGACAGCTTCCTATGATTGTGAGTGTTATAAACACTGACCCAAAGACAGCTTCCTATGATTGTGAGTGTTATAAACACTGACCCAAAGACAGCTTCCTATGATTGTGAGTGTTATAAACACTGACCCAAAGACAGCTTCCTATGATTGTGAGTGTTATAAACACTGACCCAAAGACAGCTTCCTATGATTGTGAGTGTTATAAACACTGACCCAAAGACAGCTTCCTATGATTGTGAGTGTTATAAACACTGACCCAAAGACAGCTTCCTATGATTGTGAGTGTTATAAACACTGACCCAAAGACAGCTTCCTATGATTGTGAGTGTTATAAACACTGACCCAAAGACAGCTTCCTATGATTGTGAGTGTTATAAACACTGACCCAAAGACAGCTTCCTATGATTGTGAGTGTTATAAACACTGACCCAAAGACAGCTTCCTATGATTGTGAGTGTTATAAACACTGACCCAAAGACAGCTTCCTATGATTGTGAGTGTTATAAACACTGACCCAAAGACAGCTTCCTATGATTGTGAGTGTTATAAACACTGACCCAAAGACAGCTTCCTATGATTGTGAGTGTTATAAACACTGACCCAAAGACAGCTTCCTATGATTGTGAGTGTTATAAACACTGACCCAAAGACAGCTTCCTATGATTGTGAGTGTTATAAACACTGACCCAAAGACAGCTTCCTATGATTGTGAGTGTTATAAACACTGACCCAAAGACAGCTTCCTATGATTGTGAGTGTTATAAACACTGACCCAAAGACAGCTTCCTATGATTGTGAGTGTTATAAACACTGACCCAAAGACAGCTTCCTATGATTGTGAGTGTTATAAACACTGACCCAAAGACAGCTTCCTATGATTGTGAGTGTTATAAACACTGACCCAAAGACAGCTTCCTATGATTGTGAGTGTTATAAACACTGACCCAAAGACAGCTTCCTATGATTGTGAGTGTTATAAACACTGACCCAAAGACAGCTTCCTATGATTGTGAGTGTTATAAACACTGACCCAAAGACAGCTTCCTATGATTGTGAGTGTTATAAACATTGACCCAAAGACAGCTTCCTATGATTGTGAGTGTTATAAACACTGACCCAAAGACAGCTTCCTATGATTGTGAGTGTTATAAACACTGACCCAAAGACAGCTTCCTATGATTGTGAGTGTTATAAACACTGACCCAAAGACAGCTTCCTATGATTGTGAGTGTTATAAACACTGACCCAAAGACAGCTTCCTATGATTGTGAGTGTTATAAACACTGACCCAAAGACAGCTTCCTATGATTGTGAGTGTTATAAACACTGACCCAAAGACAGCTTCCTATGATTGTGAGTGTTATAAACACTGACCCAAAGACAGCTTCCTATGATTGTGAGTGTTATAAACACTGACCCAAAGGCAGCTTCCTATGATTGTGAGTGTTATAAACACTGACCCAAAGACAGCTTCCTATGATTGTGAGTGTTATAAACACTGACCCAAAGACAGCTTCCTATGATTGTGAGTGTTATAAACACTGACCCAAAGACAGCTTCCTATGATTGTGAGTGTTATAAACACTGACCCAAAGACAGCTTCCTATGATTGTGAGTGTTATAAACACTGACCCAAAGACAGCTTCCTATGATTGTGAGTGTTATAAACACTGACCCAAAGACAGCTTCCTATGATTGTGAGTGTTATAAACACTGACCCAAAGACAGCTTCCTATGATTGTGAGTGTTATAAACACTGACCCAAAGACAGCTTCCTATGATTGTGAGTGTTATAAACACTGACCCAAAGACAGCTTCCTATGATTGTGAGTGTTATAAACACTGACCCAAAGACAGCTTCCTATGACTAAGTGTTATAAACACTGACCCAAAGACAGCTTCCTATGATTGTGAGTGTTATAAACACTGACCCAAAGACAGCTTCCTATGATTGTGAGTGTTATAAACACTGACCCAAAGACAGCTTCCTATGATTGTGAGTGTTATAAACACTGACCCAAAGACAGCTTCCTATGATTGTGAGTGTTATAAACACTGACCCAAAGACAGCTTCCTATGATTGTGAGTGTTATAAACACTGACCCAAAGACAGCTTCCTATGATTGTGAGTGTTATAAACACTGACCCAAAGACAGCTTCCTATGATTGTGAGTGTTATAAACACTGACCCAAAGACAGCTTCCTATGATTGTGAGTGTTATAAACACTGACCCAAAGACAGCTTCCTATGATTGTGAGTGTTATAAACACTGACCCAAAGACAGCTTCCTATGATTGTGAGTGTTATAAACACTGACCCAAAGACAGCTTCCTATGATTGTGAGTGTTATAAACACTGACCCAAAGACAGCTTCCTATGATTGTGAGTGTTATAAACACTGACCCAAAGACAGCTTCCTATGATTGTGAGTGTTATAAACACTGACCCAAAGACAGCTTCCTATGATTGTGAGTGTTATAAACACTGACCCAAAGACAGCTTCCTATGATTGTGAGTGTTATAAACACTGACCCAAAGACAGCTTCCTATGATTGTGAGTGTTAAACATTGAACCAAAGACAGCTTCCTATGATTGTGAGTGTTATAAACACTGACCCAAAGACAGCTTCCTATGATTGTGAGTGTTATAAACACTGACCCAAAGACAGCTTCCTATGATTGTGAGTGTTATAAACACTGACCCAAAGACAGCTTCCTATGATGTGAGTGTTATAAACACTGACCCAAAGACAGCTTCCTATGATTGTGAGTGTTATAAACACTGACCCAAAGACAGCTTCCTATGATTGTGAGTGTTATAAACACTGACCCAAAGACAGCTTCCTATGATTGTGAGTGTTATAAACACTGACCCAAAGACAGCTTCCTATGATTGTGAGTGTTATAAACACTGACCCAAAGACAGCTTCCTATGATTGTGAGTGTTATAAACACTGACCCAAAGACAGCTTCCTATGATTGTGAGTGTTATAAACACTGACCCAAAGACAGCTTCCTATGATTGTGAGTGTTATAAACACTGACCCAAAGACAGCTTCCTATGATTGTGAGTGTTATAAACACTGACCCAAAGACAGCTTCCTATGATTGTGAGTGTTATAAACACTGACCCAAAGACAGCTTCCTATGATTGTGAGTGTTATAAACACTGACCCAAAGGCAGCTTCCTATGATTGTGAGTGTTATAAACACTGACCCAAAGACAGCTTCCTATGATTGTGAGTGTTATAAACACTGACCCAAAGACAGCTTCCTATGATTGTGAGTGTTATAAACACTGACCCAAAGACAGCTTCCTATGATTGTGAGTGTTATAAACACTGACCCAAAGACAGCTTCCTATGATTGTGAGTGTTATAAACACTGACCCAAAGACAGCTTCCTATGATTGTGAGTGTTATAAACACTGACCCAAAGACAGCTTCCTATGATTGTGAGTGTTATAAACACTGACCCAAAGACAGCTTCCTATGATTGTGAGTGTTATAAACACTGACCCAAAGACAGCTTCCTATGATTGTGAGTGTTATAAACACTGACCCAAAGACAGCTTCCTATGATTGTGAGTGTTATAAACACTGACCCAAAGACAGCTTCCTATGATTGTGAGTGTTATAAACACTGACCCAAAGACAGCTTCCTATGATTGTGAGTGTTATAAACACTGACCCAAAGACAGCTTCCTATGATTGTGAGTGTTATAAACACTGACCCAAAGACAGCTTCCTATGATTGTGAGTGTTATAAACACTGACCCAAAGACAGCTTCCTATGATTGTGAGTGTTATAAACACTGACCCAAAGACAGCTTCCTATGATTGTGAGTGTTATAAACACTGACCCAAAGACAGCTTCCTATGATTGTGAGTGTTAAAAACACTGACCCAAAGACAGCTTCCTATGATTGTGAGTGTTATAAACACTGACCCAAAGACAGCTTCCTATGATTGTGAGTGTTATAAACACTGACCCAAAGACAGCTTCCTATGATTGTGAGTGTTTATAAACACTGACCCAAAGACAGCTTCCTATGATTGTGAGTGTTATAAACACTGACCCAAAGACAGCTTCCTATGATTGTGAGTGTTATAAACACTGACCCAAAGACAGCTTCCTATGATTGTGAGTGTTATAAACACTGACCCAAAGACAGCTTCCTATGATTGTGAGTGTTATAAACACTGACCCAAAGACAGCTTCCTATGATTGTGAGTGTTATAAACACTGACCCAAAGACAGCTTCCTATGATTGTGAGTGTTATAAACACTGACCCAAAGACAGCTTCCTATGATTGTGAGTGTTATAAACACTGACCCAAAGACAGCTTCCTATGATTGTGAGTGTTATAAACACTGACCCAAAGACAGCTTCCTATGATTGTGAGTGTTATAAACACTGACCCAAAGACAGCTTCCTATGATTGTGAGTGTTATAAACACTGACCCAAAGACAGCTTCCTATGATTGTGAGTGTTATAAACACTGACCCAAAGACAGCTTCCTATGATTGTGAGTGTTATAAACACTGACCCAAAGACAGCTTCCTATGATTGTGAGTGTTATAAACACTGACCCAAAGACAGCTTCCTATGATTGTGAGTGTTATAAACACTGACCCAAAGACAGCTTCCTATGATTGTGAGTGTTATAAACACTGACCCAAAGACAGCTTCCTATGATTGTGAGTGTTATAAACACTGACCCAAAGACAGCTTCCTATGATTGTGAGTGTTATAAACACTGACCCAAAGACAGCTTCCTATGATTGTGAGTGTTATAAACACTGACCCAAAGACAGCTTCCTATGATTGTGAGTGTTATAAACACTGACCCAAAGACAGCTTCCTATGATTGTGAGTGTTATAAACACTGACCCAAAGACAGCTTCCTATGATTGTGAGTGTTATAAACACTGACCCAAAGACAGCTTCCTATGATTGTGAGTGTTATAAACACTGACCCAAAGGCAGCTTCCTATGATTGTGAGTGTTATAAACACTGACCCAAAGACAGCTTCCTATGATTGTGAGTGTTATAAACACTGACCCAAAGACAGCTTCCTATGATTGTGAGTGTTATAAACACTGACCCAAAGACAGCTTCCTATGATTGTGAGTGTTATAAACACTGACCCAAAGACAGCTTCCTATGATTGTGAGTGTTATATAAACACTGACCCAAAGACAGCTTCCTATGATTGTGAGTGTTATATAAACACTGACCCAAAGACAGCTTCCTATGATTGTGAGTGTTATAAACACTGACCCAAAGACAGCTTCCTATGATTGTGAGTGTTATAAACACTGACCCAAAGACAGCTTCCTATGATTGTGAGTGTTATAAACACTGACCCAAAGACAGCTTCCTATGATTGTGAGTGTTATAAAACACTGACCCAAAGACAGCTTCCTATGATTGTGAGTGTTATAAACACTGACCCAAAGACAGCTTCCTATGATTGTGAGTGTTATAAACACTGACCCAAAGACAGCTTCCTATGATTGTGAGTGTTATAAACACTGACCCAAAGACAGCTTCCTATGATTGTGAGTGTTATAAACACTGACCCAAAGACAGCTTCCTATGATTGTGAGTGTTATAAACACTGACCCAAAGACAGCTTCCTATGATTGTGAGTGTTATAAACACTGACCCAAAGACAGCTTCCTATGATTGTGAGTGTTATAAACACTGACCCAAAGACAGCTTCCTATGATTGTGAGTGTTATAAACACTGACCCAAAGACAGCTTCCTATGATTGTGAGTGTTATAAACACTGACCCAAAGACAGCTTCCTATGATTGTGAGTGTTATAAACACTGACCCAAAGACAGCTTCCTATGATTGTGAGTGTTATAAACACTGACCCAAAGACAGCTTCCTATGATTGTGAGTGTTATAAACACTGACCCAAAGACAGCTTCCTATGATTGTGAGTGTTATAAACACTGACCCAAAGACAGCTTCCTATGATTGTGAGTGTTATAAACACTGACCCAAAGACAGCTTCCTATGATTGTGAGTGTTATAAACACTGACCCAAAGACAGCTTCCTATGATTGTGAGTGTTATAAACACTGACCCAAAGACAGCTTCCTATGATTGTGAGTGTTATAAACACTGACCCAAAGACAGCTTCCTATGATTGTGAGTGTTATAAACACTGACCCAAAGACAGCTTCCTATGATTGTGAGTGTTATAAACACTGACCCAAAGACAGCTTCCTATGATTGTGAGTGTTATAAACACTGACCCAAAGACAGCTTCCTATGATTGTGAGTGTTATAAACACTGACCCAAAGACAGCTTCCTATGATTGTGAGTGTTATAAACACTGACCCAAAGACAGCTTCCTATGATTGTGAGTGTTATAAACACTGACCCAAAGACAGCTTCCTATGATTGTGAGTGTTATAAACACTGACCCAAAGACAGCTTCCTATGATTGTGAGTGTTATAAACACTGACCCAAAGACAGCTTCCTATGATTGTGAGTGTTATAAACACTGACCCAAAGACAGCTTCCTATGATTGTGAGTGTTATAAACACTGACCCAAAGACAGCTTCCTATGATTGTGAGTGTTATAAACACTGACCCAAAGACAGCTTCCTATGATTGTGAGTGTTATAAACACTGACCCAAAGACAGCTTCCTATGACTTAGTGTTATAAACACTGACCCAAAGACAGCTTCCTATGATTGTGAGTGTTATAAACACTGACCCAAAGACAGCTTCCTATGATTGTGAGTGTTATAAACACTGACCCAAAGACAGCTTCCTATGATTGTGAGTGTTATAAACACTGACCCAAAGACAGCTTCCTATGATTGTGAGTGTTATAAACACTGACCCAAAGACAGCTTCCTATGATTGTGAGTGTTATAAACACTGACCCAAAGACAGCTTCCTATGATTGTGAGTGTTATAAACATTGACCCAAAGACAGCTTCCTATGATTGTGAGTGTTATAAACACTGACCCAAAGACAGCTTCCTATGATTGTGAGTGTTATAAACACTGACCCAAAGACAGCTTCCTATGATTGTGAGTGTTATAAAACTGACCCAAAGACAGCTTCCTATGATTGTGAGTGTTATAAACACTGACCCAAAGACAGCTTCCTATGATTGTGAGTGTTATAAACACTGACCCAAAGACAGCTTCCTATGATTGTGAGTGTTATAAACACTGACCCAAAGACAGCTTCCTATGATTGTGAGTGTTATAAACACTGACCCAAAGACAGCTTCCTTTGATTGTGAGTGTTAAACACTGACCCAAAGACAGCTTCCTATGATTGTGAGTGTTATAAACACTGACCCAAAGACAGCTTCCTATGATTGTGAGTGTTATAAACACTGACCCAAAGACAGCTTCCTATGATTGTGAGTGTTATAAACACTGACCCAAAGACAGCTTCCTATGATTGTGAGTGTTATAAACACTGACCCAAAGACAGCTTCCTATGATTGTGAGTGTTATAAACACTGACCCAAAGACAGCTTCCTATGATTGTGAGTGTTATAAACACTGACCCAAAGACAGCTTCCTATGATTGTGAGTGTTATAAACACTGACCCAAAGGCAGCTTCCTATGATTGTGAGTGTTATAAACACTGACCCAAAGGCAGCTTCCTATGATTGTGAGTGTTATAAACACTGACCCAAAGGCAGCTTCCTATGATTGTGAGTGTTTTAAACACTGACCCAAAGACAGCTTCCTATGATTGTTGAGTGTTATAAACACTGACCCAAAGACAGCTTCCTATGATTGTGAGTGTTATAAACACTGACCCAAAGACAGCTTCCTATGATTGTGAGTGTTATAAACACTGACCCAAAGACAGCTTCCTATGATTGTGAGTGTTATAAACACTGACCCAAAGACAGCTTCCTATGATTGTAAGTGTTATAAACACTGACCCAAAGAAAGCTTCCTATGATTGTGAGTGTTATAAACACTGACCAGAAGACAGCTTCCTATGATTGTGAGTGTTATAAACACTGACCCAAAGACAGCTTCCTATGATTGTGAGTGTTATAAACACTGACCCAAAGACAGCTTCCTATGATTGTGAGTGTTATAAACACTGACCCAAAGACAGCTTCCTATGATTGTGAGTGTTATAAACACTGACCCAAAGACAGCTTCCTATGATTGTGAGTGTTATAAACACTGACCCAAAGACAGCTTCCTATGATTGTGAGTGTTATAAACACTGACCCAAAGACAGCTTCCTATGATTGTGAGTGTTATAAACACTGACCCAAAGACAGCTTCCTATGATTGTGAGTGTTATAAACACTGACCCAAAGACAGCTTCCTATGATTGTGAGTGTTATAAACACTGACCCAAAGACAGCTTCCTATGATTGTGAGTGTTAAACATTGAACCAAAGACAGCTTCCTATGATTGTGAGTGTTATAAACACTGACCCAAAGGCAGCTTCCTATGATTGTGAGTGTTATAAACACTGACCCAAAGACAGCTTCCTATGATTGTGAGTGTTATAAACACTGACCCAAAGACAGCTTCCTATGATTGTGAGTGTTATAAACACTGACCCAAAGACAGCTTCCTATGATTGTGAGTGTTATAAACACTGACCCAAAGACAGCTTCCTATGATTGTGAGTGTTAAACACTGACCCAAAGACAGCTTCCTATGATTGTGAGTGTTATAAACACTGACCCAAAGACAGCTTCCTATGATTGTGAGTGTTATAAACACTGACCCAAAGACAGCTTCCTATGATTGTGAGTGTTATAAACACTGACCCAAAGACAGCTTCCTATGATTGTGAGTGTTATAAACACTGACCCAAAGACAGCTTCCTATGATTGTGAGTGTTATAAACATTGACCCAAAGACAGCTTCCTATGATTGTGAGTGTTATAAACACTGACCCAAAGACAGCTTCCTATGATTGTGAGTGTTATAAACACTGACCCAAAGACAGCTTCCTATGATTGTGAGTGTTATAAACACTGACCCAAAGACAGCTTCCTATGATTGTGAGTGTTATAAACACTGACCCAAAGACAGCTTCCTATGATTGTGAGTGTTAAACATTGAACCAAAGACAGCTTCCTATGATTGTGAGTGTTATAAACACTGACCCAAAGACAGCTTCCTATGATTGTGAGTGTTATAAACATGACCAAAGACAGCTTCCTATGATTGTGAGTGTTATAAACACTGACCCAAAGACAGCTTCCTATGATTGTGAGTGTTATAAACACTGACCCAAAGACAGCTTCCTATGATTGTGAGTGTTATAAACACTGACCCAAAGACAGCTTCCTATGATTGTGAGTGTTATAAACACTGACCCAAAGACAGCTTCCTATGATTGTGAGTGTTATAAACACTGACCCAAAGACAGCTTCCTATGATTGTGAGTGTTATAAACACTGACCCAAAGACAGCTTCCTATGATTGTGAGTGTTATAAACACTGACCCAAAGACAGCTTCCTATGATTGTGAGTGTTATAAACACTGACCCAAAGACAGCTTCCTATGATTGTGAGTGTTATAAACACTGACCCAAAGACAGCTTCCTATGATTGTGAGTGTTATAAACACTGACCCAAAGACAGCTTCCTATGATTGTGAGTGTTATAAACACTGACCCAAAGACAGCTTCCTATGATTGTGAGTGTTATAAACACTGACCCAAAGACAGCTTCCTATGATTGTGAGTGTTATAAACACTGACCCAAAGACAGCTTCCTATGATTGTGAGTGTTATAAACACTGACCCAAAGACAGCTTCCTATGATTGTGAGTGTTATAAACACTGACCCAAAGACAGCTTCCTATGATTGTGAGTGTTGTTATAAACACTGACCCAAAGACAGCTTCCTATGATTGTGAGTGTTATAAACACTGACCCAAAGACAGCTTCCTATGATTGTGAGTGTTATAAACACTGACCCAAAGACAGCTTCCTATGATTGTGAGTGTTATAAACACTGACCCAAAGACAGCTTCCTATGATTGTGAGTGTTATAAACACTGACCCAAAGACAGCTTCCTATGATTGTGAGTGTTATAAACACTGACCCAAAGACAGCTTCCTATGATTGTGAGTGTTATAAACACTGACCCAAAGACAGCTTCCTATGATTGTGAGTGTTATAAACACTGACCCAAAGACAGCTTCCTATGATTGTGAGTGTTATAAACACTGACCCAAAGACAGCTTCCTATGATTGTGAGTGTTATAAACACTGACCCAAAGACAGCTTCCTATGATTGTGAGTGTTATAAACACTGACCCAAAGACAGCTTCCTATGATTGTGAGTTTAAACACTGACCCAAAGACAGCTTCCTATGATTGTGAGTGTTATAAACACTGACCCAAAGACAGCTTCCTATGATTGTGAGTGTTATAAACACTGACCCAAAGACAGCTTCCTATGATTGTGAGTGTTATAAACATTGAACCAAAGACAGCTTCCTATGATTGTGAGTGTTATAAACACTGACCCAAAGACAGCTTCCTATGATTGTGAGTGTTATAAACACTGACCCAAAGACAGCTTCCTATGATTGTGAGTGTTATAAACACTGACCCAAAGACAGCTTCCTATGATTGTGAGTGTTATAAACACTGACCCAAAGACAGCTTCCTATGATTGTGAGTGTTATAAACACTGACCCAAAGACAGCTTCCTATGATTGTGAGTGTTATAAACACTGACCCAAAGACAGCTTCCTATGATTGTGAGTGTTATAAACACTGACCCAAAGA
This sequence comes from Argopecten irradians, assembly GCF_041381155.1. NCBI lineage: Eukaryota > Metazoa > Mollusca > Bivalvia > Pectinida > Pectinidae > Argopecten > Argopecten irradians. Next base: position 54,983,375 of record NC_091135.1, read on the forward strand.
CAGCTTCCTATGATTGTGAGTGTTATAAACACTGACCCAAAGACAGCTTCCTATGATTGTGAGTGTTATAAACACTGACCCAAAGACAGCTTCCTATGATTGTGAGTGTTATAAACACTGACCCAAAGACAGCTTCCTATGATTGTGAGTGTTATAAACACTGACCCAAAGACAGCTTCCTATGATTGTGAGTGTTATAAACACTGACCCAAAGACAGCTTCCTATGATTGTGAGTGTTATAAACACTGACCCAAAGACAGCTTCCTATGATTGTGAGTGTTATAAACACTGACCCAAAGACAGCTTCCTATGATTGTGAGTGTTATAAACACTGACCCAAAGACAGCTTCCTATGATGTGTGTTATAAACACTGCAGCTTCCTATGATTGTGAGTGTTATAAACACTGACCCAAAGACAGCTTCCTATGATTGTGAGTGTTATAAACACTGACCCAAAGACAGCTTCCTATGATTGTGAGTGTTATAAACACTGACCCAAAGACAGCTTCCTATGATTGTGAGTGTTATAAACACTGACCCAAAGACAGCTTCCTATGATTGTGAGTGTTATAAACACTGACCCAAAGACAGCTTCCTATGATTGTGAGTGTTATAAACACTGACCCAAAGACAGCTTCCTATGATTGTGAGTGTTATAAACACTGACCCAAAGACAGCTTCCTATGATTGTGAGTGTTATAAACACTGACCCAAAGACAGCTTCCTATGATTGTGAGTGTTATAAACACTGACCCAAAGACAGCTTCCTATGATTGTGAGTGTTATAAACACTGACCCAAAGACAGCTTCCTATGATTGTGAGTGTTATAAACACTGACCCAAAGACAGCTTCCTATATGACTAAGTGTTATAAACACTGACCCAAAGACAGCTTCCTATGATTGTGAGTGTTATAAACACTGACCCAAAGACAGCTTCCTATGATTGTGAGTGTTATAAACACTGACCCAAAGACAGCTTCCTATGATTGTGAGTGTTATAAACACTGACCCAAAGACAGCTTCCTATGATTGTGAGTGTTATAAACACTGACCCAAAGACAGCTTCCTATGATTGTGAGTGTTAAACATTGAACCAAAGACAGCTTCCTATGATTGTGAGTGTTATAAACACTGACCCAAAGACAGCTTCCTATGATTGTGAGTGTTATAAACACTGACCCAAAGACAGCTTCCTATGATTGTGAGTGTTATAAACACTGACCCAAAGACAGCTTCCTATGATTGTGAGTGTTATAAACACTGACCCAAAGACAGCTTCCTATGATTGTGAGTGTTATAAACACTGACCCAAAGACAGCTTCCTATGATTGTGAGTGTTATAAACACTGACCCAAAGACAGCTTCCTATGATTGTGAGTGTTATAAACACTGACCCAAAGACAGCTTCCTATGATTGTGAGTGTTATAAACACTGACCCAAAGACAGCTTCCTATGATTGTGAGTGTTATAAACACTGACCCAAAGACAGCTTCCTATGATTGTGAGTGTTATAAACACTGACCCAAAGACAGCTTCCTATGATTGTGAGTGTTATAAACACTGACCCAAAGACAGCTTCCTATGATTGTGAGTGTTATAAACACTGACCCAAAGACAGCTTCCTATGATTGTGAGTGTTATAAACACTGACCCAAAGACAGCTTCCTATGATTGTGAGTGTTATATAAACACTGACCCAAAGACAGCTTCCTATGATTGTGAGTGTTATAAACACTGACCCAAAGACAGCTTCCTATGATTGTGAGTGTTATAAACACTGACCCAAAGACAGCTTCCTATGATTGTGAGTGTTATAAACACTGACCCAAAGACAGCTTCCTATGATTGTGAGTGTTATAAACACTGACCCAAAGACAGCTTCCTATGATTGTGAGTGTTATAAACACTGACCCAAAGACAGCTTCCTATGATTGTGAGTGTTATAAACACTGACCCAAAGACAGCTTCCTATGATTGTGAGTGTTATAAACACTGACCCAAAGACAGCTTCCTATGATTGTGAGTGTTATAAACACTGACCCAAAGACAGCTTCCTATGATTGTGAGTGTTATAAACACTGACCCAAAGACAGCTTCCTATGATTGTGAGTGTTATAAACACTGACCCAAAGACAGCTTCCTATGATTGTGAGTGTTATAAACACTGACCCAAAGACAGCTTCCTATGATTGTGAGTGTTATAAACACTGACCCAAAGACAGCTTCCTATGATTGTGAGTGTTAAACATTGAACCAAAGACAGCTTCCTATGATTGTGAGTGTTAAACATTGAACCAAAGACAGCTTCCTATGATTGTGAGTGTTATAAACACTGACCCAAAGACAGCTTCCTATGATTGTGAGTGTTATAAACACTGACCCAAAGACAGCTTCCTATGATTGTGAGTGTTATAAACACTGACCCAAAGACAGCTTCCTATGATTGTGAGTGTTATAAACACTGACCCAAAGACAGCTTCCTATGATTGTGAGTGTTATAAACACTGACCCAAAGACAGCTTCCTATGATTGTGAGTGTTATAAACACTGACCCAAAGACAGCTTCCTATGATTGTGAGTGTTATAAACACTGACCCAAAGACAGCTTCCTATGATTGTGAGTGTTATAAACACTGACCCAAAGACAGCTTCCTATGATTGTGAGTGTTATAAACACTGACCCAAAGACAGCTTCCTATGATTGTGAGTGTTATAAACACTGACCCAAAGACAGCTTCCTATGATTGTGAGTGTTATAAACACTGACCCAAAGACAGCTTCCTATGATTGTGAGTGTTATAAACACTGACCCAAAGACAGCTTCCTATGATTGTGAGTGTTATAAACACTGACCCAAAGACAGCTTCCTATGATTGTGAGTGTTATAAACACTGACCCAAAGACAGCTTCCTATGATTGTGAGTGTTATAAACACTGACCCAAAGACAGCTTCCTATGATTGTGAGTGTTATAAACACTGACCCAAAGACAGCTTCCTATGATTGTGAGTGTTATAAACACTGACCCAAAGACAGCTTCCTATGATTGTGAGTGTTTAAACACTGACCCAAAGACAGCTTCCTATGATTGTGAGTGTTATAAACACTGACCCAAAGACAGCTTCCTATGATTGTGAGTGTTATAAACACTGACCCAAAGACAGCTTCCTATGATTGTGAGTGTTATAAACACTGACCCAAAGACAGCTTCCTATGATTGTGAGTGTTATAAACACTGACCCAAAGACAGCTTCCTATGACTGAGTGTTATAAACACTGACCCAAAGACAGCTTCCTATGATTGTGAGTGTTTTAAACACTGACCCAAAGTAAAAGGGAGCAGGCGTGAGTGTTAATATTTACAGGTCTACAAAGGGAGTAGGGATGAGTGTTAATATTACACAGGTCTACAAAGGGAGCAGGGGTGAGTGTTAATAAACATCTTATACAGGTCTACAAAGGGAGCAGGCGTGAGTGTTAATATTGTACAGGTCTACAAAGGGAGTAGGGATGAGTGTTAATATTACACAGGTCTACAAAGGGAGCAGGGGTGAGTGTTTATAAACATCGTATGCATGTCTACTACATGTAAAAATTAATGTCAATTTACAAACCTTAAAACTTATGTCTGTAATTAATCAGGATATAAGCTATGTTTACAAACATTTGAAAAAAGGTGCAACTTAGGGAGCCAACTCTTGTTAAGATATTTGGTTTTATTTTTCTGCTATGCAATACACATTCATCTGCCTATAGGTGGTATACTTCAAAGCTACATGAAGTTGGTTTTTATTCCAGCAATACTACGTGTTACTCCTGTTGACGGACGGAGCTCTGTCAGATATGCCACAGACTATACAAGCCATTGTAGACGCCACATCACTACCCATGTCTGTCATTATCGTTGGAGTCGGACAAGCAGACTTCAGTAACATGGAACTCCTAGATGGGGATAATGGAACACTCCGTGCACCAAACGGTCAGGAGTCCAAACGGGATATCGTCCAATTTGTACCATTCAGAAGGTTTAAGACGGTGAGTAAACCTGAAAATATTACAGGGGATATAATAAAGTGTAAAGCATTTTAGTTTTTTGTGTATTCATAAGGTATATGTCTTCTATAAAAATGTCCCATACTGCTTTATTTCATTTGTTTATCAATTGTTTTGTTGTTGATTATGTAGGATAAAAAAATTTGGGGATATTCACTTCAAAATAAATTTTTAGCAAATTCATTTTTCACAATCTTACTGTAAGATAATTTCTAACTGTGGTTTATTCTTTGCTACCAAATTAACACTTGACTGTTGATGCTTAATATACTGCTTTTTAGGTCATCTGACCCGAAGGGTCAGGATGACCTATAGTCATGGTGATTTGTCCGTCGTCGTGCGCCGTCCGCCGTCCGTCGTGCGTAAACTTTTTCCTTTAAAACGCTACTCCTCCTTAACCGCTAGCCTGATGTCATCCATATTTGGTGTGAAACATTATTGGGGAAGGACAATCATATTTTATATAAATGAGCTTTGTCCGACCCCTAGGGGCTGAGGGGTGGGGCCCCAAAAGGGCGAATTTTCTTATTTTAAGCTTTAAAATCCTACTCCTCCTTCATCCTTGGATGGATTTCATCCATATTTGGTGTGAAACATTATTGGGGAAGGACAATCATATTTTATATAAATGAGCGTGGTCCGACCCCTAGGGGCTGAGGGGTGGGGCCCCAAAGGGCAAACTTTCTTAATTTTAGCTTTAAAATCCTACTCCTCCTTCATCCTTGGATGGATTTCATCTATATTTAGTGTAAAACATTATTGGGGAAGGATTATCATATTTGATGTAAATGAGCGTGGTCCAACCCCTAGGGGCTGAGGGGTGGAGCCCCAAAAAGGCAAATTTTCTTAATTTTAGCTTTAAAATCCTACTCCTCCTTCATCTTTGGATGAATTTCATCCATATTTGGTGTGAAACATCATTGGGGACGGACAGAAACATCCTTGGGGGAAGGTGAACAGAACTTGTATAAATTTTGGTTCTGAGCCCCCGGGGGCAGGAGGGACGGGGCCCATTAGGGGAAATAGAGGTAAATCCTTTAAATTGCTATTTGTCTTAGAGTTTTGCATGGATTGTAACCAAATTTGGCCAGAAACATCCTTGGGGGAAGGGGAACAGAACTTGTATAAATTTTGGCTCTGACTCCCTCGGGGGTAGGAGGGGTGGGGCCCAATATGGGAAATAGAGGTAAATCTGATAAATCGCTACTTGTCCTAGAGTTCTGCATGGATTGAAACCAAATTTGACCACAAACATCCATGGGGGAAGGGGAATAAAGTTTGTATAAATTTTGGCTCTGACACCTGGGGACAGGAGGGGCAAGACCCAATATGGGAAATAGCGGTAAATCCTATAAATAGCTACAAGTCATATAGTTCTGCTTGGATTTTAACCAAATTTGGCCCAGAAACATCCTTGGGGTTAATAGAATTAGTATAAATTTTGGCTTTGACCTCCTGGAGCAGAAAGAGTGGGACCCAATAGGGGAATTAGAGGTAAATAATCAAATTCCTTCAGAAAAGAAACAATGAACCTGTATTCAGAACATTAGTAGGCATTACAAACCAGGTGAGCGATACAGGCCCTCTGGGCCTCTTGTTTAAAGATATTGTTTATCGACAATTTTTGATGATGTCAATGGCGGCCATTTTCCAAGATGGCCGCCAACATTGATTAAAACCACATAATATATTGATTTTTAGAGGATTTATTCATTTTTTAAACTTGTTCCTTTCCTTCGTTAATGATACTAAAATTTTAAAAATTAATTAATAACACTTTAGTTTCTAAATAAAAAGAATTTACAGACATTAATACGCCGTCGCTGGCGGCCATTTTTCAAGATTGCCGCCAAAAACACTTAAAAACCCCATTTCAGATTAATTGTAAAACCCCATTTCAGATTTATTGTAACCTTTTTTACTGAAATTTTTCACCCTTAAACCTTTTTCACTAATGTTTAATGACTGAATGAATGAAAAAAATCAGAAACATTGCTTATTATTGATCTAAATTGAGGTTTTTGAAAAATTTGGTAGCCATGTTGGAAAATGGCCGCCAGTGACGTCATAAGTGTTCTTTTGGCCGAAACTTCTTTTGTGCCAAGTTTCAATGTTTTTATCATAATGTGCACAATTTTGCCATATTTCTGCACTTATACGCTACACTATAAGTAATTATTGAGTGTTAACATAATTCTATAACAACATCTAATGAGTACAGTAAAACTCCAATATAACTACCAGGTAACTAGAGTCTATAACAACATCTAATGAGTACAGTAAAACTCCAATATAACTACCAGGTAACTAGAGTCTATAACAACATCTAATGAGAACAGTAAAACTCCAATATAACTACCAGGTAACTAGAGTCTATAACAACATCTAATGAGTACAGTAAAACTCCAATATAACTACTACCAGGTAACTAGAGTCTATAACAACATCTAATGAGTACAGTAAAACTCCAATATAACTACCAGGTAACTAGAGTCTATAACAACATCTAATGAGTACAGTAAAACTCCAATATAACTACCAGGTAACTAGAGTCTATAACAACATCTAATGAGTACAGTAAAACTCCAATATAACTACCAGGTAACTAGAGTCTATAACAACATCTAATGAGTACAGTAAAACTCCAATATAACTACCAGGTAACTAGAGTCTATAACAACATCTAATGAGTACAGTAAAACTCCAATATAACTACCAGGTAACTAGAGTCTATAACAACATCTAATGAGTACAGTAAAACTCCAATATAACTACCAGGTAACTAGAGTCTATAACAACATCTAATGAGTACAGTAAAACTCCAATATAACTACCAGGTAACTAGAGTCTATAACAACATCTAATGAGTACTGTAAAACTCCAATATAACTACCAGGTAACTAGAGTCTATAACAACATCTAATGAGTACAGTAAAACTCCAATATAACTACCAGGTAACTAGAGTCTATAACAACATCTAATGAGTACAGTAAAACTCCAATATAACTACCAGGTAACTAGAGTCTATAACAACATCTAATGAGTACAGTAAAACTCCAATATAACTACCAGGTAACTAGAGTCTATAACAACATCTAATGAGAACAGTAAAACTCCAATATAACTACCAGGTAACTAGAGTCTATAACAACATCTAATGAGTACAGTAAAACTCCAATATAACTACCAGGTAACTAGAGTCTATAACAACATCTAATGAGAACAGTAAAACTCCAATATAACTACCAGGTAACTAGAGTCTATAACAACATCTAATGAGTACAGTAAAACTCCAATATAACTACCAGGTAACTAGAGTCTATAACAACATCTAATGAGTACAGTAAAACTCCAATATAACTACCAGGTAACTAGAGTCTATAACAACATCTAATGAGTACAGTAAAACTCCAATATAACTACCAGGTAACTAGAGTCTATAACAACATCTAATGAGTACAGTAAAACTCCAATATAACTACCAGGTAACTAGAGTCTATAACAACATCTAGTGAGTACAGTAAAACTCCAATATAACTACCAGGTAACTAGAGTCTATAACAACATCTAATGAGTACAGTAAAACTCCAATATAACTACCAGGTAACTAGAGTCTATAACAACATCTAATGAGAACAGTAAAACTCCAATATAACTACCAGGTAACTAGAGTCTATAACAACATCTAATGAGTACAGTAAAACTCCAATATAACTACCAGGTAACTAGAGTCTATAACAACATCTAATGAGTACAGTAAAACTCCAATATAACTACCAGGTAACTAGAGTCTATAACAACATCTAATGAGTACAGTAAAACTCCAATATAACTACCAGGTAACTAGAGTCTATAACAACATCTAATGAGTACAGTAAAACTCCAATATAACTACCAGGTAACTAGAGTCTATAACAACATCTAATGAGTACAGTAAAACTCCAATATAACTACCAGGTAACTAGAGTCTATAACAACATCTAATGAGTACAGTAAACAAACTCCAATATAACTACCAGGTAACTAGAGTCTATAACAACATCTAATGAGTACAGTAAAACTCCAATATAACTACCAGGTAACTAGAGTCTATAACAACATCTAATGAGAACAGTAAAACTCCAATATAACTACCAGGTAACTAGAGTCTATAACAACATCTAATGAGTACAGTAAAACTCCAATATAACTACCAGGTAACTAGAGTCTATAACAACATCTAATGAGTACAGTAAAACTCCAATATAACTACCAGGTAACTAGAGTCTATAACAACATCTAATGAGTACAGTAAAACTCCAATATAACTACCAGGTAACTAGAGTCTATAACAACATCTAATGAGTACAGTAAAACTCCAATATAACTACCAGGTAACTAGAGTCTATAACAACATCTAATGAGTACAGTAAAACTCCAATATAACTACCAGGTAACTAGAGTCTATAACAACATCTAATGAGTACAGTAAAACTCCAATATAACTACCAGGTAACTAGAGTCTATAACAACATCTAATGAGTACAGTAAAACTCCAATATAACTACAGGTAACTAGAGTCTATAACAACATCTAATGAGTACAGTAAAACTCCAATATAACTACCAGGTAACTAGAGTCTATAACAACATCTAATGAGTACAGTAAAACTCCAATATAACTACCAGGTAACTAGAGTCTATAACAACATCTAATGAGTACAGTAAAACTCCAATATAACTACCAGGTAACTAGAGTCTATAACAACATCTAATGAGTACAGTAAAACTCCAATATAACTACCAGGTAACTAGAGTCTATAACAACATCTAATGAGTACAGTAAAACTCCAATATAACTACCAGGTAACTAGAGTCTATAACAACATCTAATGAGTACAGTAAAACTCCAATATAACTACCAGGTAACTAGAGTCTATAACAACATCTAATGAGTACAGTAAAACTCCAATATAACTACCAGGTAACTAGAGTCTATAACAACATCTAATGAGTACAGGTAAAACTAGAGTCTATAACAACATCTAATGAGTACAGTAAAACTCCAATATAACTACCAGGTAACTAGAGTCTATAACAACATCTAATGAGTACAGTAAAACTCCAATATAACTACCAGGTAACTAGAGTCTATAACAACATCTAGTGAGTAAATGAATTTCCAGGTCCATTGCAATTTGTATGAGAGAGCTTTACAGTACATAAATCCTGCAATGGCATACAATAAATCAAGTCAATGCCAATATACTGATGCATGCATTATTTTGTAAAATTATGTTCAGCTGACTATGTAGTGCATGTAGTGTTTGCTTCATTGTTATATCAACCATAACAATACTGCCCTATAAGACAATTTGTATTAATGTAAATCAACTTATGTTTATGCACGATTTAATATTTCCTGTTTTTGTGACCTGTAAATTAATTTAAAATTTCCTGTATATGTGGTCAGTAAATTGATTTAAAATTTCCTGTATATGTGACCAGAAAATTGATTTAAAATTTCTTGTATTTGTGCTCAGTAAATTGATTTGAAATTTCCCGTATTTGTGCTCAGTTAATTGATTTAAAATTTCCTGTATTTGTGGTCAGTAAATTGATTTGAAATTTCCTGTATTTGTGTGGCCAGTAAATTGATTTAAAATTTCCTGTATTTGTGGTCAGTAAATTGATTTAACATTTCCTGTATTTGTGACCAGTAAATTGATATAAAATTTCCTGTATTTGTGGTCAGTAAATTGATTGGAAATTTCCTGTAATTGTGCCCAGTAAATTGATATAAAATTTCCTGTATTTGTGCCAAGTAAATTGATTTAAATTTCCTGTATTTGTGGTCAGTAAGTTGATTTAACATTTCCTGTATTTGTGGTCAGTAAATTGATTTAAAATTTCCTGTATTTGAGGCCAGTAAATTGATTTAACATTTCCTGTATTTGTGGTCAGTAAATTGATTTAACATTTCCTGTATTTGTGGTCAGTAAATTGATTTAAAATTTCCTGTATTTGTGGTCAGTAAATTGATTTGAAATTTCCTGTAATTGTGCCCAGTAAATTGATTTAAAATTTCCTGTATTTGTGGTCAGTAAATTGATTTAAAATTTCCTGTATTTGTGGTCAGTAAATTGATTTGAAATTTCCTGTATTTGTGCCCAGTAAATTGATTTAAAATTTCCTGTATTTGTGCCCAATAAATTGGATTAAAATTTCCTGTATTTTTGTCCAGTAAATTGATTTAAAATTTCCTGTATTTTTTGCCCAGTACATTGATTTAAAATTTTCTGTATTTGTGGCCGGTAAAGTGATTAAAATTTTCTGTTTTTTTGCCCAGTAAATTGTTTTAAAGTTTCCTGTATTTATGACCAGGAAATTGATATAAAATTTCCTGTATTTGTGTCCAGTAAATTGATTTGAAATTTCATGTATATGTGACCAGTAAATTGATTTAACATTTCCTGTATTTGTGGCCAGTAAATTGATTTAAAATTTCCTGTATTTGTGCCCAGTAAATTTATTTAAAATTTCCTGTATTTGTGCCCAGTAAATTGATTTAAATCAGTTGGATTGCAGTAATTCTTTGTGAAACTTATATATTTCCAACTGAAATCTAACTTATGACAGTTTGTACCGCAGTCAAGGGAGATAATACTTGCAAGCTCGTAATTTAATTGATTGACAGCCTTAAGCATCAGGTTGTAATGCTGTAAACAATGACAGGTATACTGAGCCCATTACCATTATCAATTCAAATGACTTGACTCTAAAATTACAAATATCCAAAAGTATATGTTTAGCTACATTTTGAAGGTTTAGAAAAAAAGTAACCACTTTTTTTTTCGTTCTGACCCAAACTAAAATACAGCTTATATTTTAAGGCACTGACCATGTATACTTTATATCCTGCACCATTCGTTACAAGTAACTTATTTCAATTCTTAAAATGCCAACATTGCTTAAAATATGTACAATGTACGTCTTTCAAACAATTTTGGCCGATGAAGTAGGCCACTAAAATTGCGTGCTGAAATTCTAAATACAGCTACTTTCTGTCAGTGCTGAATAAAGGAAAAAATATTTGTGATAGGAGTATTTAGGAAATGTTCTGTTTATCATGACAGTATACTGCCTTCTCCTGAAAAGATTTCCCTCCATGTTGTCTTGAAACATTTTCAATTCAAAACAATGACATCAAATTAGAAATATCCCAAATTAGAATTATTTACCACCATAAAACCACTCCCATCATTTCATGTTGTCATGAATGATGTACATATAGACCTATTATGAAATACAAACCCATGCTTCATGAAAGTTTGGCCTCGGCTACATAAGTCTAATAGGACTTCAGGGCACATACACTGCTGACTTTATCTGCTTCTTCCCCTGTTGTAGCATGGATTTTCACGATGTTCATGTGATGGGTCTTTGTAAAGAAAACTTGATCAGGTCCTTCTTGCTAGAATGTAACTCCCTCAACCCTATTTCTTGCATCTTTCTGATTTAGATTTCAAAACTTATTTAAACATCAGTTAAGCATATAGTTTTCAATGGATGTCAGGTCATTTTGTGTTCCCGCACCAAAACCTTTGGTGTTGATATCATATAGTGCAATGTACATAATTTTTGTCCTGTTCTGTCCCATCCCGTCGCAAAAGTTCCCATTGTGTCATTGCTATTATTATTTCTCTAGAGAGGTACTTAACTATCCTTTGTAAAACACGTATGAGGGGGATATTAACGCGGGCTCCGTCCGTCCGAGGTTCTTTTCCAGGCTTTAACTAAAAAAGCCTTTTCACTCAGCTAGTAATTAGTTTTTTAGGTCACCTGAGACAAAGTCTCAAATGACCTATTCTAATCGGCTTTAGTCGTCGTCGTCCATCATGCATTGTTCGTCTTGCGTCGCATGTCCGTAAACAATTCACATTTTCGACTTCTTCTCCAAAACTGCTGAAGCAATTTCAATGAAATTTTGCGCAAACCTTCTAAGGCATAAGGCCAATCAAATTTGTAAATTATATGTTCCCCAGGGGGGGCTGTTGGAGGGGCCAAAAGGGGTAAAATTGACTAAAATTTCAAAAATGTTCTTTTCCTTTCACAGATGTGGTGGAATGAAATACTTTTTAGGTCATCTGACCCGAAGGGTCAGGATGACCTATAGTCGTCATGTTTCGTCCGTCGTCGTCCGCCGTCCGCCGTGCGCCGTGCGTTAACTTTTCACATTTTGAACTTTTTCTCAAGTTCTACCAGTGCGATTTGGCTGAAACTTGCATGAAGTGATCCTGCCATGGTCCCGACAAAGTGTTGTTATTTTTCGGGTCGATCCGAAATCCAAGATGGCCGCCACAGCCGCCATCTTGAAAAAACATTTTGAACTTCTTCTCAGGTTCTACCGTTGCGATTTGGCTGAAACTTGCATGAAATGATCCTGACATGGTCCCGACAAAGTGTTGTTATTTTTCCGGTCGATCCGAAATCCAAGATGGCCGCCACAGCCGCCATCTTGAAAATACATTTTGAACTTCTTCTCAAGTTCTACCGGTGCGATTTGGCTGAAACTTGCATGAAATGATCCTGACATGGTCCCGACAAAGTGTTGTTATTTTTCGGGTTGATCCGAAATCCAAGATGGCCGCCACAGCCGCCATCTTGAAAGCACATTTTGAACTTCTTCTCAAGTTCTACCGGTGCAATTTGGCTGAAACTTGCATGAAATGATCCTGACATGGTCCGACAAAGTGTTGTTATTTTTTGGGTCGATCCGAAATCCAAGATGGCCGCCACAGCGCCATCTTGAAAATACATTTTGAACTTCTTCTCAAGTTCTACCGGTGTGATTGGGCCTATATATGAAACTTGCATGAAATGATCCTGACATGGTCCCGACAAAGTGTTGTTATTTTTCGGGTATGACAAACCTACTATATAGCTCCTATTATACGACAACCTCATACTTATATAGCTCCTATTATACGACAACCTACTATTATAGCTCCTATTATACGGACAACCTATTATAGCTCCTATTTGACAACCTACTAGCTCCTATTATCGGACAACCTACTATAAATAGCTCCTATTATACGACAACCTACTATATAGCTCCTATTATACGACAACCTACTATATAGCTTCTATATTTATATGAATCAACTACTATATAGCTCCTATTATACGATCTATAGCCTACTATATAGCTTCATATTATACGACACAACCTACTATATAGCTTCTATTATACGACAACCTACTATATAGCTCCTATTATACGACAACCTACTATATAGCTTCTATTATATGACAACCATACTATATAGCTCCTATTATACGACAACCTACTATATAGCTCCATTATTATACGACAACCTACTATATAGCTTCTATTATATGACAACCTACTAGGTCCTATTATACGACAATCCTACTATATAGCTCATATTATATGACAACCTACTATATAGCTCCTATTATACGACAACCTAACTATATAGCTCCTATTATACGACAACCTACTATATAGCTCCTATTATACGACAACCTACTATAAAGCTCCTATTATACGTCAACCTACTATATAGAGCTCCTATTATACGACAACTCTACTATATAGCTTCTATTATACGACAACCTACTATATAGCTCCTATTATACGACAACCTACTATATAGCTCCTATTATACGACAAACCTACTATATAGCTTCTATTATATGACAACCTACTAGCTCCTATTATACGACAACCTACTATATAGCTCATATTATACGACAAGTCCTACTATTTAGCTTCTATTATATGACAAACCTACTAGACTCCTATTATACGACAACCTACTATATAGCTCTTATTATACGACAACCCTACTATATAGCTCCTTATTATATAACAACCTACTATATAGCTCCTATTATACGACAACCTTCTATATAGCTCATATTATACGACAACCTACTATATAACACCTTTATATAACAACCTTCTATATAGCTCCTATTATACGACAACCTACTATATAGCTCTCTATTATGTAACAACACCTACTATATAACTGCCTATCATATAACAACCTACTATATAATACCTCTTTTATATGTCAACGTACTATATAAAGCTCCTATTTTACGTACAACCTGACTATATAGCTCTTCGGCTATTATATATAACAACCTATTAGATAACAATCCTACTACATAGCTCACATATTATTATAACAACCTACTATATAGCTCCTATTATTATAACAGCATATTATATAAACAACCTACTATATAGCTCCTATTATATAAACAGCCTATCATATAACAAACTACTATTATAGCTCCTATTATATAACAACCTAACTACATAGCTCATATTATATAACAATTCCTACTAACATAGCTCATATGTATATAACAAACCTACTACATAGCTCATATTAGTATAACAACCTATCATATAACAACCTACTATATAACACCTTTTATATGACAACCTACTATATAACAACCTATTACACGTATATAGCTCCTATTATATAACAACCTATTATATAACAGCCTATCATATAACAACCTACTATATAACACCTTTTATATGACAACCTATATATAGCTCATATTATATAACAACCTATTATATAACAACCTATTATATAGCTCCAGTCATTCATTTCTTTAGTTCCAGACTGAAGCATAACATTATATTTAAAAATAATTTTAGTTTTCATTTCGTTAGTACAGTATACATGTGATATAAGATAACATTTTGTAACTGATCAACTCCCTTCATTGTTATACCATAATGATGATTACTCTTGTGCATGTGGGTGTTAAATATTTATTTGAGAAACTCTTTTGATGTAACTAACATCGGTTTTCACGCAAGATGGGCGAATTTTGCATAGTATGAGTTTTATGTTTGTTGTATGGCATGTAGTGGAAAATTGGCCGTGATTTATATTATATTGATGGCATTGCTGTTATAAATCCATTGGCATTACAATCGATACTGCACCACATGATGTTTCATATGGATGTTCATTCGATTACAGCCCACAGGGTGGCTCTTATTATACAGGGTGAATTGGATACTAGTAATCACTATTTGTAAACCCAATGGGTAATTAATCGTGTCAGTTCCAAAATTCAAATATGACAGATTGAGATATAACGTCTACTTATCATCAAAACCATGCAGGCTTCAGTTTAAAATTGAAAATTGCATGAATTTCTAATGAGATATGATAGTGGCAAGATTTAGAAAATCGTGAGATGTGGTATCTACTGTTTGTGGTTGAATCACTTCGTTGTTGTCTGTTACACAGGTTGATTGATGTATTTTGATGGATTTATTTCTGAATCCTTTGTTGATATACTACTACATTACACTCTCGCCGAATGTTGACATTATGATTTTGTTATACAGCTGTATATTTAGCGTATACACTGTACTGTTTGTAATGATTTCTACATATATTAGAAAATAAATAATGTTGTATTATTATGATGAATATCTGGGTTATCTATATAACTATTATACTGTCCAATTTTTTTAAGCGTTTGATTGTATGAACGCATATCAACACAATGATGGTTAGATATAGTCCGCTAAACCTGCCTATATTATTAGGCTTTTTTTTATTTTTTATTTTTTTTTTTTGCCTAATATATACAGTTGGTAGTAGACCTTAAAGGTTACACATTGTGCACACGGTGTGAAAACTACGAGTGGACACGGAGTGCCATGCACGAGGTTTAGACTACAGGTTTAGACACGGATGTGCACGAGGTTTAGACTACAGGTAGACACGGAGTGCACAAAATTTAGATACAGGTAGACACGGAGTGCACAAGATTTAGACTACATGTAGACACGGAGTGCACTACGTAGGTGAACACGGTGTCCACTACAGGTGGACATCGTGTCCAGCTAAAATGTCCATTACATCCAGACCACAGACAGACTAGATGATGTGCCACAGATATATGAGAAAAATATGTATTGATTTTGCAGTCTATATGGACCTTTGACAGATAGGAAATAGTTATTGCGATCAGAAAATAATATTCATTGCACAACATATAAATTGCGTGTTAATTACTGGAAATCATTCGTACTGTAATGTTTATTTGAATAGATACATATTAAAGTAAAATGTATCTAATATATATTATCAAAACAATTTGACATTTATAAATAAGGACGTTATATATAGAATTTATAAAAGCAAATTAACTGCGTTGCTAATTAACTGCGTACGGTAAACCACATACCGGTTATGTCTCATTCATATGGATAGTTCCCAGTAAAAAACTGTTTTTCTTAGCTAGTGATAAGTAGTTTAAAGATGAAATTCTTTTTCGTACGCATAAAGTGATGAACCTTTGCGTGGAGTAAGATTTTTAGTATAAGCAAATCGTCGCCAAATCTTAAGAGATATTTTGATCGGCAAATTATTTTGATTAAAAAGAATATATTGATGGGCATAATACAAGCAAGGATATATAAACATAAATTAAATTCTTCATAAAATGTTTCACTATGTATATCTGGGAATATAGTTTTCTAAACGGTAAGGTGCGCGAAATAGTTTGTATAATACGTATACATTTGCTTCATGGAACCTGGCGCGTTGCAAAGCATTGGGAAAATGAGAAATTTTCTATAGAAGTTTAAAATATTGGCATTAGAAATTACCACTTTTATTACACTCAAGCGATTGAGAAACCTGTAAGCACTGGCTTAAGAAAGCAAAAATTTATTATCGGGCGTGTGGCTGCTCGTGAGCATCAACACTGTTCAAATGGACCGGCGATCTCTAAAATGTAGGTCACATGTCTGATAACAAATCAAACAGACAGAATCAAAATAAATCTACCCATTTAAAACTGTAGATTCATAGTTGTTGATTAGATTTTCTGAATTTGTCATAGTTATTTCAATTCTAGAAACCTTGATGATTTGACAATATCATATTCTGACCTTCTTTTACAAACCGCGTGAGTTATATAGATAAACAATATATATTAATGTATGATCCATACATGTAGTATATTGTTCACTTGAAGTTGCCTGCTCGACAAGGTAGACCCCTAGGCTAGGACTGCAGTTGCCATGGTCACTTGGACTTCATACTGTTCCATCAACCACACGGGTATGATATTTCTAAAATTACCTAACATTGGCCAGAGTGGGGCCAGGTGCCTGGGGCCTTCTTTGGGCACCCTTCAATATGTTCAGTCAAGTGTATCACAGACTAACAACACCTGTATACATGAAGTATCTTTATCCCAACCCCAGGAGGTCCATTTATAGCATGCTGTACTTAGGTGGCAGCCTCTGTACATACATACCAAGGATTTATAAGTGAGATCCTTGATACATACATTGTACAAGGACGTATATGAGATCTCACTTATAAATCCTTGATTGTACTCATCACACAAATACGTACAGTTATACAACAATGCTAGTCAATAGGGATATGTGTTTTAACTGGTAGTGCATTTTAATTTATTTGTTAATGGAGCTTTATATATTAAAATTAAAAATAAATCTAAAATACCAAGTGTATAGTTAACTAAAACATTTTATTTCAAGATTATTGGATGAATGTCATATTTCATCCAATATCTTTTCATTAATTTAATTTTGTACACTGGCTTTTTACATATATCAGAAATCTGTTTATCATGACTATGTATATAAAATACCATATTACAATGTTGAATAAGTACCTATTCTGCATTAAATTTGATTATTAATATACACATGTATTATTGGTAAATTCAAGGTTGTGACAGACATGCATGATTTACGCATTGTACAGCTACCGTCAGCTCCACTCGGCTGCCTGTCATGACAATAATTGAGGGTGTATTCAGCATCACTTACTATATGTTTTGCCAGCTAGTTTTTTACCCTCATCCCCAATTCTACCCCCCCCCCCCCCCCCCCCCCCCCCCCCGGGAAACGGTGTTACATGTTTACCCCCCAGGCTCTACAACAAGCATTGTACCTGTATCTAACTGTATCTAATAAGAATGGTACCTATGTGTTTCAACTCAAGAACCTATATGATTTTTTAAACGGTAAAGTATAATAAATTGTTTTGTCTTAACAAACGTCCATAGAAACAATTCTAAAATCAAATATTATATAAAGATACTGCCCCGATTCTCATAAAGCCGTGCAAACACAGAAGGTAAACGATTCTGCCTCTGGCCATCTATCGATGGTCACCTTGAGGCACCTGTATAGCTGGATACTGTGGCTTACCTGTATGTTTGACAAGTTATAATTATTGGACCATGACGCAATATACGATCAAGATAACCTGCGGGGTTGGGATCATAAACTTATTGTGTGTACCGGTAATTAAGAATCAAAAACAAGCTTAATTGGGTACTTGTAGGTAGATACTAGCCACCAATATGTGTGGAGGAACGTCGTATACAATGTAGTTTGATGAGTGGATTTAATTCTGCATGATCTTTTAAAGACGTTCAGTTTTTAATAAAGAATATGTAAATTAAGCTATTTTTTACGTACAATACTTTTAGAACTTAAAATAGCAAGAAAAATATTATAAAAGTGTATATATTTTAATGAAAGACGATCTACAAGGGTATTGCTAGACAACAGATTGATAGGCACCAAATTTTTTTGTTTAAAAGCTATGTATTACCGCGTATATGATTGTATTACTGATAGCTTATTATAAAAGAAAAAGTGTCTCAAAAGCACATTAGGACTGGTTTTTGGTGCAATTCAAAATTGTTTTTAACTTGTGAAAATGTTTGATGTAAATGATATATATATACTTAATGAATATAAATCAATCTTTATTACTTTTGCAGTGAAAAAGGTTTTATTCGTGTATACTAAAAATATTGTATTATATAGTTATATCATGATAGTTAAATATACTGTACATTAAATTGTAGATGTTGTAATTAAAAAAAAATAAACACTTAAAAAATATAATTATGTATTATTTCAAATTGAAGAACTTATTCTTCCCCGATCCCTAACTGTAACACATCACCTTCTCTGTCTAGGTCTTAATGTACCTGGACACGATGTCCACCTGTAGTGGACACCGTGTTCACACGTAGTGCACTCCGTGTCTACCTGTAGTCTAAATCTTGTGCACTCCGTGTCTACCTGTAGTCTAAATCTTGTGCAGTCTGTTGTCTAAACCTCGCGGTACCTCTTAAAAATGTGAAATCGTAGGCCGTAGGCCAGATTTGGCCTACGCTACGTCAGCGGCATATTTCTCTAATATATCGTCCATGCAATGCCGGGAAAACGTACACATACCTATATATTGGGATCTTATGTACTCCACTGCCCCCATGTTACATCCCATTTATGAAATTAAACAACTCTGCACAATGAAATACTTCTTTTTCACACATTTGTAATAGCCGCCGTATAGATCTACACATTTAGTAGGGCAAACAGCAGCCAATCAACTTCGTTTCCGGTTTTATTTTTAAAAAACCACGTGTAGTTGAAAGATAAACAAAATTCTACCGTGTATATGCTACATGTATATGCAACGTGAATATCGCGAAAGTGATGCGGTACCAGCAAAAGTCATGTTCAATTTGAATATTTGACATCATGTCGTGTATGTCGACCATAATTTCACTATAAAAACTCTAACTGGCAAGCATTTTGTTATCTTTCAACTACACGTGTTTTTTTTTTTTTTTAAATAAAACCGGAAGCGAAGTTGATTGGCTGCCGTTTGCTCTACTAAATGTGTATACGGCGGCCATTACAAATGTGTGAAATTAGTCCGAATGATTCTGACTATCTATCCGCTTTTTATATACTGACGTGGGCGGAGGATCATCCGCCCACGTCAGTATATAAAAAGCGGATAGATAGTCAGAATCATTCGGACTAGTGTGAAATAGAAGGGTCTCGGAAGTATTTCATTGTGCAGAGTTGTTTGATTTCATAAATGGGATGTAACATGGGGGCAGTGGAGTACATAAGATCCCAATATTTAAGCAATAAACTGTTACCAGATTGGACATACAGTTGATATGAAGCCCATCCGGAAGGAAGATAAATAGAATGGCGCCCGTTAGGGCGCCATGAATATTTATCTTTCGGACGGATGGGCTTCATATCAACTGTATGTCCAATCTGGTAACAGTTTATTTACTTATATTTCCATTACAATCCTTCGAATTCAAAACTACACACGTATATCCTTTAAATTTCCCGCTTGCGCTAGTGTTGACGTCGCCAAGTTCAATAGACGGAACAGCAATATCATCAACTTCTGAATATAGTTCAACACAAAACGGTTTGAAACAAGCGAACAAATGAAAATTATGCGATGACGTTTTTTTTGATACAAGTGATTTTGTCAACACGATAATACTATCAGATTTCATAGACTACACAACTTTAAAACCACTTTTGAAATTATTTGACCGTTATGTATAGGCGTAAGTATACATTGAATACATTGTCAGTGACGCGGCGGAAACGTTAGATATTCATACGCTTGACCAGATTGGAGTTCATAGCCAGATATTGCCCATCTGATTTAACATAGATTAAACGGGAAACTGAAAGTAGAATGGAAATATATAGGTATGTGTACGTTTTCCCGGCATTGCATGGACGATATATTAGAAATATGCCGCTGACGTAGCGTAGGCCAAATCTGGCCTACGATTTCACATTTTTAAGAGGTACCGCGAGCTGACTACATGTATATATTAGGCAAAAAAAAAATTTAAAAAGCCTAGGTTAGATACAGGGAAAACGTTTTGAGAATAGAGAATGGCTATTTATTGGAGTGTTAATCCACACCATTGAACCCTAAAATGCTATGAAACAGGACTGGATATTATGTTAACATTTTTACGCGTAAATACCTTTGACGTTAAAAACAAAGACATGATGATGCTTTTGGTTTACTAGACTTTAAAGTCCCATTAAGATCTAAGGCCATTTAAAGATGGCCTTCCGTGTATGCTTTGTTTGGTTTGTTGTCTCCTTGAGAGAGTGGAACTCTCTCTCTTTTATAGTCCTATCTCACTGAAGCGCGTCGCCGAAGACGCTGAACTGTACGCCACACCCGATCACATTATACTTACAACGGGGTAAACCAGTCGTCCCACTCCCGTTATGCTGAACGTTAAGCAGGAACAGAAACTACCAATTGTATAGACTATGGGGTGCCAGGGGACAGAAACCATAGCCTTCCTGAGACGTTATGCAATGGGTGCAGTAGGTACAATTCTAACGATCTAACTCAAGGGCTAAGGAGAATAAAAGGTTATCACGAATAGGCCACCATATACAGCGTTTGTTTATTTATACTACAATTTATATGTAAAAGTAATATATAATACTGTTTTACAACGTCTCAAAAGATATACATGTAAAACATATTTCAGTCACCTCCTATGAACATTACCTTGAATGACGGAACAGCTGGATTTGGTATTTCGATTTATATTTGCAAAGGTTAATGGATGACTTTCGGGTAATAAAGTATTCATTATACCCGTGCGAAACGAAGTTTACAATAAAGACACCTTGTTGTAGCAGCTGCTTGGAGCATTAAATGATAATTAAATAGCTGCTTGTGACACAGATATTATATATATACGGAACATTAGACCGATGTTTTGAAACAAAGTATTGTGATCGTGCAGACTTAAGAATCCTGTCCATATCCGATATCAGTAGATGGAAACCAGAGGATGGTAGTGCAGGATATATTTAAAAATATTATAAAAATTAATAATTCATTTGAAATCACAATCTCTTCAGAAAACACATTTCTTACATGGAACCTCTTGGACTAGTCCAGGTGCTAAATGGTAATTTTCCACCCAACCTAAAAAAAATAGTTCGCATAAAATGTTTTTACACAGAAATGTTCTTTAACATGTCCTCCATCAGAAACTGGATGATGCCACCGTTGGGGAAATTGAAATATTCAAGATGGTTGACAAACTGCAACACTGATATATTTTCATCCTAATTTGATATTCATGCTATAAATTCATCAATTCTTTATGCACTTAGATAAAATTTTGTGTACATATTCGTCATACCGTCATCGAACAGAATTCTTAATATAATAAAGTTACCTCTTGTAATTAATGTTAAATTAATAAGTTAATTAACATAATTTTCAAATCGGTTATTGTTTGTTTTATTAGTAATTACATGTAGATTGGTATTTTGTGTGGTTTTCATTAAGACAATATTTTTCATTTCGCTGGTTTCTGTGTCTATACCGTTTTAATTCTACCTTTTTGCCCATTAAATGATCATAAAAGGCGACCTTTGGGGCTTTATATATTCTTTTCTTCCTAACGTCTTCCTTGACACCACCTAACTTTTGGCCGCCTTGAGTTGACCGTTTAGAAAGGATCTGGGAACTGTTACTTCCACGAGACACGTCTCTTTACTGTAAACGTACTTATTTTAACGGTATTGAACCATCGAACTGCGCTTTTTTATATATGGGCCGATAAATAATAATTTACAGATGTTCGCCTTGCGCTACAATAAGTTTTTTTTACAGAATATACATGTACATTGTTTCTGCTCTTGCTTAATATTCAACAGAAAGAGAGTGAGAAGACTATTATACATGTAGCCGATGTCAGTATATATGACCGACTGGGATGTTCTCCTAGTGTATTTGGCAACATGTTTCAGTGAGAATGCATTAAAATGTTTCCACCATTAACAAGGACACTCTTGATCATATCACAGGCACCCGAACCAAAGGCATCCCACAAAGAAACACATGTAAGGTAGACCGTTCTTAAAATGACATTTTCTGTGAAAAGGGCATTATTCGTAATCAACCAACCAACACTTTTAATATTTACAGATTTCCTTCTACCCAAAATAGAATTACCCATTCAGCAGTCATTTTGAAAGATATAGTAATAAGCTTCATGTGGTTTTATTTACATAGCAATATAACTAATCTTATTTTAATTATTGGTAAGATGACATGTTCAGTCGTGCCTTGTTAATTTGTACTGCAGGTAGGGTGTAAGCATTGTGCCTGCTGCACCTATTTCATGATCTAAAAGGCGACTAAATGTATGATTTTATCTTTTATCTTCTTCCTAACTGACGTATGACTCCTAACATCTCCCTTTGCACCGCCTCACTTTGGGCTTTCGGTTGAGCACTCGTCCCTGTGAGAAAGGTTCTGGGTTTGGTCTCTTGGCTGAGACTCACCAAAGTCTATAAAAGTAGTAGTTTCTGCTCCTGCTTAGTGCTCAGAATACCGGGAGTGGGAAGACAGGTTCGTCCGTTGTCAGTATAATTTGACTGGGAGAGTTGTATTGCGTGTCTTGGTGACATGCTTCAGTGATATAACAAAGGACAAGAGTTCCAAAAGTTCCACTATAAAAGAAGACACAACACAAATATACCAGTCTCGCCAAACACACCCGCACTTCATAACGCAACACGGCGAAACAAACTAGTTTCTCATGCAATACATCCTTATCATAAAATGAAAAAAATACACACTTCTTGAAATTGAATTTATTTATAAAAAACAAGAATAACTTTTTATTTAACCGTTATAGTGCCGTAGGGCCGATTTTGGCCGATATTCAATTTCCAGAGTGCCATAGGGCCGATTGGGCCGATATTCTGGTTTCCAGAGTGCCAGAGGGCCGATTTGGCCGATCTCAAAAATACCAGACTCCATTTTGCTTTATTTTGATATTTCCGTATATATGACTTAATTAACGTAAATTACCGTAAAAAATCATTTTATGACGTCAAATATGACGTAGCATTACGTCATAACAAAGGACAGACGACATCTTGATCCAGACATTTCCACCAATTTTAAGCGTATTACTTGTTTTTCATTCAGTTTCATATGCATTACATAGAATAGAGAGACAATTTCATTGATGTTATATCACTATATTGTAATTAATATACTGTACACTATGGTGCTCTTTTATCCTTTATATACTTAGCATTATATTTTATTCTCCTAGTCATCTCTAAAAATAAAATAAAAATAAAAACGAGATAGAGGACATGTTTACAGGACGACCGGGATCGCACCGAAACATGCGTCTGCTATATAATGATTTTTAAAGCTTTGTTTGCAAACAAAAAAGTATTCTCAGCTTTATTTGGTCACAGTACAACAAACTAATAATTCGCGGCCTTAACACACATATTCTATAGTACATGTACATGTATTATATGGATTCTCCATAGCGTTAACGGCATACATTCCTATACATATGTATATATATACCAGTCAATATTTTGGTAAATAAATATCACATCACGTTTTAGAACTCAAAAAAAATTTACAATATTGCAAGTCCGTGTCATTTTTGTACATAATTATGTTTGATGAAGTTTGAGGTTATGTACACTACACTTGTATATAACAATAAGAAACAAGTTTAATTATTGACTGTCCACATACTATGATATCTGACTACAGACCAAAGAAATTTTGACATATAAATGTGAAACTGCCAAACGGTACCGCCGTCATATGAAATATGGTATGTATATTCAGTTCACATTGTCAAGTAGAGGCTTCAAGTGTAAGATCTGCAGCGATCTCGTACTTGGAGTGTAAATTAAGAACACTTTAGCATAAAAGGGAGTGAGACTACTGGTTTGCCGGTTGTCAGTATAATGACCGAGGGGATGTGTCTCTGCCGGCATGTTTCAGTGAGATAGCACTATAAATGGACAAGAGATTCCACTATTGCAAAGAGACATAGCACGAATAAAAACTATTAGTTAATATGACATAAAACCTAGTCAAACAACTATAAATTGCGCCCAAAATCATTTGGCAACAAATGGAAATACTTAACAACGCACTTACGGTAAATATATCCTCGGGATTCTTCGTAAGAAGATGCCATTCGTGGAATATAGGAACTCTTTTCTGAAGTCTGTCTGGTCCAGAAAGTTATGTCGAGGATCAGAGGTCCTAGAGATGCGTCTGAAACTGTATATAGAATCGTAAAGGTTATCAACGTTAATCAGCCTAAAAAGCGTAGTGGAGTATAGACACTGGGTTTCCGATGGTACTATCCCCCACAAACACATTTAACTGTAGTATATGGTCAATGTATTTACATAATTACATATACAAAACAGAATACATGTATTTCCACTGCCTATATCTAAAGCAAAAATATATCCGTTAAAAACTGCACAGAAACTAGTGATCGCCGCTCCAAAAGCATCTATCATTAGCCACATACAATGTATACATTAGTCAGGCAGTCTATATAAAGATGACCTATATACAAATCGGTTGTTATACACAGATGGTCGTTATACACAGGTAGTCATATACGTCGGTTTGACTGCATTATCAAACAAAACGCTATATCCATTCGAGGGCCGTTTCGGTACTTTGCCTAAGCGTGACCTTATTATTAATCAGTTATAGATTATTGTTTTAATCGCAATTAAACTGAATTGAAAACGCCGTGCTAATATTAGGAGATGTATCTTTCCGACTATTTCAAGCATATCTTATCTAAAGCCCGGTCCCACTGGCGTTTAGGAAGATTTGCGAATGTATTGCGCACAAAATTGGCTGATATTCGCTGAACATACGCAATATTCGTAAATCGTTCTTGTATCTGTCGCCCAATACCCGCACACGTCCGCAATTATCCGCAATGGCATGTTTTTCCGTTTCCAGGATTTTTGAACTGCACAAAATTTTGATTGCGGAAATCATTCGCATTAGATACGCTATTCGTACGCAATACATACTCAATACATGCTTACTATATGCGCTGTATATCCGCTGTTATTCGTTGATATCCGCAACTGACTGGGTTTTGCGGCTTTATAGCGAACTGGGACAGTGTGTAAAACGAACGTATAGCGTACGTATCACGTTGACATCACGAATTAAAATAATTTGTGGCGAATGCATATTAAGTTCAGCGTTTGTATTGCGTCTTTTTTGCATTTGATTTGAGAATAATTTGCGAATGTATAACAAACGTGTTGCGTAAACTAAAACTACTTTATAAATATGGCAAGAATCGACATATTTGTCTATTTTATCCTCTCCGTCAAGAAGTACAGGTGTAATAATGGGTCTTCGGCAATAATACCAATGCAGCGTAACAATGGTATCCGACATCATATTAATCTACTTGTTCAAGTCATGAAATTGTTTCAAAGACAGAAAAGAAAAAGTTGTATGCTTTGATTTGAGTTTGAAACAGACTAGACCTTCTTTGTATCTAGAGGAGGTAGGATGAAAGTTGCAGCTTGCTTATCTTTGTTGCAGTCGTGTTGTTGTGAAAGCGATACCGAAAGGCCCGAGCGCGTTTCTTTTACCTCCGTAATTCAGATGCCCTACATGCGCAATACAACCGTTCTTTCCGCTAAATCTGCGCAATGCATTATTAATAGATTCGTAATATTTCCGTAACAATCGCAATACTTCCGATCTGTTTCCTCAATGTATGCGTTATACTTATATATTCGTAATTGTTTGTTACGTATCCGCATTGTTGAATAATCTTACCGAATGTACACCTCACAGGAGAGCGTCCGTTATTGTATTCGCTTGTACTTGTGAAATATCCGCATTTGTTCGTAATAAAATCGCAGAATGTTAGTTTAAACATATTTTATTGGAACAAAAGGATTGGGCACAAGTTATTTCAACTTTATATCAAGCCCTCTCCAACAATATTACATATATACATAATCAACATTTGAAGATGGCAGACTAAAATATTTTTCAGAAACGAAATTTCATCATACTCAAAATCAATATAAATATAGAATTAACGTAGTAGTTTTAAACATACAAAGTACATTTCCATTTTTTCATACAAACTCCATGACGGATAGAGAGAGAGAAAAAGAGAGAGAGAGAGAGAGGGGGGGGAGAGAGAGAGAGAGAATGACAGAGAGAGAGAGAGAGAGAGAGATTAAAATCTTTTTGTATCAAGAATGTATTTTTGAGTTTCATTAATAATAAATTCATTTTCGTTATATGTTAAGTTAGAATCACCGAACAACAAGGTTTGTAGGCTGAGTGGTATATAATTGTTTAAATTTCTGTAAAGCTCTATACGTTGCCGAGCATATAAGTTGCAATTAAAAAAATAATGATATGCGTCTTCACGTTCAAATCCACATGCACAGCTTTGGTCGTCAGAAAGATTTACTTTGAACAGGTCATATTTTAGTATACTTGATTTATTTCTTAATCTGCAATGCAAGATATTAGTTTTCCGGTCACCAAGGAGAAATAGATAGGATGGACATGAATTATGTTTTTTACGGATGGTATCTCTAAAAATGCTAAATCTGTTTGTATGTCTAATATTAATATCTAAATTGTTCCAGAGCCTTATAGTTGATGGAAAGAAAGACAAATTTGTTGTTTCTAGACGGTTATTGGGTAAGGTGTAATTTTCGGAATCTCTTAGTCTGAATCTAGTGTTTTCTGAATTTAAAGGAGGGAGTAGAGTAGAAAGATAAGAGGGTGTTAGTCCATTATGTACTTTGAAAAATAAGTTAATTTTACGTCTAGATCTGCGGTCAGATAAGGTTTCCCAGCCCGTTTCGGAATAAAGAGATTGCTTACTAGTATATGAAGGTAGTCCTGTCACTATCCTGGCAGCTTCTAGTTGAATTTTCTCTAATTTGTCAGCATCAGCAACACTACACCCATCCCATAATTCACAGCAATACTCTAAAGTTGGTAGTATATATGTTCTATATATCTTGCTCAGTGTATTACGGTTTAAAATATACTTTAATTTTCTTAAGATACCAACTAGTTTTGAAGCTTGTTTAGATATATGATTTATGTGGTAGCTCCATTTACAGTTTGAATCAATAAATACACCGAGGTGTTTATGTTGGTCAACAAAGTCTACACTTACGTTATTAAAGTTGATGTCAATAACATGTTCTAATTCAACATTAGAAATCAGCAGAGCTTCTGTTTTGGATGGATTAAATTTAACTAACCATTTATTCGCCCAAGTTTGGATAGAAGAAAGATCGTTATTAATTTTATTTTCGATGACTAAAGGAGATTCATCTGAACAAAGTAGTGAAGTATCATCAGCAAATAGTTTTGAAATACAATCAAGATTATCGGTTATATCATTAATATACAAGATGAATAGTAAAGGACCGAGGACTGAGCCTTGTGGCACTCCTGCATTAGTTTTCTTTACAGAAGATCTGCTGTTTCCTACGAAAACCTGTTGTCGTCTGTCAGTAATATAGTCAACTAACCAGTCTAATAACATACCAGTAATACCATAACTCATTAGTTTCACTTCCAGCCCCTTATGCCATACTCTATCGAAGGCCTTTGATATATCACAAAAAATCAGACATGTTGGATGTTTTTTTTCTAGATTTTCACAAATATGGTTAAAAATTTCTATGAGTTGATGTACAGTGGAGTGGCCTGGCTGAAAACCTGATTGATATCTATAGATAAGAGAATTTTCAATTAAATAGTTATTCAAATATTTGGTTACTAACTTCTCAAAAACTTTACCAACTGTGCTGAGTAGAGATATAGGGCGGTAATTAGAAGGTTTAGATTTATCACCATTTTTATAACAGGGCATTACCAGGGCATGTTTCCAAGCTCGTGGGAAAATTCCATTGTCTAACGATGACCGAAAAATGAGAGATAAAGGGATAGAGACCGACTGAGCAGTGTTTTTTAACATGTTGTTACTAATAGTATCAGGCCCTATTGCTTTATTAATATTAAGAGATTTTAAAATGTCAGTTATGTCGTCAGTTGTGAAATGAATGTCTGTTAACGAGAGGAGTCCGTCCTTCGGTCAGCAGTTGGTACGTCTACGTCAGTGTCGTCAATTGTTGAAATAGATACAAAATAATCGTTTAATATGTTAGATTTCCTATCGTCAGACGTTTCTGTGTCACCTGTCATAGGATTCGTAAGTGGTGGTAATGAGTTTGTCTTGTCAGATGTCTTTATAAGGTTACGAACAGTTTTCCAGAATTTTTTTGGGTTGGAGTCAGTGAAAGTGTCTAATAAACCGTTAATATTCGCATAATATAGGTCTTTAGTCCGTTTCTTTAAGTTATTTACGTGATTGCGTTGGCGTCTAAATCTATTATAATTATTGTCGGTGCGGTTAGTCTTAAATGTCTTAAGAAAGCGGTCTCTTTTCCTTATTTCACGTCGTAAGTCTGTACTAAACCATGGCTTGTCAGTCGGTCTTATAGTAATTGTTTTTGTCGGGATACATTGGTCAGCGAGTTCTAAAAAATGTTTTGTAAAATGGTCACACATGTCGTCAGGAGAGCGCGACCGTGAAAAAAAATCTGTCCAGTCTGTAGAGTCAAGTAGGTTATTAAAAAGTTCATAATTGGCATCAGAGTAACATAATATTTTTCTTTGGTACTTTCTAACAATATCCGTCTCAATAGTCAGGTTTACTAGGGTCGCGTCATGATCCGAGATGTCACGGTCTACTTCAATCGTGTCAGCAAAAACATACGAGCACGTGTCCGAAAGGAGTATTGGGTCGAGGAGCGACGCACGTGTCCGCGAAGTCCTAGTTGGTTTGTCGATTACGTTAGTAAGATGGAATGTGTTCATTATGTCAGTAAGTTTGTGGTTATTGTCTACGGTCAAGAGGTCAACATTTATGTCACCTACAACAGTGATATATGAGGTTTCGCCTAACGCTGTTTCTAAGGAGTGCTGCAAATGGTTCCAATAGGAGGGTATACAGTTTGGAGGTCTATACGTGGTACATAACAAAAGTTTATGGTGGGGAAGCTTAATTTCTACCCAAACTACTTCACCTACATGGAATTCAAGGTCCGGTCTACGACAGGTTGATAAGAGACTGGAAGTGTAAACATTTATCCCCCCACCCGGAGCACCACGGTCTTTACGATACAAGTCAAAGTCGTCTAGGAGAATATCGTCGTCTGCTACCGAAATGTCGAGGTGAGTCTCTGTTGTACATATGATATCATAGTCGCTGGCTAACTGTTCTAAAGAGGAAAGTTTGTTTATATAGAAAGGTTATCACGATCGTCAGGGCCAGGATTAGGATGGACATCATTACAGGAGAGGAGTAGTAACTGTAGGATTAGTAGGAAGTTAGTATTTTTTATTATACACGACAGAATAATCCATGTAATATACAGAAGTTGCGAATGTGCATACATAACACTCAGCCTACAATTATTTAAAAGATATTGAATATTGATATAGACGAAACATTTTGTAATAGTAATGCCATGTGTGCGATTGTAGAAGCAACCAACTGCCGCCCTATATGATTCTATATCATTACCCATTATCATCAAAAACAACCAAAGCTTTCGGGTGGCAGTCGGGCTTATACACCGGGCACATGTGCACGTAAACAAATATAGAAAGGTCAGATAGTTCAAAGGTCATACAGGATAGAGGTACAGGAGGGGAGCATGTAAGAAACAATAGAAGGCGTATAAGATGTTTAGTAACAGAGATGATCAGCATGGAGAATGCTAACATGGCGTAAATCTAGGTTTCAATTCCAAGGGATGTTTTCAAAAATTACTTAATCTAATAAGAAAAAAAAAATGAATGATAAAGTAAATGCCCCATAATATTGTACATGTGTCCAAAATGTGTATAAGAGTAAAAATTACTAACATATTAATACACAAGTCATTCACAGAGTACTTCACCATAGGTTGAATAAGTATGTACCATGCAGTTGGCTAATCATTGAAAAGACATAAAAGTGATGATTGTTTGTTTTATATATAATGTATAAAAAACGTCATATAGGTGATCAATCATCTTATCATGTTGCAGTTCCACGTTATGACCACATCGTGTTAATTATCTTTACTTTTACCACATTTACTTATAGTAATTTATTGCCATATATTCTTTTTACATATATACAAATATTCTATATACACGTGCATTCCATTTACGCGTATGCAATCAATACATATACCCATATATTTCAATTTACGCATATGCAATCATTCTATATATTACTATTTAAATATATGCAATCGATGTACATGTTCATATATTTCTATTTACATGTATGCACTCATTATATATGTCCATATATTAAAATTTACACTTGTTCAATCAATATATATGCCCATATTTTTTATATTTGCATACATGCAATCAACATATACAGAATAACTGTATATGCCCATATATTCCTATCTACATATACTCCTATTTACTTGAGTGCAATAGTTCTATTTGCCCATACATTCTTGCCTACACTTATGTAATCAATATCTATGCCCATATATTACTATTTACATATATGCAATCAATTCACATCCCCACATACTTCTATTTGCCTACATGCTATCAGCATATATGACTATATATTCTTATTTACACACATGCAATCATACTATTACTATATGTGCATATATTCTTGTTTTCTTATATACATTTTTTTATATGCTCTTATATTCTATTTAGACATACATTGTATACAAGATTACTAATATATTTAGCACACAAGTCATTCACAGAGTAATTCACTAAAGGTTGAATAAGTATGAACCAGTTAGCTAAACATTGAAAGGACATAAAGTGATGATTGTTAGATAGCAACAAAAAAATAAAAAAAAGGTTTGTTTTATATATAATGAGTAAAAAATGTCATATAGGTGATCAATCATCTTATCATCTTGCAGTTACACGTTATGACCACACGCATGTTAATTATCTTTACTTTTACCACATTTACTTAAAATAATTTGTTGCCATATATTCTTTTTACATATATATAATTATTCTATATACACGTGTATTCCATTTACGCTTATGCAATCAATACATAAACCCATATATTTCAATTTACACATATGCAATCATTTTATATATTACTATATAAATAAATGCAATCGATATACATGCTCATATATTTCTATTTACATATATGCAATTATTATATATGTCTATAAATTAAAATTTACACTTATTTAATCAATATATATGCCCATATTTTTATATTTACATACATGCAATCAACATATACAGAATAACTGTATATGCCCATATATTCCTATCTACATATATGCAATCAATATATTTGCCCATATACTCCTATTTACTTGAATGCAATAGTTCTATTTGCCCATACATTCTTGCCTACACTTATGCAATCAATATATATACCCATATATTACTATTTACATATATGCAATCATTCTATATGTCCATATATTCGTGTTTACACTTATTCAATCAATATATATACCCATTTTTTTATTATTATTTTTTTTTTATATTTACATATATGCAATCAACATATATGTCCATATATACCTATCTGTATGCATGCAATAATTTTTATGCCCATATATTCCTATTCAAATATATGCAATCAATACATATGCTCATATATTTCTATTTACATACATGTAATCAACAGATATGCCTATATATTCCTATCTGCATACATGCAATCATTCTATATGCCCATATATTCCTATTTACATATATGCAATCAATTCACATCCCCACATACTTCTATTTGCCTACATGCTATCAGCATATATGACTATATATTCTTATGTACACACATGAAATCATACTATTTCTATATGTGCATATATTCTTGTTTTCTTATATACATTTTTTTATATATATGCTCTTATGTTCTATTTAGACATACATTGTATACAACTATTTTATATACCAAGGCTTATTTTATTTACATAAGGCAATCGTTGTACCTGCCGATATATTATTGCTATCGCATTATTGATAACTCAGTGTACTTGATTGTATGGTATTGTCGGTTAATTTTCAATTTACATATACTATTTTACATGTTGTACAAATACATCTAATACATACTCACTGGCTGCCAATCATGAATATTATAATAATTTAGCACATACATTAGCTGTTAAATTCTGTAAACTTGTGTCAATTTTATGAGGTCAATCATAGGTAATATTGTTTTGCACAAAGCCGTAGTTTTCACTCAGACAGTGTCCACGTTTGTGATGAGGGATGGGATCTCATCCAGCATCTGCTGTCGCGATCTCAAAAAGATCTTCCTTCCTTCCTGGCTATGTTTGATAAATATGCGTCCATCATTCGACCAGAAAGAATGGATGGCACCCCTCGATTTTGACACTGCTAAGTCTTTCATGATAGCCTGTCTAACTCGGGTTAGGTCTTCAGTTAAAAACGTTTTGTGAGGGTTACCTTTAAGGTTTGTTTTTGCCATGTAGATTTTATTTTTAATTTTCCAGT
This sequence comes from Argopecten irradians, assembly GCF_041381155.1. NCBI lineage: Eukaryota > Metazoa > Mollusca > Bivalvia > Pectinida > Pectinidae > Argopecten > Argopecten irradians. The sequence goes on from NC_091135.1 coordinate 55,016,711, forward strand.
TCTTAAATCGGCAGATGATTTGATATTTGTTGTCTCTTGGTTTCCCTATGATATGCGACCTGAATATGTCATCTTCTGATATTTCCACTTTCAAGACCCCTTTGCACAGTTCTACGATAGTGGGATCAGTGTTAGCGGTATTCGCCCTTTCCAGGGGAACGTTATGGAACCTTAGAGAGTTCCTTCTACCATATTGTTCGAGTTCTTCAAACTGGGTTTGTAAGTTTCCTACGGTTTCTTCTAAGAGAAAACACCTGTCTGAAAGTTCTAGATTGACTTGGGTCAACTCGTTTATTTTACTATTTTGTGTGTCTATAGTCTGGCGCAGGGGAGTTACCATTTCGTCCAAAGCTTCGCGGACTATAGTGTTGATGGATTCTTTGAGAAGAGGAGTAAGGGCATCAACCAGTGCCGGAGCTAACGCCGGGGCTACACTTTCAGCAAAATCTGGGCTTATCATGGTAGATTTGACTAAAGTGGACATGTCAATTTGCTTCCCTTTCCCGAGTTGGAGAGTGAAGTCGGACGAACCCGGGGTTGGTGTGACAGGTTTAAATGTTCGTTGTCTTGTGCTTGGTTGCTTAGAAGCCGGACTCGGCGTGTTACTATCGGGCTGGTTTCGTTTGTTAGTGGACGAAGGAGTCTTGTCAACAAAAGACGAGGCCATTTTTCTCAGAATCACTATTGTCTATTGGCCTAATAGCACGGATTATGGATTTGGGGCGAGTTCGTAAATGACACAATGGCTGAGTCAAGAGAGATCACATCACTCGCTTCGATATATAAGTGTGATCTATTTAGACTGCTAAGATGCATAAAATGGTAACAAAAATGCACACAATCATTGATTGTTCAGTACTCTTGGTGGGCGAGAAGTTATTTGTAGAATATCACCACTCACATAGTAATTTTGAGAACAATCCCTCAGGACCGGGAAATCACACAGCCAATCTGGTGTCCGCCATCTTGAAAATTAAATGTTATTAATATACCCGTAATTTATACTTGAAAATTTGTTATTTTAAGCCAATTTTGTTGCGGATGACAACGAACGGCCAAAATTTATAAACTAAATTCATCAGTAATGAATCCGCTCTTCAGTGCGCAGAAAGAGAAAACAAAACATGTTTTAGTGGAACCTCTTGTTGATTTATCAAACTGCTGGATATTACCGAAAAACACGTGTTTGGTCTGAGGCGGCGGGAGCACAGGGGTCCGAGAATAAGTTACAGTTTATATCAATTTGTACCCACCCGAGTGTCTACAGACCATTTTTAGAGGTTTTGAGGTTCTAGATTTAGAAAAAATCAGTGAAGTTCATATTCTACCTGTACACGAGAAGGGAGAAAAACTCCCCGAGACAAAAACATCCACCGCACCAAGTTTTAGCGGCTAAGTATCATTTGTCGAGTGGGTATTATCACAATTCAATTCAATTCCACTTTATTAGCACTTTTACTATTACACATGTAATTCGATAGCTAAACAAATAACAACAACATGAACACAAAAAACTTACAATAAGTGCCAAAATGTTACTACCATTGGAAAGAGGAGTGATAATTTTCCATCCAAGATCATCCGTCATAACTAAAGTGCGTCACTAAGATGACACCATACTCGATACTTCAGGGGTTCCGAACACTTACGATCTTTATCCACCCCTGGACTATCCCATAGTAAAGTTGGAGGAAGCTCAGCGGAAAAGATCTGAACAAATCACAGGCGTGCAAATATTTCCTTTGAAGACTACAGAGTGAGCGACGCCCAACATCAAAGCCACAAAGTCAACCACAGTGTACCGTTACACGGCTCTTTTGATGTACATCAAACGACTAAATTACCTGTTTTATTCTGTTGCCCTCCAATTTTACTATCAGATATAGGCCGGGATCTAGGGGGGGGTCTACGTGCACCCCCCCCCCCCCCCCCACAACTTAACGAACCAATGTTTTTCTGAAGCCTTATGACCCACTGATAACGAAATCGAGAGGTAACATTGTATAAACCGGGATAAACTTCCGGTTATGACGTCATCAAGATGGCCGCCATATCGAATTTCACTAAAGATTGAAAAATAGTCATAACATTGACATTTTTCAACCGAAGAAGACTAATGAGGCATCAAAATGACCACAATAGAACAACAATTACATATCAGGACCATATAATCCAATATATGTAGTTATTTCTACGCAGGAAATGAAAAAATCGGATTTTAAGCTCAAAAATGGTAATTTTTTAGCAAATTTTTCATATTTGGCTTGACGCAGCAAAAATGTTTGCCAACAGCAAACTATTATTTCTAATCAGTTATTTGACCTCTTATCAATCAGTTAAAACAACACCAATAAAAAAAACAATGTTAACATTGTATAAGCTCCAGTTATGACGTCATCAAGATGGCCGCCATCTCGAATTTCACTAAAGATTGAGAAATAGTCATAACATTAACATTTTTCAACCGAAGTAGACAAATGAGGTATCAAAATGATCATAATAGAACATCTAATTCATATCGGGACCACATAATTCAATATATGTAGTTATTTCTACGCAGGAAATGAAAAAATCGGATTTTAAGCTCAAAAATGGTAAATTTTTAGCAAATTTTTCATATTTGGCTTGACGCAGCAAAAATGTTTACCAACAGCAAACTATTATTCGTAAACAGTTATTTGACCTCTAATCACTCAGTAAAACAATAAAATATATAGAGATACAAAACAGAATTATTGTTTATACCATCATTAAGTTTACAAAACACCACTGGGTGCGTATACTGGGTATATGCTATTTTTCTAACTCCAAACCGCTGACACTAGTTTCCTGGTGTGTTATAAGTTCCTTAAATAAGTTTGACTATTGGCGATTTATAAGTAGGAAACATGAATGTAAAGTTGAAAGAATGTCTAACCTCGGGTAGGACAAATCACAGTTTCGTTTATTTCCTATGCATATTATTAGCAAAATGTCAGATAGGTACCACAATGTCACATATTTCTTTCGCTGGTTCTCAATTATAACCATTATCATTGTGCGTGCTTTCCCACCTCACTGCACTATCCTCTGACGTGACTCGCCATGTCTGGTAGCTGGTACATGCAGTCCAAATCAGAGTAATCGAGATACATGTATCAGTATCCAATTCGTCGAAAGCCAGAGCGTCGTCTTCGATGTCGATGAGATGATGTGACATTACATTACCAGTGGTGTTCTAGCCTGACATCTTTCATGGCCCATCTATGGCCAGAGTTTATATCAGGAACAACAGGTTCAGGGATGTGGGATCTCCTTCAGATTCTAACATATCGTATATGCTGTTTCAGACTTCTCAGGAAATTACACCAGATCCAGATTCTTCGAATGGTTGAATGATTCAAGCACCATTCATCAACCTTGTGGACACTCGTGCGACTATAGGTGGCACAGGTGATATCCTTGAGGTCTTTAATGAGGTCATAAATGTTAAATGTTTTTCATTGGTCAGACTTTCCCATGTCCCTTGAAGGTACTGGTTGTGTTGCATCTGGTGTATGCGTGGATACACCATTGAAGACTTCGATAAATAGGTGTGAACATCAAACTAAACATTGACTGTTGACTACAATAAGAGTACATAACTGTGTAACCCATTTTGACGGATCATGAAAGATCGTTTTTTCCCCACAAAATTTGTCCTAAAACTATAAAAGAGGCTAGATATCATTCAGATATTTCTCCATACTAAACAATGGTAAACATTGACCATTAATAACGGAACACATTAAATAAATCGGCATGTTTTATTTTGCCTACCATAGATCCTATGGCTTGGCGACTCTCTTCTTGTTTAGTACATGGCATTTACGACCAAACATAATTTTGTTTTTTGATATGACTAAACAGTCATTATAACTGCCATCCCAAAGTCAGAAACCCTATATTTTCTTCAAACGTTTCTCATAACACCAAAAAGTCTTGTAAAAACAAATGCACATGTACATGACTTGGGCTTCTGTAATGGCCGCCATTTGGTAGCAGTGTACAGTAGGTTTGTAAAATTCAGCAAAATAAAGCCCAGTTTTAAATTTTACCTATATTGTAGAGTAGTAATGGGTTTTTTTAAAATTTACACAACATCTGCAATTGTTTTGCAATGGTTATTTTCAGACAAGTGTGATTTTAGTGGGTTTTTTTCCCCTTCAACCTGAAAAACCATGACACTCAAATATTTTTTTTTTGTTGCAAAACCCAAAATAACACCCCTCCAGATAGATTTTTTTTCTTGAACAAAGTTTTAAACCAAACATCAATGTATGTCTGCTTTAATTTATTACTAAATGATTTAAATGATTTTTAATTAAAAAAAAAATAAAAAAAAATTTGTTTCAATTTTTTTTAAATTATTTTTTATATATTTCAGGTAATTGATATATATATAATGAAGAATAAATTTACAGGCAATTAAAGACAGATTTTTGTACAGTGATGTTGCGGATGAACTTGGACTTGCTTAAGTGACTCCCTGTCTTATTGTAATGGTCCCTTGGAAAGTCACATAAGATAGTCTCGACTGTACCGTATTTCATCGCAAATAAGACCCCCCCACCTATTTTTCAGTTTACTGGATGATGGATTTGAGAAATGGAGTAATTTAAAAATATCACCAAAATGACTTTGTATTGGAACTTCTTTTTGTTTGTTTTATCGGCATAGAAAAATCACGTAGAAAACAACTGTTTGTGTGCTTGTTATTTTTGTCATTTAATTCAAGTTAATTCACTGGTGATTTAATTTAATTATCAATAACTACGAATTGTGGACAGTGCTCATATTTAATTGGAGGTTATTTTCAACAAAATGCGCCAATATATGTTTCCATGAACACTTCATATCGGTATGGCCTGTCACTTTTTACATGAATTGGCAAAGATATTCATCAATGATGCAGAACGTTTCTTTACTTCGCTTTACTTTTCAGCCGCCATGTTTTGTTTACGCAGTCAGTATAATATGATTAGCCGCAAAGTTTTAGTATTTTACTCTGGATACAAAAATACTTGCTACGATGTTTTAATGCATTTAATACTTGGATTAATATCCTGAAATATTATCAAACTATCGTCGTAGCACATAGCAATACTGATCAAATTCCCAAACATGACCCGGTGTGAAAAAGTTAAAGTATGGCTTCAACCTGGCGCCATTTTCCTACACATACATGTGTGTACGATGTTACAAACAACTGCATCAGTGCATGGGTCGGCACGTTGAAGTTTACATCACGATCGTCTTGCTCATTTGGCTGAGGACAAAATGTACGTAAATTCTTCTGTTTATGAACGAATTTGATATGTAAACGTTTGCAGTGAATTTTAAATAGGCCTGAGTCTGAACGCGATCGTCCTTTCCGATTCACGGCGATTGAGTCATGTTTTACTAAGACGGAGATGTAGTTGTTATCGTAAACAATAACCGAATTTGAATATTTTAAAATAACTATATGATTCTTAAAACTCTGGATTAAAATGACATTACTTATGATGCTGTTTCTTCGTTTTGATTCATTGGTGAATGTCCACGTTACTCTTGCAAAAATGTGCGTTTCCCTTTCAGACTTACGTTACAACTGCCATAGTATTGTTTAGATTTTAATTTGTCATAAAATTAACATTTGATTTAATTTTATTCATACGTCTTCATTATTATTATAAATAATTGAACATCTTGCTATCACTCATCTGTCATACGACTGTTACAACAATGACACTGGACATTAAACAAGAGGCCTAGAGGGCCTGTATCGCTCACCTGGTTTGTAATGTCAAGTCATGTTCTGAATACAGGTTCATTGTTTCTTTTCTGAAGGAATTTTGAATATTTAACTCTTATTTCCCTATTGGGCCCCGCCCCTCCTGCCCCTGGGGGGGTCAGAGCCAAAATTTATACAAGTTCTGTTCCCCTTCCCCCAAGGATATTTGTGGCCAAATTTGGTTACAATCCATGCAGAACTCTAGGACAAGTAGCGATTTATAGGATTTACCTCTATTTCCCCTATTGGGCCCCGCCCCCTCCTGCCCCAAGGGTCAGAGCCAAAATTTATACAAGTTCTGTTCCCCTTCCCCCAAGGATGTTTGTGGCCAAATTTGGTTACAATCCATGCAGAACTCTAGGACAAGTAGCGATTTATAGGATTTACCTCTATTTCCCCTATTGGGCCCCGCCCCTCCTGCCCCCGGGGGGTCAGAGCCAAAATTTATACAAGTTCTGTTCCCCTTCCCCCAAGGATGTTTGTGGCCAAATTTGGTTACAATCCATGCAGAACTCTAGGAAAAAGTAGCGTTTTATAGGATTTACCTCTATTTCCCCTATTGGCCCCGACCCCCCAGGGGGATCAGAGCCAAAATTTATACAAGTTCTTTTCCCCTTCCCCCCAAGGATGTTTGTGGCCAAATTTGGTTACAATCCATTCAGAACTCTAGGACAAGTAGCGTTTTATAGGATTTACCTCTATTTCCCCTATTGGGCCCCGCCCCTCCTGCCCCCGGGGGGGGTCAGAGCCAAAATTTATAACAAGTTCTGTTCCCCTTCCCCCAAGGATGTTTGTGGCCAAATTTGGTTACAATCCATGCAGAACTCTAGGACAAGTAGCGATTTATAGGATTTACCTCTATTTCCCCTATTGGGCCCCGCCCCTCCTGCCCCCGGGGGGTCAGAGCCAAAATTTATATAAGTTCTGTTCCCCTTCCCCTGAGGATGTTTGTGGCCAAATTTGGTTACAATCTATGCAGAACTCTAGGACAAGTAGCGTTTTATAGAATTTACCTTTATTTTCCCTATTGGGGCCGCGCCCCCTCCTGCCCCCGGGGGGGTCAGAGCCAAAATTTATACAAGTTCTCTGATCCCCTTCCCCCAACCTTCCCCCAAGGATGTTTGTGGCCAAATTTGGTTAAAATCCATGCAGAACTCTATGACTAGTAGCGATTTAAAGGAAATGTTGACGGACGGACGGACGACGGACGCCGCGCCATGACATAACCTCACCGGCCCTTCGTGGCCAGGTGAGCTAAAAATCCAAGATGGCGACCTCATAGATCGATGTTTATCAGGCGCGTTGTCCGCAAATAAGACCCCCCACCACTTTTGACCTTTATTTCTTCTCTGGGAGGGGGGGGGGGTCTTATTTGCGGTGAAATACGGTAGTGATTATGGTGTAAAACTTACTTGAGCCATTCTTTGACATTGTCCAGCACGTTCATTGGTATGGAGTTTTGATCATAGCAACTTTGCGACTGTAATCCTTAAACACGAACACCATGTCAAAGTTCTTGAGGTGAAACTGGACTCTCTCAAAGTGGATACATTCTACTTCCTCCAGGGATATCACAAATGGAGGCTGTAAGCATTTAAATCACAATATAACTCTTCTTGACAAAATTTAGCACTACTTGTCTGTACATTTAGTGCTATCATAGTCTACACAAAATTAGTGATTAATCACTCAAGATAACTTTGGGATACCAGATTGCATGTAGATTAGGACTGAAACGATTAGTCGAATAATCGGAGGCGATTAGATTAAAGATGCTCCACCGCTGACAAATGGTATTTTTTTCACTATTAAAAACAGGAGCAGACGATTTAGTATTTTTCTTCAGTTACAAAAGTTACTTACTTTACACCATTACCACCATTGAAAAGTTTGAGCTCCTAATTTTACTTCAAGTTAAAAATATGAAAAATAATTAATTGCATCCCGAAAAAAATCCGTACCACTATATCCTATATGAAATGAACTACTGAATGCGCATGTACCAAAGGCAAAATAAATTATTTTATATTATTTTTTTGTGTTAATTAGACTATTATATACACGATTAAACACTAATTATTGTTCAAATGATGAATATCATTTTTGGTCTGTCGGCGGTGGAGCATCTTTAATGAAGCGAATTGCTGATAATCAATTTAAGATTTTATTAATCGTTAATCGTAACATGCATAGCCAGTGCATTGTAAGCTGACTAAACACGTTGACAGATCATGGATTTCTGAGTAAGTCATTCCGACTGGAGTTTCATCTCTTTATGTACATGTTTTGAACTCAACAAAACATAAATGATGTGAGAAATACTTGTTAAATTACGTCTCTGTGGAAGTTAAAGTCATTAATCAATGAAAAAGTGGATGTCATGAGAAAGCTTGCAACACGCTGTTCGCCAATTTTCACTAGCGATCGACTCCATGTTGTTACGTCACGGAGGCCTAATCCGCCGCCAGGGACGCTCGGGAGCGGAAGGAGCAGTAATCTTGAACATTTAAATTTTACTATTGCATGTGTTTATCATATAAAAAGAAAGTTTTTTTGTTCATATTCTAATTGAATATAAGAGTTGTTGATTTATTTTATTTTTTTGATCACGGAAATAAAAAAGTTCATTGACGAAAATTTGGTCATGTCGCTCCGTGGCGGCCAGATTTGGTTGATTAGTCGTACGTGTGAAGGTCACGTCAAAACAGCGGGTTAGCAGACTTGATTTAAACGATGTTACGGAAGACAACACAGGAACGGAATTCAGAGCTAATTTGGGATAAAATACGTTTGTTTTGTCAATAAATCTTTTCTTATTTGTTGGTAGGCTTATATTATATAAGGCATGTCCTCTGTCATATTATACCGTAACGTTAGGTGTTATTATTAGTTGATAAACATGGCGGACGTTTTCAGGAAACGTACACATGTCAATGTCTGGAGATATTACGCATGAATAGTTATCAGAACTATTTGAAAATATTATAATCTAGTTACTTATTAAAATTGCCACAATAAGTTATTAGTGTGTTTGAGATCATTCACAAACATTAAAGAGCAATAGGAAAGCAAATACGTTGGCTTGCAATAATCACTTAATTTGTGCACAGGAGTTTGACGTACGGTTAAAATGTCACTAACCTTGTAGCTTGTTAGTTTCGCCTTAATAATATTACAAACCACTTTTGAAAATCCTAAATATAGGACAGTTTAGGACTCATCTTATAAATCCCACGTGTGTTTTGACTTTTTGCCACACGGCCTGCAGCCGGGACACATGGCAGTTCCCTACGTAATGAGTATACAATTTTATTAGAAATATGGAGATTTGTTTAAATATCTAAAGTAAAGACATACAAGTCAAGTGAATATTGATGCAATTTGAAGAATATTTGCTTTTTAAGTAGATACAAACGCATTGTTGATGATATATAAATCGGTTAAGCTAAACTAGCCATTCAGTTTCGTTAAGCTGGATGGTAGGCCGGAGCGTAGCATCCAGTACCAATTTACCTGTGGATTTGGTGACAGTACTGGAGTCTATAAATAACACGGCTACAGTAGACCACATGTTTACGACGCGCCAAAAAAACCCAACTAAAAATATGTTTTTTTTAGTATTTTTTTTTTTTTTTTTTTTTTTGCGCTTCGTAAACCTGTGAGTACACTCATTCAAGTCAGCGGTAAAGCGGTAGGTTTATATGCACGCATCGTTCTCAGTTGGGGTAGCACGGCTGTAAAAACAATTTTCCTCAACATTATGTCTTAACCTTGTAGCAGTATTTGCCTGAGATATATGCCGTGATAAGTGGTTTACCTAATGTAACGAAGTTCGTTAATATTTTTAATAAGTATGTTAAATTATTGTTGTTATATCCCATGGTGATCGGATAAATAATAAGTCGGTATTTACTGTAGTTGTATAATTTTATTATCGTAAATGGTTTGAGTCGTCGACAATGGCAGTAAGGTAGAGCTCGAGTGTTATTGTGACAGCGAGACATGTGTTACGTTTGACAGCGGTGTTTGTGTGAGATTTGTATCGGTTTGTGATTGTGTTGTGCCGCTTGGAGAGAATGTACGTTTGTATGGATATCGTATGTATCGATGTGTGTGCACTAGATGGAGTAATTGTGTGTGTGTGTGCGAGTGGTAATTACCTAAGTTTATGTCCAGTCTTGGTGTGAAGTCTGTTCTGTGATGGAAGCGGTCATTGTTGTGAGAGTGCGCATGTGTGGCGAGTGACAGCGATTACATATTTCCGGCACAGGGGTTTGGGCTGACGTATAGCATGTATAGCCTATTGTACAGAAGTAACCGACGGCTCCGTTACACTAATCATAAACCAAAAAAACTGAGAATTTTGATATATTTTTATTACAATTTTTAATTTTCTTTTATTCTTGATTTTTTGACAGCATTTGCCTCCCTTATACATGTACATGTGTATGCAACCATCTCAATGGCACTTTGTGAAGTTTTCAGTCTGGATTGATTATACTTTTTTAAAATTGGGTCTTTCATGTTTATTTTTGAGAAATGTTTTGTGAATAATGTTGCTTCAGAATGAATAAAAATACACAGTGAGCTATCATTTCCAAACATTATTCGACAGGAGGACTTCAAAAATTAATAAAAATGTTTATATGTCAAAAAATGGGCGATTCTCTCTGTCGGAAATTCTCAAAATATTGCCGATTTTTTATAACTTAAAAAATATGCACAAATTACTTCAAATATCGCAAACAAACTAATTAATATCTGTATCATGGGATTCATGGCTCCATCAATATATTTGCTCTGTAAAACACTGTTATTTCTGCTTTGTCCGTGCCGGTTCACCGCTTCTTTCACTTTCTATCGTTCCGATAGGTTGTTTGTTGTAGGATGTTAGTACATTATTTGCCGTTGAAAAATGCACGAAAATAATCTATCAACTGTAAATGAAGTATATTAAAGGTTTATTGAAGTTTTGACAAGTTTTTAACAAAATTATCAACACTCACGGCTGTAAACTCGCCAGCCATTCCAGGACCAACACGGTGTCAGGTAATGGCGATAGTACGGGACCTCGCCGTTCTTGATGAACGTCAGAACATCGTCTAAATAATTGTCAGATTATATGCTTTTAGGTCTGTAATATTTAAATATCATGACATCGTACTTATAATTACAAATATATGCCGTAATATCAACAACAGAAGTCATGATGGCGTCCCCGGTAACATGTGTGAAGCAGTGAACACATGTGTGATTTTCTCGGTTAATTTATTCAGAGTTTTATATAGTAACATTGTAGTGCGTCGGTAGGGTTTGTAACAGTTTTTATAAAATATTGGTGGACAGGCATAGCAATATTCGATTAAATACCTGTAATTGAAAAGGCATTTGTTGTCAGTTGGATTATTTTTACTTTTAAACAAGATTATATGCAATTACTTTTAGATTCGCGGTTTGTAAGTTAGTCTGCCATAGGTCAGTTAAGGGTAACAGTTGCAGCGTACTTACTAGGCCTAGTAAAAGTACCGATAATTAATACCTTATTGTAACATTGAAAACAAGTCTGAAGTAAATATTATGTGGGAAATTATAATGTGACTGAAACATGAATGTGACTGAAACATGTGATAAACGAAGAACATCTGACAGTTAGTATAGACTGCTGTACAATACACAACGTACGCTGCAATACACAGTGTAAAGTTATCTCCCGTAGTTCCGGAAACTGTCGATGGGATTACCAAGGTATAGTGTTCCGGTGATAATTGAAAACCAAAAGTGATCCCATAATGGCAGGCGTGTATTACACACGCCTCCATAAAAATTATATCCGACTCCTCACTGTTAGCATTGAATCACGTTATTTTCTAGTGATACACACTATTCTAATAATAAAATAAACAATTAATAATATCTCAACCATCGCTTAATACAGTATTTTAAAACGAATGCTTTTTTTTTTTTTTTTTTTTTACATATTGTACATATTTACATATTTTATGAAAAATAAAGAACGTACGAAGTCAATAGATATCAAATCATGATTGACATATATATATATATATATATATATATATATATATATATATAATCGTCCAACACGAACTGACAGTTGATAAATTCAACTGTATCTCTGTATTTACACGTATTCGTCATTGATATAATTGATTATGTATTTTATTGATATGCTGAGGTAACAAAACACATGAGGACTAAATTAAAACCACCATAGAGCTGGTTTTCTGTAATGACTAGAATAACACAATATTGTTGTTTTTGTTGTATGCTTTGGTACATGTACAGGGTTCCGTATTATATATCGTAGCCTACACAAACATGTGAGGGGCCGTGCACGTCTGAGGTATCAGTGAGCCATTGTTCATGGGTGACTGCACTTGACCAGGTGTGATACAAGTTGACACAAAATCAAAATATGCTGCTGTCAAATAACAAATGGTATAAAAGACAGCAGGTAAATCGAGAGGGGGAGTGGGGATGGGGAGGGGTAGGGTGTTGTGTTGTCCGTGGATTATAAAGCAAATATATATTCTATATAACAGGTACGGGGACCTCCTCTGGAGTCATATATATAAATGTAATACATAACTACCTAACCCCTAGACGTAGGGTTTTATACTTGCAGTAGTCAAACGTACATGTACACAATACCTACACTAAAATAAGAAATTCTTCTGAAGTGTTTTCTTTTCTGAAACTGATAATTTCTATAAAACAATATGTTTGACGAATTCAGAGCAGACTTATAAATACTAGCATTGATTGAAGACTATTTGTACACATGCATGTTTTATAATTATTTTCAAAATCTCGCTATATAAGTTAAAAAAAATGTATTAATGCTTGGATATATATACGTAATCACATACTTTTTGGTAATATATTTATAACAATTGCATTTTTTCTAAGACACAATATATTTTTCATAAAGATAAATTGTACTAAATCAAAATTGCGAACGTAAAATAGACATCGCTTTCAGAATCCGGATCACTAAGCTATCGTAGTCCCGATCGACATTTATGATTGCATTCTGGTCTTCCGGTCACGCTTTCACTTCGTTTACATTTTTCGTTTGCGTTTTCCGTTTTGCGTTTAGCGCTTGACGAAACGCGTTTTTCGTTTTACGCTAATCGTTTTTCGTTTGTGTTTTCGTTCGTTTTCGTTTAACATTTCGTTTGTGTTTTGCGTTTCACGCTCGTTTCGAGGGAATGTTAGACGCATTAAGTACTGTATGTCTAATTAACACACAAAGTAATATAAAATAATTTATTTTGCTTTTGGTGCATGCCGAATCAGTACTTCATTCCATACAGGATATAGTGCCACGGAATTTTTTCGGGATGCAATTAATTATTTTTCATATTTTTAACTTGAAGTAAAATTAGATGCTCAAACTTTTCAATGGTGGTAATGGTGCAAAGTAAATAACTTTTGTAACTGAAGAAAAATACTCAATCGTCTGCTTCTGTTTTTGATAGTGAAAAAATACTATTTGTCAGCGGTGGAGTATCTTTAAGTGAAGTTCAATAATCAATGAACAAAACATAATAATAAAGGTAACTGACACAATTTACTTCAATAGTAATATGACTTTATGCCAACATTATTTGCTCTGCAAGTTCGTAGTTAAAGTTTGGACAAGTGGATTTGGCTGTCGGACAAGTGGATTAAAATTACTTGCCTGAATGGACAAGTGTGAAAAAATGATATTGTAGAGCCCTGGCTGAGTCAAAGACAAAAATAGTTGATTATGAATGTCAGGAGTGAATTTCATAAACCACTTACCCACTCCACGAAGTTAACAACACAGCCACTGGTGGGCTGTAGCAGAACTGTGCTCCTGTACGGGGCGCCATGGAAACCAAGCTCACGGAACGGAGAGTCAAATTCTATGTCCTGTTTTGTAATGGCTTCTACCTTTTCACAGAAACTCTTGAATGCTGATTTCAACTTCTGTCTCAACTCACGCTCAGCCTAAATAAAAGAACAGAAAAGAATTCAAATTACATCATTTTTAATAAATCACATATCAATTGTACTTATCTGAATGTTTTCAACAAAACCTCATGTTGATTTTTTCTAGGAAAAAAGAAATCTTAGTTTCTTAGAATAAAATAAAGTTTCATACTAGTTTGATAAAATTTTGTATCTTTAAGTAATTTTTGGCAAGAAAATAATGTACATTGATTTGTCAAACGAAATGGATTATTTCTATTCCATTCAATGTTCCAGGTATACAATATTAACATTGTATAATAAACTGAGTGAACAGATCCATTGTAATTCAATATAAATTAATATAACAGTGCAAGTCAAGTAAAGAAAGTAAAAGGTAAGTTACATATAGTTTAAGTTATATATTCTGTCAAGTCTAGATCTGTCTGAAGAATACCTGTTCTGCATGAAGATCATCTCGGTCATGCATGTGCTGATGTTTACCAAGATCTGTTGTGATCTCACCAACTTCTGTGTAGAACTGGACATCCACGTGTTTCTTCTTTCCAAACAAGATGGCATGCTACAGAAAAATACATGTCAAAATGTAACCTGTAACCCAGTGTTCAGTCTGTAGTGGAAACAGTGGCTAAATTTATACAAGAGGTTCATGGGTCTTAACAGTCACCTGAGTTCTGATATATACAGTCAGAACCAATGTGGTTATTTAAAAGATTTCAAGTTTTGGAACACTATCAAACACTACCTTAATTTGGTTTCTGATGGGCCAAACATCTTAGTAAATTGTTAAAGAACAGACATTATGTTAACTACAGATGGAGGGTTACTGATATACTTACCTTGAGATGAAAATGGAGCAATATGATCATCTCCCCATCACAAGGCTGGAAGAAGGCATGTTTTATGTTGTTATATAAAATGTCGACTTTGTCGCCACGAACAGATGTGAATCTGAAACCTAAACATATATGTTTGGTGATTAGTATAAAGCAGCATTTTCATCAAACATGCTAGGTTAAAACAAATCATTCAACTGTGAAGTCATTCTTGTTAACAATAAGCAAAATTGTTGTATCAGGGAATCTTGGTCTCTTCACTAATGTAAAAGTTAAGACACATTCTAACTTAAAGTACTGTCAATTGAAGTTATTTTAAATTTTGTGGGCAAGTCGATATAGAAAATTGGTCAACGTAAAAATGTTTCAAACATACAGACCTTGAAGTAGATGAGCATTTGGCTAAGCATATAATCCTGTTTGAATATTATTATTAATGGAAACACGAGTTTCAAATGCAAAATGAGATCTTCCATCAAACATCATTTAGGTACATAAATGTGAAATTCAGTTGCTTTACAGTAATCCTTGGATATAATAAAGTGACAAGTGACTGATCTAAGACACCTACCATTGGTGTGAGCCTCTAGTGTCCCTGAGATCCTCTTGGACACAATGTTGGGTCGGATGTACAGGTCCTTCAGCTTTGGGTTTCCTCTGTTAGGGTTGATGACAAGGGTGTCTTGTTTAACTATTCCCTGAAATAGACATTTTTATTCCACAAGATTATGACATGCACTAAACGATTATGTGACATTCATCTAAACAATTATGTGACAGTCATCAATATTTTTAGCATTACAATAACATCATCAGTTTTGAAATATAATAATGTTCATATATGATCATGTGATAGAGCGATAATGCTTGATAAAAACTTCTTCTTATGAGTATAAGAGAAAAATATTCAAACATGGGTCTGTAAAGTGGACCTCCTTTCAAATTTTAGCTGCTCAGCACAGGTATGCCTTGTGACGAGCCAAAATCTTACACTCGAGTTGAGATATATCCCTGTCTACTTGACAGACCTATGTAAGATTCTATAAATCTATGATTATCAAAGCCTACTTCCATTAAGCCACAGAGGAAGATGGAACAGTGAAATTCACAATTGTGGTCAACAAATCTTAAACATTTCAAGGGTATCATTTATAAATACACAATGGACCACTATCATTTTCTAATGTGACTTGAGAAATCTTTTAAGTTCTAAACTATCTATAGAATAAAGTACATTTGTGGGAGATAAACCAGTCACATATGTAGGTATCTCACCTCCTTCTCTCTCTCCTCAGCTTCTCTCGTCTTGAATTTTTTCTGTACTTCCTTGATCAGACGGAAGGCGGTGTTGAGATTGGAGGAGGGTGCTGAAATCTCTCCAGGCTCTTTTGTGTTAGAACTTCGGTATGTACTGAAATATACAGGCAATATAGGGATACTTTCATATTGAAATGAATTTTGAGTAAATATAAGAGACAAATAGGAAATTTTACTGTGGTCACTCAATACTGTCAATAAATGGCTACATGGTTATTGTATTTGTTGTGGTATTTGTTAAGTATACATACTGAGCAGGAGAATAGCTCAAGTACTCAATGGTATGCAAAACTATAAAAATATGAGCAGGAGAATAGCTCAAGTACTCAATGGTATACAAAACTATAAAAATAAATTTTCATTTCACTTAATGCTCTTTCCATACTTGCAATAATAAATACTGGGGATCCTCAAACTAATCTTACATTTCTTTTACAAATGTAGCATCTGGTTGTGGATAGAGATTTCCATCGTTCCTGCCAAGTGCAGATCCTGGGTGGAAGAAGTTGATACGCAGGTAAGTATAGTCACCTTCCACCGACTGACTGATGTTCTGTACAAAATTAATAGTTAACACATAACTCAGGAATATTTGTCCTTTAAAATCTCGCTTTAATACTGAAATATTTGTCCATCAAATCTCATCAAATCGATGAGGTGTATACATTTATATATTTATATCATATTGGAGGACAATTGCAGTTAACTTTTTAGTCATCGGATTTTGATACAAAGGAAGAAAACCTTTAGGTTTAATTTCATAAATAATATAAATAAGAAATCCAACCATGGACAGATAAAATCTGAGGTAAGGTAGATAATTGTTTAATTTCATAAATGGACCACTTTTTAAAACAAGTACTCATTGTAATATGGACACCATTACAAAGTCCTCCAAACGGCACCCCACACCCCCTCCCCATCCCAACCTACAACAAATCAAGAATGCAGTTACACAGTGTATGAACATCTTGGGAGAAATTTTGATGTACTTTAATATTGGAATTCAGGGTCTCCTAAAATGTACACACCTTATACAAGGCTATTTTTAGAGGAACTGATTTGGCATTGATCATGACTGTATGGCAGTGCTATTAAAGTCTTGCTGACGGGTTCATCTTCATTGTACATTTTGGTGATTTGTTGGTGTCGAAATTAGATTATCTTCATATACATAATCATTTGAAAATGACCAATATAATGCATATTTTAGGGACAAGACCTTGTTTTTGTCCTAAAGTCATCAAATCCAACATGGTATGGGTTAAAACGTGAGAAAAAAACCCAGATTCGTTTTTTCTAAAGATGATCGACCCTTTATGACTGCTATGAATCAATGTTTGTCAAAAATTTGACCAATCACTATGAGGATGATTCATTTCATTGAGTCATTTCAAAATTGGTAGCCTGTAATTTGGGCATCCCCATTTACCAATTTTCAATGAATTGCAGACGAATTTTTTATCATATTGAGTTGGCCTAGTGATAAGCATCCCTTAATACCCCAATATACCACTTTTCATTGAAATCAGACACAGAAATATAATAACATGACGCTGACCCAGCGGCCATCTTGGAATACCAAAATCTTTGCATGTTGTTTGCCATCCCTTAAAACCCCTAATAGACAAATTTTCATTGAGATCGGAGACCGAAATCTGAAGAACAGGAAATGAGCCAGCAGCCATCTTGGAATACCAATATCTTTAAGGAAAAATGTTTGCATGTTGTTCTCTATCCCTTAAAACCCCTTATAGACCAATTTTCATTGAGCTCGGAGACCGAAACCTGAAAACAGGAAGTGGGCCCTGGTGGCCATCCTTGACTTCTGGTCCCAGAAAAAAAGCCTTTATGCACCATCCGACACCCAATTGAGTATGTCTACCAAGTTCCATGATCATCAACCTAGTGGTTACTGAACAAGTGTCGGAAACCATTCATGTGGAAGAAAGTGGAAGAAATAATAAGAAGAACCAGAGCAAAAACAATATGTCCCCCAAAAAACACCAGCTCTAACACAGCTGAGCATGGTGACCTTGCAAGTAGAGTCCCTACCTTTACAGTGGAGATGTGGAAAGGCGTAGGAATACCAAATATAGGAAGAATGACAGTCTCGTACTTCTTATCTGAAATTAGAACAACACCATGAAATGAAAAGACAACCTGTATGTGCATGCACGCTTAAATATTTTTCATCGTTTGGTGATAATTATTTCTATTGCACGCTTAAATATTTTTCATCATTTGGTGATAATTATTTCTATTATCTCTTATTTTGATTGAAGAAATCGTCAGTGTGTCAAAATGTGTTTTGTGATACTGAAAGTATGGCTGATCTATTAACTACTTATCTGCTTTGTCCTATGATAAAATACGAGACCATACCCGTGGGCCATTGGTAGGACTGATCATTATATCACTCAAAGAGCATGTGTTACGGGAAGCAATCAGTTTTTGATCATGCGATTACTAGAGCTGTGTATGTCAAGCACTATCAAGGAGTATGAAAACAAACTTCAAATCCACATGGTTCTTTGAGCATGGCAATTGTTTGTGATGCTGACCATTACAGAAATCATGTATAAGACAGCGATACATTTTACATATGCCCTTTAGGATCGGCGCATTCAAAAATTGGGAGGTTAACAAATTTGTGGATCTATACAAAATATTTTGAAAATTGCTCTTCAAAATGCATTTACAAATTAATTGCAATATAAGATGGACTTTATGCTTATTGCGAGCATGATTTTTAGGTGAAGAAATTGACACAACACAGCAGACATGTACAGTATGTATATTTTAAATCTGATTGAATAACTTGAAGACGAATTCAAGAGGCAGTTATGTTGTTTAAAATAAATCAAACAAAGAAATATATAACTATTACTGTTTTTAATTGTATTTTTTTTCCCTTAGGAGAAATATATGTTAGTTTTTTTTTTTTTATTTTCTACCAAAGAATACACATGTGTACCCCTTAAATATGGCATTGAACCCCCCTATTTGCCAGGTATGGGGGTACAAAAAAAATCCATTTGAAAAAATGACCTGGAACACTGCTAATAAATCGTATGTGAAGAGATTCAGTCTTTATTTACTTTCACTTATTTTAACCGGAACCGCTATGTTCATGTTTTCTTCGGACTCTTCTCGATTTTACACATCGTGACTGCATCATGTAAATAATCTAGTGTTTCCCTGTTCGGTAAAATCCAAATTAAAAATGAACATGGCAGAGGTGGTTAAGTAAGTGAGCTACACATGTTTAAATGGAGTTTTTACAAAGTATGGGATATAGGTAACACCTCCAAAGCAGATTGTGGATGAACACAGTTATGGGTACTGTGTACCACCATAAGCGTCAATTTTATGATTTTGACTTTTTTTTTGAGGTACCCATTAGAGGCGAGACGACAGTGGAAATGTCTACCTAGCCCACTTTGGGTATATTTTTATGTTCATCAGGCCATATCTTGGTTAATTCTAAGCCAATTTTGTTCATCAAGCACTCATTAGAAAGATATTTTTTCTCTTTACAGTTAGATATGTGTCACTAATATATTGAGCCCATTTGTTAAAAAAATCATGGATTATAAAAAAAGTAGGTTTTTCTCTACTGAAGAGATCCTACCCTTGATACTATGATATATAAATAAAGACTCCAAGCAATGCTACTGAAGTAGTTTACATATTGCAAGATTACGTCTGGTATGTACAATAATTACCGCAGTCAAATCAGACATCAGTGTGGATTAGTTTTTGGCAAGCGTTGAAACATTATCATGAAGAAATCAAAGACTAAAATGTAACCCAAATAAAAATACTAAACATATGACTTAGGAAACCGAACTACACGTACAGAAGCTAAAGGTACTTTACTTTTACCATTTCTGTAAGTTGGCTTTCAGTGTTTTTTTTAAACAAATAAAATATCATTTAATCTCAAAACGATGCCAAAAATATTTGGAATGGTAGGAATGGGTTTTTTTTCCCCCGTGAAAACCATGCTCATTTAATCTACAGGAGTTGGTCTATATACTGTAATGTCAAAGTACATCAGTGTATATTGTTTGCAACACATTGTGCTTCCATACCATACTTCCGAGATGAAACATGGAAACATGTGTAACATTAACTAGATCGTGCTGCAGACAAATTTCTAAAGGTGATCTCCGGCTGTAATAAAAATTAACCAAACCAACAATATTCAGATGACAATGTACAGTCAATGTCAGTGCTTACGTGTTGCCGATTTAGACATAATATGTAATACAAGTAATGATCTTGATGTTAGTATCTGTTTTAAACCTCTTTCTTAAATCTTCTGTGACTTGTCTATAGCGTTATATTACTGTTAACTTGGATACTGGAACTGCCGGAAAAGGAGTAGGCCTAATATGCCGTAACAACTGTATCGTAGTCTATATTAAGGAAAAGAACACTTGAATGACATCAAATCTCAAATATTAAACTATTCAATGATAACACTCTTATCAGATAATGAAAACGTATTTTAAAAGTTATCTTAAGCAAGGACTATTGTACAGTTCGTGTTAGGAACGCCAGATGCTTATTATTCTACTGTAGCTAGGTTCTAACGTGTTGCCTCGATCTCTTTATTAATCAAATTAATATGACAAAAACAATCAAATCAAGTTGTTGTACTGGTATCAGGTCGTAAATATAGATAAGTGGACACAACAACGGCTAACTTCTCAATGTATTTAACGACAGTACTGGGTTAACACGCTCAACAAAGTCGTCCATTTTGACAGTAGCTCAGCTACTGACAAACGTGTTTCCCGCAACACGTGTGTGTGACGTAACAGTGCCACCTGCCGGCACCGTCGAGATAACATCACCAAAACTGTGACCAAGGTATCGAGAGTGTACCGACAGCTTGCCAGGCAATAGTGACAGAATGCTCATGTAGTGATCAACCGAAACCGTTCACACTATTATTGCGTTGACAGTAAATTTTTACCATGTAAATATAGCCTCAGCATCAGCCTAGCCTTTAGATTGGTTTGAAAATTAGGAAATGTAAAAATATTATTCCCCAACAATTGTTAAGTTATTACCACAGAACCTGTATGTTACATACCAACAAACAGCTTCAGCTCTCGTAACTGGGACTCCTGGGGCATGTAGGAAGAATTCTTGTATGAAACGTTGGAACGCCGTACTCTTCAAACACAAAGTTGTTACAGTTAATGAATATAACAGGTGTAACTTAAACATAAATACTAATCAAATCCTAGTCTAAATAGTTTCTTTTTTCTTTAGTTTAACTATAATTTCACTATGAACATTACATTAAATTTGAATCAGGGGTTTAGTGAGTACAAAGAAACTTATCAATCCCTAACTAAGTTCTTCTGGTACCGGTATATATAATTCTGTGTTTATATTAACTAAGTAACAAGTACTTTTTGTCCTCAGTTCCTCCTTTCATTCCCTTCAGTCTCTCCTTGGCTTCATCGTTCAGTTTCTCAGAAAGCTCTTTCTGATGTTTGGCTCGTTTTTCTTCAGTTGTCATCTCAGTCTGGACAAAAAGAGTTAAAATTGATAGAATACAAAATTTCACAACTTAAAATAGAATAGGGCTGTAACGAGTATCCGAGTACTCGAGTATTCACGAATTATTGAGAAAGATCGGATACGAATTATTGAGAAAGATCGGATACGAATATTCGTTACTCCTGATATTTGTGGATCACGATCTTTCAAAAGCAAAAAATGATACCTTCTCTAATGCTGTCATAGCTCAAAAATGTGAAGGAATGTACACTAAAATCTGAATATCATCGATGTTTTCACTTTGAAGTAGACCGGAAGTACACAAGAGCTGCGTGAAGTAAAGCTAGCAACATGTTATTTTCGTATCCACCCTTCGATGCAGTGTTGTGAATTCTTCATAAAATAATAATGATAAAACATAATTATTGAATTCTAGAGATATAAAAGATGATAATTGATTTTTTTTTACATTACGGGTCAGAAATATGTAAAAATACGAATATATTATATTAGGCTACTGAGGATGTGGATGTGAACCTCATGTCAAAAACGAAAGGTAGGCTAATTATGAGTCAAAATCATAAAATCACTTGATTAAAAATAAAAACTATAGGCCTAGAACCAAATTAAATTGTAACTACCGTATTTTTGCGCGTATAGTGCGCACTTTTTTTCATAATTTATCAAGTGAAAAGTTGGGGGGCGCATTATAAGCAGGTACAAGGCATGGCCAGGTCCTGGGTTATGATCACCGACCGGCAGGTCCGAGCTATGCAGTAACATTTTGTACACGTTGTCGTGAAATAATTATGATTAAATACTTGGATCTTTAAGTCAATGGTCAATATTCAATATAAAAGGAAAACATCTCTTGAAATTTTTATCTTTAATTCCGTGTGTTCATGACCGGATTCATGTTACGATCGTGAATATTCAGTAAGATATCTCCAAATCTAAATGGCTAAATGAATATAGCCTGGAGCTTGAAACGATGTATAAGTGTGTTATTAATTCGTCACATTAGACAGATTACCTTATAAATAAGTTTCTCCAGCATGTGATAACTTTTGAACTTGCAAATGTTTACGGAAGTGAGTGTAATCCCACATGCAGAGCCAGCAAATTAAATACGAAACTAAAACCTTCCTACATTAACACTGACCAATCGGCACTATAAATGATGGTATGACTGTAAAATTTACTCTTATTAGTATCTTTTGAAATGGTTCTGTGAGATATCATCCTGATTTCAATACTAATTGAAATAATTGAGAATACGGAAGCGTGCAGTCAGTAATCAAATATGGCGGCCACCTGTGGTTGATTGGCCTACTCAGTCGGCTTTCCAGCTAATATCTTGGACAATGATTAAATCTAAATGCCGAACAGATACACAATAGACTTGATTGATACCACTTGGAATTACACAAGGTATGGTTAATTATTTGATTGTAAAAACATTGTTGTTGATATCCTCATTATAGTGTCATCGGCAATTCACAAGCTAACTAGGCCTGCCGTTGTGTAAACAAAGTGTCAATCATCGTGTCAAATTCCTCTCGCCAGTTAATTTTAATGAACAGAAGGTTGTTTTAAGCACTGATAAACAATAAGAACCGTTTGATTTTGTTCTTCAAAAGTGTTTGGAGGCAATGCAAAATGTTGTGATCGAAGATACAAAAACTGAGATTTTTTTTGTAAATATTTTTTTTCCCAAAATGAAACTCAAAAACGTACCTGCGCACTATACGCGGGTGCGCACTATACGCGCAAAAATACGGTACTCTTACAGATTTAAACATTTTTTTCTTAATCTCAATGTTTATTCTGTATTTGACCAAAATAAAAGTAACAGTGAAAATGTTTTGATATGGTTATTTATGCCTTATTACGATAATTTATGTACAGTGTACCAGTTCACAGTTGGTTTGACTTTTGATTCATGCTGTAATTGATGTGCAGTAGTATTTTTGAGATGACGTCATTTCAAAATTCAAATGATTTGATTTTTTTTACAGTTGCATTGACTGAATCCTGCTGCATTTCACCTGTAGTTCTATTGCTTAATGATAAGGAATGTAACATTGCTAAAAATGGTTTTATTATCAATCAAACATTCAATATATAAGAGCATTATTGATTTATCAATAAAAACAGTTTCGACTGTGACAATTGAATCTTTTGCTTGTATCTAACTGGTGATTCGTGGTCCTATCTGTGAATCTTAAATTTTGAATCGTGGATCGGATCGAATCGCCACATGTAAGACAATCCACAGCCCTTCAATAGAATGGTGTAATAGGAAAGGCAGTACACTATAGTTAGGTAAATATGAAGGATAAATAATATCATATTTTAAAGCTACTGTGTGTTTTGAATGTCATTTCTAAGTTTAACAAGGAGCCAAACAGACTACTTTCAGTATTAGTGGCTGCTTATACTCCCAAAACTATGGTAACTTACCCTGGTTCGTGTCCCCAACAAAGCATTCCTTTGTCCTCGTCCCAACAACACTTCCTGTTCTGGCTCCTCTTCCTCCTCCTCTTCTTCTTCCTCTTCATCTTTCAGGAAAATTCCAACGTGTTTGATTTTCTTCTTCATTGTCGTCAGTAATGTACAAGGTGACCCCTATGCAGAGAAGAAAATTGCTTTTGAATTTATAATCTTTTATTTTGATACATTCTAAGACCATACTTTACATCATCTTCATTGCAGGTTCTATCTTTCATTATTGAGTGAAACAACATTATAGAATTATGTTGTTTTTTTGTAGTATGTTGATAAATGAGTATACTATACCTCATTAACCATAACGGTGTCGCCGAGGAACACAGCATATACTTCACTATCCTTATCCTTGGCCCCCTTGTTCTTCAGATCAGAGAAACCAACATTGATATTGAATACCATCCCTGTCAAAATCAAGCGTTGACATAAAATGCTGTCGAAATCAAGCAATGACATTAAATATCATCCCTGTCAAAATCAAGAAATGACATTAATATCATCCCTGTCAAAATCAAGAAATGACATTAAACTATCATCCCGGTCAAAATCAAGAAATGACATTAAATATCATCCCTGTCAAAATCAAGAAATGACATTAAATATCATCCCTGTCAAAATCAAGAAATGACATTAAATATCATCCCTGTCAAAATCAAGAAATGACATTAAATATCATCCCTGTCAAAATCAAGCAATGGCATTAAATATCATCCCTGTCAAAATGAAGAAATGATATTAAATATCATCCCTGCCAAAATCAAGCAATGGCATTAAATATCATCCCTGTCAAAATCAAGCAATGGCATTAAATATCATCCCTGTCAAAATCAAGAAATGACATTAAATATCATCCCTGTCAAAATCAAGAAATGACATTAAATATCATCCCTGTCAAAATCAAGAAATGACATTAAATATCATCCCTGTCAAAATCAAGAAATGACATTAAATATCATCCCTGTCAAAATCAAGAAATGACATTAAATATCATCCCTGTCAAAATCAAGCAATGGCATTAAATATCATCCCTGTCAAAATCAAGCAATGGCATTAAATATCATCCTTGTCAAAATCAGGCAGACATAACTTTGTTATAGAGAATTTTCAATCTCCAAATATAAATTATAGCTACTTAAAATATTTCAGAAAACCTCAATTAGCATTTTCCACATCTCTATCATCTCTGATACAATACATCGTACTATAGATATATTGCGATTGTATGCCTCTCAACTCGATCAATCGATGGTAATTTCAAAAAGTCAGTAACAACACCGATAGTACGATCGATAGTTTCAATAGTCAGATATTTTTCTGTAACTTTTGACTAAAATCATGTACTCACAGAAGTTTCATATAGTAACAGACTAACAGTCGCGATAAAATGTCACTTTTTCATGCTTTTCAATCCAAACGCAAACACCGACAATGTTCCCAATATTCTGCAATAGTTAAACTAACGCAATAGCTTTTCCCTCGATTGCAATAGATTTGCAATAGTTAAAATTGTTGGCAAAAGTCACCCCTAATCTCTGACATCGTAATCATCTCTGACATCATAATCATCTCTGACATCTCTGTCATCTCTGACATCTCTGTCATCTCTGACATCTCTGTCATCTCTGACATCTCTATCATCTCTGACATCACTGTCATCTCTGACATCTCTATCATCTCTGACATCTCTGATATCACTATCATCTCTGACATCACTATCATCTCCGACATCACTGTCATCTCTATCATCTCTGACATCTCTATCATCTCTGACATCACTGTCATCTCTGACATCACTATCATCGCTGAAATCTCTGTCATCTCTACCATCTCCAGGGTTAGATAGTTACTTATTTTATGAGGTGGTCAGCAGGACCACCAACTGTTTTTTTCTAGTGGTCCTTCTGAATTTCATGTGGTCCTTCCAACATGTAATAAAACAAGAGGCCCAGAGGGCCTGTATTGCTCACCTGGTTTGTATGCCAAGTAATGTTCTGAATACAGGTTTCATTGTTTCTTTTCTGGAAAGGAATTATTGATATTAACTTCTAAGTCCCCTATTGGGCCCCACCCCCACCTGCCCCCAGGGGGTCAGAGCCAATGGTTCTGTTCTCCTTCCCCCAAGGATGTTTAATGGCCAAATTTGGGGTCACAATCCAAGCAAAACTCTAGGACAAGTAGCGATTTATAGGATTTACCTTTTATTCCCCTATTCGTGGCCACACCCGTCCTGCACCCCGGGGGCCAGAGCCAAAATTTATACAAGTTCTGTTCCCTTTCCCCCAAGGATGTTTTGTTGCCAAATTTGGTAAACAATCCATTCAGAACTCTATGACTAGTAGCGATTTAAAGGATTTACCTCTATTTCCCCTATTGGGCCCCGCCCCTCCTGCCCCTGGGGGATCAGAGCCAAAATTTATACAAGTTCTGTTCCCTTCCCCCAAGGATGTTTTGTGGCTAATTTTGGTTACAATCTATGCAGAACTCTAGGACAAGTAGCGATTTAAAGGATTTACCTCTATTTCCCCTATTGGGCCCCGCCCCTCCTGCCCCCAGGGGGTCAGAGCCAAAATTTATACAAGTTCTGTTCGCCCTCCCCAAGGATGTTTGTGGCCAAATTTGGTTACAATCCATGTAGAACTCTAGGAAAGTAGCGATATAAAGGATTTTCCTACTATTTCCAACTATTGGGCCCCGCCCCCTCCTGCCCCCGGGGGGTCAGAGCCAAAATTTATACAAGTTCTGTTTGCCCTTCCCAAAGGATGTTTGTGGCCAAATTTGGTTACAATCCATGCAGAACTCTAGGACAAGTAGCGATTTATAGGATTTACCTCTATTTCCCCTATTGGGCCCCGCCCCTCCTGCCCCCAGGGGGTCAGAGCCAAAATTTATACAAGTTCTGTTCGCCCTTCCCCCAAGGATGATTGTGGCCAAATTTAGTTTACATTCAATGCAGAACTCTATGACAAGTAGCGATTTTAAGGATTGACGGGACAGGAACGACGGACGGCGACGGACAACGGACGCTCTATAAGCCACCGGCCCTTTGGGCCTAGGTGAATCTAAATCTCCACTAGAGGATTCAACTAATCAATAATAATGGACTTTGACCTATATTTCACCTAGGTGGTCCAACGCCCCACCTAGGTCAAGAAAGACTTAGAGTGGACCTTTCCATTTACTTAGCTATCGATTTCCTAGGATGCTTGTGGCAAATTCACTATACAATCCAGCAGAAATTTGATGATCATGTAGCGATTTAAAGTCAATGTTGGCACGGACGGCTTACGGCCACGGGATCGGACGGTGAACGGCATTTCAACGGTCG
Organism: Argopecten irradians; assembly: GCF_041381155.1. Taxonomy (NCBI): domain Eukaryota; kingdom Metazoa; phylum Mollusca; class Bivalvia; order Pectinida; family Pectinidae; genus Argopecten; species Argopecten irradians. The sequence continues at coordinate 55,043,991 of NC_091135.1, forward strand.
AACGGACACAGCCGCCGCCATGGATAAGCTCACCGGCCCATCCTGACAGGTGAGCTAAAAACACAAATACATATTAATCTCTGACAGCCCTTCATTGCCACTTCCATCCGTTTAGAGAATCTCTGGTACTGATGATTTTCGGCATTGGTCAATGTATTAGAACCATCGATTCCTACGTGTGAAAAATGTGAAATGGGTGAATTAGAAAAACCATTGACTAGAGGATACATCAATAAATGACAACTATTTTTAGGTGGTCCAACGGACCACCAGTCAAGAAAGACTTGGTGGGTCCCTTTCCATTTTACTAGTATCGATTCCTTGATCTCTGACATCACTATCATCTTTGAAATCACTGTCATCTCTGACATCACTAACATTACTATCATCTCTGACATCACTATCATCTCTGACATCACTGTCATCTCTGACATCTCTGACATCTCTAATCTCTGACATCTCTGATCATCTCTATCATCTCTGACATCACTATCATCTCTGACATCACTGTCATCTCTGACATCTCTGACATCACTATCATCTCTGACATCACTATCATCTCTGACATCACTCTATCATCTCTGACATCACTATCATCTCTACTATCATCTCTGACATCTCTGACATCACTATCATACTCTGACATCTCTATCATCTCTGACATCTCTATCATCTCTGACATCTCACTCATCTCTGACATCTCTATCATCTCTGACATCACTATCATCTTTGACATCACTGTCATCTCTGAAATGCACAATCACTATCATCTCTGATCATGACACTGTCATCTCTGACATCACTATCATCTCTGACATCTCTGACATCTCTATCATCATACTCTGACATCACTATCCAATCTGATCATCTCTGACATCACTATCTGACATCACTGTCATCTCTGACATCACTAATCATCTATCATGACTCATCACTGTCATCTCTGACATCAACTACATCTCTGACATTCACTATCATCTCTGACATCTCTGACATCATCTCTGTCATCTCTGACATCTCTAATCTCTCATCACTGACATCTCTATCATCTCTGACATCATCTCTATCATCTCTGACATCACTATCATCTCTGACATCTCTGTCATCTCTGACATCACTCTTCATCTCTGCCATCACTATCATCTCTGACATCACTGACATCTCTGAACACACTATCATCTCTGACAGTCAATCTCACTACTATCATCTCTGACATCACTAATCATCTCTGACTTCACGATCATCTCTGACATCACATCATCTCTGACATCTCTATCATCTCTGACATCTCTGACATCTCTATCATCTCTGACATCTCTATCATCTCTGACATCACTATCATCTCTGACATCACTCGTCATCTCTGACTTCACTATCATCTCTGACATCACTGTCATCTCTGACATCACTATCATCTCTGACATCTCTGACAATCATCTCTGACATCACTGTCATCTCTGACATCTCTATCATCTCTGACATCTCTATCATCTCTGACATCTCTAACATCTCTGACATCACTATCATCTCTGACATCTCTATCATCTCTGACATCACTAACATCTCTGACATCTCTGACATCACTATCATCTCTGATCATCTCTGATCATCACTATCATCTCTGACATCATCATCTCTGACATCTCTGACATCACTGTCATCTCTGTCATCACTATCATCTCTGACATCTCTGACTGCATCACTATCATCTCTGACATCACTGTCATCTCTGACATCACTATCATCTCTGACATCACTATCATCTCTGACATCTCTGTCATCTCTGACATCACTATCATCTCTGACATCACTATCATCTCTGACATCACATCACTCTGTCATCTCTGACATCTCTATCATCTCTGACACTATCATCTCTATCACATCATCTCTGACATCACTGTCATCTCTCATCACTATCATCTCTATCATCTCTGACATCTCTGACATCTCTACATCCTGTCTATCATCTCTGACATCACTATCATCTCTGACATCTCTATCATCTCTGACATCACTGTCATCTCTGACATCTCTATCATCTCTGACATCATCACTATCATCTCTGACATCTCTGACATCACTATCATCTCTGACATCTCTATCATCTCTGACATCTTCATCTCTGACATCTCTGACATCACTGTCATCTCTGCCATCATCTCTGACATCTCTGATCATTTACTATCATTCTGACATCACTGTTATCATCTCTGACATCACTATCATCTCTGACATCACTGTCATCTCTATCATCTCTGACATCTCTATCATCTCTCATCACTATCATCTCTGACATCACTGACATCTCTATCATCTCTCATCTCTATCATCTCTGACATCACTATCATCTCTACATCTCTATCATCTCTGACATGTCTATCATCTCTGACATGTCTATCATCTCTGACATCTCTATCATCTCTGACATCTCTATCATCTCTGACATCACTGTCATCTCTGACATCTCTATCATCTCTGACATCTTTGACATCACTATCACTGTTACATCTCTGACATCACTATCATCTCTGACATCTCTATCATCTCTGACATCTCTCTATACATCTCTATCTCTGACATCTCTGTCCCATCTCTGACATCACTATATTCTCTGACATCACTATCTCTGACATCACTCTTGACATCACTGTTATCTCTGACATCACTATCATCTCTGACATCTCTATAATCTCTGACATCTCTGTCATCTCTGACATCACTATCATCTCTGACATCACTATCATCTCTGACATCACTGTCATCTCTGACATCACTGTCATCTGACATCACTGTCATCTCTGACATCACTGTGGTCAGCAGTAGTGATCTCTGACATCACTATCGTCTCTGACATCTCTATCATCTCTGACATCTCTGTCATCTCTGACATCACTATCATCTCTGACATCACTATCATCTCTGACATCACAATCATCTCTGACATCAATATGAAGACAAGAATTTTGTATTTCCATATTGATCTTCAGTTTAAAATAATATCTCATATTTCTCAGCTTTATCAGTAGATTTGCCAGAGAAGGAACTCCTCTCAGAGAAAATCAACTTACCTTTCTTGGCCTTGATGTTAGACTTTCCAGAGATGAGCAAGGATCCCTCCCTAAATTCAATGCCCATAGCAAACCCAATATTTTTTGTCATCTTATCAATCAACTCTGGTCTCTCCTTTTTCACATAGCTTACAGTGTGTTCATATACTTCACTAAGGCGAACACCTGAAATAGAACACAGTTGGCTACTAAATTCAGAATGTTTATAAGATGTTTGAAAGTCATTGCTGAGATCAGGGCATCCATTAACCCGAGACCTCAGGTCATTAACACAGCAACGCTTCACGTTTTTACCATCATTGTCCATCAAGCTTAGTTATGTGCATTGTGTGATGTCCAGCCCTCAATAAAGTGCATATTAGCTATGGTCAATGACACTAATTGGTAGAACACTCCATGCCAATTAAAAGATTCACTCAACTGTGACGTAGTCCAATCGTAATCTGCTAATTGGAACACAGGTAAAGGAGTCACACCTCTACTGAGTACCTACCTACCTCCAGTCCGCTAAAACTGCACTTCCTTATCAGCAATCACATTTTTAACAAAGTTCTATTAGATTCCCATTTCAATAAATTAATGTTACATAACTTCTAATAAGGTATACAACAGAGTTGAGATCATAACAAGAGATCCCAGAGGGAATGAATGATCTATGTCTGATTATGGAAAGAGGGATCTTTTCTCTGCTTTTAAAACTTTTGCAAACATACTGCATATAAAATTTGAGACAGATCGCTTCAGTACTTTCTGATCGGTCCCAAATCGAAATATGCACAACTAGGGCCCTAGGGGAACCTATATATGAAATTTGAGAAAGATTCATTCCATACTTTCTGAGAAATAGCGATAACAATCTTTAACTATCAAAATCCAAGATGGCTGCCCGACCGCCATTTTGTTGACTGATCGATCCAAAAACACATTATGCACAACTACAGCCCTAGGGGAACCTACATATGAAATTTGAGAAAGATCCCTTCAGTACTTTGTGAGAAATAGCGATAACAAACTTTAACTATCAAAATCCAAGATGGCGGCCTGGCGGCCATCTTGTTGACCGATCGGTCCCAAAACGCAATATGCACAACTAGGGCCCTAGGGGAACCTACAAATGAAATTTAAGACAGATCCCTTGAGTACTTTGTGAGATATAGCGATAACAAACTGTAACTATCAAAATCCAAGATGGCTGCCTGGCGGCCATCTTGTTGACCAATCGGTACCAAAACGCAATATGCACAACTAGGGCCCTAGGGGAACCTACATATGAAATTTGAGACAGATCCCTTCAGTACTTTCTGAGAAATTAGCGATAACAAGAATTGTTAACGGACGGACAGACGACGGACCAAGGACAAAAAGCGATTTGAATAGCCCACCATCTGATGATGGTCGGCTAAAAATTGGCCTAGTTTGATGCATGCTGCAGTAGCCATTTTGTTGTTAACCTGAATAACCCTGCATGTACATTACCCACAAACCATCAGCATTAGAGTATGAGAATCGTAAATCGTTCCTGTTACCGCTTCTAATTTGTTTTTGACAGCAAATATGAAAAGAGGATTGACATGGAAAAGAAACACAAAATAGATAAAACCATTGTAGATTGTTTAAAAGATCGTTTTAGAAATACTGTAGAATTAAAAACATTTTGATTTCAAACACAAAAAAATAGCAATATTAACTATGAATAATAAAACAGCCTTTTTCATAAAACAAGAGATCCCAGAGGGATCTTGGCGCCCACCAAAGAACTTTCTGAGAAATAGCGGTAACAAACTTCAACTATCAAAATCCAAGATGACGGCCATCTTGCTGACTGATCGGTCCCAAAATGCAATATGCACAAATAAGGCCCTAGGGGAACCTACATGTGAAATTTGAGAGAGATCCCTTCAGTACTTTCTGAAAAATAGTGGTAACAAACTTTAACTACCAAAATCCAAGATGGCGGCCTGGCGGCCATCTTGCTAAGGGCGGAACCTATATATGAAATTTGAGAAAGATTCATTCCATACTTTCTGAGAAATAGCGATAACAATCTTTAACTATCAAAATCCAAGATGGCTGCCCGACCGCCATTTTGTTGACTGATCGATCCAAAAACACATTATGCACAACTACAGCCCTAGGGGAACCTACATATGAAATTTGAGAAAGATCCCTTCAGTACTTTGTGAGAAATAGCGATAACAAACTTTAACTATCAAAATCCAAGATGGCGGCCTGGCGGCCATCTTGTTGACCGATCGGTCCCAAAACGCAATATGCACAACTAGGGCCCTAGGGGAACCTACAAATGAAATTTAAGACAGATCCCTTGAGTACTTTGTGAGATATAGCGATAACAAACTGTAACTATCAAAATCCAAGATGGCTGCCTGGCGGCCATCTTGTTGACCGATCGGTACCAAAACGCAATATGCACAACTAGGGCCCTAGGGGAACCTACATATGAAATTTGAGACAGATCCCTTCAGTACTTTCTGAGAAATAGCGATAACAAGAATTGTTAACGGACGGACAGACGACGGACCAAGGACAAAAAGCGATTTGAATAGCCCACCATCTGATGATGGTCGGCTAAAAATAGGCCTAGTTTGATGCATGCTGCAGTAGCCATTTTGTTGTTAACCTGAATAACCCTGCATGTACATTACCCACAAACCATCAGCATTAGAGTATGAGAATCGTAAATCGTTCCTGTTACCGCTTCTAATTTGTTTTTGACAGCAAATATGAAAAGAGGATTGACATGGAAAAGAAACACAAAATAGATAAAACCATTGTAGATTGTTTAAAAGATCGTTTTAGAAATACTGTAGAATTAAAAACATTTTGATTTCAAACACAAAAAAATAGCAATATTAACTATGAATAATAAAACAGCCTTTTTCATAAAACAAGAGATCCCAGAGGGATCTTGGCGCCCACCAAAGAACTTTCTGAGAAATAGCGGTAACAAACTTCAACTATCAAAATCCAAGATGACGGCCATCTTGCTGACTGATCGGTCCCAAAATGCAATATGCACAAATAAGGCCCTAGGGGAACCTACATGTGAAATTTGAGAGAGATCCCTTCAGTACTTTCTGAAAAATAGTGGTAACAAACTTTAACTACCAAAATCCAAGATGGCGGCCTGGCGGCCATCTTGTTGATCGATCGGTCCCAACATGAAATATGCACAACAAGGGCACGGCCCTAGGGGAACCTACATGTGAAATTTGAGAGAGATCCCTTCAGTACTTTCTGAGAAATAGCGGTAACAAACTTTAACTATCAAAATCCAAGATGGCGGCCTGGCGGCCATCTTGTCAACCGATCGGTTCAAAAATGTAATATGCACAACTTTGGCCCTAGGGGAACCTACATATGAAATTTGAGAAAGATCCCTTCAGCTCTTTCCGGGAAATAGAGGTAACAAGAAATGTTAACGGACGGAAGGATGGAAGACGGACCACGGACGAAAAGCGATTTGAATAGCCCACCATCTGATGATGGTGGGCTAAAAAATCATAATTAAAAAACTGTTATTAATTAAATAATATATATATATGATCTGCAGATCAAAATAAAGTCCTTTAATTTTTCCAGAATTTAAATAAATTTAATATGTAATAAATTAGTATGAAATTTGATTTATATTTTTACTTAATTAATTTATTTTTCTTCATTTTTTTACCTAATCTATAGAAACACAATAGAAATATTTAATATTTCAAAACATAATCAATGTTTAATTTGTTATTGGTGATAAAATCTGGCTTGTAGAAATATTTGAATAATTGAATTTTAACACAATTAATTACTGACCCTCAAGTTTAATATTTTGACTCTCAGGATTTTGATTTGACCCTTAGGATTTTACAGCCAAGGGTCACTGACCCTTGAGATTTTGATCCTACTGGATGCCGTGTGAGATTTTTCTGTTCCGACCTCACTAGTCAGTTAAATGAGGGTGCAATAAAACTGAGTTACAGTATGGTTAAAGAAGCTGGTACGTACATTGGAGCCATTTAAAGTCTGTTTATTACTAGGGAAGCATAATTAATGTCAGAATGTCACAACTCCCTAGAGCAAGAGGTTTAATGAGAAACAATATGTATTAAATACCAATAGATTTACAGCCGTGCTACCCCAACTGAGAACGACGCATGTTTATAAACCCCCTACCGCTCTACTGCTGACTTGTATTGATGTATTGAATGAGTGTACTGTAGCCGTGTTATTTATAGACTCGAGTAATGTCGCCAAATCCACAGGTAAATTGGTACTGGATGCTACGCTCGGGCCTCTCATCCAGCTTAACGAAACTGAATGGCTAGTTAGCTTAATCGATCTATATATCATCAACAATGTGTCTGTATCTACTTAAAAACAAAACAAATATTCTTCAAATTGCATCAACATTCACTTGATTGGTATTTCTTTATTTTAGATATTTTAACAAATTTGCATATTTCTAGTAAAATTGCATATGAAACTCCTTATAGATCTAGCGATGTTCATTACGTAGGGAACCGCCATAACATGCCCTGGCTGCAGGCCGTGCGCAAAAAGTCAAATTATAAGACGAGTCCTATAAACTGTCCTATATTTAACCCTTTCACCACTGTAGGCCATAATGGACTCATCCAGATCAATGGATGGTAAAGTCTACTAAAGTTACATAGGGGTGAAAGAGTTAAGATTTTCAATAAGTGGTTTGTAATGTTATTACAGCAAAACTGACAAGCTACAAGGTTAGTGGCATTTTAACCGTACTGTTATATACAATTAGCCATCAGCTTGGATCTGGTGCCGTACAGGTAGTGAGTTTACTCACAATGTGATTATTGCAAGCCAACGTATCTGCTATCTAATTGCTCTCTAAAGTTTGTTAATGATCTCAAACACACTTATAACTTATTGTGGCAATTTTAAGTAACTAGATTATAATATTTTCAAATAGTTCTGATAACTATTCATGTGTAATATCTCTAGACATTGACATGTGTACGGCGGACTACCAATATTTTTGACATATGTTCTGCAAGATATATTTCACGTTTCAGTTACGGTGGCCAATAAAAGAAAACAAACACAGTGCAATTATATTATGTTATTTCTTCTAAATACAACACCTGTTTGTGCAAGTTGTCAAGAATTTATTGTGAATGTTTTGCAATGAAATTACCACCTTTATAACATTGAATTTGTGGTTCCCCGAACATCGTTTCCCCCAAAATTTGAATGCGCAAAATATACCGTTAGTAGATTTGTTTCAGCAGGTTCAGCCCTAAGAAAAAATACATGTGCAAAGTACACTGGTGTGTAAGTAACATAAAATTTTATGGATTTTATAACAATTACGATTGTGTTTGGTACAGCTAGTGTAGCCAGAGCACCTGCGATTTACCTGTGGATTGGTGACAGTACTCGAGTCTATAAATAACTAGCTTCACTCATTCAATACATCGATACAAGTCAGCAGTAGAGCGCTAGGGGTTTATATACATGCGTCGTTCTCAGTTGGGGTAGCACGGCTGTAAGGTATTTATGCATTTTCTTTTCAATACACAAGGATCATATCATTGGCGTTATAAAACATGTTTTTATACGGTGAGACAGGATTCTGGTTTACTATCACAGCAAAGGTTATATAAGGTTAGAAATGAGATATAATTATATTATGGTACATTGATATTAATACATTGCAGGTGTTTATACATTTTCTGTCTATTCCTGAAGAATATAGCATGTGGTATTACCATCCCTTAATTTTCCAAGAATTTCTTCTTCCACCAGTGTGAGAAACTCATAGTTCTTCTGCATTGGTTCTGTAGGGTCGACAAACAGTGTACGGACAATATTGGAGCAGTAGGATTTGTATCTCACTCCCATCGCACAGATAATGGTCCCAAAGTGGAGAACGCTATCGTCACTAAACAGACAACAAAAAACAAACTCAACATCTTGCACTTAAGATTATTTTGAATATTATCATTTTTTTTACATACATTTTTTTAAACAAGTTTCTCAGAAGAGCAGGTACATAATGATTTTGGTAAATCATACTTACAGCAGGATACTATTATCACTGTTATTGCAACAGCAATGTCACTTTTGTATCACTTACAGATCATATCAGTAATCGGTAATGGTATTACAGAAACTGCTGTCTAAAATTTACAAAGACTTTTGTAATACCAGCAGTATGACTGGTTAAACAATATCTCACCTTGTCGTACTGAACTTGAGGCTATATTTGCCAGCACTCTGTATGATAGCAGGGTAACACATGTCTAGTTGGGATGTATCTACTCCAGTGACATACTTCTTGTTTTGAAGGGCTGACTCCACGCCATCAGCAAGCTTGGAGTGCTTTACTTTCTGTTAGACGATATAAATCTGTTATCAAACTGCTCTTTTGCGCTCATATACTTATAATTATGACCATGGAGATTGATGTCTAAATCAACATTTCTTCAGGAAGACTAGATTTTCTTTAAAATGGTTACCAAGGATTAAAACAAAAGCTAACATAGCTGTTTTAAAAATTTAATTATCAATGTTATGCTTCAAGAAGATTTTGACTAGCTAGGTATCTTAAATTCCCAGGATTACTGTAACCTATCATTACAGAGATTATATTCATGTTTAATATAATTCTGTAAATATACCTTTTCTGCATCGATGATCTCCATGATCTGGTCTCTGAGATACTTTGTAAAGATGTCACATGTAACTGTACAGGCCCGCTGAATGACTTTCACCTCAGATTCCTCTTTCGGGGCCATTACGTAAGCCATGACTGAGCTGACATCCACCTGAAACATTAAGTCATTCCTTATCTTATGAATATGAGAATCATACCTAAAATATCTTTGTTGTATCTATTAAATCATTGTACTACATTTCCATTGCAATCCTGAGATATTTGTAGTAATTTTCATACTCTGATTTTAAGTCTAAATTTTCACCTTTACAAATTCTAATACTTCATGGCTGAAATATTGTTTATGTGACTTAGAAATTGATTATATCTGCCAATTACTTCTAATCAAGAAAACTAATCTTTAATTATATTTCATATGTTGTTTTACATGATTTTTATACTAATATTAGACTCAAATACAAGTACTAGCCTTTAGGATCCCATTTAATAAAGTATTATTATTTTTATCAAACTTACTTTCTCAAAACTAATATTAGACTCAAATACTATACTAATATTAGACTCAAATACAAGTACTAGCCTTTAGGATCCCATTATTTAATAAAGTATTATTATTATTTTTATCAAACATACTTTCTCAAAACCTTCCCCTTTCAAGGCAGCTCGCCATGAGCTCATGAAATCTCCAGGAAATTTGTCCTTTGAAAACTCTCCAACAGTTTTGCCCTGAAAATTAGTTGAGTAAGATATAAATTTGGTCAAAAACTGGTGTAAACATCACATTAAAATATAATATCTAACTGGAAAAGATAAGTTCCCTAACTTCCCAATCATGAAATAGCCATGAGCATGCTAAATGAAAACAAACAATTAAGCAATAACAAGAAATTGAGGTTAAACAAAAACAAACATCAATGATATGAATATTTTAATTTGCACTTCTTTAAAGATGCTCCACCGCCGACAAATGGTCTTTTTTCACTATCAAAAACAAGAGCATGTGATTTTGTATTTTTCTTCAGCTACAAAAGTTACTTACTTTACACCATTACCACCAAGGAAAAGTTTGAGTTTCTAATTTTTCCTTCAAGTTAAAAATATGAACAAGAGGCCCAGAGGGCCTGTATTGCTCACCTGGTTTGTAATGCCAAGTAATGTTCTGAATAAAGGATCATTGTTTCTTTTCTGAAGGAATTTAAAGATTTACCTCTAAATTCGTTGTTGGGCCCAACTCTTATAAACTTTATTTATTTTACATCGATTGAGAAACAAGTTATACAACTTATGTAAATCACTCTCGATGGCCCGGATATAAGCGTGTGAGGGGTCTTAGTGTGGGAGGAAACCGGAGTGCCAGGAGAAAACCCACGTGATCGGGCAGGTGACCCCTGACCTTTTCACGTCCGTGCCGGGGATCGAACCTAACTCTTTCTGCTCTAGGGGGTCAGAGCCGAAATTTATATTAACTCTGTACCCCTTCCCCCAAGGATGTTTCTCACTAAATTTGGTCACATTCCATGCAGTACTATATGTAGTGATTTAAAGGATTTACCTCTATTTCCCCTATTGGGCCCTGCCTCTCCTGTCCAGTGAGGGGGTAAGGGCCAAAATTTAAACAAACTCTGTTCCCCTATCCCCAAGGATGCTTCTGGCCAAATTTGGTTACATTCCATGCAGAACTCTGTGACAAGTAGCGATTTAAAGGATTTACCTCTCTTTCCTCTATTGGGGCCCGCCCCTCCCGCCCCTGGGGGCTCAGAGCCAAAATTTATACAAACTTTTTCCCCTTTCCCCAAGGATGCTTCTGGCCAAATTTGGTTACATTCCATGCAGAACTCTGTGAAAAGTAGCGATTTAAAGAATATACCTATATTTCCCCTAATGGGCCCGACCCCTCCTACCCCTGGGGGGTCAGAGCCAAAATTTATACAAACTCTGTTCCCCTCCCCCCAACGATGTTTCTGGCCAAATTTGGTTACATTCCATGCAGAACTCTATTACAAGTAGTGATTTAAAGGAAATGTTGACGGACAGACGGACGACGGACGTCCCACCATGACAAGCTCACTGGCCCTTTTGGCCAGGTGAGCTAAAAATAATTAATTGCATCCCCAAAAAAAATTCCTTGGCACTATATCCTTTATGGAATGAAGCACTGATTGCGAAAGTACCTAAGACAAAATAAATTATTTTATATTATTTTTTGTGTTAGTTAGGCATATATATACACGATTAAACACCAATTATTGTTCATATAACGAATATCATTTATGCGCTGTCAGCGGTGGAGCATCTGTAAGATACCTTATGGTAACATTTCTATTATCTATGTAATAATTACCTTTTTACTCTCTTTAATAGCAGACACAAGTTTCTTGAAGTTAGCCTTGTCTTTGTCGCCCTGCAATCAAACAGAAATCATACAGTCCAAATAAATCCATTTAGAGTAGTGACTTAGACTGACAAATTATTTAAGCTATTTTTCCAGTGAAGACATAAACCCAGTGTTCAATCTTAAAATCAAAATTTTGAAAAAAAAATCACAAAAATCGCTGCACTTGTGCACCCATTCACCAATATTGAAGATTAAATAATAATACTCACTTTATCTCTAACAAGGAGATTAATGGATGGAACACCATTGTCATTTTCTTTTGAAGAGTCCACTTGCTTAAGAAATTCTATTTTCTTCTTGCTAGCAAGGATGTTGATGGAATTTTCACACATCACCATAATGGTGTCGGTTAACTCATACCCAAACAGCCATGTCTGCAAATATATCAGTATTGTTATATGAATTCAGGAATCTATACAACTACACTACAGTGTAATTACTTAATACAAGAGGCCCAGAGGGCCTGTATCGCTCACCTGGTTTGTAATGTGAAGTCATGTTCTGAATACGGGTTCATTGTTTCTTTTCTGAAGGAATTTGAATATTTACCTCTTATTTCCCTATTGTGCCCTGCCCCTCCTGCCCCCGGGGGGGGGTCAGAGCCAAAATTTATACAAGTTCTGTTCCCCTTCCCCCAAGGATGTTTGTGGCCAAATTTGGTTACAATCCATGTAGAACTCTAGGACAAGTAGCGATTTATAGGATTTACCTCTATTTCCCCTATTGGACCCCGCCCCTCCTGCCCCCTGGGGGTCAGAGCCAAAATTTATACAAGTTCTGTTCCCCTTCCGCCAAAGATGTTTGTGGTCAAATTTAGTCACAATCCATGCAGAACTCTATGACTAGTAGCGATTTAAATTAAATGTTGACGGATGGACAACGGACGCCGCGCCATGACATAAGCTCACCGGCCCTTTGGGCCAGGTGAGCTAATTAGACAATTTTTGAAACGCAAAATTATGTCATTCAACATTGGTTTTAACTTTTATATAGAAATAACACCTTTAACTAGTATCTTCACATTATAAATTAAAGATACAAAATGTATACGAACATTTTACCTGTTGACTCATCTGTAATGCTTATATTTAACATTAAATCACCTTTAAAACTAGATTTACCCATTGTCACCTGTAATGCTGCAGATTTACCCATTCTCACCTGTAATGCTGCAGATTTACCCATTCTCACCTACAATGCTGTTGATTTACCCATTCTCACCTGTAATAACGTAGATTTAACCATTCTCACCTGTAATGCTGTAGATTTACCCATGCATTCTAACCTGTAATGTTGTAGATTTATCCATTCTCACCTGTAATGCTGAAGATTTACCCATTCTCACCTGTAATGCTGAAGATTTACTAGGGCTGAAACGATTAGTAATTTTTGTATTCGATTATTCGGTCACATGTAATCGATTACTAATCGATTAATCGTTTGAATTGAAGGCAACTATATTTTTTCACTACTGACTACTGAAAACGTCCGCCATGTTTTGTTATCAACTAATAATAACACCTACCGTATAATATGATAGAGGACATGCCTTATATAATATAAGCTTACCAACAAATAAGAATAGATTTATTGACAAAACAAACGTATTTTATCCCAAATAAGCTCTGAATTCCGTTCCTGTATCGTCTTCCGTAACATCGTTTAAATCAAGTCTGCTAACCCGCTGTTTTGACGTGACCTTCACACGTACGACTAATCAACCAAATTTGGATCGCCACGAAGCGACATGACCAAATTTTCGTCAATGAACTTTTTTTATTTCCGTGAAAAAAAAAAAATAAAATAAATCAACAACTCTTATATTCAATTAGAATATGAACAAAAACAATCTTTTTATATGATAAACACATGCAATAGTAAAATTTAAATGTTCAAGATTACTGCTCCTTCCGCTCCCGAGCGTTCCGGCGGCGATTAGGCCTCCGTGACGTAACAACAATGAACATGGAGTCGATCGCTAGTGAAAATTGGCGAACAGCGTGTTGCAAGCTTTCTCATGACATCCACTTTTTCATTGATTAATGACTTTAACTTCCACAGAGACGTAATTTAACAAGTATTTCTCACATCATATATGCTTTGTTGAGTTCAAAACATGTACATAAAGGGATGAAACTCCAGTCGGAATGACTTACTCAGAAATCCATGATCTGTCAACGTGTTTAGTCAGCTTACAATGCACTGGCTATGCATGTTACGATTAACGATTAATAAAATCTTTAATCGATTATCAGCAATTCGCTTCATTAATCTAATCGCCTCCGATTATTCGACGAATCGTTTCAGCCCTAAGATTTACCCATTCTCACCTGTAATGCTGCAGATTTATCCATTCTCACCTGCAATGCTGAAGATTTACCCATTCTCACCTGTAATGTGTGCAGATTTACCCATTCTCACCTGTAATGCTCTAGATTTACCCATTCTCACCTGTAATGCTGTAGATTTAGAGTACACAACTTCTTCATCTACCCCTACAGCAGCCACCAAAGCATCCATCTGGGCCAGAGGCTCCCCACCGGATGATTTCTAAAACAGAATTTTAAGGCCATTTTCTTTGGTAATTAAAACAACTTGATAAATATTTTATTGTCTGCCTTACTGCATCACTGTGGATATTCTAATATAATTTATATATAACCATATTCTTAAATCATGTAGGTGAGTTTAATAAAAATATTTTTTGGGAAATTAATAATTTTGTATAATATTGGTTGGTTGCAATAGGCTAAGTCTTATTAACAGTCTTTTAAGGACAGCCTTCCCTGTATGCAATGTGTTTGTGTGAATGTCTGTATGTTTTGGGAGGCTGCAGTATATTTGTGTTGTGTCTCTTTGCAATGGAATCTCTTGCACATATTCCATCTGCATATATCGTTTTAATAATTATAATTAATCAGTTAACTTTTGCTTATGATATGGTACTGGTACTGGCAGGCAACCAGATCACCGAGTACCCATTCTTGCCATCACATGTACATGTGTAGTTGTATGACCACACACAAATTTTTAGATAACTTTTTGTTGAAGCTTTCATGGTAGGCCTGTTGTCTTCTATCAGAAAATGACCTGATTGACATAAATTTGTGTGGTACAGATTCAGATGTGATGGTGAGAACTGGTACTTGCTGAGAACTGTTCGCCTGCCAGTAGAGCTGTTGGTTATCACTCCATACAATCGGCCATAGGTTAGAATCCTGATGGGATCACTGCCACTTCCCAGTGATAAGTGTTGTTTTTCCACTTCTTCTAAATTTTGTTTTATTTTTGCGATACATTGTCCAGTCCATTATATCTTTTCTTGTCCAGCAACATTAAATCAATGAAAATAGACAACTGATAACATATTAATATTTAGAGGAATTGAAATGTGTTCATTTATAATTGCATTTCGCCGATTAGGCATAGAATATAATGTTTCCCAGGTCATTAAATCTATGTTGATATGACAGTGCCTTATAGCCTTTCAAAATAAAGTATTATGATGTCAAACCATGTATATAAACAGGCATCATTTTAAAGAGTTTACTTCTTCTCCAAGACTACTTTCAATGCAGTTGCTGGGCATTGTTTACAATGATCTCACGTGCGTAGATCCGAGTTGCGTCCCATTTTGATCCCTCTTTCGTTTGATTTACAAATACAGGAATGACATACGGCTACTCACATTCCACGAGGAATAAAATCTCCCCATTCGTCTATAAAAGGCATCTTTATCAGCGTGAAGATTCGCCATCACTGTGTTCCGTGCACAGTCAGCGAACTCGAACACTTTACCACTGCAATGGCGGGAGATTGGCAATATGATTTCTAATCTACGAATGTGACGACTGACAAATAATTCCGGATCACAAAAGATTAAGGCGTCGCATACATTGTTATTATAGTAACAAATTATATTTTAGTCTTTAACCGAATTTACGATTGTGTATCCTGGGGAACAGGAGGGGGGGCAGTTGCCCCCCCCCCTGCCCCCCGCTTCCTACGCCCCTGATCAACGTTAAAACCATCTACTACACAAATTTTGTCAAAAAAAATCACATTTCTATTCTTAATTTTTTATACAGGGATTTTAAGAAATGGCTCATTTGGCGGCCATTTTGAAATTGTGATTTTTTTCGCTTTGAGTAGAGCCATAGTTTTACCAATTTTTACTGAAATTTTTTTCACTTAAATCATCACTACGCCAGTAAATCTTTACTAGTCTCATGGTAATTAAGATATTGAGAACGCGTGAAATGAGACACTTTTGTCACGTTATTTTTTACATTTAATGGTAATTTGAGCACTTTTATTTTTTACTCTAAAATACTGAAAAACTCGCATTGACCATTAACAACGACCAAGCATCTTTAATACTAAATCCGGAAAAAATATTGTCGTTTCATTTGTTAGTATGGCCATTTCGGAATATTTCTTCCGTGGATACATTAATCAGGCCAGAGGAGTTCGAAGGCATTCAGCAGAAGATGGCGGTGTGTGTCGCTGTCATTGCTAAAGAGGTAATATACCTGGGTAGTTCAGTGTTAAATCGTTAGAGGAAGTTTAAATTTCTTGTCTTTGATGCAACTTTATTGATAGCTTGTGAACCATAAATTGTTTGTCTGTTCAACTGAGCTCATGCTGAGCAATAAGCTGAAACTACCTACTTTAACATATACAGGATTCGAGGAGACATGACAAACAATATATATGACAAGGAGTCTTGTAAATTCTTAAAACTTGGAAAGATGTAGGATACAGACAGGGTAGTCGAGGTCACACCAAAATGATCTTCCCACAACAGTTTAAGACCAACAAAAGAGGAAACAGCTTTACAATCCGAACAGTTTAACAAGTTGGGCACAACCCTGTATATGGGTAACAGTTGCCAATTTGAGTAACAGTTACCTGTTTGAAGTAATCAATAAGTTACCCAATTGAGGAAATCTGTGAAAAGAAAACAGATAATGTTGTTTTAAAAATTATTATCAAAAAAATGCGTCATAATTTTAGAATGCCTTACAACTGATCAAAGACTCTATGTTTCTGTGAGTGAATATCAAATTCTGTAACTTTGTTGTAAGATGACAATTTTGGTGCTCTCCATTGATTACAGTGTAAAGCCATAAAGGAAATTCAGTGCAAATGTCATGATTGAATGAATTTTACCTGTGTTCTATTTTTAGCTCCATAGTAAACAATGGAGGTGATTTAGTTTGTGACTTTTACCAAAATTGAGACAATGAAGTTTGTCCCATTTTGATTAATAATGTATTAAGTTATGTTAGTAATGATGCCATGTCAAAATTATTAAAAAAAAGCTTAAAACAACTTCATGCATTTTTCTTACACAGAATTCCTCATTTGGGTAACTTATTGATTACTCAAACAGGTAACTGTTACTCAAATGGGTAACTGGTACCCAAATGCAGGGTTGTGCCCAACATGTTAAATGGTGGAATAGTCTAACAGAGGAAATTGTATCAGCTCCAAACATAAACACTTTTAAAAACAGACTTGATAAATTCTTAAGTAAACATAATATTATTTATAACTATAGGGCAACCATGCCATAACCGGCCATAACCCCGATTTTTGACCCAAATTACAGTCTGGATGCGTTTGTGAACGCAAATTCTCCTTAAATGATGCATCCCATACAGAATATGTTTCAATATTGACCACGGCTCTTGTAAATATCGTATTTACCAATTTTAATCGGACTATTTCATTACAATTGGCATTAATCCGGCCGTAAAATTACTAGTCGTGGGCATCTGACTATTCAAAGCTTAAAGTCGCAGACTGATAACTAGCCTACATGTGATGATGTAGCCCTAACAACTAATGTACTGTACACTGGTACACGGGAAGCACTATTTACCACCAGGTCTGATTGAATGACGCCACGGTTTCAAAGTACACTGAATATTCATGACAAGGATTTGATTGACGAGTTGGAGGATTATAGATGAAGTCTGTAAACACTAATCAAAACCTATTTTGACCTATGTCTGGATATGATTATTTTTAATATTACCAAGTATGTGTTGTTTGGCGTTATAACTTTAACACTAGCAAGTAAAATTCAGTCTATGGTGCATAGTACATATTCCGTCTTTGCATATTACAAAGTTAGCTCTCTTGCAGGTAGGTGTCGATTGTTACATCATTATTTTGTGAGCGCAATTCACGCAAATACAGAATAAATGTTGGGAATCAGTTGCATTTTCATGATCCATCATCACTTCCAAGCATGTGATTGATGATCGACTAATGATCGATCATGAGCTGAAGTCTACTTTACTCTGAGTAAAGATTTCATTTTATTTGCTTTTCAACCAAATTACCAATCTACTTTCACTTTTATTTCGGGGAAAATCCATATGTACTGACTACTGACACACAAAAGTCTTATCATTATATATTGTAAATTAATGTTAGTCAAATTGTGATCGATCAGGATAAACGAAGATCAATTAATCGATAGCTAGGTGGGTCCCGTTTAGTCAAACAAACCGCAGTTATCTGACATTGTAACAATGTTACTGAGAATGTCAAGTGAATACTGTAACTACATAACATTTGTCCAAACTCTTCCGAGAACGAGTCATGCACTTTCAGACTTCTGTTCGGCAATAATTGTAACTTCTATGGCGACCAGTTTAAAATGAAGACATGTTTACAAGTATAGACTTTCAACAATTAACTGCTGTACCAAAGTTAATGAGTTATTACAATGTAAGAAATCATCGGAAATATTCTTTGACATAATAATACCAGGATCAAAAAATAAACTACCTTGACTTTTTGTTGATCGTTTTTTCTTCTTTTTTTTTACAAGATTTGAGATCAAATTTTAATCAACTTATTATTATATTAAAACTTATTCATTTTACATTATTTTTGTATTTTTGTATGGGCATGTATATACTTTTTTTTTCTTCAGAACTACCCACTGTATATAAAGACAATACCTACAGACAATGAGTTAAAGTTCCAATACACAGTCCACACATCATTAGATGTTGTGGAAGAGAAGATTTCCTCTGTTGGTAAAAACACCAATGACTTGAGAGAACTTTACCTTGGACTCCTGTATCCTACTGAAGACTACAAAGTGTATCCTTTTTACAAATTCTAACATAAATATACAGATTCATGGATTGGAAGCTCAGTTTGTTAGAATTTCTGCCGAGAATCCATCTTCGATAATCTAGCTTGGGGTTAAAATCTCACTGTCATTATATCAACCCCTGGACTATGTCATAGTAAACCTGAAGGCATTTCTGAAAAAAAACCTAACCAATTACAGGTCCACAGAGACTTCTTTAAAGATTTAAGAGAGTGTTGCATAACTGCATAAATACATAATTTCAAAGCTACACACAGTGTCATATATGTGTGCCATTATGTTTCATTATTTGATTCTTCTGATATACATCAAAGAACCAAATTACCTGTCTCATCTGTTGTCACTCACAGAGCCCTCAGGTTAGCTGTGACTTAGTGTAGGGGTGGATATACTGACAGTAGTAATGTCCCCTGGAATATCAAGGATACCAAGGACCTGGGTTAAAGTGAGTTTTATTGAGTTAAAGTGACAATTTCCTCATATTTAAATCTTATAGATGATTACTAATATATAATAAATCTAATTATAAGTCAAGCAAAAATATCGCTAAACTAACACTAGACCTTTACGGAAATATCATTGAGAATACAGATGAATTAAACTTTAATAAAAAAAATCACAACTTGTTTTGCTATCATCTGCATGATTTGCACTGGGTGTTCCATAAATGGGGTCCTTTCTCGATAAAATGACTTCTCCATTTGTTACTGGAATGACCTTTCAGAAAAAAGCAGAGTCCTTTAATTGAATATTCATTGCTTGAAAGAATATGGGGACAGCTTAAATGCAAAACCTGCCTCAGATGGTGGGCTGTTCAAATCAAGTGTGTCTGTATTGAATGGTCCATTAGCCTTTCTCGTTGCTGCCATATCTTAGTAATGTACATGCAGCATGTTAGGAAATGCACATGGTTCTATGTTTTGCATATGAACAGTGCCTTAACTTGTGAACAGATATGGTTATGTTACTAATACTAAGGTGAAATTTGTTATTGTTGTGGAATCCTCTAATACTAGCCTGAGAGACAATGAGATACGAGGGGTAAGTATTTAGTATCTCACTGAATGGGAACAGATCAAGGGATGAACTTAATTACATGTACTGAAATTTTAAACAGTAAACATATCGAAGTGTTACTCTTTTGAAAGACTTCAAGTTTCTCTTCCCAAATAGAATTTATTGGAACTTCATCAGTGAACTTTATAAATAATGAGCAAAAGTCTTTTGATGTTCAATCTTGACACAATGCTAATTCTTCTACATTTAACATAAATATATCCAAATAACAGGTACTTCTAACAACTTTTAAGTCTAATTTTACTTATTTGACCAATGCAGGAAAGTGAAATTACTCTATGTTAGCGTTCAGAAATGAGTTGTTGCATTTTCAGATGTTCCGTAAACTACACAATGGCTATGTTGATATGCTTTGTAATCCATTCTACACTCCGGGAGAAAACATTTCCTCCAGGTAAGGTATCTGTTGTGTTCTGTTAAGTCACTTCCTGGATTTGTTAATCTTACGTTATTTGGCTATATTTTACTCTTATAATAGGTATTATTTACAGCTTTCATTATTCCATTCTCTGCTCACATAACTTTGATCAATGTAATTTTTTTATACCTGGTAAAAAGCTTGAATTTTGTCATACCCAATCATTGAAGAATTTTGATTTCGTTTTATAGAAAAAGGCCACGATGTTACGCACATTACTTACATTACTTGAGTTTTGTTAATGACATGTTCATAGTTTCTGATAAGATGTCATTGATGATGTTTTTATTATTTCTGCACACTCTCTCTTTTTGATGCTGTGAAACAGCATTCTTAGGTACGCTCGGTGAGCCTGTGCACATCAAAACAATGAAACCACTCCGCGATGAAAATTAAATGTTGTTTTGTTCATTTCACGTAATACTTGATGGTATGAAAAAATAAAACCCCAATATTCAAAACCACAGAAATTGAATTTGTACATACAAATACACCATGGATGGAGTGTTTAAGTGTTCAATTGGGACTCTATAATATTTGCATTATTCCGAGAACACCGGTCTCCCGAAAATCACGAACAACGCCTTCTTCGCTGTCTTCCTCCGCGGCAGACTTTCGTAGGATTTTGGATTGTGTATGTTTATCTAAATTTTAGGTAATTCATGCTACTGATCGATTATTGTAAACAAATGTTAGTAAGGTAACTGCAAAAGAAAGTTCTTATAACGCTTTAGTTAAAGTTTTTTGTGTTGGTTGCATTGACGAACGCGAGTTTCCTTCCTTGATCTGTCACTGGGAGTTGTGTCTTTTGTTTATCGCCAACTACGTTAAAAGGGAAAAAGTACAAAATTTGTCGACATAAGATTACAAAATACAATGATAATATAGAACTACATATGTACGAGCAGCTTAAAGTGACAAATGAACTAAAAATTGCCGTGTAATGTACGGTAGCCTTATGAAGACTTGCTAAAGTCGATGCATTACATGAAGTTTTCTTGATGTTAGCGTTCTTATGAATTCAAAAGAAATTCGAGTGTTATAAGTAATCAAATAATGTACCTTTTATTTGGCAAAAGTATATGGCCATGATTTATTATTAGTCAAAAGTCGGCAAAGCAAAACTCACGATAAAATGTTCTGTGCGATAATATGTCGCCAACCAGTTAACTGATAGGCTTACGAAGACTTGCTAAAGTCCGATACATTACATGAAGTTTTCTTGATGTTAACGGCTAGCGTTCTTGTGAATTTAAAAGAAATCCGAGTAATATAAATAATGAAATAATGTACCTTTTATTTGGCAAAAATATCTGGCCATGATTTAGTAGACTAGTCAAAAGTCGTCAAAGCAACCCATGTTAGTCTTCTAGAAAGGAAACCAAAACATATCCGAAAATGGTAATACTATGTATTTCTAATGTTATATTTTTCCGAAAATTAAGTGGATATTAAGATACGGATATGTTTACTTATTTTTTTTTGTTTTTGAAGAGAAATTGATGAAATTGATAATTTAGTAATTATTAAAGAATTATAAAAAAATGATACTCAGATTCTGAACGGTTTCATTGGTGTTGAAATCGTTATTTCAGAAATAATTTAAATATAGAATTTATTTCAGTTATTTCAGGAAGTTCAATACTGCACACTTAGTATATACTCCAACAATGTTAGAGGTATAGCAGGACGACACACTTTTGATCATCACATCGTCTCAGAAGTTTCTCAGTATCGAGATCTAATACAATTGGATAAACTTAGTATACTAAATTCAATATTTAAATGAAAAAACAATTTCTTTATTCCTTTGTTTGAGTCCTTCATTCACAGCATCTATGAGTGGCCTTGGCACTTTGATTTAATTTCATTACTGTAAGGTTCTTGATTTTTCAGGTTGTTTGACAACACAGTGCTTTCAATGATGCAGCAAGATTGAATGAATGCTAAAGGATAACTGCTGTCCTACACCTGTCTGCAGAGAAAGGGAGAATTATATTAATTTTCACAAAACTCAACTTCAATATATGGAAAGGATGAAGTGCGCTAATTTACAAAGGAGTTTGGAAGAGAAGGGAGGTGTGGGAGTTATTAATATAAGATATTATTGTAAGCAAAAAAAGAAGAGAAAGGAGGTAAAATTTTATGAGATTATTGGAGAGTTGAGAGATAATTTGGAGAGAGGTTGGGTGAAAAGAGAGATAATTTGTTAGATATTATACAAGAAAAAAAGGGAGATAATTTATGTTTAGTATGGGAGATATTTACCCTCGGTCACAGATGGAAATTTCACCATCAATTATTAGTCCCTTGCCAATGGAACCTGTGGGGTCTGTTCAGATGTTGGTTTCCAGACGATAACTTGAGAACATATTGATGGACCTTGATGGAACTTCATACAATGGTAGCTTATGAGAAAACTTAGCTTGGGATTAAATCTAGGCCTAAAAGTCAACCTCAAAGGTCATTTACTAAAAATAGACATTTTAGGTAAATGTTGGTTTCCACGCAATAACTTGAGAACAGATCAATTGATTTTGTTTAAAATCATCTTATGAAGCATGTAAAATTACTTAAAATCTTTGTATAAGACAGCTCTTGATAGTAATGCTGTGAGATATCTTGCTATTTATTAGAAAATGTAAATGATAGCAGAGGATGTGTGCTGCATACTATTACATATTGGGATATAAGCCACATCACCTTTGGTTCTCTTATAAATATTCATAAATGTAAAATTGTAGGCCAGGAAGCAACACCATGAGATGTATATCTATGAAAAGCTAACACATTCTGTTTGTGATCCTGTTTGGATAACTGATGAGGTACAGGCTGCCATGTGAAAATAAGCCAAAGCATATCAGCAACTTTTATTGGTCAATATGTCTGTCTTAACTCCTGAATAACCAATCAAATTATCAATGAATTACACATGACATCAATGATACTTCAGTTTGTGTACCCAGAGGATCGAAATGGCTGTTCAATTTTTATCTGTGACAGAGGATGAGAATTTGCAACAAGAATGAATGGTAGAGAAAGGAGGACATTTGTGTGCAACACTTAATTAGTAATAGCAAGGAATAAAAAGAAAAGTAAAGACAAATTAAAGTATTGCATGAAAAATTCTCATTCCAATTGCGTTTTTAAATGTAAACATAATAATTCTAATGTCATACATGATACAAGAAGATTTATTGAGTTATTAAACAAAATGATATATACAATAAAAAACTAGCTCTGTTGAGTTATTCTAGCTATGTAGAGCTATCCTTCCGACAAACAAAAAGGTAAAATATTAAATAGCAGATTCAGTTGCAAATATGAAGTAAAACTATAAAACAAATATCTTCAATTAAAAGTAAATGTCTATATTACAATGTACATAGTAATAAAATTATAATGTAACCTAAAAATATGACTTAAACTATGTACACCAATATGGTATAAATGGTAAACATTTGGAAAATAGGTTTTCTTGTTGTACTTCTATAATTGTTGATTTTCAAAATGATGTGTGCAATATTAAAGTCTTAGCGATTTTGATAATGTTTTCTGAATTTTTTCATTGACCGTGTGCATCATATGTATCTCGTGTTTATATGTGCCTTTGGTCATATGTAGCATTTGTATATCATATTTAGGCGCCTTTGGCCACAAGCACCATTTGTATCTCGTGTTAAGGCGCCTTTGGCTATCTGCAGCATTTAAATCGTATCTCATGTTTAGGTGCCTTTGGCCATATGTAGCATTTGTATCTCGTGTTAAGGCGCCTTTGGCTATCTGCAGCATTTAAATTGTATCTCGTGTTTAGGTGCCTTTGGCCATATGCAGCATTTGTATCTCGTGTTAAGGCGCCTTTGGCCATAAGCAGCATTTGTATCTCGTGTTTAGGCGCCTTTGGCCATATGCAGCTTATTTGTCTCATGTTTAGGCGCCTTTGGCCATAAGCAGTATTTAAATTGTATCAGTTGTTAGGGTGCCTTTGATCATATGCAACATTTAAATTATATCTTGTGTTTAGGTGCCTTTGGCCATATGAAGCATTTGTATCTCGTCATTAGGTGCCTTTGATCATATAGAACATTTGTATCTCATGTTTGGACACGTTTGACCATATTCGTGCATGGACATTGATATTACACTGTGAAAACGAGACTTGGTCTTCTTTTATCTGGAATATGGCTTAACTCGTTGGAGATGGACATATCCCACACCATACAGTTTGTCACATCACTTATAACAGAGTCTTTTCGAATCAAACTGGTTGTGGACAACACACTAGCCTTTCTTTCACCAGTACTTGGCTTGGAAGAATCTGGTATCGAAATGGAATCCCGCCTATCGGATTGATGGCAGCATACTTTTCTGGTGGATAGCATACAAAACGAATCTGTGATGAAAATTCCCAGGATTTGTACGGAATAATTCGATATGGTACGAACTCTGTCTCTGAAATAGGAGAAAGAAGACCTTCAATGTGTATATTTTGGCGATCACGATAATACAACCAAAACTAACGCTTCACCATGGACGTAAGATATATCTGTTACAAATGACAAATTTGCACACTGGTATATTTTCGATAATTTTGAAGCCTATATTGGAAAAAGTAATAGTAATTTACTAAAACAAGTCTAAGTTACATGTACTTACATGATCCAGTCAGTAGAAAGCAATATGGCCACCATGTCGGAAGGGAGGTTGAAGTTAGAAACGATGAGGATAACGACCGACATACTAGAGCCAGCAACAGATGGAGATGCCGTGGATAACAGCGTAGCCATCAGACTGAAAAAAATAATGTGATGTTTCAAAATGTGATGCAACCACATCAAAATAATTTGGCTGAAACATGCAGAATGCTCGACTTCCTATAGGACAATTCGTAAGGGAAAAAATGGTGGCCGCACCTTCACGAATACTAGAAGAGGATCACCAAAATGAATATTGTTCGTAATCATGATTTTGATAGGATTATCATGTAGAACATGAAATACGTTAAGATAAGAACTAAAATATATCGATGAGTTGAATTTTGTGCCAAATAATAGTGACTATATAAAAGAATATACCCCACCAAATTAGAACCACGGTTTCGGCGCTTGGATCTGAAGTCTGTGTTCGGAGGAGAAAGAAGCATGCCACAGACACGTACAGGGACGAGCCACAGCGCCCTATGGTTGTGGAGAGAGGCACAACAAACTCGGCGATGTGTTTGTCCACCCCCATCTCGCCCACGAGAGTGCGGACAGTGTCCGGTATAACTACAGCTCTGTAACAAATGGAGAAGGAATACTGTCTTGTGGTTGCGGTCACAGAGGGATTTAGGCTTAGGAAACCCCAAATCCTGATCATGTTTAGGTCACTGGAGACAAAGTCTCAAGTGATCTATCTCAATCGCATTATCTATTCGCTGAAGCAAATTCTATAAAATTTTGCACAAAATTGTGAATTACACGCCCACTAACCGCAAAAGTTGTGAGAGGTAAAATAACTAAGGTTTCAAAACTCTTCTCAACTCACAGATGTGGTAGAATCAAATACAATGTACTCTTCATTGATAGAAAGGCCTACGACCCTTTACAAAAAGGTTAATTTCTCGGATTTTCCTCAAGGGTAAGGATCAGAATTACTATAGTTTACATAGGGAAAACACATTTTGAGCTCTATGTTTAATTTTCATAGTAAATGAGCCTAACTTGGCTAGAATTATTAGTCTGAGATAGCATTTTAACTTAATTCATATCCAAAATGGTCCTTGCTGACCCCCAGTGTCCAGAGGGGCAGAACCAAAATGGTTAAAAATTGTGATTTTTTTGGCTCTGGGGTCTCAGATGTCCCCCTCTTAAAACTGTAGTCAAAAATTTGGTTACATTCTACGCAGAACTCTACGACTCTATGGCGATTTAAATGATTTAACTTAATTCAATAACAATTCTTAACGGGCCATTCAGAAAGAAATACATAGAAATTTTCCCAATCATAGGGGCCATTTTCAAAATTGAGGGGCAAATGGTCAAGGGCCCCTCCAAAGTTATCCCTGCATGTCTACATCTAATATTATAGATGTACCCATGCAATCTCCCACATATAAAACATGCAATCTCCCACATATAAAACAATCTGATATTCATAACTACGACAAAGACTGGTTAATTATGATTTATTGATTCCTGGTGTATGACTGCTGATGCAAGTGCATATTTTCTCTCCTAACATGTATAAATACACACATCTAAATTTATTTACGACTAATTATGTACATGTAGTACTTTACAAATGAACCGTGTTTCGTATTTTTCTATCATTATAATGTACAAGATAATATATAAACTCTTCAAAAATAAGCAAAATAATCGCTGAAGATACAGTTGAAATAAACATAAATTCCCTTTTTAAACAATTATTTTTTGTGTAACTGGGCCGTTATTGCAGTGGGGCCGTTCTGACTGGGACCGTTTTTACAGCGGGGTTCTTTTTTACTGGGATTCCACGGTTCACGACAGAATGAAGTCTGTGACAACGACGAAGACGTGAAATAAATGGCAGTTCGGTTATATGCAAAAAATAAACATACACAACAGACGATGTATGCTTTAAGTTTGAGCAAAGATTTTGATGTAGTACATTGTGTCAATGTCACTGGATTGTAGACAATCCACTGCGTGGAGAAACACGTGTTTGAGAGTATGGGCTCGTTTACGCTGCCCAAATCAACAAAATGTTATAAAATCTATCGATATTAAGTTAAGTAGGACATCTCACATGTATCTAGTTCTTTTACAGTTGTTTGTTTATGTTTTCAAAGCAGTTTAACTGTTACGTCATATAAAATCTTGCACCTAGCTAAATTTCTTATGTAGGCCGCCATGCAAAATTTTGTAATGATGTAAGCGGGTTTTTCCCCTATGGCCTTTGACACGGCTTTTTAAGGCCTCTTAAGAAATTACGTGTTGATTGGTCTATAGAATCTTTCCCTACCTAGAGGATGTGACAACAAAATCACAACCCGAGGGGTAATTCATGGACATTCAAGAATTCCCCCGAAGGTTGTGATTTTGTTGTCACACCCTCGTAGGCAGGGAATGATTCTTTTTCTCCCATATAAAAAAAAAACGAAAAAAGAAGAGATAATAGTCTAAAAAGCATTATCGTCTGTACGTCAATATTGATGACGTCATCGACAATGCACGCCACGGTCACATCGCATGAAGTCATGACGTCACGTAATTGTGTTCAGGTTCAAAAGGTTAACGCGCGCAATCTGTCATACCCTAGGGTTTGACAGAGAAATCTCCCTCGTCTAAAACAGGTAACAATTCAATCAGTGAATGGTGGGAGAATGTTATTTTTTAGAACTTAGTGCAAGCAGCAATAAAGAATTCAAACAAATGGTATTTAAAGATTAACTTGAATATATTTTTTATGTTATGGAGATAAAATTAATTTTTCTTTGTTTTTCATACCAAATCTGGCTTTTTGATTGGCCATTATATTTTTTTTGCATACCACTATGAAAAAAAATCCGAGAATGGCGCGAAACGCTGACGTTATCGTGACGTCACAATAGAGACATTGACGTTGCGTATTGATTCGGAAAAAAGAATCCCTTGAAAAACCACTATAATGTTACATTTAAACATACTTCATTTTATCAAATAGAGTATAAAATTAATTATAAGTATTGATGTCACTATTTTTTAATTTTATCGGGTTATGAAAAAAAAATTGTTTGCAAACTTTTGTGAGAATCCGCTACGCGATTCACACAGTTTGCAAACAATTTTTTTTCCATACCCCGATAAAATTAAAAAATAGTGACATCAATGCTTAAATAACACAAAAATCTGAGTGTACTCTAAATAAAGCGCTAAGCGGTTTATGATGAGAGTACACTCAGATTTGTGTGTTATATCTCCATAAGATAATAAATTAATTCAAATTAAACCTTATAATTCAATTTATTAAAGAAAATCTCTTCAATATTCAAAATTCAGTTTTTCTATGAAATCATTACGCTGTCTTCTCAGTCAGTCAGAAGCAACGTTACAAACGGCGACGCCATATTTTTCCTTTATGGGCTGATAAAGTAAATTTTTAAGCCAATGAAAATGCTCGTAACAAGCAAAATTGAATTATTTTGATTTAACAGAACATGCGTTCTGGAAGTAACCAAAGGAACAAGTGGGATTATGATCCTATAGAACTTACGTGCTGCCAGTCACAAAGGATAACAGTATTGGTTTTCTTAGTCTTAGAAATAGATAAAGCGGATTGGCTCTTCTAACGATGACGTATACCAGTGGAACGATCACCAAGACGATGATACATTGGCCTACCGTGACAATCACGAGATACATAACAATGTTAGCCATGTCGTCAACAAGGCTGTCGGCAGTGACGACTGTCTTCGCTAATAGACTCATAAGTCCTAGGGGTGTACACCTATGAAGAAAAACGATTTCATTATAACACAATCAATATCAAGTTAGCAACATAATTGTTATTATAGACATATCAAAGTTTTGATACAAATGAAGATTTCTAAAAAAAATGTGAAGGGGCCGCCATGGCTGAGTGGTTACACTGTCAGCTACTGACTGCTGGTCGTTGGTTTTTCTCCGAATGTTTAACAAATAAAACCAAACCAAAGCTCCGATCCCTCTCATCGCCTCGGATTTGATTCTTTAGGCCTGCCGCACTTGTAAATGACAAACCCCTGATGTCCGAAAGTGTAGTTCGCTATATTCTTAAGCCTGAATATATGCCATATTCTTTTGTCACTACCCTAACTTCTAGGTTGGAGCGGTTGGTCGGCATTTGCCCATTCTGTATGGAGGTTTTCTTCGACGATCAAGACAACGCTCACTCCTCTTCAACACCTTGTTATAATCTTGGGATATTCATATGGATAGGTATCAATTATAGTGTCACTCTTTTGTTTCGCTCTGAAAGAAACTCTCTGAAAATATGACGTTTCGCTCTCAAACACATGGCGTCACAATCAATACTTATCCCCAAGGACATATAACTATGTAATATGATAATGCAGAATAACCATATATTTATATACCAAAAATGGAAAGAATGTGATGCTTATTGTACAACCTACTTCGTCCAAAGTCATACTTACCACATAAAGGCACGCATTAAATACATCAGTATTTTGAACGCAGAACTAATGAATGTTCGGAAAGTCTCTCCATCTTCTTTCACTTTCCCAGCACATATTCCAAGAAGGGCACTGATTGTTAATATACCTGGCAACAAAGGAGGGCACGTCATGGAAAACATTAAGATTGTGATCGCTGTTAAACATGGCTATGGTACCGATCGTTTTGATTTACTTGAATACATATTAGATTTTTGGTTTTTCAAGTTATCCAAATATCGAGATACTACTTTTTATATTTCAGCTATAATTAAATGTTTTATTAGTAATTTGAGTTCTTTTCTTGATTTTTGTTTGTGTTTTTTTCCTAATATATACACATGATGTATACATAGTATGCTTGTTTGTCGTTGCGATAGATGTCCACTTATTGCAGGTACGGAGTATTCTTAGTACCTAGAACGTTTACTCCGTCAACATAGTGTAGATCTTTCGTCTGTGTTTCTTCAGTTTGGTTCGGGGCCACTGATTTATTCTGCTGCACTAGGTACCTTGTCTGAGTCTAAAACAATGGAAATAGAAATATTTACAAAAAAATGTTTACTTCTCAAACGTCGTATCAGGCGTAAGTTAGTGATATTTTCAGAATGGTGACATCTTCGACCTTATAGGGTTCGGTATAAACACCGGCAGACAGACCCTTCTATGAATGTGTATTACCTGTTTGAAGTAGGCAAGAAACATATTGTCTGGGACAAGATTCCTGTAACAAAAATAGCAGAAGAAAATGAACAAACTCGGGATGAGTTACTATATCATTTAGCAGCCAGCAAACAACACAACCAATGTAATAGTAAATTATACAAAATTAAAATTTCATTATAAAACTGAATTTCAATCGCAAAATAGTTAAGGCAAGTGCATGTATGGTCCAAACGCAGACAATAAGAATTTGATAGCGGCATTCGTAAATATTTACTCTAAAAATATCCCTTATACCCACTATGGGGACTAATTTTACTAATTAAGTTGAATTTTGCCACATTAAAATTTTTGGGCATTTTAGTTTTTGAAAGAGCAATATGTGAATAAATAGATAATGAAAATGAATATATACATTTATAAGTTAACCCTATTTGTTGAATTTCTCTTACCTGAAAACGTCAGCAAATAAATCATGGTAGTCGGTCTCACTGGGTGACTGTTTTATCGCATTGCTCATATTGTTGTCACTGGCTCCTAGAAATATATTTTTCATTGTAGAACTACATGACGTTTTCAATTATATAATATTAATAAAAGGACATTTCGGTGAAGTATAATAATCTGAGTGCAGAATTTAAGTAAAGATTACAACTGCTTCGATAACCTGATGACTGTATTTGTGGATCAGTTGTCTGGTTTATGGCCCCGACTGAATTTGGTATTAAGACTTTTTAGGTTTTATTTTCTAAATTATAATCCCCCTTTTTCAACGACCTTCTTTTCACTATTTCCCTCCAGGTCTCATGTAAGATTCCGTTTTTTAAGAACACGGAACTGATTTTAATAAAAAGAGCATTCGACTCTGATCTGTCGAGACCAGATCTAATTAAAGAATTTTGGGGATATTATTCTTGAACTGATTTTTTATTTTTAAATCCACCATTACAAAGAGGCACAGCACAAAAATACTGGGAAAAGATGTTCCTTATGATTACCTTGTACAAATGCAAGCGAGATAACACAGCCAATCATACAGCCGAGCAAGTTGGTGAGAACCAGGTACACCACAGTACAGAGCCCTGCTTTCCCACTGGTGTTGGCGTTCATGGAAGATGTTCCTTAGCAAATAAAATAAAAATGATTACACACAATCATACGTTTAGCTTTGTCACTGACTTTTATATTGGGTATATTGCACAAGGTAAAATCGTTTCCCCTTATATTTTATAAAAGATAAAATCGTTTTCCCCCTTAAGATATTTTATAACAGTTAAAATCGTTTTACCCAATATGATATTTCATAGAAGGTAAAATCGTTTTAACCTATATGATATTTCATAAAAGGTAAAATCGTTTTACCCCATATGATATAAAAGGTAAAATCTTTTTTCCCTATATGATATGTCATAGAAGGTAAAATAGTTTTACCCCATGTGATATTTTATAAAAGGTAAAATTGTTTTCCCCCATATGATATTTTATAAAAGTTTATAATTAAGCTGTGTCATGTGTAAATGAAATTGGCAAAGTTTAGTCACTGCACATATCATAATGTTATACCCCAGATATATGTTGTGTCACAGGGTGAATGACAATGAGGAGACGACACCGATTTACAGTTACTGAATCTTTTATTCACTATAATTTAGCACTGTCTTTCCTGGTCTATTATCAAGGAATTATCCACGATACATAAGTCTAAGAATATACATTACATACAAAAGTCTTCAAGTACAGTATAGGTAAAATTAATCATCCAATATGGTAACGATACGTTGTCCAAATTAACTACAGTATTTAACTCATTATCATGTAATACCACACAAATCAATGAAACCTATATGTGACCCTTGTCACAGTGGCTCTTATGCTTTTAGAGTTCTATCCACTATATGTAAGTAACGCCGTATTAGCTCTGTAAGACGATATTAAATATTGGTTACACCCCCTGCGAGATGGTATTCATGAAATCATGAATATTCATGAAAATATTAGCAGATTGTGGTTCATGAAAAAAGTTCATAAACATTCATCAAATGACTCCCATGAACTCTTCATGAAGTTCTATGAATTAATGAAACATTCATGATCAATGTGTCAATAATTATCCATGAAGTTTTATGCATGACTGATATTCATTAAAATTCTTCAAAATGAATGAAAATGTTTCATGCATTTTTGAAGAATTTCAATGAATATCAGTTATGCATAAAACTTCATGAATGATTCTTGACATGCTATTTCATTCGTGTTGATAGATTTTAATGAATATCCACTGAAGTCATAAGACTTGTCACATGACCACATATGAGTCACATGACTTCTATATATATTTCCCTCCAAATCAGTCAGAATTCAATTAAAATGGCTGCTGTATCTGCTGGCGTGTGGAGGGATAAACTTTTTTTCTTATCTTAAAATGGAAGTTTTGGCACAGTAGTGAACGGATTATTTCATTCCTTGATTTTTTTAGCACAGATGTACACTTTCAGTAAGTTTTGATTTATCTGCAGTTCTTATCAACATGAAATTGTTGCATACTGATATTGCTATAGTGATTATGCATACATATTGGTTTGTGACATTTTGTCAAATGTTTTGAATTAAATTGCCAAAATATAAACATATATCATGCTTTACAACTATATGTTCAGTTTGGACATATACTAATTTACTTGGAATGTATTATGAAATTGATAGCTGCGTATCACTGAAAACAGATTTTGTTAGCACTTATCGGTGGCAGTATGAAAATATAATGGACACAGTAAACTGAGTGATTTCATGTTAAACTCTTCTGATGTTATATATAAAAATATATGGATTATACCTATTGTGATAAGAATTTGTTTCATCAAATATTGAAAAATTGTTTGTGCATACTGCTGGGAGTTGTAGTTCATGAATATGAGTAATTAACGGATTTTTTGCCCTTTGCACTCCAAACGAAAACTTTCAACCAGCAATTAAGAATAGGATGTCATATTTGATATTGAAATGGACCTTGTGAACTCGATAACTTGAGTAAAAATAAACCGAGCTTAATAAAGGTTTGCATGTAGACTAAAATTGGAACAATCTCGGACGAGTTCTAAAATTAGCTTGATTCGACTGTAAATTATGGAGTTATTGCCCTTTCCACTAAAATATTTTTGGACCTTGTTAATACGATAACTCGAGTAAATATAAACCGAGCTTAACGAAACACTGTATTTTGATTATTATTGGAAGAATCTTTGACGAGTTCGAAAATCGGAACCAAGGACAGATATGAGAAGGACAAGTCACACTGGATTTTGGGCAAGTACGGCACAGGAGCTTTTGTGTTTGTGCACTGACCGTGACGTTGGGCGACGACTGATTTCGTTTGATATCCGCCGGTACAGGCTTTGATGTAGTTTTGAGCTTGCTGGTGTGAGGGTTACCGGCTAACTTTCTGAACCGTGCCGTCATTTCATGAGCTGTCGCATTTTTAACGAAAATTTTAGACATTTCTTCTAAATCTTCCGTCATTAAAGCAAGTACTTGACGTTGTGAAATTAATTAACTTTACATTGGTGTTTCGTTTGACTCGATTAGACAAGTATTTGTTGAGAAAAATGGATTTTAATTTCTGGTTCATAGGTGTCTCGCGTGGTGTTTAGTAGTATGAGAAGACAGAGACGAATCCTTCTCACTTATAAATCCTTTTCGGAACTGATTCGACAGTAATTTACGGAGTTATTGCCCTTTGCACTAATTATTATTATTGGACATTGTGAACACGATAATTTGAGTAAATATAAACCGAGCTTAATACAATTTTGCATGTAGACTGACATTAGAAATATCTCGGACGTTTCCGAAAATCAGCTTGATTCGACGTTAATTTACGGAGTTATTGCTCTTTGCACTTAGAATTATTTTTGCTTGTAACGACCATAAAGTAAAAAATGGCGTCGGCGTATGTAACGTTGCTTCTGATTGGCTGAGATGACGGCGTGATGATTTCATAAACAAAAGAGTCCCAAAATGAATTTTGATTAGATTATTGAAGAGATAATCTTTAGTAAATTGAATTTTAAGGATTAATTTGAATAGATTTTTATGTTATGGAGATATAACACAAAAACCTGATTGTGCTCTCATCATAAACCGCTTCGCGGTTTATTAAGAGTAGTCTCGGATTTTTGTGTTATATCTCCATAACATAAAAAAATCTATTCAAGTTAATCCTTAATTATTAGATTTTGTGAATACAATAATTTGAATAAATATGCACTCAGTTTAATGAAACTTTGTACGTAGACTAAAATTTGAATGTTCTCTGACAATTTCGAAAAGTGACCTGATTAGATCATGACTTACGAAGTTATTGCCCTTTGCAATTATAACTATTGAATCTTGTTAATATCACAAAGAATTTTGTGATAAATTTTTAAGTGCTTTGAACTTCTGTTAATAGTTGCTAAATTTTAACATCAATTATCAGTTAACTATTGTGTATAATTTGTCATTCCTAAGGCTTGATTATATTCTTGATCATATTTACTCTACATATATCGTTTTGACATTTGAGATAAAAAACCCGTAGTGAAAACTGTGTACATCCTCTGGCAATTTACTTCGATACCTTTTCTGAAAGATTTTATGTTCCATTCTATTACGTAACCGGACTAATGTCACGGCCATCCTAATTGCCTAAAGGACACTGACCACGACTGATTAATCTCCCAATGAGCGATATCTGTCAATCATGATTCTGTAATTTAATTGTCTGTACATTATTTAAGCGTGATATATTTTATTTGTAGATCAGTTAGGTCTCTGACTTTATACAGAACACAACGGCTACATTCTGGACACTCCAGAATAGCCATCCGTCAAGTCAAAGTTATCATCATTTAATTCCAAAGTTCAACTTTTAACATTTTCTTACGTCATCTTTACTTCGTGACAAAACGTACGGAAGTTTCCGTATGTTATTAACATGATTGCCCTTTGCAATTATAATCATTGAATCTTGTTAACATGATATCTTGAATAAATATGCACTCAGCATCATGCAACTTTGTATTTAGACTAAAATTGGAAAGATCTCTGACAAGTTCGAAAATCTACCTGATCAGATCGTAACTTTCGAAGTTA
The DNA here is from genome assembly GCF_041381155.1 of Argopecten irradians. Classification (NCBI taxonomy): domain Eukaryota; kingdom Metazoa; phylum Mollusca; class Bivalvia; order Pectinida; family Pectinidae; genus Argopecten; species Argopecten irradians. The sequence continues at coordinate 55,079,701 of NC_091135.1, forward strand.
TTGACCTTTGCAATTATAAAATATATTGAACTTTGTGAACATGATACTTGAGTAAATATGCGTCGAGCTTAATGAAACTCTGATTGTAGACAAACATTGACAAGATCTCGGATTATTTTGAAAATCAGCTTGATTCAGTTGTAACGTATGGAGTTATTGCCCTTTGCAGTTATGATTATTGAATCTTGTGAACATGATAACTTGAGTAAATATGATCGGACTTAATGAAACTTTGCATATAGACTAACATTTGAAATATCTCTAACAAGTTTGAAAATCAGCTTGATTCTACTCTAACTTATTTACGGAGTTATTGTCCTTTGCAATAATAATTATTGAACCATGTGAACACGGTAATGTGGGTAAATATACACAAAGCTTAATGAAACTTTGCATAAAGACCTATTAGATGTATGTTCCTTTTCCGTAAACAAAAGACATCAGTTGGCTAATAAATGACATAACTAATTTGTATCAAATATCAGGTGACCGTTAACCCCATGGGCTTCTTGTATATAATAGGCACCGAAAATAATTCAGATGTTCAGTCCGAAAGTCATTCAATATTGTAACAATCTCTCATACTATGAGCAGCATGGTAAGTATATTACAATTGTCAGTGGATACGCCTAGCATGTTGCCTATTTAATAGTTATCAATAAAATTGGTCTTAATGGGTTTACGGTAGACTGCGTCTTTATATCCACTTAAGAAAGAAACTCTTCTTTCATACCTGGATGTTATTATTGCATTTTTCCAGTTAACTTCATAAAGATACTGTTCTGATTTTGATAAAAGGAAATTCTCCATGTAAGAAATTGATATCATAGGGACATCACAGTCAAACAAGAATCCCACTGTTTGCGAACTTCAAAAGACCAGTCTGCCTTTTGACAATCGCATTGTATTGTACAAATAACATATAACCCTTTATGGGATAAACGAGTACTACACCAGCAGTATGTATGAGAGAAATGAAATAAATCTGTCCGCAAAGCGATACTTACCCGATATAACAGACGTCAGGAGGAGGGGTGTTATTAGCATTTTCAGAAAGCGAACGTACAGCTCACCCGGCAAACCTTCGGAACGTGACATAATGAACAATAATGTTTCACAAAACTACAGAAAATGATACCAAATGTATAGTCAATGTCGGCAAAGCGAGGGAAATATCATAAATAAGTCTAGATATATATTCATTGGATGTCGTGTAAAAATTGAAAAAAAAAAAATCATGAAAATTATCAAATAATAAAAGAATCAATTTATAAACTAAGTAATATTAAAGGTAGAGTAGTAAATATTTCAAAATTAATTTCATAAAATAGACCCAAAAATACTAAGTAATAGTACCAATAATTCCACGGAATGAATCTTGAAGAAACAAATAAATACGACTGATACAAAACAAAAACAGTAATATACACTGGATATACTCTTTAATATCACATACCATTATTTTTTATTTTGTCTTTCTACGACAGAATGAAAAATTACATATTGACAAATAGGTAACGCAACAAGCCGTCGAGACAAAAGAGTCCCCAGCGGTATCATACCACCCATGATATCGGTATTAACTATAGCTACAAGACTTACCTATCCACATGATTGATGTGTTGGGGGGATCATATTGCTCTACCAGTATCCCCAACACCACACCAAGCACGACTCCGACCATGGTAAAAAGCATCAGCTTGTTACATCTACATCGACTTTTTCTAGACATTATAATTATCCACACTGTAGACTTTCACAGTAGCTGCGTAGTCGAGTAAGTAATTCAAACTACTCCGTCCTCTGGTCTTAATAGCTATAGAGTAAGTAAAACTACTACGTCCTCTGGTCTTAATAGCTATAGAGTAAGTAATTCAAACTACTACGTCCTCCGGTCTTAATAGCTATAGAGTAAGTAAAACTACTCCGTCCTCTGGTCTTAATAGCTATAGAGTAAGTAAAACTACTCCGTCCTCTGGTCTTAATAGCTATAGAGTAAGTAAAACTACTCCGTCCTCTGGTCTTAATAGCTATAGAGTAAGTAAAACTACTACGTACTCTGGTCTTAATAGCTATAGAGTAAGTAATTCAAACCACTCCGTCCTCTAGTCTTCATAGCTTTAGGTTCCTAGAAAAAAGTGCGTGGCGTGTTATTTTTAAGCATTGGTGAAATTATACACCTACGTCACAAATCAATGCTTCCAGCCGCACAACTAAGACATCAAAATAAAGCTGTTGTAATTGAAATATTTAGTACCGCCCTGATTCATCTTTGATAGATTTCTATTATTATCGATCTAGTTGCCATTGTAACTATTCAAAATACATATATGATTAAATTTAAGTAATATGAAAAGGTCATTTTTTGTCAAATAGAGCACAATCTTGAACAAACTTATATTTACTGAGACACTTAAAACGCATATTCAGGAGAAATCTAAAGTTTGTTCAACGATGCCTCGATTATTTCTAGATGTAAGACCTAGCAAAAGTTGTTAAAAAATTAATATTTTTCAAATTTGCTTAGTTTATTTATATTTCTTATGGTATGGTAACCAAGACTTCTACATTTACAATGATACATAACTGTCATACCAATGGTGTCAGGGATGTACAAGGTATTTGAATTTCAACAATTTAATCACTAAATAAGAAGTTTGACGTGTTTGGGGGCCAAAAAGGCATGTCATACATATTCCTTTGAATATAATGAAAAAGGTCCAAATATGATTTTATAAATGTAACTTCGGTAGGTGAGTTCCTGAGTATCCGAAAATCGACCCTTAACCCAAACTCCTTACAAAGTGAAGTATGCTTCAGGTAGTTCTGCCTGGGTCTCTCAGTTTGTATAGACGGATCTAGATCCAGCGAGTCTCGTGAAAGTTGAATGCCCGCCAGTTTACCATTTGTACACTTTGTGAACCAAAAACAGGTACATGTATGATTGGAGAAGAATGTACCAGATCTTATCCACTTGATCACTATGACTAGAAACGTGACCCGCACAGTCCGAGCGATAGATTATATCTGTCAGTGTATTGTTATTCTCTTTATCGCCTCCGAAGATTATATAAATACAATAATTTGATACAAATTGAACATAGCATGATGTGCAAAGAATAATATAAATGATATTCCAATATTTTAGTACATATACATGTGCAGAATAAAGAACTATTTATAAGTTGACGATGGTGCAAAATAATAAAGAAGAAAAAATCACGAAAAATTTGATATCCTTAATATGTATATATATACACGTTTCTTCCACAATAGGCGGTGTTATTCAACTCTCAGGACATTTAAAAAAACCACTGCAGCTGTTGATTAACGTGGTATAAACTTTGTACGCTTTCTGATTGGCTGACACGGTGAACTTTGTCCGAACTACTTATTTCTTAGTGTCACGTCATCATTGTCAACGTCATCAATAATCAAATGACGTCATTCTATGTTGCGATCGCAGCTTGACGTCCAAAACAACTGTTGGAAAGCGGATGTGTCGTGGTGGTTGTGTCAAAATACGTGACGTTTTCATACATGTTAAATTGATCTAATAATACATCTTGACGGACAAGATTTTCACAAATGGGTTTCGTAGATTTAACGTGTATGAAACGAACTTGATCTTGATGGTAATGGCTTGATGATTATCTGGCGAGAAATAGACGATGTCGTGTCGTGCGAATGCTTTTACATGTAGGCCTACATCCTCGATACTCCAGGGGTTCCGATCACTTACGATCTCTACACCCCTGGACTATCTCATAGTAAAACTGGAGGCAACAGAACAGAACAGGTAATTTAGTCGTTTGATGTACATCAAAAGAGCCTTATAACGGTACATTGTGGTTGACTGTGTGGCTTTGAAGTTGGGCGTCGCTCTCTCTGTAGTCTTCAAAGGAAATCTTTGCTGGTCTGTGATTGGTCAAATGTTTTCCGCTGAGCTGCCTTCAATATCACTATGAGATAGTCCAGGGGTGTAGAGATCGTAAGTCATCGGAACCCCTGGAGTATCGAGGATGGTAGGCCTAGTAATATGAAGATTTGAACTCAATATGACGTTAAATGAGTATCATTTAACCCTACAGATGTTCCAAGTTAGAAGAATTTGATATCGATGGATTATTTATCATACGATGACTTTTTAATACTAATTAGTGTCTTTTTTCCTCATGAAAATATTAGTACTCCTTATTTGCATATTTCGGAAAATACACGCTACCGTATCGACGCCGTATTTCTATCGGCTAAACACGAAAATGATTGTGGTAGAAATAGGTCACACTACTCGTGGTTGTTGAATATTGAATTAATTCCATACTCGTAAGTTATTTTTTAAAAGTTACAAAAGACACTCGCTAAAACTAAAAATAACTTTTGAAAAATAACTCACTCGTGTGGAATAAATTCAATATTCAACAACCACTCATTGTGTAACCTCTATATATACAAGGGATCAACCAACTAAATATAAAAAGACCTTCGAAATGGCCCGTGTGTAACGAAGATTGAGCCCAGGATAAAATTTTAACCCGGCCGCTGATTGGCTGGCTAATTATGAATTTCAAAAGTAAAAATGTTTTCTGACAGGTAATTATTCCTAGATAACCATAATATCAATTTGGAAATTCATATTGAGATTTAGGTTCAAAATATCAATTTTGATAATGAATAGGTAAAAACATTAGAATTTCCGGATATTTTAGTGCAAAATGCGCCTGATTTCAATAAAGCTACCCTGGTTGGAGTTTGAGCAGAAGGACCCAAACTTTTTTTTCTATCTAATGTTATATGAGAACCTAGACTTTAACTATAGAACACAATACCTAACTAATATTTCTTTGTTTTAATAATACAGTACAAAACTTTAACAAAGTTTAACACTGTGGTCTATGTAAAATCATTTAGTTGGTTGCTCTCTACAACGGGCACAATTTCTTTACTACATATTATACGAATACTTATAAGAAGAACTTAAATTTCTAATAGCATTATGGCTGGTGAATATCTAGGCATGTCATTCAACTTAACGAAACTTACTCAACTGTAAAAGGACATAAAAACCACATGCTTATTGCATGGTGAGGAGACATATTTTATCCGAGAGTATCGAGGGCGTATTACCTCACAAGTGACGAGAAACCATGCAATTTAGTTCTGAGTTTTAATTACGTCCTGCTTACAAACCTCAAACAATGAAAAATGAGCCAGTAAAATATTCACCGTTTCATTTTAATACCCACCCCTCCAACCTAATGTACATATTCTGTTTATTGTTCGATTCAGTCACTTTTAAAACACCAGTGAAAATTCCATGGTAACAGGTCAGCTTTGCTCGATGTAACAGTCTACATAAGGATCACATTAGACAGTGATAGGGAGAGATTATGCACACTTTCCCATTGCGGATGGTGATGATTATACTGTTACTAATTTTTTTTTTATATTTTCTCCTCTTGCGATTTTACAACCACTTCATTTTAGTCTTGCATTGAAGATTCTTCAGACTCCAAATTTTAATATTTTATTATGTCTGCAAAATTTTGCACTAAAACTGCACAAATCCATTTAAACCACCAACATCTTAAATAAATATATATATATGGTTAAATTTCTTTCACGCATTGCAGATATATAAAATCAATCATTATGTTTACTATAATGTGTAATGACAGATTGATAGAAGATTCTCTGAAGCCAGAAGTAGAACAGATGCATTGCATGGCATTAGGTATATGGATAGAAAGGTAAGTATTCTTTACACATTCGTTTTGTTGTTCGAAGACAGTAACGAAGCTTAAAGTAAGTCAGTGTTATACACATGTTTCTCTTGGGTTTAAAAGATCCATTCTTTCTAGAAAAACACACATGAAAATATACAGTGAATGTCTGAAGTAAAATAAATGAACAGATCTGCTTTCGATAATATCCCCGATTTTCTAATCTTTGCCTTCATACTTCTTTGAAGAAAAAATCCAAAAACGTTGGGAAAACCCAATGTTATCGTGACGTCACAATAGAGTTTGCAAACATTTTATCAATCATTGAAATTAAAATATAGTGACATTAGTTTTTTTCAATTAAAAAAGGAAATTAGATTACTTACCAGCACCATACCCTTTCTTATTCCTACTGATGCTGGTGTATAACACCCAATGCTTTGTCGTAACTCATTGTTTCCATAGTAACATTTGTATGACAAATTCGTGACAAAATCTGTTGATTTATTTGACTAAAGTTACATTAATTTTAATATCATAATAGTTCCGACGAACTGATACAACAAACCAGGGTAGCAAAACAGGGCGATAGTGTAACCAGGAGTTAAAAGGCATTGATGACGATTGTATTCTTACGGTGGTATGATAAGTCTATAGTCCAGGTGCCAACCAGAAAACCCAAAAATATAGTTCGCATAAAATGTTTTTGCTGATTATGTTGCAGTAGGATGTGCTTAATCAGAATCCGAATGATGCCACCTCGGCATCTTTGGGGAATTGAAAATATTCAAGATGGCCGCCATGAACGTTCTCAAAAACGGTATTAGTCAAATAAATTAGAGTTTAACTGTAACGTAATTGCAAAAGATAAGTTTTCTTTCTTAATTTTGCAAGATAGATACATATTCTTTGATAGAAACTAAAATCCGACAAAAACTTATTTTCAGAATCAGTTATTTTACGTCATTATTTTGTCGAAAAATGAACAATATTACTTATATTGCGTAACGTTAAACAGAATATCATATTTAAGGACGATCATTCGTGAAAAAAATATTTACTACATCACACAAACTGTATACGAATGTCCTGCAGTTAGAATATCAGAAGTGTACCTGTACATGGTCGTAAAATTCGACTAAAGTTAGGATATCTTTTCTATTTTATCCTGGGTTATGGAATAGTAGCCAGAGCTTCCCCACAAGGGCGAGCGCTCAACTGCGCAAAGGTGATGTTTAGAGAGACGTAAAGAAAGAGAAAAGCAGTTAGGAAGATGAGAAAGAAAATATCCTAAATTTAGTCGCATTTTAAGATATCATGCAATAGAAGGCAGACGGTACAATTATAATGCCCTACCTACAGGCCAAAAAACAGCGGTGCGGCGGCCGGAATTACAGCAACCAAGATTTACGAACAATATAAACTAATATTAGCATATAGGAAGCATACAAGCATCATATCAATATTCCTTGCCCTATGCAATCACTATAAGGTATTATATTTTGAAATAAATTAGTTAAGTACTTCTTTCTCAAACAGCTAGACATACAATTAATACCAATTTAAATGCTAAAAGGGATTACATCTATTGCAATTTGACACATGTTTATATTTATGCAATATCAAACACTTTATTTAAAAAAACTGTCAAGTGACTAAGTCACTGCAACTTGTTATAATATAATTTAAAGGCCAAGAGAAGTCGTTGATAATGCATTTATGAATTTACGATACTTTCAGAAAAAAAAATTGATATAATCATTTTACCGACATTTTATAAAACCAAGCCCTTTGTTTTAAACACTAGTTTATACTGTTTTGGTAGTGACAAAAGTTTTAATAATCCCGAATAACAGAAACAAGGACAACTATCTTGTCTTATAACCGAACCCTAACACTTATTTTGATTAATGTTAATTAAGGATTAACTTGAATAGATGTTATATCTCCATTATATAACAAATCTATTCAAATTATTCCTTATATTTCAATTTACTAAAGATAATCTCTTCTATATTCAAAATTCATTTTGGGACTCTTTTGGCTATATTATCATTACTCCGTCATCTCAGCCAATCAGAAGGAACGTAACAAACGGCGACGCCATTGTTTTCATTTATGAGCTGATAAAATATTTATAAGCCAATGAAAATGCTCGAAACAAGCAAAATTGAATTATTTAAAGATGCTCCACCGCCGACAGTGCATAAATGACATTCATCATTTGAACAATAATTGGTGTTTAATCGCGTATACATATATCTGATTAACACAAAAAATAATATTAAATAATTTGTCTTGCCTTTGGCGCAAGCGCAACCAGTACTTCATTCTATATATGATATAGTGCCACGGAATTTTTTCGGGATGCAATTAATTATTTTTCATATTTTTAACTTGAAGTAAAATTAAAAGCTCAAACTTTTCAATGGTAGTAATGATGTAAAGCATGTAACTTTTGTAACTGAAGAAAAATACGAAATTGTCTGCTCCTGTTTTGATAGTGAAAAAAATACCATTTGTCAGCGGTGGAGCATCTTTAAAGAGACAATGCACTCAGGCAAATTCTTTCACATAACCAAGAAGCAAAATATAGTATAAATGTATTGTTCTACATTTCTTATGAAACATATAACGTAAAACATTGACAAATTCCACGACAATGTTAAGTATTTTAATTAATATCGTTGAAATATTAAATTGTTGATCAATACGATTAAGCAGGTACAATATTGACTCTGTACCCATACCCGAGCCAAAGTCACGCACGTTAAACAAATGAACTACATAACCACTGAGAAGGTGATAAAATGATTTTTAGGCAAGACAATTCACCTAATAAGGTAAACACACTACTGTTAGAGCGATTTGAGCAGTTCTAGCCAAAAGTTGCATAACTTTACGAGCAAGGGACAGTGTTCGGCATACAAAACTTCGACCACAATGTGTAATGGCGGACAGCGAGCAAGTTTGAACATTTCACACACATGTCACCACCATGGGTTTTTCAGGCATATCACAGTAAAACCGACTGATCTAATTTCCATTAGAACTGGTTTTATCTGATATATATACAAATTTTAATGTTCTCTTAGACTGAATTGTCCCTTTAAGAATAAATTGATACCCACATCCATTTACATACAATAATATGAAGACTTGTGTGTGTTTCCTATCTTCATGATCCTGGCTGTTAATAGGACGTTAAACTAAAACCCCAACCTCAATATGGTAAATGTTATTATATTACATGGGATACCAAAACGCCCCATCCTGTCACATTATACTTACAACGGACAAACCAGTCCTTTCACTCCCTTTATCAAAAAGATGTTCAACTCAAGATTTTTCATGTTAATTATATTAGAATGTTGTCATTTTGGACTCCCTTTGCAGTTGATATATCTTTCTACTGATATCGTTGTCAAATATATTGTACATTAAAATGGGTAAAGAAATGGTTGCGTCGAAGTACTGAAGCATCTGTTTTAGTTACATTTTGATGGTTCAATGTTTTATCGCCTCATAACATCTTTGTGCATCTCAATTATATTCAAATTGGTTACGAAACAAAGGTATCCATTCTATATTAAATAATAATTAAATATCTTTCATGAAAGTTTGTCCAGTTGTGTGTGTGTAGGGCATAATAAATGTACCTGCTGTCCCTTCATTATCGTAAAAGGCGACTAAATTTTGATATCTTTTCTTTTTCTTCCCAACATCGCTGCCTAACTTTTGTCAGAGTTGAACTCTCGCCCATTTGGGGAATACATCCCCTGGCCGAGCCTTACATTACTCTAAAATGTCGCAGTGTCTGGTCAGCATAAAGGGAATGGGGACGTCTGTATGCCCGTTGCCATTTTAATGTGACCGCGTTGGTTGTGATTAATAGAATCTTTCTCTACCTAGAGAGTGTGACAACGAAATCACAACCCGAGGGGTAATTCATGAACGTCTAACACCCCTGGACTATCTGATAGTAAAATTGGAGGCAACAGAATAAAACAGGTAATTTAGTCGTTTGATGTACATCAAAAGAGCCGTGTAACGGTACACTGTGGTTGACTCTGTGGCTTTGATGTTGGGCGTCGCTCACTCTGTAGTCTTCAAAGGAAATATTTGCACGCCTGTGATTGGTTCAGATCTTTTCCGCTGAGCTTCCTCCAACTTTACTATGGGATAGTCCAGGGGTGGATAAAGATCGTAAGTGATCGGAACCCCTGAAGTATCGAGTATGGTGTCATCTTAGTGACGCACTTTAGTTATGAAGGATGATCTTGAATGGAAAATTATCACTCCTCTTTCCAATGGTAGTAACATTTTGGCACTTATTGTAAGTTTTTTGTGTTCATGTTGTTGTTATTTGTTTAGCTATCGAATTACATGTGTAATAGTAAAAGTGCTAATAAAGTGGAATTGAATTGAATTGTGATAATACCCACTCGACAAATGATACTTAGCCGCTAAAACTTGGTGCGGTGGATGTTTTTGTCTCGGGGAGTTTTTCTCCCTTCTCGTGTACAGGTAGAATATGAACTTCACTGATTTTTTCTAAATCTAGAACCTCAAAACCTCTAAAAATGGTCTGTAGACACTCGGGTGGGTACAAATTGATATAAACTGTAACTTATTCTCGGACCCCTGTGCTCCCGCCGCCTCAGACCAAACACGTGTTTAATTTATCTTGGACATCGGTTTTTCGGTAATATCCAGCAGTTTGATAAATCAACAAGAGGTTCCACTAAAACATGTTTTGTTTTCTCTTTCTGCGCACTGAAGAGCGGATTCATTACTGATGAATTTAGTTTATAAATTTTGGCCGTTCGTTGTCATCCGCAACAAAATTGGCTTAAAATAACAAATTTTCAAGTATAAATTACGGGTATATTAATAACATTCTGCGATTTTATTACGAACAAATGCGGATATTTCACAAGTACAAGCGAATACAATAACGGACGCTCTCCCGTGAGGTGTACATTCGGTAAGATTATTCAACAATGCGGATACGTAACAAACAATTACGAATATATAAGTATAACGCATACATTGAGGAAACAGATCGGAAGTATTGCGATTGTTACGGAAATATTACGAATCTATTAATAATGCATTGCGCAGATTTAGCGGAAAGAACGGTTGTATTGCGCATGTAGGGCATCTGAATTACGGAGGTAAAAGAAACGCGCTCGGGCCTTTCGGTATCGCTTTCACAACAACACGACTGCAACAAAGATAAGCAAGCTGCAACTTTCATCCTACCTCCTCTAGATACAAAGAAGGTCCAGTCTGTTTCAAACTCAAATCAAAGCATACAACTTTTTCTTTTCTGTCTTTGAAACAATTTCATGACTTGAACAAGTAGATTAATATGATGTTGGATACCATTGTTACGCTGCATTGGTATTATTGCCGATGACCCATTATTACACCTGTACTTCTTGACGGACAGGATAAAATAGATAAATGTGACGGCGACTGACAAAATGGGCCCAGATGCGGCGATTATGACGTCGGAATAAATGACGTTATAAAGTTACGCACATTTTTTGCCGACGTCACCACGTTTATTTGCGGAAACTCTCAATAAAATACGTTTCATAAAGCCCGCATTTTATGTATAAATTTAACTACCTGTACAGTATCAATACATAATATAAAGGGTAGACTGGTGAGTATCAGGTGATCAGTAGGTACATGTAGGTACTTTCTAACAAAAATACAAATAAATAAATAAATATAGCTGCAAACAGGACATTAGAAAAAATATTGAGATTGTTTTTCTCTTCGTTGATAGAGAAAGCAATTAATATATCCATGGCAAATCAATCAAAGATAAGAGTGAGTGAAACAACTTCTGATTTATCTCAATTAGTTTCGACTAAAATTCCAATATGCCACATGTCAGGTGATCCGGACAAATATATTTATAAATAAATTTAATACAGTTTTAACATTTTCAAATCTTATCTAGCAATACTGTTTCTTCAAGGATATTCTGGAAATTCCACAGGCTTTGCTCTTTCACAAGTTGATAATATTTTGCAATACGTCGTAACATATTTAAAATAAAATATCGAAAATCAAAGTCGTAAAAGTCACTGAAATTATACCGAATACATTGATATACATGTAGCAAACATATCACGAGTACGGAAACTTAAAATGCAAACAGCGTGATGTTGTTTTAAAGACAAAATAAAGGCAAGAAAATTGTGTTAGAAATATTCCGTCTGAATTGTAAGAGGACAAGGAAGCAGATTTCATCAGCCGAGAATTGAATTCTGTAGATGAACCACAGGTGTTTGGCTTTATACATATTGTTTTCTCTTTACATGTATACATACGTAATTCGAGTAGATAGAGATAGAACAAAAATATCTATAGAACAAAACACCTGTGGATGATCTTTAATTTTGTTTGAGAATAAGTTAAGTTTCTGATCAGTGCAAATGATATCTATTTTCTTGTAGAACTATGCGACGATGCTAACAAGGAATGTGGCATTTATAGTGGACGTCGGTAGAGTTCAGTACTTATGCTTTGGTCACATCCCCTTCCGATTAGGCTTAAGATGTATTTATTCCCGGCATGCATTTTGGCCATTTTTGCCTGGTCTCCGGACGGACACCAGACATGGCCGGCCGGTGGATGGGACTCTCAGACCACAGGGACCTGGCACGATTTTTTTTAAACTAAGAGTATACGTATATATATATGTATACTATTGGTTAAAAATTTTCGTGCCAGGTCCCTGTGTCTCAGACAGCATCGGGGACGTGCCCGAAGATTTTTAATTCGAAGTTAGAATATTCCCGGTGTCCCGTAGAATTTCATAATCGGCCACATATCTTTCACATATCGTTTAATCGAGCGGCAATCACATCGCCCGACATTTGGCCGGGCCTGGGGTACAAGTGTCCTTCGTTGTCCGTAATCAACTAAGGCGATATTCGTACGATGTCCAGTGAATAGGCCAGTTATCGCCCGGACATCATATGATAATCGGTCGATTTAGCATTAGATATGTTAGATTGATATTTAACTGCCTCCCCCCCCCCCCCAAAAAAAAAAAAAAAAAAAAAAAAAAAAAAAAATCTTTGGAAACAGACGTCGTACGATTACCGCACGGCCTCCTTTTAATGTAAATTATGTCGGACAAATTTTTTGACCGGTGTTGTCCAATATCGGAAAATGGCCCAAAACCAGCGGTGTACTCCCGATTACCCCCTATCTCCGGATACCGACCGATCATTGTGACCATAGCATTAATTTTGATGACATTATACAGTACATGGTACCTGGGTACAGGGAGTGGTCAATGGACGAAGATGATTTATATACTTTGTTCAGTTTTGTGAGGATCCCGCACACCAACCCCACCCAGTCTAGTCAAATCACTCATCAGTGCTTAAATCTTAGGGTGAAACAGTATTTTTCATTTCATCTACATCATCTAGAAAGAGCTTTATGTAGAAAAAAAACTATTTTAGAAACCACAGGGGTTTGAGAATTAGTTACAATTTATATCAATTTTTATCTGTGTACCAGAGTATACATATATTGGTTTTAGGGGTCTTATAATCAAGATAAAAAAAACTGTGGAACTTTTGATCCAGAGCATTAGGACCTCTATATAGTGATCTATTGGCATTGTGGTGGGTTCAAATTGATATAAACTGTTACTAATTCTCAAAACCCTCTGTTTGAAACGTTTTTTTCGTCTTTTTTTTTCAATCGTGTGCATTGCAATTTCTCTTAACGGTTTTTATCCGAAATATATATAAAGTAGAACTCTGAAAAATAGGTTTAGTTCTTGAGTTGTCTATAAGATATATTGAAAGGAAAGAGTCTGAAATGTAAATGCGATCAATCGTTTCTTAAATTTGATCACTCCATCCACAGGTTTTTGTTTTATGTGCCATAATGGGTCAGTATACTAAATCCAGTAGTATATCTACCTGATATAAAATTTAAAATGTGTGATTCGGAGAACTACGAACACTTCCTGATTCACAGTTTAAGAAATCTAAATAGTTGACTTAAAACACACATTTAACAGAAAAAAAACCAGTAAAAGACATACATCGTTTTAGTGTTTTAAATGTTGATCTGATTAAAAAACACAACAGTTAAAAGCCGCATGATCCGTATCTTTCAGGGTCTGTAAAACAAAAAATGACAAGATATGGTGTAATAGCCCTAAAAAGTTATGAACTTTCCCCAAATTACAAGTCTAGAAAGTTAAGAGGTCCAAAGATATAAATATACAAAATTTTATTTTAGACTTACGCGCGGTCCGACAGAAAGTCAAAAGTTAACGCCTCCAAAGCTTAGAAATGCTACTTTGCGCATGTCCGGAAATAAAAGTTGTTTACCGCAATGGAGCGAGCTTTGCAGTGAAAGCTCGCCGGCTTAGAATCAACTGCTGATTCGAAGTGAATAAGGAAATTATATCAACTAAAAATGTTCTGAATTGCTAAGAATATTATATGGAAACGAATTCGAGCAATGACAACAACTATGATTTGTGAATGATCTACCAAAACCACATAAACTGACTTCTGTTCGTCTCTATAAGGTGAGTGGGGCCCCGAAGGGGTACGGGTTATATTCTGTAAGTGTTTGGTCGCTTTTTGGAATTGGTACCATAGTAAAATAGAGATTAGAAACCAGGAAAAGTGTTGATAAATTTGGGAACATATAACAGATTTAATCATGGATTACAACAGAAGCATTAATAGAGTCATATTATACAAAAAAAATGTACGTGTTTCCTTAAAAAGATGATCACATTCTTCAGTGTTATACATATACGATATACATGTAATGTTAGCTACTGTTACAGGCTTACAGCGTCAGGAGTGTGATATCTTTTCTGATATCTATTTGTGTATTGATGTATATTGGTGAAATATATCCTTTTACTGCATGCTATGGATATTATTGTATTAAAGAAGCCACTTTCAAACTTATTTCTATCATATATGTATCAGTATTGTGACGGTTTGACTGTTTAATAGTGGGCTATAAAATTTTTTGGTATAAATACGTAATCGAGGGCGCCCTAGAACTTCTCACTGTTGATGACGTAATCGAACGCATCCCAACTATTGATACGTTTGAACCGCCATTGATGATGTGTCTGTTTTCCTTCTCCAGGTATGTTTTCATGATTTCTGTGAATTTATTCATTGATCAGCTTGTCCAAGTATTATACACATGTGCATAAGGTGTTTATACATTAAGTTGAATGTATGATTAAGCATGATAGACCCTGTAAATATTGTTATGAGTGATTTGAAGCGTGCCGGTTTTGCACAGCGTTCATCCATGTGATGCCATGGATAACTGTATTGTCTAAAGAGGGTTTTTGGCACCATCGCATTAATCTTTCTTGATATTAAGTGTTTCTGAAGTATTTCTTAATTGTTTATAACTTCGATAGAATAATAATACCGGAAATTATGTCAAATTAGGAAATCCTCTCATTCGTTTTATTCTAAGATTACCCATAATGCTTTTCGAAATACGCGCCAGATTGATAGCACATGGTTTTTTCCCATGATGCACCGGAAACATGGCTGCGCCCATGAAAGCTAGTTCCGGTTCTGTTTTCATTTATAATAAAGTACTAAATTGGGTATTATTTTAATACTAGTCATAAGTAAACAGGTCTAGTCCAGTTGTTAACTAATAATTGTACTGTTTTTTTAGTAAATATGAATTATTTCAGGGATAATGTGAACAAATAACTGATACAAACCAAATTGTAGAATATTTTTATTTTTGTTGTCATTGTTTCATTAACTATATAATATGGTTCTAATTACACAAATCCAGTTATAAGTATTCAAGGGTTAGCTCTGATATATAGTTAATTATCTGTGGTAATGGCCCAAGTCAGGATTGTTTCCTGAGAACTCAGGCTTTGTGTCTGTAATATTGATGCTTTGGTTTGTGAATAAACGATTGATACGTTTGAACCGCCATTGATGATGTGTCTGTTTTCCTTCTCCAGGTATGGCTTGTCAGATCATCAACCCACCCAGTTTATGAGAGAGTAACATTTGGGGGCTTCGTCCGGGATGATGATGATGATGATGATGATGATGATGAGGACACACTGACACACTGAAGTACCCTAACAATTTAACAAAAGGGAAATGGCCGACTCAAAGGACCTACGTGGCGAAGACCTAGAAGTCGCTTTTTGGCAGCGGTTGTTCCAGGCAACACCGGATCATCTACGCCAAGTCATAGAGGAAGTATCAATCACAACCACAGGCGACAAATCTTTGGAGGCTATGTCGAAACTTGAGTTAATCAATTTGATCAGTAAGTGGATAGAGACCGAGAAGAAAGGCCAGGATGCTGGAGTCACGAGCATGCTTGTTATAATACAGGGCTTGACAGAACAGGAGGAGACTAAACCCAAAGTTATTAAACATTCTAGTACTACCAGTACAAGAAGCAGAGGAAGGGCCACCCCAGAGGACAGTCTATCAAAAAGAATTCAAAATTAATGGAACTGTGGAACATAATAAGGGAATAAGTTTCCTGAGCGTGGTTAGACAAATAGAAAGAGGGAAGAAGAAGGGTTTTACCGATATGGAAATAACGGATGCGGTTATTAAGGCTGTTCCAGTTGGTTCTGGTCTTCGGAACTATTTGGAGGGTCGAGCCTGTCTGGACCTCCCCAGCATGAGAAAGATTCTCAGGGCCCATTACAAGGAGAAAACCCCTACTGAATTGTTTAACCAACTAAGTCAACTGGTACAACAAGGAAAAGAAGATGCTCCTGATTTCCTGCTCAGAGCATTAGAATTAAGACAGAAAGTATTATTTACATCCCAGGAAGAGTGCAGTACTGCTATGAATGATCAACATATAGTTGACAGGTTATTTTGCCGCACTGTCTATACTGGTTTGAGGAGTGATATCATCAGAACAGAAATGAAACCCTTGTTGGATAAAAACTCAGTCAACGATGAAGAACTTATTCAAGAAATGAGTACCCTGGCTATGCGCGAGGAGGAAATGCATAAGAAAAACAAGAGCGTCGATGTAAAGGTGATTGAAACTACCAGTACTGAGTCCAAAGGAAAAAAAGAGGCAAAAGAGGGACTTTTCATGGCCGAGATCAAACAGCTGCGTGCAGAGATTGCTTCACTAAAGGAGACGGTTGAGAGAACTCCCTCCTCCAGTAATACTACACACATGTCACACCCTAGACAACATAATACTGGTGGCCAATGTAAGGCTTGCAAAAATACAGATCGAACCTGCACTCACTGCTGGATCTGTGGGAGTGAGGAACACTTCAAAGCTGGTTGTAAGAAATCACGAAGTACAAGAAAGGATACATCTGGCAGCGAAGCGGGAAAAGCCAAAGGGTCAAGACCGAGGGACTAGAGTACTTGGCCCAAGCTTCCGAGAAGTCCCATTCAGCGTGTGTGTTTAGATGTCAAGGGGCGTTGAGCATTTCGACTTGTACTGGATGTAGCTGCGTTAGCTATTGCTCAAAACAATGTCAGAAGAGACATTGGCCAGAACACAAGCTGGTGTGTGTAATACTATACAGACTCTGCAAGGACCCCCTATAGCTAGAAGTGAGGAGCTTAAGGGAGTAGTACTTGGTCTGAAGCCGGTATATCGTAATAACATCATCCAAGCTGTTGGGAAAACATGTCTGGTTACCTGCAATATTGAGGGAAAAAAGGTTGATGTCCTTTGGGATACCGGAGCACAGGTATCGCTGGTGAACAAAAGTTGGTGGCAGGAACATTTTCCCTTGAACCCCATTAGACCAGTAGCAGAACTTTTGGACGCATCTAATCTATCCATACAGGCAGCAAATGGGAGCCAGATCCCTTTTGATGGATGGGTCCGAGGTGTAATTAGTATAAGGAATGATTCTAAGGAAATTGAAGTACCTCTACTGGTTACAAGTCATGCTGCAAGGGAAAATCCTATCATTGGATACAATGTGATAGAACATTACAGTCGAGATATGAGCACAACACAGCTAGGAGAAGAATTACAAGAGGCTATTCCAGGGCTTAACCCTAAAACCTGTGTTAACCTGATTGAAGCTCTCAAGGGCAACCAGACTAGTGACAGCACTATTTGTAGTGTTAGAAATCTTAGGAAACTTGTTGTTATCCCTAAAGGCAGTAACAAGACTGTTCGGTTGAGGGCTTTGGTGAAATCAGACTCTAACATGCGCGCTTTATTTCGACCAGAGATAGAGTTACTTCCTGAAGGGTTGGCGATTCCTGAAACAGTGATTTTAGTCAGAAAAGGACATTCTCAGGTACTGAATATAAAGATTTACAACCCTACGACGAGAGACATTGTCATACCCAAAAGGGCTGTACTTGGTAGCTTGAACACTATATCATCACTTGTTACTCTACCATGTATGCCAGATCAAGAAGAGGTCAGCAACAGAAAACCAGAAGTGAATAACATAGCGATTTCACAAGAGCAGACAACCGCGTCAGAAATGTGGGAACCCCCAGTGGAGATCCCTGATAGTTTCAGTGATAGTCAGAAGTCTCAAATTAGAGATATGCTCAGAGAAGAGTGTGGAGCATTTGCACAGAATGATGATGATATCGGCGAGGCAAGGGATTTAGAAATGGACATTGATTTAGAGGATCACAATCCGGTACAAGCTGCTTATATGTCTATACCTAAACCGTTATACCAGGAGGTTAAGGATCATCTAACTGACCTCATGGGAAAGGGATTCATCCGCAAATCACGGTCACCATACTCCAGTCCCGTTGTATGCGTCAGGAAGAAAGATGGTTCGCTGAGGCTATGTGTTGATTATAGAAAAGTCAACCAGAAGACAATCAAAAGTCCTGAGCCTATACCACGTATTCAGGACACTCTTGATGGTCTGACTGGTAGTAAATGGTTCACCGTCCTTGATCAGGGAAAAGCTTACCACCAGGGATTCATGTCTGAGAAAAGTAAACCGATCTCTACATTCACAACACCTTGGGGCTTGTTTGAATGGAACAGAATTCCTTTCGGTCTAACCGGAGCACCAGGCACCTTCCAGCGGTATATGAACGAAATACTGGAGGATTTTAGGGACAAGTTTTGTATTCCCTATTTAGATGACATCTTGGTTTATAGTCAGAATTTCGAAGATCATCTTACCCATGTTCGGTCAATATTGAAAAGACTACAGGCAAAGGGAATCAAGTTAAAACCCAGAAAATGCGAAATCTTTCGGAGACAAGTACGTTATCTAGGGTGCCTTGTGTCTGCTGAGGGATATACGATGGACCCCGCGGACAAAGCTGCTGTACTCAAATTGAAAGATCAAGTACCCAAGTCGGTTGGTGATATTCGTAAGCTAGTTGGCTTTCTGGGTTATTATCGAAAATATATACCTGACTTCTCGCGACGCGCAAAAGTTTTATATGATCTTCTTCAGGGGACCAGCGGAAAACCACAGAAATCCAAATCAAAGAAAGCGGTTGGAAAGAAACAAAGTGTAGTGCCCCCTGATCAAAAGATAACATGGTCACCAAAACATCAGGATACTCTTGTTGAACTTATAGACCTTTTAGTATCACCACCAGTAATGGCATTCCCAGATTTCCAAAAACCATTTCTGTTACACACTGATGCTTCAGGTGAGGGTCTCGGTGCAATTTTGTATCAGCGAGGGGACAAGGGACACCTGAACGTCATCGCGTATGCCTCTCGGACATTATCACCAGCTGAACGCAATTATCATTCAGGAAAACTAGAATTTCTTGCCCTAAAGTGGGCAATGACCAAACGGTTCCGTGACTATTTATTCTACGCTCCGTTTTGTGAAGTTTACAGTGATAACAACCCTTTGCAATATGTGATGTCCTCAGCAAAATTAGATGCAACACGCCTACGTTGGGTAGGGGAATTAGCGGATTTCAAATTCCGAGTCTATTACAAGCCAGGAAAAGATAATCGGGACGCCGACGGATTAAGTCGTATGCCGTTAGACATTTCGAAGATGGTGTCCTTATGTACACAGGAAATTGACAGTGAAGCTGTCCGTACCATTATTAATGGAAGTGTCTTACAACTAAAGAAGAACTTTGTATGGGCTGAATCTGTCAGTCAGTTGGCCCCAATGCATTCCCAACTTGAAGACATACTCAACATGGACTCACCAGGTGAGCCTTTATCAGTAACAACATTAAGGGAAGCCCAACTACAGGACAACGACGTTGGACCTGTGATGCAATATGTTGGATGTGCAACAAAACCAAACCCAGAGAATCTTCGTCAAATGTCATTGCCATCAAAACGTCTGCTGCGTGAGTGGTCAAAACTTCAAATTGACGAGGACGGTATTTTGAAACGAGTAGTACCTGTTTCGAATGGAGATTCCAGATTCCAACTAGTTCTTCCGTCCAAATACCGTGCTGAAGTGTTGGAATCTCTACATTCAGACATGGGTCACCTGGGTGCAGCGCGAGTTTTGGATTTGGCAAGATCAAGATTCTATTGGCCAGGAATGGCGTCAGAAATTGAACATTGGGTGCAGAATGTTTGTTCCTGTCTCAAGGACAAACCCCCATCAAGAAAACAACGTGCTCCACTGAAACCAATAGCGACAACACATCCTTT